>NC_091457.1:111923132-112570632 GCF_027789765.1 Dendropsophus ebraccatus | reverse complement strand
ATGGAAGACATGTTGGTATCACTCGAATTGTCACCATACACATTAGAATGCTAATATACAAAACACATACAAATAATAGTAGATGATTTTAGATCGAAAAGGCCGCTTGCCTCAATGATCCCAAAACTTGCCTTGTGTTAGCTGCCATGAAGCACACTAACAACTTCTCAATAATGGTGTTTTTATAGAATTGTGCTGGAAACTTAATACACTGAGCTGGAATCTTCTATTTGTACCATTTTAGACAGTGATGGTATTTTTAGCTGCACGAGGAGCTGGAACAAAAATACAAGACCCCCTGGCTACAGTACAGTGCGTCATCAAAGGGTTTAACCAGAGGTGACCAGACATTCCCCCACAGTCTAGAACACTTCTGAAAAAGACACGGGAAAGAGCTCCAACCAATCTGGAACAGCCCAAAAAAATGAAAGCTGTAATTAGAAAAACATTAAAGGCCACTAAGTAAACAGAAAAGATGCAGATGCACAGATTATTTTATTCTCTGCAAAGCTACAAAACTGACCACCGACGAGGACCTCTGTGTAAATAATAGACAGCTCGTTTTAGGAATGCTAGGACTAATATTGAATATGATTCCTGCAAGTAAATGTCAGCTTAGAATCCTTCCCATTATTAAAAACATAAAAGGCAGTTTCTTTAACTGTACTAAAGGGGAACCTGTCTGGATCCCTGAGCCTTATAAACCCTGCCCTGTACCTTGTAATTATAGGGCACAGCGATCAGATGCTGTGCCAATACATTTCCTCTAATGCTGCTTTGTGGTAAAAAAAAAAATCAACTCAATTAACTGCTCCCCTGCTGGGTAAACAGTCATGGGGGTGGAGCCAAAGCACATGTAGTCACACTGCCACGCCCTCCTACCAGCCATTCAAAATTCATTGACACAACGAGTATCAGGCTTGGCATGGAGTGTATTTTAGGTAAATATATATATATATAAAATTTTAGGCAAGTGTAAGTGGCTTAGAGGGCGGGGGGGCTACATGCGCTGGGGCTCCACCCCCATGCCTACTTACCCGGCATAAAAATTATTTTTACCACAGTACGGCATCAGAGGAAACATATGGGCACAGCGTCCAAATTCTGTGCCATATTCACTACTGCCAGCGCTGCCCTAACATAAGGTCAAAAAGGTTAAAAATATATAAATAAAATGTATTCAGAGTAAACAGAATAACGCATTTCGGGAGGCTTGCTTCTTTCCTCAAATACAGTGCAGATATGTATAAAGCCCATGTGGCTGTTATGAGAGCATTGCATATGTTCACCCATCTTTTTTCCATATATCTACAGTATCACACAAAGCCCCACCTCTTGCCTATCTCTTTCTCCTTTCAGGTCTAACATCTACAAGGTACTGGGCAGGGTTATTGAGGCTTAAAGTGTCACTGTCGTTTCATTGTTTTTGCAGAAATCAATAGTCCAGGCGATTTTAAGATACTTTGTATTTGGTTTTATAAGGCAAATATGCCATTATCTGCATTCAAAAAGACTTTCCCCAGGTCCCCCCTCCCTCATTCACTGCTCATTAGGGGGGGGGGAGGGAGGGAGATTAGTTGGCAGCAGAGAGCAGAGAACAAAGCATTACACTCCGGGAACTGTGTGAAAGCTGCTATTCAGAGGTCAGAGAGGTCAGTGCTGACCTCAGAGGGGAATGCCTGGTGATGTAGCTGTAAATTAACTCTTTGTTGTCCTGTTTTGGTGCCTAATCTCCCTCCACCCCTCCCCTCTCTATAGAGAACAATGAAGACCGGGGAAAGAGCTTCAAACTGCTTTTTCATGATAAAAATTCATTTTTTCGGTTAATAAACCCAATTACAAAGTGTCTTAAAATCGCCTGTACTATTAATTTCTGCAAAAATAAATAAAATAAACGACAGTGACACTTTAAGGGACCTGACAGGTTCACTCTTAAAGAGGTATTACAGTTTCCCCAAGTAAATATTATTTCATGTATTTATTCATTGTGGTGTTCAAGACCTCTGTTTGCAGTCAGTATCATTTACATACAGCGAATAGATAGAACTTACTGTTTCAGAGCCGGAATGCTGCAGTACCAGATACAACCCATGGGTAAGGGTGGCACTGTTCTAGGAAAAGCAAGCAGACCATTATTTTTGCAATACTGGACAACTACTCTGCAAGCAATTATTTATACATGGATAAAACAATGGTCCTATTGTTCTGTTAATGTGCAGAATTCAGCTGTAAGCGTCCTGGTTATAAGGGCTACACTTTCCTTCACTGCTTAATAGGAGAGGGGTGACAACCTTAGCACATTTTGCACTGCTTTTATGGAAGGATCCCTGCAGACATAAAGCTGGACATCAGGTAACATGGACACGGCAGAGTTTAGTAGTTCACATCATGAAGGATAAATTCCACATTTAGGGAGAATGACATTGATTACTCTTACAGGAAGCCTCTAACTTCGGTGTAAGCCAAGCATAGGACAAGCATGTAAATACCACAACTCCACTTATTTAGTAACAGACTTCACTGAATCTACCTACATACACACATATACAATTACTGTGGAGTTCACCCAAAGCAGTCGCCCCCCACATTTATACATATTTGGCAATGTTAGGTTCAGACAGTGAAAACAAAGCACATAGCGAAACGAGATGGGGTAATATTAATGTATAGGATTCAGAGCCCCAGGCACAGTATGTTTCATTAATTTCCTCTCCATTAAAGCAAAATGAGGATATCCTGTAGAGAATTGCAGTGAACTGTTCAGTCCAAGAAGTTCCCCTGACCTGTGCTGAGAAAACATCACTTTCCTCACTGACAGAGGAAATAAGAAAAGTACGCATCAGCAAGACAATATTTTATGGACTTTAAAGACTAGATTCTTATGGCCTTTAACTCCTTCCTACATTTGGATATACTGCACTATTACATCGTAAAGGGGTTGACCGTTCTCTGGACATTTTATAAAAAGCAAAAAAGGCAATTCACAGCACACCACAAGTCAGCACAAGGCCGTACTCATAAACAGAAGATCTGGCACACCATAAGAATTTAGTTAGGCTAAAAAAGATGCAAAGTTACCAGTCCTTTAGTCCCAGTAAGAACCACATGATCCAATGTGCAAGAAGGCAACGGCATCCAAGTAGGCGGTATGAAGTGCAAACGTTCTTTATTCCATCATGGCTAGCCATACTGGAATAAAGAACATTTGCACTTTATACTTCTACCTGGATGCTGTTGCATTCATGAACTTTATTTTGTAAAAAACATCTGAATGATTAAAGTAGATGACGAACTGTTGGATGACATATTATGAGTAGATCATTGAAGCTTCACCCCCTCAACTGGCAGTCTATCTGTGCCAACATGGCGGCGTACGGAGGGGCATGTGATCATAGAAACGCACTGCATGCTAAAAACTAGTGCACATGTAGTGAAGGAGGGTGAGTGATTTTCTATGGTCACATGCCCCCACATATGCCACCATACAGATATTTTAAAATATCCAAAGAGTGTCCAACCACTTTAACTGCAGTGTTCTGTCTGCAAAACTGTAATACAAGTAGTATTTCCAGTGGACAATACGGCCACCTGAGCTTTGCCACCATGTCGGGTTACCATGGCAGAGGGCCCAGATTTACACTTAAAGGCAATAATGTTTTGGTATACAAAGTATGCTAAGACAATAGATTTGATCATAGTTCCAGAGTGGGATAAAGAGAAAAGGGATTAATAAAATGTCTAAATAAAACACCCAAATAATAAAGCTCCCTCCAGAAAAAAAAATGTGTTTTTTTTCTATTAATTTGCTTTGTGTTGGCAAATTCCGACTCCTATGCCTTTTTATATGGCGCTGTGTGAGGACTTTTTTTTTTGAGGAAGCTGTAGTTTATCGGGGTATATGTACCGTCTTAATCACTTTTTAATCCATCTTTTTGGGGAGCAAAGTAACACAAAAACAGCGATTTTAAACACCTGGTATTGTTTTTATTTTATGTTGTTCAACTTGTATGAGACATGAAAACTATTTTTTTTAACTATAATCTTGATGTTTTATATGATCAATGGGAAAAGGGTTGGTGATTTCATTGTTTAAGTAGTTTTTAATAAGTTTTTTTAACATACATTTATCTTTGGCAATGTGTAATATGCATACTACTAACATTGCAGGTCTGGAGGCCTTCCATAAGCCCCCAGCTTCCATGATAACCCAACACCTTGATGGGGTGGGCAAATTGGGGTGACTGGGTAGCAGAGCGTCTGCTATTATCAGTAGTATCTAGTGGGTAAAACTTCTGGAGCATGTCATCTCCTATGCACAGTCAATACCTACTACATATAGGCTCCTTAGCTTGCTCATATATGCCCAGCACACACTGGCCATACTTGTATGACAGTTATTGGCAAGATATTTAATAGTGGCAGCCTAACGTAAATGCAACATGCATTTTTTTTTTTTTTTACAATTTTTTATTTATTTTTTGCTTTTTAATTTGATGTATTTTGTGTAATTTTCTACGTTTTTACTGGTGTTCTTAGTATATGTAACTATGGAATGTTTTGGGGAAAAATACACCACTAAAATTCTACACAAATTCACCAAAATAATCCTATGTATTATGTTTTCATATGTTTTGGGAGGAAATGCAAACAAAACCGGCATTAAAAGTGTCATTTTTCTGCAGTATTCTGTGTGAAAACAGCCTACATGTCGTCTTCATGGTCCATCCTTCTGCATCGCCAGCAGTGTGAGGTTCTAATAATCATGTAGAGTCCTATTAATTCTGTCCTACCTAATATGCATCAGTCATCCAGAAAATACAGATTTACGGACATTGTTTGGACAACAGAGACATCCATCAGAAGAGCTTGCAATCTAAATATTGTAATATAATCTAGACAGCTCCAGGGACAAGAAGAGGGATGAGGTGGGGATGTTTGATAGCAGATTTGAATGCTGGATGTGTAAGGGAATTGTCTTAATTAAAATTCTCCCTTTCATCATTGTAATTATGCGCTAACAAGAATTTGCTTCCCGCTTTGTCATTACGCCAACTTAAAAGAGGAAGAAAAAAAAAATGGATTTGACCGTCCAAACATCATGTTGTATTAAAAGAATGATGATTTTAATTAGTACTGAATCACTGAGGGAGAAAGTGAAGTTAACTAATTGTTACCTGGCAATTAATGGAGACTCTTAGAAAGCGGCAGAATAGGATGAGCTGCTGGTTCTAGCTTATGGACTGTTTAATTCATTTATATAGAACTGCACTGACAAAAGATGCACAAAGATAACAATCCCTGAACCAGATGAGCTTACAATCTATTTATCACAACCCACATGATCAGAAGTAAAAAAGGGATATGTTGTGAAGACATATTTCTATTAGACATGTCATAAGTAGTGTTGAGTGGAGAGGCCAAACTGTCTGGGTTCAGCAACGTTCTCTGAACCCAAACACCCATTATTTGACTCCCTATGGCTGCAGAGGTTGGATGCAGCCCTAGAAAACATTGATATAACCATAGGCTTTGGCCTCTCCACTCAACTCTACTCATAAGCATAGATATCATGTACACAACAGCAGCATGGGTCCTTAATACGTGACACATGGCATATTGTGAGCCCATACTGTACCTTCATGAACCTTCCATTTCATACTGGGAATCATAAACACATCTTTAGATAATATGGAAATATTCTCCCCTACAAAGCAGTTGTTCTGCATTCATATACCATACATACCATATGCTGTACCCTAAATGCCTACAACGCAATAATACTGATCTATAGGGAATAACAATACGCTTAACAGTACAGTACATGCACCCTAATTTTTTACTGTCGAGTCCAGTCATTTAGCCAGAACTTACCAGCTATTTAAGGGCCCTATTACACGGGACAATTATCGTGCGAAAAATCGTTATATAGTTCGAATTTAAACGATAATCGATCTGTGTAATTGCAGGCAATGATCAGAAAATCGTTTCTGTGTCGTTGAGTGTGATTTAGATCTGAACCTAAAATTATCGTTACTCGTTCGCTGTAATTCCACATTCGTTCGCTCAAGTTCCCCATTCGTTCACTAATCATTCAGTGTAATTGCCCATTGTTCATTGTTTTGCTGGGATCAAAAGGAATAAACGATCATAGTAACATTTGCAAAAACGATCGTAGTAACTAGTGTAACTAACGACTATTGTTCTGTGTAATATGGTGAACGATTTCTGGTTAATGTTAAACAATCTCGTTTGCGATCGTTTATCGTTGATCGTTAAAAATCGCTCCGTGTAATAGGACCCTAAAGGGGTATTCCATATACTTTCATTAGTTTATATTGTGCTGGGCCACTATGAATAACAACCTCAAAACTCTTTAGGAGTGTTCCATCTCAGTCAGTGACTGGTTGAGGGGCAGTCATTGCCGAGACAGGTCTTGAAAGTAGGTAGTAGAAATTTCACTTGGGGGATCTCCAACAAAGTGACATAGCGGAGCGTGGGATTTGATTTTTAATTTTATAACAAGCCAATAAAAAATAATGCAAGTATCTAGACCACCACTCTAATATTGCCACTCACATATTGATACCATTGGATATCAGTCATCCTTCCATAATGCTTAAAATATAGTCTATAGTTCAACTACCTTTGCAATGGACATTATCTTTGTGTCAGTGGCTAGAAAAGTACAAGGCTTATTACAGCAGTGGTAGCAATGTATGTCACCATAACTTCAAATAACCACTGGCCCGTATGTGCCATAGAGTTAAGAAGTAGATGGTAACTCTAATGGAGTTGGTAGGAAGAGGTTGTTGATGTCATTTACTTGCATTTGCCCATTCCCCAGCATCAGGCAGGAGTGGGAGCAGTGAGCTAGAAGACTGGACAATCTTTTTACGAGTAGAATTTGATTACTTGACATATGAAATGCTAAGGGGATTCTGCTGACAGACCATTATAAAGCCTGCATCCATAACAACTATGCTGTATCAAATTGTATTATAACTAAATGGTACACATAGGTAGAAAAGCTGCTTGGCAGCAAACGTGTCTTGTCATTCATTTTGGGTTAAAGTATTAATAAGATTTTCCTTCAAAATAAATTTGGGTGAAGGACCTCCTTATAAAAGAACATACAAATTCCGAAAAAAGAATCAAAACCATCTCCTCCAGGAAGTAATGCTAACCTCTATCACCACCTGAGAACCTCATCTTCACAGGTGATATCAGTAAAAGATGTTAAAATTACCTTGACACACCAAATACTCGGTATATACAATCACTGACTTATCAGATTTTAGAAAATCCAGCAATAACTTTTGGTGTTTTTGGATTGCTATAGCAAAAAGGAATTACAATATACGTCTAGGTTCCTAATATAACACAGTGTTCATAGAGAGAAGATGTACAAATATAGCAGTGCGCCAGTCTATTCACTCCACCCCCTCTATAAATAAATCTGACATTATGAATAAGAATAAACTTGTCTTGGTCTCTTTTTAATTCCTCAGGGGGCCATTGTGATGCAAAGAGTTCAGACAATGCAGCTAAATGTGACTTCAAGAACCACAAAACTGAAAATGCAAGTCTCGTACCAGGAGTAGCGAGTTGTGGTTTCCTGGCTGATGCTATCAGCTTACAGTGCAATTCAAATTAACAACCTGAAATCGTCCTGTCATCCATGTGCAACGAAAGGCTGTAGTACACCACACTAAAAAAAAAGGTGCTGACATGTGGTATTAAATGTCGTCTTTCTCTTCCCCATTCCACAGCCATTAGGCTCTGCAGACAGGACATGTGGCCTCCCCTAGTAACAACCTGTCTCTGCTGCAAACCAAGCATTCCCCAGTGTAGGAACCTAGGTGGCCAAACCCTTATAGAGGTTATCCAGCATTAGAAAAACATGGCCACTTTCCATTTCAGGAAAAGTGTGAAATTTGGCTCCATTCACTTCAATGGAACTGCATAGCAAACCCCCACCCAATCTGGAGAGTCATGCTGTCTCTAGAAAGAAAGTATTCAGGTTTTTTCTAAAGACGGATAACCCATTTAAAAGGAGAGTGTTTTCTCTAGCTGCAGCAGTACACCATAAGAATCCATGAAAAACCTATAACGATAGCTGAATGGGCCTATCAATACAGTAAGAAACTGCAGCGGATTGTAAGATTGGGAAGCTGAACTATCACCATTTTAATAGACAAGAAGTCGATCCAGGATTTGCCCGTTTAGCCAATCACTTGGCAAGATGGGATACTGCTGTGGTCAGAAATTTGTGCAGCGGGCAGGTCCTCCCCCGACCTCACTTCTTGGAAGCAGGCAGAAGACAGGAGAGGAGACTGGAGGAAAATGCATCCTAGAATTAATGGGGGACATTGAGCATGTGTCAAGTGCTCCATTCATTCTCCACAGAGCTTCCAAATACTGGCAAGCTCAGTGCAGTGCATTTTCCTATGGATAAGGGATAACATTTTCAAACACCCCTCTAACACAGTCTGGCTATTTATAACAAGTTAAAGACACTATTAGATAAAATGTACTCTCCAATTATAAATGTAATGTCAGTAGCTTATCACAATCAATGGTATGTATGATAAGTGTTTAATGGGGGGAATACATCATATAACCAAGCCTCCCGTCAATGACCTTTATGAAAGAAATTCCATTTAATCTTGGGATGCCTAAATGAGTGATAACAGATGGTGATGATGGCTTGCCCTAGAACAGATAAGATGCCTACATACCATCATTGGACCACCACATTTGTAAATGTCACACAATGCCCTTTAAGGCAGAACCAGGTTGGCCTTCAGAATTTGCAGCTCATTAATGGGTTAATTGTATTCTCGTCAGTCACTGTATACAAATCAAATAGTGTCAGCACTAGTACAACACAGATAATGTCTTCCCTACATTGGACGCTGTGAAAGTCGCACACAGGATGCTGGTTTTTCCAGTTACCAACCAGTTTGCTGCACACATTTCTATACTCGATAATATTTTGTGCTATCTCTGAAAAGTACATTAACACCAGGCCATGTTCTCATCAAAGTCTCCACTCAGAGAACATTTACTGATAAGCCTTATCTTATTTCTGCTTCATTAGCAACTGAAATCTTGGGGATCTGTCAATCACAGCCTTTGCTACCAGCCACAGAAGTTAGATGGTGGTAAAGGAACGTTGGACCAGGGTTCCGCTTTGCATGGAAACTAGTAGTAGTCACAGCTAGAGGGACTATGTACTGTGCTCCGGGGACAGCATGTTCTGAAGATTACGTCCTTTATTGTACCATAAAAAAACTGTTGATGGTCTCTTCCTCAGACCCTGTAAGGATTAATGACAGAGGAGTAAAGAGGTTTCTAAGATGTAAGCTGCATACATAATACTTAAAGGGAATGTGTCATTAGAACATGCTCTAGTCTTTAAATAACGTTATTATGTTAACGTTAAAATTTGAAGTGAAGGTGTTTTTTTTTATTTCATTCTATCAATATAAAATAATCTGGAATTTTTGCATTTTTCATTCTGGCTACTGAACCTAATAATCGTACCTGACAATTTCTTACCTGTAAAGATGACTTTTCGGTAGTGTCCTCCTGATCATCACAAACAGGATTATAGTGAAAGGTGACACTAGAATATAGATAACAGAGGATCACAGTATTAACTATAAGTGATGTTCAGAGCTCAGACTCCCCCCTTCCTGCATGTCTATAAAATGCTCCCATGCAAGCCAACACTGTCCCCTCCAGTCAATGGTTCTTGCTGTACAAGTATATTTGTAAATGTAGTTAAAAACAGCTCAGACAAGATGGCTGCCCTCATAATACTAAAAATTAAAAAAAAACGATTAGAAAAATAACAATGTTTCAATATCTGGCTCTACAAAGTAAAAAAAACAACAAAAACAATAGGTAATACATGGAACATAATAGTACATTCACTATCCACATGCCCTGGTGAAGTGTTCAAGGGTACATGGATTGCACATACTTCACAAAACATATAGGTTGTTTTTGTTTTTTTGTTTGTTTGTTTTTTCATTTTAGTAAAGCACAAGTCCTGATGTGTGAAAAATTATTTTCAAGCATCTTCATAACTTTTTTTTTAATGTTTCTGAATATTTGAAGTTTTGTAACATTATTAAGAGTAGACAGCTTCTTTCTCACCATCTAACAGCTAATAGTTCTCTTTATCCTGCTAGCTGGATTTGTGTAAAGTGTCAGCAAAAATCTGTATAGAGTTAGGGCCCTATCCACAGTAATGATAATCGGCCGATTATCGTTCGGTGAAATAGAGAGAATGATCAGCCGATGATCGTGTCATCGGCTGATCGTTCATTTAGGGCCAGACCTAAAATCATCGTTCCCTCACCGCGCATCGCTACGGTTGAATAGCGGTGCACGGCGGGCAACCAACGATTTTACAAGCAGCAGCAGCATACATTACCTGTCCAGGTTTCTTCTCCGCGCTGTCTTCATCCCCGAGTCCTGCGCGCTCTATCTTCAGAATGGTCGGTCAGCTGACGGAGCGCTCAACCAATCACAGGCCGGGACCGCCGCGGCCTGTGATTGGCTGAGTGTGGCCTGTTAGCTGACCGACCATTCTGAAGATAGAGCGCGTGGGACTCGGGGATGAAGACAGCGCAGAGAAGAAGCCTGGACAGGTAATGTATGCTGCTGCAAGGGCTGCAAGGACATCAGCCCTCGCTCAACGATCATCGGGCCATGGAATAGGCCCAGTTTACATCGTTATCGGGCCCTCCTCGGCCCGTGGAATAGGACCCTTAGGCTATATTCACACAACATATTTTTAAGAAAAGAATGGCCGTTGTTTTGAATTAAAACAACGGCTGTTCTTTTCATATTGAAATGTGTTGCATTAAAGTCGAAGCAAACAGTAGCCATTGTTCACACAACGGACATTGTTCGCTTGACATGTCAATTATTTCCGGACCTTCTGCATTGATTTTAATGCTATTTTCAATGCAACAACAGCTGTTATTTGACACTCAAGACAAAGGGCATTGTTTTTCAGTGGCAAACAATGGCCGTTGCCCATACCTTGTGTGAACATAGCCCTAAGGGTATAAACCCACACACCGTATATGCAGCGTATTTACTGCTGCGATACGCAGCAAACACGCAGCAAAAACGCAGCAAAAACGCAGCAGATTAGATCTAAATAACTGAACACAGCATCAAATCTGTACCAAAAAATCTGCTGCGTATTTGTTGCGTATCTGCTGTGTATACGGTGTGTGGGTTTGTACCCTAAAACTGTAAATACAAGAGAGACAGGAGGGAAGGGAGATGCAGCTGCAGCTTTTTAATCAGTGCTGCAGGAAAACACTGTGACAGAGGAAGACAGACGTCAAAACACACAACAGCTCTGAAATCACACCAGTATAGAATATATGCAACATTTCCAGCTGCGCTACTTCTACTATAGATCTACAGCTGCTTAAGGGGGTTATTCAGGATTAGAAAGCACAGTTAATTTCTTCCAGAACCAGCACCACCTGTGTCCTCAGGTTGTATGTGGTATTACAACTAAGTTCCATTCATTTAAAGGGAACTGAGCTGCAATACCACGCACAAACTGAGGACAAGAGTGGTATTGATTCTGGAAGAAATGAACTATGATTTTCTCATCCTGGATAACCCCTTTAAGGGTAAAACAAAAGGTTGAAAGAAATTTAGTGCAAATTGTGCGAGATTATAATTCACAGGAGAAATACAGTAGAGGACAGATTCTTCCCAATTCTTTGCTGCTCATGTGCTGATTCTTTCCTGGTTCTTCACTGAACTCCAGCAACAATGTGACACATGGACATGTGATTACTAGAGCCGGGGGGACGGAACCCAGCGGGGGACCATGGAATCATCAGCATGGTAGCGGCAGTGGATTGGGAAGGGGAATTTACTGCTTTTTTGTTAATTTTATATGATCACACATTGGAATACGCAAAAGGTAATTTTACATCAAAATCTGTGCAGTTTTGTCCTGAGGATGGATCTGCCAATTTGCTGCAATCGTGTGTGAACTTAGCTTGTGACTTCTCTTTGCCACTAATTGCAATGTGCTCCGCATGAGAGAAAACACATAACTCCATGTAGTACAGTGACAAACGGGTCTGGAAATACAGAATGAAATGTAAATAATAAAATCATGACAGCATATAGTAGAATCCTCCACAGCTGCCAAGAGATCTTGTTTTCACAGGACAGACGCTTGACTAAAATATTGGAAGCCAAGAATAATATACTGTCTTTAAAGAGACTAAGTAAAAGAGAAAAAAATCTTATAAACATGGCGTGGAGAGTCATGCCAGCGGTTATAAATCCTGGATCTTTAAAAGAAACTGAGAGTAGGAGTTGGAGGAGGTCAGTTGTGGGGAGATGCAAGGCATAGCAGAGAGGGGAAAAATCTCTCTTCCATCCAGCTAAAATTCCTCATCAGATTCTAGGACTGATAGGTTGAGGCGGACAATACAACTTAACCCTTTATAACCCCTATGGCGTTTAGGCAATGGAAGAAAAGGAACATTTACAAAAACGTATCCTCAGTGCACTTGGAGCTGGTGCCTTACTGTGGCACCACAATGGGTACCACTCTTGTGCACTGACAAGCTGCTTCCTGTCCATGGTTAAACTTTGGGTTCTGTACACACCAGATGGTCTGCTTCAATGTAGGTAAGTAGGCGATAGGGAATGTAGATTGTAAGCTCTAATGGGACAGAGATCAACCCCAAGCTTCTTATAGTATGTTGGGGCTTTGATCGCGTCTTCATGTTACATCGAGGACAGGATATAAATACAGAGTGGATATTGAGTAAATTAAATCATGGCTTTGAGCACCCCTTCCTGTCTCAATCTGAATCCTGACTCTTCCCTCCCCTCACTATTACACCAACCCTCATAGGGACCAAACCGAATGGATTGTTTATAATACCTGCACCTGCAAGACCAGTTCCCTTTTCAGTATTTCATATGGAAAGAACATTATAAAGTGTGATGTACAGAAAAGCTGTAGCCGTGGACGAGGCGGTGTGTCACCGATACTATAGGGCGTTAAATTACTGGATTTAGTTACCAATTATGTAAACTCTGGTTATATTTCATCTTCACTGCTGGCTGCACAGGGAGGAAACAGACCTCAGCCAGACGGGGGCTTCATGAAAATGTATTTAAACAATTTAAGGAGCAAAATTGCAGAAAATGTAGCCTAATTTGGCTGCTAAGCTAATTCTCGCTGCCTCGGAAATTATCCACTTGTGTTAATGTGTCCAAGGATTAAAGAACATCTGTCTCACCTCACAACGGGTTAAGTCATTACTCTTTTATGTTAATATGATGCAGGAAGAACTAAATGATTTATTTACACCATTGCCCTCAGTAGTAGCAGTACAGATATTTTATTGTATTAGACAAAAGGTGTCCACCCTAAGGCCCAGGATGGTCACGAAAACATTATCAGATGCCATGATCTCTACCATGCCTGATCCCAGGCCCTCCCCTTAGTGATCGGCCTGTCCTTCTTTACCCTGCCAATGTCACACTTGGCCCACCTCCTTTCTGTAACCATCTGGCCCCATAGCTCTTGCCCCAGCCGCTAACATGCATGATGTTGCTTGTATGTGCATGCCCAGATGCACAGTGACTGTTACGATGTAGTTATTAAAATTTACATCATGTGCATGAGCGTAAGGCATCACATATCTTACCATGAATGACGCCACTTCTTCACTGGTTCCGCTCCATGTAATATAGCATCTTAAACAGGTAATGCAGTATGTACTGATCCTCTGTATCCTGCCCAACCTCTCAAAGACACAATGTCCATTGTGCGACCCTCAGAGGCCACTATTAACGTTACTGTGCCATTACAGACATTGGTGGAAGCTGGAAAATAGTACCACTGTAGTCATATAGGAATTAGAATTTCCATAAATGTTCTCTGCAAACTGATGCACTAATGTCCTCTTAGACAGAGCATATAGTTTATAACACAAAAGTTATGCACAGAGCTTTTATTATCAGCTTTTGTTTGTGTATTTAATATGTGGCCTAAGACAACTCTTCTTTTTCCAATGTGGCCCAGATACACCAAAAGGTTTGATATGACCATGGACCGCACCAAGTGAATTCAGCATGCACTGGTGGAGTCTATTCTTCTACTCCTGCAGGGGGCAGAAAATTGCTGACGCATAAACTCTCCCAATGGAGTTTATTAACGAAGAGCAATGGTCTTATACCTAACAAACTTGGCTAGCAAATATAGATACAGCAGTAGTTTCCACCTCAATGGTTGTGTCGATCTACAGTACAAGTTTTTGGGGTTCTTAAAGCCCCATCATTATTTAGTGAAAAATACCTGCACAGAAATCATAATATGCTATGGATTTTAAAAGCATAATAGCCACAGATTCAATCCCGCAGTAATTTTTCAGCATAATACATTCTATAATCTGAGTGTAGGGCAGGGCTGTTGCATCGGTGGCATAGCGGAATTATTCTGTCACGTCTACACTTACCTTTACTTATGCAAACTGTAAACTGTTACTTTCAGAAATTGGGAAGCATTCCAGATAGATCCAGACCAAGCTGCTGGTACACCAGTCAGAAGGCCACAGCCGCTTGAAGTGTCACCAATAAAGCTAGGTTCACACTGGTGTTATTCTCTCTGCCGCAGTTCTGTTTAGCTGTTCTGTTTTTAAACAACATAAAAAGAATCTGACGTATCCGTCCAACGCCCCATTCATTTCTACGTATTTTTTACTGTGCTCCGTTTGTATGTATTCTGTCAGTGATCCATTTTTGTGAATGGAAAAGAAAATCATGCATGCAGCTTTTTTCCTCTATTTATAAAACGGAACACTAACGAAAAGTGCACTTCTTTTTTTTTTTTTTAATTATAGTCAAGGAGGACAAATCGAAACAAAAAGGTATTTACGTTTACAAGTTAACAGTTTTCAAATTTTTTTTCAAAACGGACACTGAATAAGGCACAAAAAGGCATCAGAACCTTCTAAAATATTGCACTACAGAAAAGACTTCAGTAGCATCTGGTGAAGCGTTCTGAAAGTTTTAGCTACGTGTGTTGGTTTTGTGTGATATTTTGATAGCGCTGTATTATTTTAAAAAGACTGCGATAATTCACACCAGATAACGCGGAGCGCACATGACTCCCCTAACCCCACCGCCTCATGCATGCCGCTCTATGGCTTTAGCAGATTTAACTTTTTTAACCTACTTGCATTTTACAAGATACAGTAAAACAGCCTTCAACCAATTTTCAGTCAGGAGGAAGTAAGGCTTCATTGTACGGATTCCAATCTTTGCTCAAATATGCACTTTTTTTGGTAAGGGAACTCCATCCAAAAATAAGTTTGAAAGAAAACTAAACATAAAATACAAGAGGCTTAATATGAACCAGCTACGAATAACATTTACAGATAGACATGTAAAGTGCTCAGAAACAATCTGCAACTGAAGAGATTTCAGGATTTTTTTTTCTATGTATCAGAATTTCTTGTGTAACTGGTTAAAAACAGGAAGCATATTATTAGCTTTACCTGCCTCCAGTGCATAGAGCCGGGCCAGTGCATGGCAAAAGAACAGAGTTAAAGGGGTACTCTGGCGCTGATAAAAAAAAAAAACTATCATAAACATAGTTTTAACACTTACCATCCCTCCTGAGTCTGTCTCAGTTTGAATTTCCCGCTTTTTGCAGGTCCCTGAAGCTCCAGTTGGTGGCTTCATTTTTTCTTTACATCCTGGTTTGGGCTTTCCCATGATGCACTTTGTCTCCTGTGATGTCTAACTGACCCTATAAAATTGCTAGATAGCTTACATCTTGCTCAGCCAATCAGCGCTGAGCAACCTGAGTCATCTGACAAAGGGAGGCTTGATTAACAGGGCTTAGACCCGCCTCCCTCTTGATGATGTCATTGTCACAAAAAGGCTTCCACAGAGCAGCCTGGGGTCAACAGTCATTAGGTAAGAATGAGTTTACTTCACTTCCTTGTGGGGGGTTGAGGTGGGAAAAGATAGGGAAGTGGCAGATAGGTGATTGAAACGTATTACAAAGTTATATAACTTTGTATTGTGTTTTAATTACTGGGAAAAAGCTTTTCGCTGGAGTACCCCTTTAAGCACAGGAACCAAGTGACGTTTCAAAAAAAAGGACTGTGCCATCGCCAATCTGCTAATGTTAAAAAAGGTGATGTACCTGATGGTACATTCGCTTTAAAGTTGCATACTTTGTGCTTAAACTTTCATTTGGACTTGTAAAAAGTGATTCTTTTAGTTTTTTATGGATAATGCAGAATATTTGATATGACAGCATCAATTAGGTTCTAATTATGTTGATTACAGAAAAAAGGAGACTGATACAGTAAAACAGGGGTGGCACATTTCAGCCATCCAGCTGTTGCAAAAGTACTATTCCAATTATTCCTGGACAGTTAAAGCTTTGGCTGACCAGGCATGATGGGAATTGTAGTTCTGCAACAGCTAGATGGCCACAAGTTTGACACACATGAATGCAGGATCATACTACATCCAGATCTGCATAGGAGCTATAGATACAAAACAATCGCAGAATGTAAATCACCAATATTGACAATGCTTATTACAGTGGTAGACATGGCTTTGAAACAGTTTGCAATAGGCATAAAGTCTATATAATGTAGGCTTTTTCTTGCAAACAGTGTTTAGTACCATGGCTATTGAAGCTCCCCAAGCCATGACTATAGCTAAACATTTTAGGTGAATAGATGCATTGCTTAGTTTCCCAGCTGGGAACATGGTGAGGTTGGTGACACTGCTGTACATGGTTACAGATCCCTTGTATCATCACTACAGAGAGCAACTAAATGTCACGTATCACCGACACAACAGATGCAGGATCTTCAAAGAGGTCGCGTGCAGGCTAGACAGCTCCTTTTCACAGGGCACGTTGCGATGTATGATGTGTTTAGTCTGAAGGTGTTTGTTTTGTACATAGCTGAAGATGTGACACTGGTTGTTTAGGCTGCTCTCTTGCTACTGGGTGGATTAAATACATTGGATTTTCTTTAGTTCCGAGAAAGAGGTTACCAAGCAGAAAATGTTAGTTATGTAGGGATTATTTGCATAGTACCACTATTACAAATGGCCAATATTCCAACACTCATATGTAATTTCATGGCACTATATAGTTGTGTGCATGCAGCCATAGTGGGCCATATAAATGGAAGGGAAGTTGTATAAATTGACTAACATAGTAAAGTTACAGGCATAGAAGACAGTACCAGGATCCCAAAGAAAGAGAAAATAAAATTATATAACTGTAGTAAACACATTTTTTGTTTATTAAGGCAACAAATGATAATTGTGTCATTTTTAACGCATCATTGGAGGGTCAACAACTGCAAGTTGTTATCATAGAGGCACAGAGCAGCTGCACCTTTGTAAATTCTGAGCAAGTCTGTGAGTTTTTGTGCAGCAAGGAAAAGGTGTGCACAAAAAAAACAAAAAACACAACTGATAAATAGAACTCATGACAAGTTAAAGGGGTTGTCCGGCGAAAAAAAATTATTCACAGAATAACACACATTACAAAGTTATACAACTTTGTAATGTATGTTATGTCTGTGAATGGCCCCCTTCCCCGTGTCCCACCACCCCCACCCGTGTACCCGGAAGTGTGGTGCGCTATACATTACCTGTCGCGTGCCGACCACGGTCTCCGATCGTCAGCAGTGACGTCTTCTTCGGGAGCTTGGCGGATCTTCCCGAGTGCCGGCCGCCCTCTGCAGCGTCATCCGAAGCTCAGCCGCGATTGGCTGAGCATAACTGTGCTCAGCCAATCGCGGCTGAGCAGCTGATGACGTGGCCGCGTCATCAGCCGCTCAGCCGCGATTGGCTGAGCACAGTTATGCTCAGCCAATCGCGGCTGAGCTTCGGATGACGCTGCAGAGGGCGGCCGGCACTCGGGAAGATCCGCCAAGCTCCCGAAGAAGACGTCACTGCTGACGATCGGAGACCGTGGTCGGCACGCGACAGGTAATGTATAGCGCACCACACTTCCGGGTACACGGGTGGGGGTGGTGGGACACGGGGAAGGGGGCCATTCACAGACATAACATACATTACAAAGTTGTATAACTTTGTAATGTGTGTTATTCTGTGAATAATTTTTTTTCGCAGGACAACCCCTTTAAAGTTCATGAACGGCCTACACAGTGGACAGAAATAGAGACAGTGAAAACCAATAGATTTATCTTGCAGTTTCTATTTAGTTACTTAAAGGGAGATGATTCTTCATTGTTGAGACAATCTCTTAAATGGGTAGTTCAGCAAAACTTTTTCTTTCAAATCAACTGGGGTCAGAAAGTTATATAGATTTGTAATTTACTTCTAATAAAAAATCCCAAGTCTTCCCATACTTATTAGCTGCTGTATATCATGCAGGAAATGTTGTTTTATTTTCAGTCTGACACGGTGCTCTCTGCTGACATCTCTGGCCGAGACAGGAATTTTGTCTCGTTTTTTTATGAATCCCCATAGAAAACCTCTCAGCAGAGAGCACTGTGTCAGACTGAAAATAAAAAAATTCCTGCATAATATACAGCAGCTAATAAGTATGAGAACACTTGAGATTTTTTAACAGTAGTAAATTACAAATCTATATAACTTTCTGATCCTAGTGGATTTGAAAGAAAAAGTTTTTCGCTGGACAACCCCTTTAAGGCCCTATTACACAGAGTGATTATCAGTCATATTCGGTTGATAATCACCTAGTGTAATAAAAGACATACACAATATTGTCTGATCGTTGTCTTTGAACATGTTGAAATGTCAATGATCACTATAGCAGCGATCTACTGCTGTTGCTCCATGGAATAGGAGCGGCAGCAGCAGCAGACCGCAGCTACCTTCTATGGGCTGCCCGGACGATCTAGCGAACACCCAGGCTGCCCCCCCCCCCCTGCTCTTACCCACTCGCTGCCGGTGTGTAACAGCGGGAACGAGGAGCAAACGAGCGCTCACCTGAGAGGTCAGCGCTTATTTGCATCGCCCCATGTAATAGGGGCTTTAAATGCCCCCGAGTCTGCTGTGATAACATCGTGTCCACTGTTCACATGATGCGGCATCCAATCAATCAGTGGCCTCGGTGGTCACGTGTCATACACGCAGAAAGAGACCAGCGATTGGCTGCAGCATCACATGCATGGTGTTCAATGTGACATCATTGCAGCAGGCCTAGCAGGACAATGTGGCAGTGTTGCAGAGAAAGCAGATTTGGAAACAAGAAAAGGGTTTTTTCTTTTTTTTAATGGTTTCTATTCCATTTTTTTTTAATCCTGGAAAACCTTTATTCCTGAATAAGAATATTGATGCCTCCGATATAAATTAAGTATCCCTATTAATCTTTGATTAATCTTTTCATATTGCAGTTCCACTCACATAGAAAATAAAATAAAATCAAATATATACAGTATATGTAATACAATCCTATTACCCTTTAATTCGATAAAATTTGACTCCAATCAGTCCAGTTTACAATATTTGCCACTTATTACAAGATTTTTGTAAGGACTGGAAATATTTTACACAGGAATATTTTTTAGAAATTGTTCCCAATGCTGCACCATATAGGTATATGGCTGCACACACCACTGTAATGTTTGTAAGTAACAACCAGGAACTGTCAATGTTTCTTTTGACTGATGAGAACACATTTGTAAAATCATTGCTGTATAGTCATCTGGATTTTGAGCTAATCCACCAAACGGAAGAATTTACTGATATTTTATATGCCAGTCTTAAGTTGAACAATGCCAGAGTGAGCTGCGCCAAATGTATTAGGAGGCACAGGCAGGAGCTGTATTACATAGCTGGCTCTATTTACGACAACTACTGATGTAAATTATAATAACTCCAATGAGCCTCTCCCTCTATATCCTGGTAAGAGCGCTTTATAAATGTTTGTGCAAAATGAGACGTATGCTGGAAAACTGTTCCGCAATCCTTGTAAACTACATAGAAATAACATGACTATTTCCTATGTGGGGAATTGTTGCGGATTGCACAAATGAGACAGGTTAAGTTTATATTGGTCTAATCCTGTGTATCCCCAGTTATAGAAGCTGTACCCTGTGTGCCTGGTACCAAATCACCTCTCTTCCACTATTGAAAAAATGTGCCCAGATGTGTTCAATCTAGAGATGAGCGAACCTGGAGCATGCTCGAGTCCATCCGAACCCGATCGATCAGCATTTGATTAGCGGTGGCTGCTGAAGTTGGATAAAGCTCTAAGGTTGTCTGGAAAACATGGATACAGCCAATGACTATATCCAATTTTTCTACATAGCCTTAGGGCTTTATCCAACTTCAGCAGCCACCGCTAATCAAATGCCAAACGATCGGGTTCGGACGGACTCGAGCATGCTCGAGGTTCGCTCATCTCTAGTTCCATCTAATATGGTGGAATGAGCAAGGATAAAGCACTGGCCAGATGTTAGCTCAGACTCAATAGGGAAATATAAAATGAAGTACCCATGCCATTTTTTCTGGTCATTTTGCTGTTTTTGTGCTCCTTGGCAAGGTGTTTTGTTTTAACCCTTAGGGGACACAGCCAGTTTTCATTTTTGCGTTTTCGTTTTTCCCTCCTCGTGTATATAAGGCCATAGCGCCTGCATTTTTCCACCTAGAGACCCAAGTGAGCCCTTATTTTTTGCGCAACTAATTGTACTTTGCTATGGCAGATGTAATTTTTGCCTAAAATGTGCCGGGAAACCAGAAAAAAATTCAAAGTGTGGTGAAATTGAAAAAAAAAACGCATTTCTTTTATTTGGGGGAAATGTGTTTTTACGCCATTCACCCTGGGGTAAAACTGACTTGTTATGCATGTTCCTCAAGTTGTTACGATTAAAACGATATGTAACATGTATAACTTATATTGTATCTGATGGCCTGTAAAAAATTCAAACCGTTGTTAACAAATATACGTCACTTAAAATGGCTCCATTCCCAGGCTTATAGCGCTTTTATCCTTTGGTCTATGGGTCTGTGTGAGGTGTCATTTTTTGCGCCATGATGTGATCTTTCTATCGGTACCTTGATTGCGCATATATGACTTTTTGATCGCTTTTTATTACAATTATTCTGGATTTGATGCGACAGAAATTGCGCAATTTTGCACTTTGGGATTTTTTTGCGCTGACGCCGTTTACCGTGTGAGATCAGGAATGTGATTAATTAATAGTTTGGGCGATTACGTACGCGGCGATAGCAAACATGTTTGTTTATTAATTAATTAATTTATTTTTATTTATAAAATGGGGAAAGGGGGGTGATTCAGACTTTTATTAGGGGAGGGGGTTTTGTGTTATTAAAAATACATTTTTCTTTTACTTTACACATATACTAGAAGCCCCCCTGGGGGACTTCTAGTATATGTACTCTGATCTCTCATAGAGATCCATGCAGTATAGTTATACTGCATGAATCCATGAGATCGGTGTTCTATTACTTTTGGCTGCTGCAGCCAAAAGCAATAGAATGCCGAGCCGGGATCAGCGCCATTACGGCGCAGACCCCGGCCCGGGATGGATGCAGGGATCGCCCCCCCGCAATCGCGCCGCAGGGGGGCGATCCCCCCACTAGACCACCAGGTATGAATAAAAGCAAGTATTTAGAAGCAGCTGTCAACTTTGACAGCTGCTTCTAAGTACTTAATTAGCGGGCACGGCGATCGGACCGTGCCCGCTAATAGCCGCGAGCCCGGGCTACACGCGGCACCCGGGATCGCGGCAGTTCAGAGGGTGGTCGCCGCGCGACCCCCCTCTGAACTCCCATAGCGGCACGAGGACGTTCAATAACGTCCTGGTGCAGCTATGGGTTAAGCAATAGTGCCATATTTCATGTTCGTATATTAAAGGAATCTTATTATGTATATGTATCAATAGATATCTGTAGATACTAACAAAATATATCACAATAGTAAAGAATTATAACTCTATCGATTTAGGCTTATATACAGTCCTTTCAGGACCAAGAAGAACTCAAGGAAATATTCTAAAATTCACCAGATCAGGAATCAAGACTGAATCATTTTCTTCTGTGGGTCAAACACATATCTTTTGAAGGCCAAGGTGATGAGTACAGGCTGAGTGTCTCCACGACTTTCTTCTTCCTTGGCTACTTCTGTGTCTCCTTTGCTTGCTTTGGTCTTCTTTTTTGAGGAGCCTCCAAGAACCTGCTTTGTTTCTGGCTTTAGCCCATCTGAAAGAAAAAAAAAAAAACTGAATAAAGTTCTATGTACAGTAAGTGTTAATCTTTGTAAATTACCATCAAACAGATTACACCAGGCACTGTACAGAAGAGACTACACATTCTAGAAAGCACATCTGTACTATAATACTGCCTGTTAGGAAGAACCAGTGGCTGAAATTGCTAGTCATGTATCTATGGGTTACACACTGCTACATTTTGCTTTTCATTCTTCTCCAAAAAACATGTAAAATTCAACAACATACACCTCATGCATGTGAATAATATGACCAAAAAACAAAAGGAACCTTTCCACATAATTTCAGGTGAAAATGTCCTGGTGTGAATTTACTGTTCACCTTCTACATATCTGCAGAAGATATCTGAGGTTCAACCTCATTAGACATTAAACCATCTTGTGACCATAGCCCTTAAGTGAATCTATCGGCTGTAATTCATGTTTTAAACTTCTGACACTGTTAGATAACCGATAGGTCAAGGAGTTACACTGTACCTTTCACATATCCATAATGTAGAAAAATACTTTTATTTTGCTTCTGCAAAGTATCAAAGAGGCTTTCATAAGCTCCTGAATTTCTGGAATGCCTCCTCTCACCACCGCCCCATCCTCAACCTTACTTAGGGCACAGCTTCCAGTTGACTGTGAATCATTTTTCTACATTCTGAAAACACAGACAAATATATAAAAAGGTACCATGTGCCTCCTTGCCCGAAGAGCTATCTAACAGTGTTATAGTTTGGAATGTGAATTACAGCTGATAAATTCCCTTTAAATATGTAAGATAAATATGTAAGATGCCATTTTCTTTCCAAACTGCTGACACTGTAAGCTATTAGGGCAAAGAGACACATGGTTCCTTCCAGATTTCTGTCTGTACCTCCATAATGTGGAAAACCACTTCCTGAGCTCCTGATCTGCTGCAAGCAATACACCTACTAACTCCCCCGCCCACACACCTGACCCTGTCTGTAGCTCTGCTAGAAGCTGACTGTCAATCAAGCAGGTATGGAAGGACTAGCGAGGCGGCTTTCCTCCTTGCAGCTGATCAGGGGCTTGGGAAAGTCTCTTGACAATTTTCACTGGAGAATAAAATAATTTCTCTACTTTCTGGAAGCATAGCTGAATATATGAAAGGTGACATGTGTCTCCTTGTACTATCAGCTATCTAACAATGTCAGCAGTTTGAAACGTGGATTGCCGCTGACTCTTATAATCAAAAACTAATTTTTCCAGCTCACTTTTTTTTTTTTTATAAAAAACATTTTTAAATACAATAAGGCTTGCAAATTCATAAACTGTTTAAATTATTTATGTACAACCTAAACCATATATCTAAATCTGTGTACAAACATTAATTGTATAACAGCCGCAAAGCTGCTACACTCCGCTTTGCCCTCTTAGCACATGAAACTCAATTTAACAGAGACACCCAGGAACAATAACGCTTTATGGCGACAATCTTATTCTAGGTCCTTGCATTAAAAGTAACTATAACAGATAGACGTTTGGTATGAAGCAAAACATTTCAGGGCTAATGGTCATTTTCTTAAGAGAGGTTGGTTGTTAGTGCTATGTTCTCATATTCCTTTTAATATCACTCATCTCCATTCTTTGCTACTTTCTTGCTCTTTAGTTGTGCTATCAACAGACAGATGAGAAGATGCAGCAAGTGTCTAGAATTGCAGAGCTGTTGGGTCAAGGAGCAACCGTCTTGGACCCTAGCTCTACTCTTTCCGATAGGAGAAGACAGAACCCAAGAAGTGTACTTGGTACTGCAGTCAGCTGAAACCTTTGGTGTCACATAACCTTATCTTGTACACTTAATCAGCCTCACTGCCCTCATAGTGAAACTCTGATAGGCATTCCTATTCCAGAACATGACAAAAGATTCCGATGCTCACGATTTGCTGGAGACAGGAGGTCTACGAACCCAGGTGATTTGCTCAATTACATAGACGTGAAGGGGGTATTGGTAACTGCCTGTAAGGGTAGAGGCATCCTCTGTCCTTGCTGGTAGTGTTAGATGTGTATTGAAACAAACAATTAACCCTTCCGTATTAAAAGCATGCCGCATGTTTAGAACTCATCTCTAAAGGATGTTATGGCTTTGAAAGATAAAATTCTAGACTTCAGTGTTACAAGGTATGCAGAGAAATGTACTATAGATTTATCCTAGTCTTCTGCCTTAGGCTTTCTAATTACAATATAACCTGTAATACTAATGTTCTTATTCCCCCATTTATTTTATCCAATATTTGCTCATCATAAAAACATTAGAACTTGGCTTTCAGCACATTTTTAATGTAAAAAAATATATAAAGGGATTGTATGTTTATTTCCATATCTGTGTTTATTTTTATAATTTCCCAAGTAACTGGCATTATGTTTACTTTTCCTTCCTGAAGTTTTTAGCACGTTTTATTCTTATGTTTCTTTATTTAAACCAATATGCACTCAATGAATCAATGAAAGTGCACCCAATATATAGAGCATATTACCAGTGCAAAACCTAACTTCATAAAGATATAAGGCTGCATTCACACATCCCCTAAAATTGTCTGTGGTCGCGGATCCTTCTCCTGGGAGCGTAGTTCAGCCCACTTCCGGTGATCGCATGTAGCCCGTCAGGAATAGGTGAGTAGTTGTTACGATGACAGGAGAGCACATCTTGCTCTTCTGCCATCTCTGGTGCCGGGGGGAATCCGGCTAGGGGATCCATGCTGCGATCCTCCTGCGGATCACGGCACGGATCGTGTAAATGAGCCCTTACTGTTTTCGTAAATTGTTGGGTCAGCCTCTGTTGACAATAACGCTAAAGATGAGTGAATTTACAGTGATGATAAAGCAAATCGCTTCTTTAGCTCAGCAGTCGGCTTATCAGTCAGCTGCCTTTTAACGCAGTGCCACTCCTTCCCGGGTGCCTGGAAAAGCTGGATCCAGTCCTGGGAAACTTCTCCCAGTTTCCCAGGCCTGGATCCAGCTTTGCCCAGCACCTGGAGCGGAGCAGCACTGAGTTAAAAGGAAGCCAACTGTCAAGCCGACTGCTGAGCTATAGAAGCGATTTGCTTTGTTATCAATGTAAATTCGCTCATCTCTACTTGGCGCCATAGGGTCAGTTTTTAGAGGAAACAAAAAGGTTTAGTTTTGTAACATATCCTATCTACTTACTGTATAATGGGCTCATCACATTTTCTTTGCCACCCTAACAGAAAAGCAAAGCAGAGTAAACAGTTCTACCCAATAGAGGCAATGGAGACCTGAGAAGACTAAGATACGAGCACTTACCACTGATTTGAATATTGCTGGTCTATACAAACAGCATACCTATTCTATATCATGGCAGCCTGGAGTCTAAATCAAGTTCTGACATCATTTTATTCAATCAAGAGTCATCTCCCTAAACTGAGTATCAGAACTGCACATACAGAATACAACAGAGATTTTACTAAACATCTATTTGTGTACATTGAGATACAAAGTAACCCATGTTATTTCCAAAGTGGTCCATTTAATCAATGCACATTAACCCGGTCCCACAGCTCCTGCTGCTCACCAGGTGAATGGCATCACAGCCTGACAAAACGGTACTGAACGCTCTCTTTTCTCCATGGTGCCAGAAGGTCTGTGGGCTGACTGAGACCAAACTCCTAAAAGCCAGTGCCCAAGAGCCAGACACAGCCCAATCTGACTTCCATCTCTCTCCGTGGAATTCTTGCGTTACACGATACATGCCTGACGTTCCTTGAGAGCAAGGAAATGAAGGGAAATAGATCTGTCACTGAAGACGACATTGGCTACTTAATAGCTGGAGCTGACGGGTATTTTTAGATGGAAGTCTTGTTTAACTTACATTACGGTTTAATCTCTGCTGAACAATGACTGCGCGGGCTTGAATACACAGTGAAAAAATATCTGCCATTAATTAAGTCCTGGCTGTGCCGCTCAGTCAGAGAAAACATTAATAGATTTTTTTTTGTTTCCGCTGAACAATTACTTTATTTTGTTAGCGGATTAAATTTAGAGGGGTTTGTGTCACAAAGAAAGAAATGCAATATCCTGGCTATCTCTATGTGTACAAACACATGGAGGACAAGCGCGCGCCTTCAGCACCACAGTCGCAATCACTCGACAGTAATAAACATGTTACATGCTCATCGGGACACACAAAAACTGAGAACAATCCTGTTCATTAGGTGTTGATAGGAGCCTTGAGGTTTAATGGATATAATGGATAGGCAGTCCACATGTATTATACGGAATGTTTTACTCTGATTGTAGGGACCTTCATCAGACACAGGTCGCTGTCAACAACCGACACTTCCCGTGTAATAATAATATTATTTATTTATAAAGCGCCCTTTTTTTAATTTTAACACTTTATTTTTATACTGCCATAAAGATCATAAATAACAATAATTCCCCTATCCAAGTGGATTTCCACATAAAATCCCAATACAAAATATTACAACTCCATGTCAACTTAAACATATAACCTACCCAACCCAAACCCCCCCCCCCCCCCCGAGCAGGAAGACAAAAAAATAAATAAATAAATAAATAAATAAATAGATACCAAAGTTATACCAGCCCGCAATTATAGCTTATACCATCTCTCTATTACCTTCTAGCCAAGCTGACCATACTTTATTGTACTTACTTAACCCATTATTTCTTCCTGTATACCAGATTTTCTCATATTGATGTACTCTATGAACCAACCTTCCCATTCCCCAATAGATGGGGGGTTATTAGAAATCCAGTTACGCAATATTATAATTTTAGCAAGCAACAAAAGTTTTAGGATTAAGTCTCTATTCCTAATCACCTCCAAAGTGCATTCCATTACCATACATCGAGCGTTAAATGGAATCACTGTCTGAAGTTTCCCCTTAATCTGGTCCGCCACTATATTCCAATATTCTTGGCAGTACTTACATTGCCATAGCATATGAGCGTAATTCGCTTTTTCCATTCCACATTTATTATTATCCAGTAGGCCACATTTATACATAATACTGTGAGGATAGTGAAGTCTATTATTAATTTTAAACTGTATTTGATGATTTTTATTAATAGATCCTTTTAACGTGTTCCCCAAAACATTGTCCCATTCTTCTTGAGTGATAGGGCCTATTTCCCTCTCCCATATATGTTTTTTAGTATTACTTGTCTGTGCTATATTATTATTCAACAATTCTCCGTAAATCTTCTTTTGTTCCCATTTTTTGTAACCTAACCTATTTGTAAAATATGAAAAAAGAAATCTTAACCCATATTCCTGCTGCAGTTGCTCAAAAGATTTCAATTGCCCCTTATCAAATAACTGTAATTTTCCTAATCCCAGCTCTAACCCAAGTTTTGCGCTCTACTGTATTCCCTTGTGTGAATCTATGAATCTTCCATAATATCGTGATTTCAGTACTAGTGTCAATTTGACTTATTTTCTTCACCCTCCTCTAGGTGTTTGCCCACTGTTTAACTTTCGTAAGTTTCAGTTCACCCTCTATTCCCTTACTATCTGACTCCATTACCTCCAAAACTTTTTCTGCGATTGCTCGCCTTTCCTTTATTATATACCTCCCCACTTCTGATTCCGAATTTATCATCTGTAAGAGCTTCCCGGCATAATAAAGAAAGGTCCTTGGTCTCTGATTTGCCCATAACAGCTTATTTATTAATTCTAATTCCTTAAAATATTTGTCAGGTAAGCATACTGGGGAAGCCCTAAGGTAATATGCAATTTGGGAGAGTAATACCATATTCACCAATGCTACTCTATTGGCCATAGATAATGCTAGTTTAGTCCATATCTCTATTTTCTTTTTGCCCAAAGCGGCCTAATGTTATATTCTATAAACTTGTTAGGCTCTTTAGTAATTTTAATTCCCAAATAAAGGACATATCCTCCTTCTTCAGTCCATATGCATCCCCTTGTTCATCTAAATAAAGCACCCTTAATTCCAGAGCGCTTTACAAGCAATGGGGGTAACAAACAGGAACAATACAAGATAAAATGCAAAAGAGCATGTACCAGCAGTTTTGTGGAGTCAGGGGTGAGAAAAGAGCAGATTTTGGAAATGTTTTTAAGGTAAAGGCAGCAGGAGGTCGTCAGGGCCTGAATATATGGTTTAAAAGACAGGGCAGAATCAAAGGTGACCCCAAGGCAGCGGACTTGGGGAACAGGGGACCGATTAGACCACGGGGTGAAGCGAGGTCGGGGAAAGATGATTAGTTCTGTTTTGTTCATGTTGAGCTTTAGAAAGCAAGAGAAGGAAGATATGGCCGATAGACACTCTGTTATCCAAGATACAGAATATGCCATGTGTAAAGCTATACACAACTTGGTCTGTAATAAAGTGGAGGCATCAGCAATCTGTGTGGGATGAAGGTCCTTAATTCTGGACCCAAACATTCCGGGCATTACATGTGGACTTCATATTTATTAAACCTAATTTTTTGTATCGATCCTAAGGTGTGCAAAGTTTCATTTATTAATACTGATGAAAAAGATTCCTACCCCTCCACCTGGCTTAAAGACAGAGGGTCTGATTTACTAAAATTTTCCAGAACCCTACACCTCAGGGTTTTAGTTTCCCAAATCAGCAGATATTTTATTGTGCCTGAGGGTAAATTTGGCGGGTTTTTCACATGACAATACTTAAACCCGACTATCCTGAAACACTAGAAGTGGCTGATAATTTAAATGGAATTTTAAATTATCCAAAAATTACAGTTTACATATTTTAAATTATTCATAAATTACATTAAATATATTGGTTATGGCGGGTTTAAAAGAACACTTCCACAACAAACCCACTTTTTAGTCAAAAATACATAATTATGGTTGTATGAGTTTTTAAAGCGAAAAACGAGTAAAAAAAAAAATTGTTAATTTTTTTTTTTTTACGGAAACAGTTAGCATGCAATATCAGGGCCATAATTTAATGATTTCGCACCACCAGAGTACCATAAAATGCCCCCCCCCCCCCAATGCAGTGTGGTTTTTGTTTCCCCTTCCAAGATTTTTCCATGAGCCTCTAAAAAATTTGAATGATAACACAAAAAGTTTTTTCCCCACTCATGGTTAGTGGCTGGGTGAAGTCATTTATTGACAAACTACTGTGTTTTCTTTTTTTTAAATCATAATGACAACAAAGAACATCCAATTGACCCTGATCAAAAATTTACATACCCTGGTGATTTTGGCCTGATAACACGCACAGAAGTTGACACAAATTAACTAAACTTTCAGTCACAACTGCCAGAAATATAGCAAAGAAAAACCCACAAATAACATAAGCTAAAAATACAGGACTCTCTGAAAACTAGCGGTGTAGCTGTTTTAAGATCGACAAAAGGAGGCACTTGAAGAAAAATGGGCTGCATGGTCGAGTCACCAGAAGAAAGCCATTACTGCGCAAATGCTACAAAGTTTCTTGCTTACAATAAACCGAACTGCACAGAGTCAAGCCACAAAACTTCTAGAACAAGGTAAATTGAAGTGATGAGACCAAAATCTAACTTTCTGGCCACAACCATAAACGTTACATTTGGAGAGGTGTCAACAAGGCCCATTCCTACTGTAAAGCACAGTGGTGGATCACTGATGTTTAGGGGATGTGTGATCTACAAAGGCACAGGGAACTTGGTCAAAGTTGAAAAGATGAATGCAGCATGTTATCGGCAAATATTGGAGGCAAATGTGCACTCATCAGCCCAGAAGCTGTGCAGAGGACATACCTGGACGTTCCAACATGACAACGATCCAAAACAGAAGGCCAAGTTAACCTGTAATTGGTTAGAGCAGAACAAAGTGAAGGTTCTGGAGTGGCCTGACCTCAATATCATTGAGCCACTCTGGGGAGATCTCAAGCGCGCAATTCATGCAAGACAGCCCAGGAATTTACAGGAACTTGAGACTTTTTGCCAAGAAGAATGGGCTTTACTATCTGAGAAAGTAAAGCACCTCATCCACAACTGCCACAAAAGACTTCAAGCTGTCATTAATGTTAGAGGGGGCAATACACTGTATTAAAGCGACTCCGCACCCACAATCTGACCCCCACAAACCACTTGTACCTGCGGATAGCTGCTTTTAATCCAAGATCTGTCCTGGGGTCCGTTTGGCAGTTATTGTCCTCAAAAACAACTTTTAAACTGGCAGCCCTGTGTCAAACGGCCGTGGCTTACAATATCTGTGTCCCTCCTCCCCACCCTCTTCATCATTAGGAATGCCCCTAAAACATTTTCTCCTGTCTGAACATTGCACAGGTGCCTTAACGATCCAGCCCATGTGCTGTGCTTAGGGCCCTATTCCACCAGAGGATTATCGTTCAGATTATCGTTAAATCGTTCGAATCTAAACGATAATCATTTGTTTGAATAGCAGTTAACGATTAGCGACCAAACGAGAAATTGTTGATCGCTTTATAAGACCTGGACCTATTTTTATCGTTGCTCGTTCGCAAAACGTTCGCATTAAATAAGGCGTTGTTCGGTCGTTCACAGTAGATACGAACGCAATAGCGAATAAATAGCAAAAAAAAAAAAGATCGCAAATACGATCATAAGTAACGATTATCGTTCCATGGAAATGAGTGAACGTTTTCAGGTCTTTCGCAATAGCGGTCGTTTGAGATTGTTAATCGTTAATGATTATGCAAACGATAATCATCCTGTGGAATAGGGCCCTTACACAGCTGATGAATAGGATACAATCTGCCTGGAGCATTCCTAAAGAGGAGGAGGACGGGGAGGAGGGACAGAGAGGTTGTGCCAGCCTAATGCATACACAATCTAGGCCATGGCTGTTGGGCACAGGGCTGCCAGTTTAAAAGTTGTTTTTTAGGACAATAACTGCATCACCTGCCGAACGGACCGCAGGACAGATCTTGGATGAAAAGCAGCTATCCGAAGGCACGGGGGGGTCAGATTGTGGGTACAAAGTCGCTTTAAGAACTTCAGTATGTAAACTTTTGATCAGGGACATTCAGATGTTTTTAACTGTCATTAAGGATCAACTTAGTAGTCTGACAATAAATGGCTTCAAGTTTTTGTTTTATCATTCATATTTTCTGAAAAAAGGACAAGGCGGCAAAAATTCTGCTGGGGTATGTAAACTTTTGAGCACAACTGTATGATTTTCTGTATTACTATGTGTTCTAGAAAATTATTGTAGATAATAATTAAAAAAAAAAAAACTGAATCTTTTTTAAATCAATTAAGGCTCATGCAAATACACAATGCTTCTATATAATTCTACAACTGGATCCTGGAATACTCTGGGGAATTTGGGAATTTCGGCATTACATTCTAAGTTTTACTGCTAAAAAGAATCTTACTGGCAAACAGTTTGGTGATCAGTCCAGGAGTTAACCCTTGTCTGGATGCCAGAGAGAATTTTGCCTCTATGTATGTAGGTAAATACTGTAAGTATTGAGCAGAGAGGTCTTCTATTCACTTGGCTGGAGCTGAAGAAGGATGAGGGCTATTCAGACACACAACACAATGGTCTGTGCTGAGCGTCCCAGAGAGACAAGTCTTCAGATTTGGCTCTCACTGCTAGCAATCACAGAAGAATGCGAGAAAACAAAACTGTTTCCCAAGCACTGTTTGGTGGTGCCATAATTAATAGAATCATCAAACGGTTTTGCAAATTGCTTCCAATTGCCGGCGTCACTTTCATGTCAGATGCCAGACTAGAAAACACGAGCTTGTTCACTAGTGCTGGACTAACCTCTGTGTCCCAGACTGGGAACCAAGCGATTTCTAAAGGGGTTTTGGATAATTTGCACAGTAATGGGGTCCCATTGGGTATACATTACACACCATTTAAAGTCATGTTGTTTTTCCTTGTTTCAGGACATATTTAGTAGTAAAAAGATCATAAAAATGCACTAGACTTTTCCTTCCTGTGTTCCCATAGACTTTTCTTCCGACTAGAAGGGCTAAGTCAACTGTAAAGACTGTCGTCACTAGATTCTAAATAAGACAAAGTCTGCTGTATGTCCTGCAGGAAGTGGTGTATTCTTCCAGTCTGACATAGTACTCTCTGCTGCCACCTCTGTCCGTGTCATTAACTGTCCAGAGCAGCTCTGGAAGGCTTGAGTTTTTAGTTTGTTTTTTAAGCCTGGTTTATTAATGAGTGTACATCCAGAAAACAGGAAAACAGAAAAGGAATGATGTATATAGTTATTAAAAAATATAAACAATACACAAACAATCAATCCAAAGAGAGTTAAGAAATCTTGTCATCTGGCTCATGCCATCGGCGTATCACGTGTATCTCGGAAGATCAATAACATAAAATTACATATAGCCATACATGTCCAGGTAATAAAGAAACTGAGCTTTTGGGAAGCAAATGACCAGTTGCATGAATCATGTCTCATACAGTATATCTTTGAGGTGTATGGTCTAAGTCTTGACATACATCAGGTGCCCAGTACCTAATTACCACCCCAAATATTTACAAGATGCAGCAGCACAGAATGCCATTTCCACACAGATGTGGACCTATGGTCCACCATATAAGAGGTGGGTTTCCTTGCCATAAAAAAGTGATTTCCAAATAAAATATCAAATGATGTGTCCATTGTTCCTTAACAAAATTACCTAATACACAGGCTTTAGTTGTTTTTTTTTTTAAAGAGGAAATTTACACATACCGTATATCTATATAAATCTCCGGCAACAATTGATTTACAAAAACAAATTCTCTGGAATATATGTAAAGATTACACGATATGCAAACAGTACAAATAGAGAGCAGTAAAGTACATATAGTTCTTCTATATCTATGCATGTTTTTTAGCACAGCCCACAGCTGAGTACTGTAGCCAACCACACATACTTTTATTGGAATACACAAGCAGATTGGCTTGATCTTCGACTGCATGTAAAGCAATCTGGAAATGACCTTGGCATTACACATTTTAGAGTATGATACCTAGAGGCCATCTATGCTTGTACAGTCATTGTGAATAAATATGAATGGACAAGGGCTCGATCATTTATTTAACCTAAGTCTTTCTCCTATCTAAAATCTGACCAGTCAAAATAAGAGCCTTTAGACTGCGGCCCATACAACGTGATAAACAGGTGGAAAGGATTTTACTTGACCTCTGTTATTTTAGTCATTACATACAAAGTGTTGTTTGAACAGACAAATGACTTGTATAACTAATGTCCCCATTTAGCAAATAAAAAGTAATCCTTTTCAGAACAACCAAGTTTAAAAAAAAAAAAAAAAACAAGTTAACACGGAAACAAACAAGAGAATAGTGAGAAACCCAAACCGCTTCTGTAGAGATTCACACTACACCACCGATTTTCTATAGGTAATCATTCATGTGCATTTTTCACATTTTCTGACAATAACTCCAGCCAGTTGGAGAAGTACTTTTACTGTTTTGTCTTATTGTTGAACAAATGACACCAGGTGACTCAAAGTAATGTCCCAGGTTTGTCTAAAGGCCCTATTGCAGATTAACCCCTTAAGGTCCAAGCCAATTTTCGTTTTTGCGCTTTTGCTTTTTCCATTTTATGTTTAAAAGTCCATAGCGCTTGCATTTTTTCACCTAGAGACTTATATGAGTGCTTATTTTTTGCGAAACCAATTGTACTTTGCAATTACAGGCATAATTTTTCCATAAAATATGTTGTGAAACCGGAAAAAAATCATTTGCGCTGTCAAATTGAAAAAAAAAAAACGAATTTGTTTTGATTTCGGGGAGTTTTGCATTTACGCCGTTCGCCCTATGGTAAAACTGACTTGTTATGCATGTTCCTCAAGTCGTTACGATTACTATGATATATAACATGTATAACTTATATTGTATCGGATGGCCTGTAAAAAATTCAAACCATTGTTAACAAATATATGTCACTTAAAATCGCTCCATTCCCAGGCTTATAGCGCTTTTATCCTTTGGTCTATGGGGCTGTGTGAGGTGTCAGTTTTTGCGCCATGATGCGTTCTTTCTACCGGTACCTTGATTGCGCATATACGACTTTTTGATCGCTTTTTATTACATTTTTTCTGGATTTGATGCGACCAAAAATAATCAATTTTGCACTTTGGGATTTTTTTGCGCTTACGCCGTTTACCGTGCGAGATCAGGAATGTGATTAATTAATAGTTCGGGCGATTACGCGCGCGGCGATACTAAATATGTTTATTTATTTATTAATTTATATTTATAAAATGGGAAAAGGGGGGTGATTTGGACTTTTATTAGGGGAGGGGATTTTTTATTAATAAAAACACTTTTTTACTTTTTTTTTTTACATGGACTAGAAGCCCCCCTGGGGGGCTTGTATATACATAGCACTGATCTCTCATAGAGATCAATGCTGTGTATATACACAGCAAAGATCCATGAGATCGGTCATAGATTGCTATGGCCTGCTGCAGGCCATAGCAATCTACTGCCGAGCCGGGATCAGCGTCATTCCGACGCTGAGGCCCGGCACGGCCAGAAGAACGGATCTCCCCCCCCACGATCGCATCGCGGGGGGGAGATCCGACCCACTAGACACCAGGGATGTTGTGCATAAAGCACTTCAATGCAGCTGTCAGGTTTGACAGCTGCATTGAAGTGCTTAATTAGCCGGCGCGGCAACGGGACCCGCGCCGGCTAACAGAGGCACTGCCCGGCTGCACGTGTCAGCCGGGATCAGCGCCGTTCAGAGCGGGGTCCCGTCGGGACCCCGCTTTGAACACCCCCCGCGGCGCCATGACGTATCAGATACGTCGCTAAGGGGTTAACAGCCAAATCAGACATTTATCTCCCTGTGTAATAAAGCCAGAGATCAGCCCATGAGCGAGCAAACATTCACTCATCACCTAATCGCTAAATTTTAAAATCTGAAAAAATAACCTTCAGTAGGCCGCTCTTCTCCACGTGTAACAAGACATGCGTGGCCAACCACTGATTAAAGTGTACCTGTTATGAGGGCAGCTTCCAGATGAATTCCACGTTCTGATCCAATGGATCGTGCACACATTATAGTTTCATACATGATTAACTTCCGCCAGCAGCATGGAATTCCCCACTGAACAGGCAGCGGCTCCTCAAGACGATATAAGGAAAGGGATGCACTAACATTACTAGTAGTGTTTGTACAGCCCTGGATGCGCAATTATCGAGACATCTTAAAGGCTCTGCAAATGGGTGGCGATCTAGCAGATCAGTCTTTTGGCTACCATACTTACTTGTCCTTGTCCCCAAGTGGATAACCCTTTAGACCTATGAGATATATAGATATGTCCCAAATACAGAACATACAAACTCTTTGCAGATGTTGCCCTTGGCCCTAACAAGATGTCCAGTTAAAAAATCAATTGAATGAAATGGGATTTTTAAATAGAGATTTAATCCCCAAGAGTCTCATGGTCAAGAAACCAACTCCCTTAAATGTTGTGCAGTTTCTGTAAGACATTTATTTGTAAACTTGTCTGACGAAGGAATCTTTTGAATCCCGAAAGCTCACAATTATAAAATGTTTTGTTGGCCTATAAAGGTATTACTCTTATAATACTCTGATCGAAAGTATAAACCACCACGTAGATTTTTCTGGCTAACACGGTACCGTACTATTTTTTTTTCTAAATAAAGAAGCAAAACGTGAAATGCAAGGTGTGCATATGGCATTTTACAGGCTACCAAGTTGTGTAAAATATTATGTTAACCACTTTCTTTCCAGACACTGTTAATGCAGTAGATATATTCAGGGAGTTGGCTACATTCCAGTACTATGACATGTGAATGTTAAGAGGGGATCTTGTAGTTCCTCAGTGCAGCAGGACGGTCCAGGAACCCGGCGGCTGTTATCTGGCGCACAACACTCTCCATCTGAAGTGGGTGCAAGGAGGGTGCCAGTTGCGCTTCATTTTCCCAACTTCTCCCAGATATCTGCTACTTGAGACTGACCCCCATTTCTGCATTGTTTGGTCCTGTGTCACGCTGGCCTGGAAGCACATCCCAATCAACAGGAGTGGGAAGAGAGAATGGAAGACAAGTGCTAATAAGACGGTGCAGGGGAGAATGGAGAGCTTCTTTATTAAAACTTTTATGCAGCATACATTGTGCATAAACAAATGTGCGGCTTGCTTTCAAATGATAAGGAGATTACATTTTTCATTTCTTGAAATCAGGTTTGTTCTCCGTTGTCATCACAACAAAGCGAATTAGGACGAAGAAAAACAGGCATCTTCTTACTAGGACCCAGGTTCTTCACAGCACAGCTGCACAGATACTTAATATTCTCAAACAAGCCTTTGATTGTCTTTGATGCAACATGCTTGCTTTTACTGTGGCACAAAGAGAGGAAAATGCGGCGTGTTCTGATGTCTTAATGTTGCTTAATACCTTGTTTAACCTTCGCTAAGCTCCTTAAACGGTGGGAGACGAATTGGTGGAAAACAAATAGGCTGCAAGAGGAAAAGGATTTGCGCAAATGAAAATGCAAAGATACGCATGCATAACTTTATGTCGTGCTTTAAGAAGTTACTAGGGAAATATTTAATCACCTAAGATGTTATCTCCACGTGATATGTAGGAAGGGCTTCATACAAAACAAGGCCTGAGGAAAAAACCTCCCATGGTTATCTATGCTGGCGCGCAATATCTTAATGGAGCTCAACGTTCTCCTCATGTTTAGGTAAGTAACTACTAGTGGCGATTCCAAACCTACTAGTGGGTAGTGGCGATTCCAAACCTTCTAAACAAGACTCGTCCCTATAAACCCCAACTAGTAGTTTATATCCACTTTAATAATTATATCTCTTTAAAATTTCAAACAAATCTCTAAACAAAGTATGTAGCGTGTAGGGGGGGGAGGGGCTAGTGAAACTTGGACCACATAGATGTACAATGCCTAAGCGGTAGTATCTGTATCAGCAGCATTATGTCATTGGCACTGCTTGGTTACAGTGAGGAAGCGGGGATTGAACAGCCCTGCAGTTCCTAATATGAACGTTGGAGGCAGCAGAGAGGCCTGTGTCACCCTTTACTGCTCCAATTCTAAATATAATAGTATTAAGTTCTATTAGAAAGTAAACTAAACGAATTGGTGGTGATTTTTTCTACATTTATTGGATCCTGGAGGGGTTACTGGCACCATAGTTTAGGGGTATATAACATCGGCTGATCATTGGGCAAGCTTTCCAAGGAAGGCTCATTGGTAACAATTGTCCCATGTAAAAATATCAGCAATCATTCCAATGAATGAGCTAATGCTTGATCATCGGCTGACTGGATGCCTTGTGCAGCTCTATCAATGCAGACCATATATATCACCCCGTGTAAACAACTGATGTGTGGGTGACATTGGTGCACTGTATAGGCCATACAAACGATTGCTGCATCAATTTGCAACAATCATATCATAGCAAACAAGCAACGATAACTGAGTTTCGTGCTAGTTTGCTGCAGCCAGTCAGCCTGTGTAAAGGGGAATTAATGAGGCTTGCACTACCTTAAAGTGATTATTATTAATGGATGCACTGTGCTACAGACTATCATTTACAGCGATTACTCCAGAACAAATAAATAGTGTAACTAACTTAAAGTATACCGTATGCAGAGATCAATAAAACATGTCAATGATATACTGTATATGATACAGTTGAGTCACAATGTTATGACCACTTTCTACTTTCACTGTCAGCAGCTCATGAATAAAGTCCTTCGTCAGTTGGCTTGGTGGGTATATTTGGTATGTGATAGGCTGTCTGCATACATATCCCTCATTGCGGTCATGGGTAAAAAGGACCATTTATCAGAGTTACACAAATGATCAGTTTTGGCTTACAGGCCAAGGGCGTCAGTATTTCTGAAACAACTCAGTTTGTGACATTTTTGCATTCTGCTGTGATGAAAGTGTGGACAAATAGCACAACTTCAAATAAGCCATGTGGAAACTGTGGTGCACCATGTGCCATTGATATGTGAGGTGACAGTCAGCTATGAAGGTGTGCAAGGGTGAACCAACGCACTACAGTGGAGCAGCTCACTGCCTAAATGAACCAGGGGACTACCAGATGTGTCACTGTACCTTTGCTAATGCAATCTCCGATGAGGCACGGTTATTGCTTTATTGAACAAATGGATATTGGTGCCAGACGAGAACCATTGGAGAACACCCAATTTTGCCATTGTGCACTGGCAAAGAGAATTATATATCCACTCAAATGTCTTCCTGCCCAAAACTTTTATTTGGTGGTCTCTAACGATTTCCCTCTTCTTCATCAAATTATTCTTCAATGAATTATTGTTATTGCTACAAGGGTCTATAAAACAAGAAAGAGGCTTAAATATTATGACTGGACGTGGCTCATTATAGGTCAAGATGAAGTAGATGTCAGCCAGTTTGCCTTTAAAATCATACAAAAACAACTCTTCCTCTACTATTCCAGAACTTAGTATCACATATCAGTAAGGATTTGTACACATCTGTAATTATAGGCTCAGTAAGTAGCCTCTGTCTAGCAATAAATGAAGATTTCTTTTTTTTCCAACAAAATGATGGATGCCATGATGGTACCCATTAATTATTACTGGGGTCTATTGGTTACCAGCTGTGTGACAGATCTGGCATCACATTGTGATTTCCATTTTTGAGGAAAACCATTGTGCATTTGTGAACATCGCCTAAACGCATTAACACAAACAAATAAAACTTACAAGCAATTTTGTTGCTATAGAACAGCTGGTGTTAACCCTTTTACTGTTGGAAGAAACACTGTACGGGGTTAACACCTACAGGATCATGAGCCAGTGCTGGTTCAGATCCAAGATGCCTGCAGAGACTAAGTCTCAGTCTGATGTTTTCATTCCCTGAACAACCCCGTGTGTGGAAACCAATGTAAACACAAGACATGGAACCTCTCTTTGTCTCCTGACGCTCCATGTTACTTCCTAAACTGCAGTGCCTAAAAAAACTACTAGTTTATATCCAAAAACATAAAGAAAGGGGGAAGGAGGAGGCGTCTTTTAAACTGTCCATTGCTATAAATATTGGCACCCGGGGAAAGCAGAACATCTAGTTAAATGCTGTTTTCTCAGCCTTTTATTTTGCCCATTGGCTCTTTGCCTTCCACTCCTTTTCTGCATCTCTGGGAAGCTGGCTTCCGATGGAGGCTTAAAGTAAAGCAATGGATGGCCTCCTCTTGAGGCCGCTTGTGATCACAGGATACTGGACACCACTATGGAGCACAGAGGTCCTTGCTATGCAACTGCTACTTTCCTGCTTGAATATTTTTGTAATCCTAAACGGAAGCCCCACAGACATACCGGATTGAGTCCTCTTACAGCGTGAATTTGCAGAGAGGGTAACATGACACATTCTCAGCCCAGCTTGGGGACATTCAGAAATATGCTACCTCGGTCTCACAGAAATAAATGCTTACATTTCATCTTCTGGACAAAAAAAAATAGATGTACAAGGAAAGAAAAATTTAAGTGTAAAATACATGCTTTGGCCTGGACTTCTAAAGCAATACATGTGTGATTTATGTGGGTGCCCCCTCTGGATCACCCATCTAAAGATCAAGGGCCTTCTGGACCCCCCCATCTCAAGATCAAGGGCCCTCTGGACCACCCCATCTTAAGATCAAGGGCCCTCTGGACCCCCCCTCCCCCAAATCAAGATCAATGGCCCTCTGGACCCCCACCTTATTAAGTTATCCCCATTCACATGATGTGGGATAATAGGCAATTTTGTGGGGGTTCAACAGCTAGGACCACTGGAGGTCACCACATGTAAGCAGATACAGCTCCATTGATTAATTATCTAAAGACCATTTCTGAGTGCCACATACTTACCTGTCCCGCCCTGTTGCAGCTGCTAGTTCCTGGGCTGTCACTGTCCCATCGCAAATAGTCACTCGGTATAGACTGCATACTGATTTTGCCCAATGATGTTGTCAAAATGCTGACAGCCGCAGAGAGCAGGTGGCCTAGGAAGCGGCAGCTGTGGCGGAGCAGGGCAGGTAAGTATGTGGCACTGTTATGTCTCCTGCAGCCCTGGCAGCAGCCTAGATTCATAGTTTATCCTGGACAACCCCTTTAATGTCACCCCTATGTGCTGGTTTAACAGAACCTTTCATTCAGTCCAACCACTGTTTTTAGAGCACAGAGATGGTTGGTAACAAAAACAACAAATTGTCCACAATGGGAGAGAAAGAGCGGGATATCTGGAGAAAAAGACAAGTTGACAACTGAATGAATGAATTTGAAAAAATATTTAACTTTTTAAATGATCCGTACAAGTATAACTATGTTAGTTGGGATGGGAATACCCATTTAACATGAACAAGCATGCTTTTAATGCCACTTTAAGATCTGGATGTCTACAAGGGTAAAAGTTCAAATATAAAAACTATTTAAAGGAGAATTTTGGAGAAAATGATAATTTTCAAGCGGGCAGAGGCAGGGAGGAACATAATAAACATGCTCTACTTACCCCTTTCTGTGCCTCTGCAGTGCTGCCTTAGCGCTTCGGGACTTCTGCTGGGCTCCTGGATCTCCTTCTGCACCAGCGTCATGAATCAAGTGATGGATTGCCCACTCTGCCAGTCTGTCAGACAGTGACTAGGGTGGTACACCATAAAGAACTACAAGTCCCAGCAGCACTAGAAACAAATAACGGGTGAGTTCTAATCTCACCGAACCAGACCCAGGTACGTATAACAATCCAAAGAAGCAATGTCGAGACAGCACATCAAAGAAACTTTGCTTTAATCGCACCAGTGCAACATTTCGGCTCAAGCAAAGACTGCTTGAGAAAGGCTACACTATGGGCCGAAACATTGCACTGGTGTGATTAAAGTAAAGATCCTTGGAGGCGCTGTCTCGACTTTGCTTCCTTGGGGGCACACTGCTGCAGTCACTGATTGGCTGAGCAGGCATCCATCAGCCGGGCAGAGTTATGACAAAAACTCAACTCTGGGGTGGGGATCCTGAAGCCTTTAATGTGGCGCTGGGGAGGCAAGGGGAGAGGTAAGTAGAATTTGTTTATTATGTTGCCCCCTGCCTGCTAGCAAATCATCATCATCTCTGGACTTTTAAGCTACATAAAAAAAAAATGCCCAAACCTTAATGTAGAACAAAAATGACTAAAATCCTAATTTTTGCACTGTAATTTAGTAGAGTATGTGGCTTCGCTTTCAAAGGATATTTTGCAAAGTTCACAACAAGGAAAAATGTTATGTATAGGAACAATTTCTATCACCATGCTGTCAAGCAATCACAGTGGAGAAAAGGTGTTAACATTGTATATTTTGGCACAGCATGTTTTTCATTTGAAAGTTAAGATGTTACTGAATATTTTACATGGCTGGAAAATATGTAGAAGAGGGGGTGATGATTAATGGTCAGCTCTGAAAACTCACCCTAGGTTACTCCAAGCACAGAACCAGGGAAAAGATTTGTAGCCATCATACGATATGCCAGGAGGTATTACTATATATATAGAGTAGAGTGATGGCTATTCTACCAATTCAGTTCTCTATTTCTGTTGGGCTGGTTCTCACAACAGTATATTATATTTTATTTTTTATTAAAACTCAGAAATTTATATGGTCTCCTTTTAAAAACAAACTGAAAAAAATTGTCCGACTCACTCCTAGTAACCAATCAGAGCTCATCTGTGATAGGTTGTTGCGAACAACCAGGCCAATTGTTCCAAGATAAAGTCGGTCAAATTGTATAAAAAAAAAAAAAAAAAAAAGCTTGAACAGTTCATAAGTCCAATAGCTCTAAATGCAGAAGTGAGCAGTATGTCAAAACATAGTATTGTTATATTTACCTCATGCACACATGTTCCAGTTATAGCAATTTCCAAAAAACCAGGTAAGAATTTTGTGGGTTGCAAATTTCCCCAAGTATAATGGGATTGTATGATGTTCCACTGCCATCAGATTTGAAGAATCCCCTACAGAGCCTGAGCGTGATTGAGTTGCACATAATCGGTTCGGCCTGTTTGCGGAAAAATATAAACCATATAGCTATAGCAGAGTGGATGGAACGGGGGCCGAGCTTCTTAGGAAGTCAGGAAATTAAATTAGGCCAGTATAATGTAACCAGCCAAAAAAACATATAAACAAGTTAAAAAATAAATTAGCCTCTTTAGCGAAACCACAAGGCGGACGTACGGCATAAGACGAAATAAAGTAGCTGTCTTCCCATCCCCCCCCAGAAAGCTGGAGGTCATGTTTACTATTATAAATGTATTTGAGATTTTTGGCAAAACAATAATGATAAAAAAAGATGCTTAAATGTAGTTATATATATTTTTTATTCTGCTTTAAAATATTTTTAAAAAAAATTAAATTATATAATTTCACCTTTTTTCTTTATTTCTTATATATTTTTTCAAAATATATACTTAAAAAAAATACAAAAAGGTAAAATACATGGAGATAATAAAACCGTCCATCTTTAAGCGCACCCACGCAGAATAAATATTCCTTCCTGATGATGAAGTACCAGTTATGCAGAACAACCTTGCAGTCATGATAAATTTCTCAATATTTTTAAAAAATGAGCTAAATTAATAGGAGTGGTAGAAAATAAGGCGAGAACCTGTGAGTGTAATTTAGCTCTGCCTCGTAAGAAAGCATTTATTTTACATAATGCCTTCTGCCGAATCTTCATTAATATGAAGCTCGCATCAGAAGATTCCAGGTCCACTGAGCCTTAATGAAGAGGTTACTTCTAGTTAAACACATGGTTATACCAACAAAAGGAAAAAATTAAAGTACAAGTTCTACAATCCAGCCCTTTTATTAAGTCCCATTTTAATGCTTAAAATATACACTACCTAAATTTGTACATACTCTTTAACAGTATTTAATCTTCAATTAAAATACCCAGAGCAGAAAACTCAGATAACTGACTACAAGAAAAAGCTTATTGACCCAGAATATTCTTCTTGTTACTTTTTTATTTCTGCATATTAAAAATGTCATCTTTACGTCTTGTAAAAGAAAAAAAATTCTCCAGAAATAATGAAGGTTGAACAAAAGAATATGAGGCAGCAATTTAACAGGCTGTGCCGGCTGCATCCTGATTACTATGTCAGGCCAGTTCAGAAAACAGACATGACTGACCCGTACCTGACAATCCCTCGCGTTAATGGGAAAAATGACACTAAAATGAAAGTTTGTATTACACACACAGATGAAAAACTGACTGAATATCCCTGGATATATAATCTGTTATAACCCGAGTATTCCGGCCTTTACCAGTTCTCAACTGCATGTGTGCACAGGATACATAACAGCTTTCCCCACACTCCCTTTTTTATCATTTTTTTTTGTAAATGTGGTTTCCTTGTTGAATCCTCTGTGTGTAATATAGAGAAACCATCAAACATAAAAAAAAAAACCTTCCCAGAATAGCGCCACCCTTGTCCATGGGCTCGGTTGACTTTGCAGCTCATTACCATTTACTTATGAAGGGAGTTTCATATCTCGAAAGCTATTTTTAAGTGCACACAGATAAGTCATGAGAATCTTGTGCTTTATTTGTGCCTTTACAAGTAAAGCACAAGAAGAGGCAGGAAAAGGTAAGTAACAATGATTATGGGAACATTTCTGTTAGATTCAGGGGTTTGAAGGCACATCTGTGACTGAAGACTCTCAAGACAACTCTACCACTTTAAGGGAATCTGTCAGCTCTATGTAATGCTTAGCTATGCAAATAGCTGATAGGGGGATTAAACAAAAGATACTTGTCTCTCTCTCTGGCTGTTTGCAGTTATAAAATCATGTTTTCGTCTTAACAGTCAGAGTCTGTGCTGAGCTGCAGCATGTATGCCTCCTCCCTGCCCTACATAATTTATGTGCAGGGTTTAGGTTCCAGCACTAGGCATTTTACATATAGTTAATACGGTTGAAAAAAGACACATGTCCATCAAGTTCAACCAAGGAGGGGATGGATACAGGGAAGGGGGAGGGGTGATAGGTTCTATACATATGCATTTATATTATTTTGGTCTAAGAACTTGTCTAGCCCTGTTTTGAAGCCATGAGGAACTGTGTCAAACGCTTTTGCAAAATCCAGGTACACTATATCCACAGCCGCGCCGCCATCCAGGCTTCTACTTACCTCTTCATAGAAACATATGAATCATGCAAAGCAGGAAGAGGTGGAGGAGGGAGGAGGCATGCATGCTGCAGTTCAGCCTGGCCTCCATGACTTAAAGGGAATCTGTCAGAACCCATGAAGGGGGAGTGGTGATGGCTTTGTGCCGCACTTTGGCCTGCCTCACCACTACTTCCACCCAGCTTGTATTGAATATTCATGGCGCCCATCTGTAGCTTCCTGGTTCAGTGTAGTACGCGCACGCTCCCGCAGCTTATTTCGCGCATGCACCGTAGTGTGTCGGAGCGGCACAGAGCGAAGCCATTGAGGGCATAGGCTTTGGCCCTCAGTGTGCCTGCACCGCTCCGACACACTACGGCGCATGCGCGACTCACTACGCATGCGCACGAGCGTGCGCGCACTACACTAAACAAGGATGCCGTCTCTAGGAGGCTGGGGGTTGGGCGTCATGAATATTCAATACAAGCTGGGAGGAGGTAGTGGTGAGTTGGGCCAAAGTGCGGCACAAAGCCATCACCACTCCCCCTTCATAGGTGCTGACAGATTCCCTTTAAAGTGTCACTGTCGTTATAACTTTTAAAATCTAAATCAACAGTAGATGTGATAAAAAGCAAGTTTGTGATTTACATTCATTATTTTTCCTTTTTTTAGTTATCATGGAAAACATGACACTTCCTGCTTTCTCAAAAAACAGGAAACCGTCAGAAAACAGGAATTCCTGTGTATCCCAAGCCATCTGAGCGCTCATAGAGAAGGCTGTCATGTGACTGATGGACACATTGAGCCGTGACTCTCTGTACTGGCCAGAATTCCTGTGTTCAGAAAATCTGCCTTCCGGAGCCTGGACCTGGACCTGTATTTCTGGTAAGTTCAGCTTTGTTTTACAGCATGATAACAAAAAAAAAAACAATGTAAAATTGCAAACTTGCTTTATATCACATCTACTGCTGATTTAGATTTTGAAAGTTATAACGACAGTGACATTTTAAGCTTAGAAGAAAAACTTCATATTTTTGTAAACTTTGCCATCTTGGCGATCTCCCTTTCAGCCAATTGTTCTTCACAAATTAAAAAAAAAAAAAACTTTGATAAATAGGTTTCAAAAATATGTCACTGCAACACAAACATACTGGTGAAATAGCCTTCCATGAAATTGGCCTGTGTGTGTATATGTATCTCTGAAATTGCAGAAAGAAACTAATGGAAGTGATTACAATCTGTACGGCAGAGCAGAATATGTTGCCGCTATACACGTAAATGGAATAAGATTTCGAGAGAAGACCTACCATAGGATGTAAGTCATTTTTTTCTCGTAGGAAAGGCATAGCTTCTGTTCCAGCATTCAGAATAAAACCCATGGCTTCATTTATTCTGTATCTGTTCAACAAACCTTTTTAGCAGTATCTTTACAGACTATGCAGCCTATCTTTAATGTAGCAGATAACAGCCCCACTAACGTCTCAGGGCTGGAGCCTGGACTCTGGGTATATATCGAATTCTAACATGCATCATATGGAATATATTATCACATAACCAAGAAAGTTTGCCTGCAAAAACCTTGTCCCTTGATTACAAATTCCAACACTTGTGAGTCTACCACACTAAAAGATAGGCCATGGAGCTACGGTGGTCTGTACACATGTACTTCATTTGGGACGGGATTGAGTTCAAAAGTTTACCAGCACTTACTGACCTGCAGGGCCTAAATGATCCTGTGTTTATAAGGAAAGAGATGAAGATGACTTAGGAAAAGATAGAGATAGAAGCTTTCATAACAGCCTAAAAGGAAGATGTTCAGAAGGAATACAACTATCCCAAAACAAGTCCCAAACCACTGGGACTGGCAACAGATGTTCCAGTTTGGCACCTATTTAGCATCTGGTGCTACAGAGTCAACTGTGTTATCCCAAGCCAATGGAGATATAGAGTTATTATAACAGTCAGGTTTGTGTATACTGTAATATATTCTAATCTCCATGTAAACGGTCTACCTGTGTTACATACAACCCAAGACGCCCTAATGCATGATGACGTAAGATTTGGTTATCAAGGTGCTGAGAAAAGTTGGGAGGAAAAGCATAACTAACTGCAGTGAAAATTCATGGCTGTTACATAATCTTTGCACAGCAAAATAAATCCATGCAAATACCCATTGATACAATGAAACACAATGGCTTGTTGACAACTTGAGGACTCTTGCAGCTAAAAATATCACGGAGGGGAGAGATTGCGTGGACAGTCAGACACAATGCTGTAGAAAGGAAAAACGTTACTTAACAGGCAGCTTATACATTTGCAATTGTGAATTTGAAGAGATCCTTGTGCCCCGGGGGACAAACGACTACAAAGAGAGCACAGAACGTACGTCTACTGAGAGATGACTTGGCCGGGGTAAAAATACAGCTTCTGTGCAGATGAAAAGCCAAGCTTATTGATCACAAAGAGCATATTTTGCACCCACATAGGCTGCGCAAAATCTTGTGGGAACAAGACGTCGAGCTGGCACATTACAGGAACCCTTCCTACTCTCAAATGAAGTTGTGATGTACAGTGATAAGTGCAAGTGCTACTGGTCATGGGAGTCAAGCTCATACACAGACCGAGTAATGGTATGTATATATGTCATTTTACTGGTAGGTAGATGGAATAAAAAAAAAAACATTACACATACATTGTGAAAACATTTAGCACAACACATCATTGTAACACAAGAATAAAATAAATACATTAGCAAATATATAATGATACAAGGGAGTATCTTATGTGTATGGAAGTCTTTTGACTGTCCCCAAATAGCAGAAAGCAAGGGAGAGATTGAAACAATGGAGATAAGCTTCCCCCACAAGTGTCTGACCGCTGCAAACTCCTCTGCTTAATGGAATAATATTCCTCTTCGACCAATCCCGGACGAGGACAGATCAGGACAGATATGTGTTGGCTGATAGCTATGGCAAGCATTAGATGTAAGACATAACCAAGTCTCATATGTGTAACCATGGTCGACTATAGCGATAGACAAAGTTTTCTCTTCTGCAGTCTTACTGAGCTCTCACTATAATGATCAGGCAGGGCTGAAGAAGCTTTCTGTCTGATCATGGAGGAAACTGTGAGGCTGTTCAATTAAATGTTCAATGTGGCTGTGCACAGTTCTTTCTATCCTCTTACTGAACTGACCTTTGTAGTGCAGAGAGTAAACCGGAAGCTGATGAATCAACATTTACAGCTAGGGCAGATTTAAGGGTAATGGTGTTGAGGTGGCAGTCTGCATGGTGGGGGATGTTACCAGTAAAAGGGCCATACGTAGCACTCTGTGAGAGAGAGAGGACAAAGTGGAGAAGGAGGAGACCATAGAGGTATTTGTGTAAGAGGGGAGACCATGTGGTTTTTAGCACTGTCATAGTCACGGTATTGTGACTATGTGGTAAAATTATCCTATCACTATGCGGGGACTATCCTCATGGTCTAGTGGTATTACTTGGGCCATGCACTGTTGTATAATTGGTAATACTGGTGTCAATATAGTGAATTTTGCTCAGTAACAGTATTGTAAATAATATGTCATCATATTGTGGTAATGTCTGATTATGTTATAGTGACACTGACACTTATACAGATTATATTTTCTTTTTATTTATTTTAAATGTAGAGGGAGGTTTGACAGGCTGATGCTAAGAAGCACTAGCCAACAGCACTGCAGCGCCCTGCACACCACCTTCTGCGTTGAATGTTTTTGTTTTGTTTTTTAGGTTTTTTTTCAACATTTTTTAGGCCTGCTCGGGTGCACTTTGTCTAAAATGGCCCAGTATGCAAATCTGCAAATAGTAGTTATTTCCCTCAATAAAAGTTAATGGAAACATATAATTTTAAGTAATTTTGTGGCAAATAAATTGAAAGTCAAGCATTTAAATCACATTCCACCAGTAGCATCTTTGCAATTTATTTTATTTTGCCCTTTAGTTCCCATCAAATACATATAGTGAACTGTGTCTGAAGGTGCTGGTTGGATGTAGAACTTCTATTCCACTTTACAGACTCCAATTGTCTGGTAAGAAGTCTGTTCACTGCCCTCCAGTCAAATGTCCACTTCTATACACTTCCGACTCTAAGTCTAGGGCATGAACCTGGCTGCAATTCCTTCATTCCCAGCAGTGAGTGGCAATGACCACTTCAACCAAAGCCTCTATAGTCTGACGTGGGCATGACACTCAAGAAGAGCTGTCACTTAAGAACGACTCGAGATAAAGGGAGGTCAGATGTCAAATGCTTGATAATTAATGTCTGGGACTTCTACAGTTTTTCCCACTACCTACCATATTAGGAGTGACATTCCCACACCGCGCCTTAATGCTTATTATGGTGTCCAGAAAAAGCAAATATATGCAAACAAAAAACACTGTAAAACGGATGGAAATGTGGAAGTTAGAGATCTGCTTGTTTGCTCTTAGCAAACCATAATAGAGTCGGGTTGTCCTTTAGCTGCCCTTGTAAAAGTAAACATGCAGGTCTGCAGAAAGTCTCTTCTATATCCCGGGGCCTCCTAATTTTAGTTTGCTCTATGCTTAAAAGGCTGCAAGTGAAAACAGAGGTTAAATACAGTAATGAAAAAGGCTACAACAGGATTAGTTATACAAGATAGATTGATAGATAGATGTACACATAGAATATTTAGGAAATAAGACATAACCAAGTGCTGCAGAGGGTTAATAGGCTGCCCTGAAAGAAATGTGAGTCAATCAAAACTATACAATTTGATTGACAAGTACATATTAATAAAAAGACAGACAGAAAGGGCAGTCTACCCTACATCAAACATCTATATTGTACTAATAACTTATTGGAGGAAGTAAGGGATTTAAAGTTCCAAAAATCCTAAAACAGAAACACCAATCTGCTATAAAATTAAAGGGGTGTTCTAGGATATTAAAAAAAAAAATACATTATATTTAACTGGGGTGATAGTTAACAAAAAATATTGATATTTACCCACCTTCCTCCTGCTGCATATACCTTCTCTATGCTTCCAAGACCAGATGTCTCAGCAGAACATGCCTGCTTAACCGATCACTGGACAAGACATCACTACACACAGAGACAGGCTGAATAGGTTGACTTCTGGTCTCAGAAGCAGTGAGAAGCCATGTGCAGCTTGGATGCTTGTGTCTGCAGCGAACACTTCCAACAATGATTGGGATAGGATATCAGTAGAATACTGGCCATTAAACTGTCTAGCTCAGGGGTGTCAAACTACTGTCCTCCAGCTGCTGCAAAACTACAATTCCCATTATGCCTCGACAGCCAAAGCTTTAGCTTTGGCTTTCCAGGCATGATGGGAATTGTAGTTTTGTAACAGCTGGAGGGCCTGAGTTTGGCTCCTGTGGTCTAGAATCTAGATAGGAGGTGTGTCAATAAGGGTTTAGGATTTCCAATTGGCACCCCGAGTGCTCTTAGCCAAAGAACTAAAAAGAGCTAGGAAGTAGTCTTGAATGGACCTGTCAAACTGTTTGGGTTTGGTAACATTTTTCGAACGCGAACGCCCACCATTTGACTCCATGCGGCTGCAGAAGTTGGATACTACCTTAGAGAGTTAATGAATACAGCCTTGTTTTTCATGACTTCCTAGGGCAGCATCCAATTTCTGCAGCTGTGGGGAATCAAACAATGCAATTGGGTTCAGAGAATGTTGTCGAACCCAAACAGTTTGACAGGTCCACTCAACACTACTTCCTACCTATTTTCAGTCCTTTGGCTCAGAGCTTTGGCTAAGCTTGTCCATCAGCTTTTCCTTGGTGTGATGCAGTGGCCATTACTGCTGCAGCACAGTGTCTGTGGGGTGGTGGGGCCCAGAGCCAGGGGTCTAAGGCCCCTATTAAACCAACAGATTATCTGACAGATTTTTTCAGTCCAAAGCCAGGAATGGATTTAAAAAGAGGAGAAATCTCAGTGTTTCCTTTATGACCTGTTCTCTGTCAGATAATCTGTTGGTGTAATAGGGCCCTTAGTCTAACAGCACTGGGGTTGCTGGACCACTGGGTCAATCCCTCCTCAGGCACTGTTGTGGTGGCGATGGCTACAGTGCAGCGCTGTGCCATTTAGGTTAGAGATTCCTCATAGAATTGGTATTACTCTGATTTACTTTAAAACTTTGTCCCCTCTTTTTTGTTTTTCTAATACCCCTACACTTCAGAACCTTACAAAAGAAAATTGGGTTTGATTGTATAAAATTAAAATATAACTTTTAACCAGAGATGGTGAAGGACATTGGCACCAATTGTATGCAATATAAAATGTCCCTCACAGTTTGTACATAACTAGGACAACCACCAAAAAAAGGGCAACCTTTGCGTCACAGGAACCTGACCCTACTCGCAGTCCAGTCTAAAACTCCCCTTGTAAGGGAGAACCAGATAGCCCTCAAACCTAACCTGTAAGACCTTGTAATAGATGTGTGCCTGATCCCATCCAAGTATTCCAATACTCATCAAGGAAAAAGTTTCAGTCTTTTTGTACCACCGTTCCTTCTGATATTTTTTTTTTATTGGGGGTGGTGGGTGATTTGTGTAACTGTAATTGGGGGGTGGGCGGTGATTTTGTAACTGTTGGTCAGAACATTTGCCTTCACTATTCGTTTTGTACATGTACTTACTGTACTTGCCAGAGATCAGATCATAGAAAGCTGTAAGGCTCCAGCAAATACTGTATGTGAACATGATATACGGGCATATCCACAAGGATAAAGGCTATGCAAGTTCACTATTCATCTGAAAACTGGGTTTTAGTCTTACTTCCAAGAAAAACCTCCAAGAATAGCAGTGTCCGCAGGGAATGTGTAAATCATGTTTTATTATCCCCGCCTTCATTATGAGGGAATATTACATCAAGTTATCTTCAAAGCAGAGAAAGTGCAGCAATATAGAATGTCAGCAGACCGCTGCTGAAGGGGGAATGGAACCAATCCACGCATCATGTGATGTTTATTACTGAGACGCTCAACTAGAGAAAAGGTAAAAGAAAGAAGGAGAGGAAGAAAAAGAAAATTCCACTGCTCTCTTGGCCGTCTAGTCCAACTCTGTTTAACCTGTTTAGGACCATATACCACATAGGTCAATAAACAAAGCATAAAGCAATGCTTCTCTGGCTGCCCCAGTTCTAAAACCACCAAAAATCCATTTGTTTTGTGGGTTTGTAGTCCTCTTCCCTACCACGGCACAAACCACTGCTTCCTGAATATTCATCACAGCCCTCCCACCCTGTTCACTCTCCACCCACAGCACTCCTGCCAGTTCCTGCCCAGGGCAGTTGCAAAACATTGCATCTGGTGTCTGCTTCTGAGCCTGTGGCACTGTTCAGCACAAGCTGTAATCATATTTTTCATTTTATAAAATGCACCTGACTACAAGACACACCTGGATTAAAAAACTGAAAACAGGAAAAAAAAATCATGCTTCCATGGTGGTGCAAGGCAGCGAAGTAGTCAAAGTTTATTGAAATGACAGTACCACTTTAAAATTTTCATTGGTAGTATATTATACCCATATACCAACTCTGTAGCATGCACTATATACACCTAGCTCTGCTACATCAAAACACACACGCGCAAAGCTCTGCTACATAAACCTATTATCATTATACAGACACACTCTGGTGATGTCACTCTGTTGGTGGTGGTGGTGGTGATGGCCGACTGTGTCTTTAGAGCAGGCTTCAAAATTTATAAATATCAGCTGCACATCTTTCTGTGTAAACAGGGTTATGTGTGGACAAGAATGATCAAGAGAAACTGACAGCACAGATATGCCTATCATATTTTTTTTTTATATAATTCAGGAAGGTAGCGGGGATGTGGAAAAATAATTAAAAAAAAAAAGTACCCGTGCCCAGTAGTGCCAATCCCGATTCCCCTTGACAGCCGCTCTCCTCCTGCAGTTTATCCAGCGACAACATCACCTACCTAGGCCCACTTCCCACTGAGCCAAACAGTGACTGGGGTGTGACACAGACTGGCACAGCGGAAAATCGCTGGTGGAGAAGGGTACATGACGTACCTAGATTAAGCCTGAAAATGACAGCCAGCGGCCATCATTGTGCCCTGAGAGCTTCTCAACAGAGGCACAGGGAAGGTAAGTATACATTGTTTGTTAATTTCCTGCAGCCCACTACCTTCCTGCCTTTTTATTTCATGGGACTTCTCTTTTAAATCTAAGAACCCCTTTTAATGAACATTAGTATATGCAAATAGTAGTACAGTGGTCCCTCAACATAAGATATTAATTGGTTCCAGGACAACCATTGTATGTTGAGACCAAAATTCTATGGAAAACTGATAATTGGTTCTGAAAACCTGAAATGTCATCCCAAAATGAGAGTAAAAATTTAATTTAAAGGAAAATAAGCAGCTAACTAATATGGGTAAAGGAAGTCCTTATATACAACAGTCAGAAAGAGCAACTGAAGACTGTAAATTACTTTCTATGTAGAAGTCGGGAGCGTTGTCAGGGTCCAGTACAGTTCCGTCAGAGTCCCAGAAAAATAAAATGAAATTGCCCTGGTGTCCATAAAAGTAGCTCATTATGGTACAGCAAGAGAGCTGTACAGGACATGTAGTATCACTCTGTACTGTAGAGAGGGAATACTCAACAGCCAACCAGTACATTCATTTCAGTAATACTGGGGTTTTACCAGTAAAATGGCCACTTTCATTGGTCAGTCATCTAGTTTTTTACATGTGCTGCATATTCTGATTGTCTGTAGCATTGTATGTTGAGTCTGGTCTCAGGTTACGATGGTCCAAAATGAAACATTGTATGTTGAAAATTGGGTTGTTACTTCGTATTTCATTTAAAAAGGAAAAAAATCGCACTGCATGCCGAACTAATTTTTATGTCATATTTGCAACAGAGCACAGATGTGGACCTAGCCTTAGGGGCCTATAACATGGGGTGATCATCTTTTAAAGAAGCTGATATTGCTCTGTGTAGTAAGACCAATGATCAGCTCATTCGTCAGCTAATCCGGTCACTTTGACCTACTTAAAAATCACTATTCATTGGCCTTACATCTCCCCAATGTGCCGCCAACAGCTGACTGCAGGATCTAGGGATAGCTTGTGCAGACCTCTTGCTGTAGGTTAGGACAACTCTGAGCCTCTAGATGTTTTCAATGATATTTCCATTCACTGATCCTAAAGCAGTGGGGAATGGAAACACTGGAAGCTGCAGAACTTATTACATGATAACGCTTTATATACAAAGAAATGGAAAACCCCTTTAAATGATAAAATTAAATTGAGCAGGACTAAATTCTCTACATGCCGCACCAACAATACAATGCTTTCCTCTCTTCCTCTAACAAAAGGATAGATTTCGTATTATTTTTTCATTCCGCAATAAAATTAAAGTTTCTACATTTAAAATAGTTTTTTTATTAAAAAACAAAACAAAAAAACTTTCCAACCACTTTGTAGATGAATAAATACAGCATGGAGCGGAAGAGAAGGAAAACTTTATTGCTATCAGCAATTACCCCGAGAACTTGGGTTTTCTACCAGTTTTTCCACGCTCTTTTCAGAAGTGTGGTTTAATATTCCGTTTTGTTTCACAAGATGATATACTCTGATACAGCATTCATAGGAAACCGCAAACACCTCGAGAAAACCTCCCCCCCCCCACTTCAAGATAGGAAATATTTAGGAAATATAATATGTTCGCTCTACTGAGAACAACCTGCTCCTTTTGTTTTCATTTTATCAGTATTCACGCGATAGTGGGAACAAGGAGAGAAAAGGGAATAGGCAGGCTTTATCTTTACGGATAAGTGATTGCATTAGCTTACAAATATAAGTTTCTATTAAGTGCGTAGCTGCTTTGAAAGGTCGAAAGGGGGGACTTTTTAGTAATTTTTTTTATCTTTCTCTTCTATTACTTTTATGCCTGTCAGATGTTTCTCCATTAGACACTCTAGTAATATGTGTGAAGTTTAAACACACACACATATACATACATATATATATATATATATATATATATATATATACACACACACACACACATATTTATAGTGGTACCTTGGATTACAACCATAATTCGTTCTAGGACCGTGCTTGTAATCCAAATCGCACTTAAACCAAAGTCAATTTTCCCATAAGAAATCACTGAAATGCAGACAATTCGTTCCACACCCCAAAAATGATTTTTATTCTGAACAACATGTAAAACACATGAAACAAACATTTAGAAACAGCTGAATGTGTCATATTATGAGTTACTGTACAGTATAGCAATCAGCATGTGGAGTATAATGTATAGTAACTGCATAAACCTAAAGAAATAGCAGCAGTTTGTACATACAGGATGGAGCAGCAGATCCCCATAATGCAGTAGGGTAGTACAATAGGCTACAATAGAGAAGCAGGGCTGCTGTCAGAGGTCTGTGTGGTCACATGACCGCAATGGGGAAGTGGTGTGTGTTCAGGAAGTCAGGAAGGGGTGTATTCAGGAATCAGGAAGTGAGAATCACAGAGCTGTGCAGGAGGACAGTGACAGAAACTTTTCTGTAAAACAGTGTGAACGGTTGAGTGTGAGTGCAGACACATTATAGCAGCAGTGTGTATAGCTGAGTGTAAGTGTAAGAACTTTATAGCAGGAATGCAGAAGATGGGAAAAACAAGGACTGACAGAGACTGCAGGGAGCATGAATGAATGAGCAGAGCAGATGTGGGCACATACATGCAGCACTCTCTGTCTGGGAGAGAGGGGTTACAGCTATGAAGACATTACCTCCACTGTCCTGTCCCCTGAAGTAAGCCCCAGCCTGAAGTGGATCTGCCAGGATCTGGAAGGTGAAGGAGACTTCCTGGGTCAGAGTACAGAGCTGTAGACCACATTGTGCAGCTTTGTTTGCAATTACAGAAGTCAGACGTTTCCTGTAGTTCTTGACACACATTGCAGCAGGGATTTTTTTCCACTCCTCCATACACATCTTCTCCAGATCTTTTAGGTTTCGGGGCTATTACTGGGCAACATTTACTTTTAGTTCCCGCTAATGATTTTCTGATGGTTCATGTGTGGAGACTGTCTAGGCCACTCCAGGCTCTTGAAATGCTTTTTACAAAGCCAGTTTATAGTTGCCCTGGCTATGTTTTGGGTCATTTTTATGCTCTAAGACCCAGCCAAGACCCATCATCATTACTTTTACTGAGAGAAGGGGCAATACTTGGCCCAATCCCTCCTCCCTTCAATACGGTGCAGTTGTCCTATCTCCTTTGCAGAAAAACACCCCCAAAGTATGAGGTTTCCACTCACATGTTTCACGATTGGGACTGTGTTCTTGGGGTTGTACTCATCATCCTTCTTCCTCCAAAACAGCGAGTAGAATTGATACCAAAAAGTTATATTTTGGTCTCATCTGACCACAAGACCTTCTCCTATACCTCCTCCTGATCATCCAAATGGTCATTAGCAAACTTCAAACAAGTTTGGACATGTGCTAGTGTAAGCAGGAGGATTTAATCCATGACGACAAAGTGAGTTATTAACAATAATCTTTGAGACTGTGACTCTCCAGCCAGCTCTCTTCAGGTCATTGGCCAGGTTCTCCTGTGTAACTCTGGGCTGATTCTTGACCTTTTTCAGAATCATCCTTACCCCACGAGGCTAGATCTTGCATGGAGCCCCAAATCGTGGAAGATTGACAGTAATCTTGTGTTTCTTCTATTTTCTAATAATTGCACCAACAGTTGTTGCCTTCTTGATAAGATGCTTGCCTATTGTCCTGTAGAACATCCCAGCCTTGGGCAGGTCTACAATTTTGTCCTTGGTGTCCTTAGATAACTATTGTCTTGGCCATGGTGGAGAGGTTGGAGTGTAATTGTGCGGACAGCAGTTTTTAATACATTAATACATGTAATGAGTGCACAGTAGGAAGAGCTTCTTAAAGAACAACTAGCAGGTCTCTGAGACAGAATTCTTTATGGTTGGTAGGTGATCAAAAACTTATTTTATGCAATAAAATATAAAATAATTATATTAAAATGACACCATTTTCTGAATTGTTTTTAATATAGATCCTCAGTCTAAGTGTATTTACGATATACATTACAGACCTTTCCATTCTTTGTAGGTGAGAAAATGTGCAAAAACTTTTTTTTTCACTGTATCTATTTATACACATACATAATGAATGAGACTGGCAGAATTAAAGACTACCAATCATCCGTATTCCCCAAAAATAAGTAGGACTTTAGGAAGTAAATTATTTAGCACATTAGGGGAGATTTATTAAAGGGGTGTAAAGTAGAACTGGCTCAGTTGCCCCTAGCAACCAGATTCCACTTTTCATTCCTCACATTGGAAAATGAAAGGTGGAATCTGGTTTGTTGCTAGGGGCAACAGAGACAATTCTACTTTACACCAGTCTGATAAATCCCCCCCCCATTATGTTCTAGTAATAAGTACCTTACTTTCACAACTGACAATTATCAACTAATGTTGCCCTATGTAACAGGTCCAGCAAACTGCTTGTGTATCAGCGGACTGCATTTAAAAAAAAATGTTCCTCACCCCCTTCCCATACCTTTGCAAGGTGTCCCACATTAGACGCTGATTGGCTGGGTGAGCAATGTCATATCTGACCCCAATCCTTGTAGTGTAATGCTTTGAGATTGGGGCTTTATAACAACGGTGGAGGTGGGAGACAAAGTTATTTTGTTGCTGTTTACCAGCCGTCTGAGCACATTATTATAATTTATTTAATTTTTTTGCCATCAAAAAAACCCTTAAGGACTAAAGCAACTTTGGTGTCAACTTTCAAGGGTTCAATCTAGCTTCGGAACTATTTGATTCACCTACACCTTTATTTGTTCATAGGAGCAAACCAAACAAAATGTATTTGACTATGTAAAGACATGCAAGTCCATGAACAGGGCCTAACGCCTTTCAGAACAGAGGTTCACTATGGATACATTATTATACTATACACACACATTGTATTTATATTTGGGTAATTTGCGGATCATAGTCTATACCTTGTTGTTGGTCTTAAGGATTGTGATCAGGGCTGTTTAAGCCTCTTGCTTACAATGACCAGCTCAGCTGGAATAATATTGAACTTAAATCATATCACAAGCAAAAGGATGGATTCTGGGGTGGGGAGGCTGTCCCGGCTTTCTTAAGGGAGTATGGCTCCAAAAGACTGGTCTTCTGGACAGAAGAGGAAGGTTAAAGCCTGGTCAAGAAGCCTCCCCAGAGATGTCAGAAAGGTTCTGCTAACTTTTTAGATCCATATAAATAAACAGTTGAACATGGAGAGCCTTGAACCAAAGCCCCTGTGTTTACCTAACCCCTGAACTGTGAAAGACATCAATCCCACACTTATTAAAGCAAGACCTTGCTATCCGGGATGGCTTTGACTGAGACCTCTCCCCTGCATATTTACAACCGGGCAGGGGTCAGAGAAAGTTCTGATGGGCCTTGTCTTATAAATAAGAGAAAGTCTCTGTGACTGGTAAAAACATCAGCATTAGGGGAAACTCAGACAGCTTTAATTAAAGGGACTCGCTAGACTAAAGTATCAATATACAGGTCATGTTATCCAGGCTGCCAAAGGAGACACTTATCTCAGGGCTCGTCACGATGAGAACACTGGTGTTTAGGAGTTATTGTAACCTGTAATGTCTCCTGGATTGCCCTGCACATCGATACTCCCCTTGTAAGACCCTAATACAATGGTCCGGCCATGCGGAAAGCCAGGGAAGCTGTTATCACCCTCTATATTGTACAGAGGTGCCATTGTTCTGGCCAAACTAAAGAGATATTGACAGCCAGTAACGTAAAGGTATAAAGCCTGCAGGACCTAGCATGGGGGAGTAAAGCAAATAAAATGTTACTAGTCTGTATGGGTTTCAGTGTGTCACCACTGGGTGATGCCATGTTTGTGCCACATTAAACAGCTGCAATGTAGGTAATGCCTTCCAGACACACTGCCCATGAGTGACCTGCTGTTAAGGATAATGTATACCTAATATATTTAGTTTCACACAACTAATTAAAATGCAGATTTCTTTGTGTATCTTATTAAGTTGACATTTTGCCTTACAGCATTAGTAATCAGAGCTAAGGAGGGCAAAAAGCTTGAGAGGTTGTAAAAACAAATGTACAAAAAAGTAAAAAAAAATAATTACATGTGCATCAGTGAAACATGGGCGCTATTCTATAAGCGAGTCATATAAAGAAAGAGAAATTAAACCTGACAATACCATAATGAATGATTTACACATGGCTCCACGTCCTCTGGCTTGGTCTCCACTCACTGCATCATATCCTCTGTTTGAATGACAGCAGATCATGGGAGAAATACTGGGGATTTTTCCTGAGTATTAATCTAATAAACAGGGGATCTTTTCCTGGTGTCACATTGCAGGATTTGTAAGAATGCAGAAGAAATATCTGAAAAGACAGACCACTGCGTTGCGTTCATGTATTGAGTGCAGAGCTGATGGACACAGGATTTGCTTACTGGTTTAAAAAGAAATTTCCAAGGGGCAGGAGCTAGGAGAACAAAAAAAAAAAAATAAAAAAATAAAACATACCCCTCTTTTCACTTCCCTCCTGAATATTTCTTTAGCGCAGTCAAAGCCTCAAAATTCCTTGTTAAAGTCAAAGAGTTGAAGAGGACCTTCGGCCTCTTCTGATATGTTTGTTTCAGCAAAAACATGCATTATCCATGAAAAAACTATTCTGGATTTTATTTGTGGATAGGGGAAAAAGTTATTTTTTTTCTGGAATACCCCTTTAAGCTTATCTTACTATTTTATTAACGCTGACGCACTGATTCTGCTGGTGTGCTCCTTTTTTCAATCCGCTGCCCAGTTCCTGATATCTTTTCCGTTTTCTCAAAATGTAAATTAGGTATTTTGGTGCACTGGAGGCAAGCCCAGTGCCCCCAGTGCACAAATACTTCCTCCCCAGGGTAACAAGAGCCTTCTCTGTTTCCTTCTGTGTCAAGACCAATGCAGCCAGCACTTTATAAACATCCATAGCCTGTTCATTGGTGCATAGAACGGGGTATGAGCCTGCACAGTATGACTGATAACTCGCTTTGACAATGGAGCTCATAGGGAACGCTGGGCCTGCCTCCAGTGCACCAAAAGACTTCATCTGCACATTGATAAAACGGAAAAGACATCAGGAACTTGGAGGCGGAATGAAAAAGGGCCACACCAGCAGAATCGGCGCAACAGTGCTAATAAGGTCAAATGAAAAGCTTAATATGTGCATTGTAGAGCTACATTCACTTTAAGGCTGGGTTCACACTACGTATATTTGAGGCTGTATGTTTGAGGCTGTATAGCAACCAAAACAAGGAGTGGATTGAAAACACAGAAAGGCTCTGTTCACATAATGTTGTAATTGAGTGGATGGCCGTCATTTAATGGCAAATATGTGCTGTTATTTTAAAACAACGGCTGTTATATTGAAATAATGGAAGTTATTTACCGTTGTAATTGAGTGGATGGCCGCCATATAACGGTAAATAACTTCCATTATTTCAATACAACAGCCGTTGTTTTAAAATAACAGCACATATTTGCCATTAAATGACGGCCTTCCACTCAATTACAACATTATGTGAACAAAATTAGCAGGATATGTCTGTGCTCACATGTCTGGACCTTATGTCTTCCCCATTCTGTGAGAGCAGCAATGGTAAGTGTAATACCATATCCATACTTGTGTCGTTTGGGGGCAGCCTTCCCCGCCGGTGGTGCTGGCTGGGTTTTGGTGGGGCTCTTTGGGTCTGGTCCTGTGACATTGGGGTTGCAGGGCCGTTCCATGGCCTCCCTTCCCTGCATGTGCACGCTTTGCGGGGTTGGCGGTCGCTGACTGACACGGTGTGGAGTTAGCGTAGGGACCCGTGTGGACCAGAGGACCTGCGCGGTGGTACACGGGGCAATATGGCTTGATCAATTCATATACAGACACTCTGGTGTTGATTTTTAATATAGGCCTAGCGGCATTAGTATCAGCCATAGATGGGATGTGCAGCCGTTCCATTCTCTCCAGTTCGTGTTTCACAGTTCTCCCTCTCTGAACAGCTAGCACTCCTTTATAAGACCCACATGACCAAAATTAGCAGGATATGCCTGTGCTCACATGTCTGGACCTTATGTCTTCCCCATTCTGTGAGAGCAGCAATGGTAAGTGTAATACCATATCCATACTTGTGTCGTTTGGGGGCAGCCTTCCCCGCCGGTGGTGCTGGCTGGGTTTTGGTGGGGCTCTTTGGGTCTGGTCCTGTGACATTGGGGTTGCAGGGCCATTCCATGGCCTCCCTTCCCTGCATGTGCACGCTTTGCGGGGTTGGCGGTCGCTGACCGACACGGTGTGGAGTTAGCGTAGGGACCCGTGTGGATCAGAGGACCTGCGCGGTGGTACACGGGGCAATATGGCTTGATCAATTCATATACAGACACTCTGGTGTTCATTTTTAATATAGGCCTAGCGGCATTAGTATCAGCCATAGATGGGATTTTTTTTTTCCTTACATGTTCTTTCTCCTCACGTTCCACCAAAGAGGCTGTGTGAGGGCTTATTTTTTTTGCAAGACAACTTAGAGTACTGGCACCCTTTATTTTATCATATTATGCATTATGATAATAATGCTCCATTATTTCTAGGTTTTTTTTTTCTGTACTGTAAAACTGACATGTTAAAAGGTATTGTACTGGTCAGTACAAGTCCAATGACACAAAACGTTTTATTTCATTTTTCCACCTATAGAGTGCTATAATGGCTCAGTGTTCATAACCTGATTTAGAGTTTTTATCAATACTTCTTTATGGATGGGACTTTTTGATCACTTTTTTATACCGACTGCTATCTGCAGCACCCCCCCCCTCCTCCCCTTGGTCTTACTGGGCCGGGGCCTCAGTGTCAGAATGATGCTGATCCCTGCTCGGTATTCTATTGCAATGGTCTGCAGGAGACCAAAGCAATGGTCTGCAGGAGACCAAAGCAATAGAGCACCGATCTGATGGATCGGTGCTATGTTATACAGCTACACTGATCTCTATGAGAGATCAGTGTAGTTGTATTAGAAGTCCCCCAGGACTTCTAATTAATGTATAAGTAAAAAAAAAAAAAAACCCTCCGCTAATAAAAGTCTGAATCAACCCCCTTTTCCCATTTTATAAATAAATGAATAAACAAACAAACATGATTGGTATCGCCACATGCATTATCGTGCAAACTATTAATTTATCACATTCCTGATCTCGCACGGTAAACGGCGTAAGCGCAAAGTGCAAAATTTTGGTCGCATCAAATCTAGAAAAATTGTAATGAAAAGCGATCAAAAAGTCGTATATACGCAGTCAAGGTACCGATAGTAAGAACACATCATGGCGCAAAAAAATGACACCTCAATCAGCCCCATAGACCAAAGGATAAAAGCGTTATAAGCATGGTAACAGAGCAAAATGTTTTCTTTCTGCAAATGGTTTTATTTTTTTTTAAAGCCATCAAATAATATAAAAAGTTATGCAAGTTGCATATTGTTTTAATCGTATTGACTTGAGGACCAACTGGAGAAAAACGAAGCCCCTCCAAAGAAAAAGAATTGCGTTTTTATTTTTATTTCACCGCACATATTTTTTTTCTGGTTTCGCAGCATGTTTTATGCAAAAATTAAGACTGCCATTGCAAAGTACAATTAGTGACACAAAATATAACGGCTCATGTGGGTTTCTAGGTGAACAAATGCAAGTGCTATGGCCTTTTAAACACAAGGAAAACACAAAAACGAGAATTGGCTCTGTCCTTTCCTTAAGAGGGACTTTTATAAAGCAACCACTCAACTGCTTACATACAGTTTGCTCTATAGTCCCTTACCCAACCATGCTGTGACTGTCACAGGGTATAGAAGAAGTTAAAGGATATATGTCTCGTTATTTGCACCATCAGGGGACTTTAGGCGTTCGTGCATACTGTCTATACACTAACAAAGTTTGTAAAACCCCACAAGAAAAAGGTCAGTTTTAACTCACCTCAGGGGAAAAAAACTTAGTAATGTTCAGTAACCTAATGACCATAACCTGTACATGTATTACATCTTTTACAAGTTCACAATGGCAATTTCCTCAGGCAGAATTCCATAGCTCACTGCTCTTACAGAAAAGAATTCTATTCTATGTAGAGGATTCCCCTTTGTTACCATTATAGGGGGGTGACAAATCAGACAGTTGTTTTCTTTTTTATTTCCCCCACAGACCAGGGGATAAGCAGAATATGATCTCTGCATTGACATACTTATACAATACACTTATATCATAAACTGCAGTCCTTTACTTAATCTCTGGTTTTGCAATGTCATTTACTCCTTCCTGATAAATTCAGGGTAGTGGAGGCTACTGTAAGCACAGTTTTTGTACACTGTGGTGGTGGTGAATCCTTGTAAATACATTTACCCCTATAAGTCCAGTCTCAGCACCCTAGTAGGAGCCTGTTGAGTCTGCATAGTGGAGGAGAGGATGCTGCTGCCCTCATGGTGAATGGATAATTACACCCCACACGTAAAAAAAGCAGTGAATGTTTGCAAATAGACAGTGAAATACCTAGAAATTTTTTCTTTCCTTTGTAAACTAAACTTAACCGGCTGCTCTGTAAGAGCTGGGAATCCCTTTGAGCACGTTCTGCCCAGAGTTTCATAGGAGCCATTTCCTAAAATTATCTCAATTGCTGCCATTAACACAAAGTCCAGAATCAATGTTTTCCAATGACTGTCTGGTGAGTCAACAGCAAAGCTGGACAGGAAATGAGGGCGAGAGCGCAGGATGGGGGGGGGGGGGGGCATCAGTCTGAAAAGTGCAGGTGCAGGAAAGCTTAACTGTTCCAATGTGTGTTATGGGTCCTGGCATGACCAGGAGGGATTGCACCTGGCAGCAGCTTCCGTATAGCCTAGGACCTAACCCTCAGCTGTTCCACCAAGCAAAGATGGTGATTCCCAGGAGTTGCCCTCTTGTATTAGTTCTCTCTAAGTTTAAGGCTGTAACACAACCATTTGTCAATGGGACAGATGAGATAATGAGATAATAAGTGTTTTTGTAAAGAGAAATAAATGTGACAGCTTACAAGCCTGGACTATTATCCTGTCTGATCTGTGAACACATTGTATGGGGTTAATCCTGAGGGAATTATTGGACTTTATTTAAGGTTTTTTACCCACCTTATAAATGAATAATTGGTAACTTGTGGATATATTCCAGCAACATTGATCATGTGCACAGCTCTGCGGACACTTGATCTTCAGCTTTTGGAGGTCTAGCTGTTGCATAACTGCAACTCACTGCATTTCTAGACAGCCTTCATCCTGGGAGTTGTAGTTTTGCAACAGGCGGAGAGGCACAAAATGTGGACAGTTGCTATAGCTTATTTTTTTTTTTATTACCCATGCATGAAGACTGAACCTGGAAATGCACAGGATTTTAGGGAAGTTCTTTCTGCGCATAAAACATAGAAGACTTGGTCCATCTAGTCTACCCTATTAGTATTTCCTTTCATATTATCTTCGAATCCCAGGCAGGTTTAAATTCAGTTTTTGTGGATTTACCACATCTCACACCCTGGACCATTTTTGAAGCCTGCATTTTGACCCATTCTATTTTATCAATGTCCTTTTTTAGGTGAGGTCTCCAGAACTGGGCACAGTATTCCAGATGTGGTCTCACTAAAGCTCTATACAGCTTGATTACAATCTCCCTCTTCCTACTTGTTATACTTCTAGTCCAGCATACAATTAGTTTTCTTTACTGCCTGGTTGCACTGGTGACTAATTTTGAGGCGGTCAGAAACCACTACCCCTACATCCTTCTCTTCTGAAGTCTTTTCCTACACAGTACAACCGATATGATACTCGTATAGCGGATTCCTCCTCCCCAAGTGTATTATTTTACATTTGGAAATGATGAACTGCAGTTTCCACTGTTTGGACCACTAATCTAGTAAGGCTAAATCATTGTTCATATTACAGACAGCTCATTATGGGGAACGGTATCAAAGGCTTTGCTGAAATCCAGATAGGCCTTCATCCAGCACTTTTGTGACATTATCAAATAAACCCAAAGTAAACCCTCCAACAGTCTGTCAATGGCCAGTTTTAGGACACCTGTACCCATCATAAATGTCCATTTACAGTGAAATAGCAGCATCCAGACTTATCTACTACAATGTGTCTGATTGAAAATGCTGGACTACTAGAACTTCTGGATTAAAGAATAAGAGCTTTAAAGCCTACCACTGAATAAATACATACATACATAGACCAAAATTTATGTCAACAAGTATGTACACTAAAACATCCACTAAGGGTTCGGAAATAATGTAGACTCTTCAATATAAAAAGGACAGAAAATATCAATATATAACTACACTGATGCCTTAGATTACGAGCATAATTTGTTCCGGGACCATGCTTGTAATCCAAATCCACTCTTAAACTAAAGCAAATTTTCCCATAAGAAATCATAGAAATGCAGACAATTGGTTCCACACCCCAAAAATAAATATTTATTATTCTGAATAACATGTAAAACTAAAGAAACAAACCTCTAGAAACAGCTACTGTACAGTAATGCAGAGGATGGGAAACACAAGGGCTGCCAGACACTCCAGGGTGCATGAAGGAATGAGCAGGGCAGATGTGGGCATAGTATAGCAGCACTCTCTGTCCGGGCAGAGAGGAGTTATAGTTATGAAGAGATTACCTCCACAGCCCTGTCCCCTGATGCAAGCCCCCAGCCTGAAGTGAATGTGCCATGATTTTCATGGTAAGGGAGACTTCTTGGGTCAAAGTCCAGTGCTGTAGACCCAGCTATGCAGACCATGCCCCTCCTTCACTCGCGCTCCCGCCCAGTACAGGGAGCTCTTACACCAAAGCAATGCTCTTAAACCAAGTCACAATTTTGAAAAACTGTGAGCTCTTCAACCAAAATGCTCTTAAACCAAAGTACGACTGTAGATAATTGCCATAAATGAGCCTATAAGATTACAGTACTTCTAAACAATTGCAAATTGGCAACAACGTCCGTAATTTAATTCAAAACTTATGTTGTATAAACATGGCCTAAAACGGCACCTGTGCATTATTCTGGGTTATCAGAATTTTAACTTGCAGAATCAAAGTTTAATATTATATAGACAAGACAACAAGGGTTTCACCTCTTTATAAGTGCTCATGGTAACTAGTGGATAACTTGAATAAGGTCGCAGGAGGGTACAGTAATAAGACAAAGGGAGTCAATTTCAAAGCTATATACTTATGCAAACAGTTATCCAATCTATTTTCTTAAAGGTAATATGATGTGTTCATATTAAGCTGATAACCAAGGAGACCGCTGACAGTTTAGTTGAAATTCCCCTTTTAACTCTGGTGCATGGGGAATATCTGTTTGGTTGGGCAATCAATATGGTTAAATGACTGCCGCCAGAAAGTGGTTCTAGTGCGCTGAAGGATGATGTTCATGAGCTGGTTCAACAAGCCTCTAATGAACTTATCTCCTTTCATGTCATACTATCTTAACTCCGCTGCAAAGACAATTTGTACAACTGGATCGTGCCTGAGAGGAGTTTGATCCTTCTCCTGCAATATATCCATCTTACTTATCCGTCTGCAGTCCTCAATGAGCAACTTTGGAGTGTTAGTCGAAATCCATGATTCTGCTACAATGCGTATTATGGTGACATAATTTTATTCCACGCACATTTGCAATTTAATCATTTGGCGCCTTCCTTCCACCAGAGGAAACTATTTTTAAACCTGGATTATAAGAGAAGCAGAAAAAAAACCTCCATTCATGGGGATATAGAGCTCTTTAGAAGACTATTGTACGGAGAATTGCATGATTAGTTTGACTAGCATCAGCCGGGCCCAGATAAAAAATGTGATCTCCACAAAAGACCGGGCCGACATTGTGACACAGTAATTTCATCAAGTCACTTGACTGCAATTGATTAGTTCAAAAGGCAGAATTAGTGGCTGACATCACTATGTAACGGCCTACATTCTACCTAAACATTGGCTTCTCTCCACATCTTCATAAAGCAATGGGGAAAACACTACAAAGTCAATGCATGCTCGTCCACGACACTATCTCTCTGACCTTTTCACACATAATTTGATCATTCCGTTTTAATATACAAATATGTATATATATATATATATATATATATATATATATATATATATATATATAATTTCATTTTTCAACATGCCTTAATGGCCTTTCTTCTAATACAGAGTTCCAAATCCCCTACTCACTCCAGAAATTGTTACATGATAAAATTCTGGTTTCCTATAGCTTTCACTAGGGGGCATAAACTTTCTGTACACAGAAAATTGCTGTGTAATGGGGGATTTGATATGCTGTAATCGTGATATATGAAACTATCAAAGAATACAAAATGAACCAATACAAATATAAGGAAACTATAAAAGGTCCAATGATTTGTCGAGCAGATTTTCAACATTGTGATGCTCATATGCTAAACAAAAGAACTTGCAACCATAACACCTGTTCTCAAAAGGCCATCCCTAGACCCATCCCTTTTGTCCATTTACCGACCAATCTAATTTCTTCCCTTTGCCTCAAAACTGCCAAAGCCTCACACCAATACTCTGTGCTCCTTCTCCTTGACCTCCTCGTTCAAACTTTTTTTATCTCTTGGTATCACAGTCTTGACCCTCTCCTGGACCATATCACACCTCTACCGCTCTATCATTTTGGAAAAAGCCCTGTTCATCATCATGTTCATTCATCATCATGTTGCTTCTGGATCGTTGGGGTAAGAGAGCCCACTCCCTAAGAAAACCAGCCCCCCCCCCCCATGTGAATGGTCTCAAAATGCTTTACTGTTGGCATAACACGGCTTCATGGCAGTGCCCACCTTTTCTTTTCTGGACAATTATTCTTCCAGATGTCCCAAACAGCCTGAAAGGGGTTTCATAAAAGAAAGTAAAGGCCCGATTCCACGGAACGATTATAGGCCGTATTCGGCCAATAATCATCCCGTGGAATAGAAGGCAACGATCAGCCGATATCGTTCATGTCGGCTGATCATTGCAGTCGTTTGTTTTTCAACCATATTGAAAAACAAAATAACTGTGATAGAAGCGATCTGCTGCCGTCGCACCGTGGAATAGGAGCGGGGGCAGCAGACCGTAACATTTCTCTTTAGGCTGCCCGGACGATCTAGCGATCACCCGGGCAGTTCCCCGCAGCCCCTCCCGCACTCACGTGTAATAGCAGTGGCAGCAAGCGTTTGCTCTTCACAGTCAGCCCCTGGAATAGGGGCTTAACTTTATTTTTATCTGGACATTTATTCCACATTCACAGGATAATAGGTCATAAATGTCTGTTAGATCTGGGTCCCACCTCCGGGACCAGCATCTTGAGTTAAGGTCCTATTACATGGAATGATTATTGGCAGTATTCGGCCGATAATCGTCCCGAGTAATAGAAGGCAATGATCAGCCGACATGAAAGATGTCGGCTGATTGTTGCAGTTGTTTGTATTTCAACATATTGAAAGACAAACAACTCATATAGCAGCAATCTGCTGCCGTCACCCCGCGGAATCGGAGCGGTGGCAGCAGATCGTTGCTATCTGCTATGGGCTGCCCAGACGATCAAGCGATCACCCGGGCAAACCCCCCCCAGCTTCCTGCGAGCCACCCCCAGCTCCCCGCGAGCCACCCCCAGCTCCCCGCGAAGCCCCCCCCCCCCGACTCACCCGCTTGCTGCAACCGAGTGTAATGGCCGCGGCAGCAGTTGGGGAATAAACAAGTAATGACAGCGCTTGTTTGCTCCTCCAGTCGTCCTGTGGAATACAGCCTTTAGGTGCAGATCCTGTGGGTATACCATAAATGTCCCTTATGATTACATTCCTTTAGGCTTTATAATAATTGAATTTAAAAAAGCAACCTTGATTACCCCTGTAACAGTGGATCCATCCAAAACATTAAAAATCTAGAGCTCTATAGTGCTTCTCTTAGGCTAAAATCATTACTGGCCGCAGTCAGACATCATTTAAACATAGTTCTTAAGAAATCAGGGAAATGAGAACACGATTTCTCCCATGGGAACGCTGCTTGAAATGCTCTGCAGTGAACAGTAGAGAAGCTGCGTTGCGCAGTGTTGCAACACTCATTTAGAAGGTCATGGGACAGAGAGGAAGCAAGGAGGAAATGTTTAAGCCCTAATGTTCGGTGAAGACCACAGACTATTCAGAGTGCGCAGATGAAGCCTTCTATGGTATACTTATCCATCAAAGGCTGTGTCAGGAAAAGGTCCCTTCCAATTCTGTATGGAAGTAATCTGTAGGGTAGGAGAGACGGGAGCAGGAGAAAAGATCTGATCAATCGCTGTAAATGAATTAAAAAAAACACAAAGCCACAAACAGGATGCAGGCCTATTAAACACAGCGCTGACCTGTGGAGGAATGTGAACTGCAGCTCATATGTGCTGTATCATACATCCCAGAGGTGAACGACTAAAACAGTCCTGCATCTGCAGCTCAAAATAAATATTCAGGAAAGCAAATCATAATAGCCTGACTAAACTTTCCTAATAGTCTAAACTTCCCCCCATGACCCTAAAGAGACTCCTATACCGCATCCTATATCCAGTCAGGTCTTTCAGACTCGTACATCTTTTTTAACAGTAAAAGGGTAGTCGGTTAGTTGGTTTTTACAACACTTACTTGATGGATCTATCTATGATGTGTAGACAAGCCCTGGAAAGAGGTCATAGCAAAGAAGTGTTTGTGGGGGCATCTGATCCTTTGGTGGTATGACTTTCTTCATGGTGTTTTAAGTGTATGTATTATTTAGTATTTATTTTAAAGAATTCATTTTATAAAATGTTTCCCAGCAAACCATAAAGCATTACTACATGTAGTTGGCGCAGCAGGGAGGGAGCTCTGACTGCACCTTCAGAACAAAGGGGTTGGGTGGTGATTTTTCTTCATGCCCGACTCCCATCTCCACCAACATCATTTGTCGGTGGACGATCGGGAGAGCCCTATACACCTCATACGAAGATCTGCGATCTTGCCATAGAATCTGCCCTCAGGCAAACTATGTGCAGATTGCCGATAATACTGATCAATGTTATGCAATAGCATAGCACTGATCAGTATATGCAATCTAATTATTGCAATATAAGCTTAAATCACCCTCTTTTCTATTTTACAAATAAAAATACCGTATGTACAAAAATTAAAATAATTTATATAGTAGTGTGTATAACTGTCTGATCTATTTAAATCTAACATAATTGTTCCTGCAAACAAAGAACTGATTATACAGCAGAACAAAAAATTTATAAGTAGTGATCAAAAACACCCATTTGCACCAATATGTCAACAATAAAAATTATAGATCATGGCGCAAAAAATGAGCCCAAGGCAGCCCTATAGGTGGACAAATAAAAGCATTATGGCTCCTAGAAGGCAAGAAGGAACATTGTCTCATTGTGGCCTGCACATCCGTGCATCTATGACCTTTGGTCATGAAGGGGATAAGCATGTAAGACAACTACAGAACAGAGGGAGTAATGGTTTCCAGCCAGCAGCCATTCCCAGCACAACTCTACACCCTCTATATGATATAACCATAATCAAGTCACCATGTAAACTCATTCAAGACATGAACTCACTCGGGATTCGGACTTTGAACTTGCCGCTTTGCCCAAAGCTTCCTTCAATGGTGCCTTCCTCTCCCGTCGACAGCTTAACCTTCAGTCCCACAAACAGCTGGATATTTGTCTCCTTTTTGAAAAGGGAACGTCCGATCACACTATAGTCATCATTTACCTGTGGTGCAGAGAGGTGGAAGCAGATCAGCACTGGGTACCAGGTAAAATATAAGGTAAATACATGCAAGAAAATTTGATTTACAGGGCAGACACAGAGAGAAAAAGATGGCTCCTGTGTTAAGGTAGTATATGGGCCCCTTGCCCAATATAGCACCTCCTAATGTTTGTCATTCCACCAATAATTGTTAGCTACATAGCTCAGTCCTTTATGTGCACTTTAATATTCAGGGGAAAATGGGTTGCCATGCTGCATCGCCTTTATGACTCTTGAGCTTAGATTAATTTTGCAAACCATCAGCTAAAAAACAGGTATCATGTATGTCCCTATCAGCTGCTCCAAGCATGGCACAGAGCTCACACATTTCCTTTAACAATATCTTTTTTCCCTTTTAATACAATGCCACCTTCCTTTTACTCTTACAACACAGATCTAGAATGGTAAGAGAGGACAGCCAACTCCTGAAATACTCTGTGCTTATAGGAAGCCCTTCTTCTTCCACTCTTTACCTCTATGTGAACTCTCATTTGTCACTATTATTACTATCACATTAAAAAAAAAAGAAAAATCAGCATGCTCCTATCCAGTTGCTGTACCCATTACAGTGATCAAATCAGATACAGAGGTAAGCAATTAGCAACTTACCAAAACTGTCCCAGTGTAAACCAAGGGCCCTTGTACACAGGTGAACACAGGCCAACTGTCAGCAATAAGCGTTACTGGGATGATCGGCCAATGTAAAAGGGTCCTTAGTCTAGACCAGGACTGTCAAACCCGTGGCCCTCCAGCAGCTGCAAAATTACAATTCCCATTATGCTTGAGAAGTCAAAGCTTTAGCTGTCCCATCATGATGGGAAAAGTAGTTTTTAAACAGCTTAAGGGCTGCAAGTTGGACAGTCCTGGTTTGGACTAAGGGCCCTTTTACATTGGCCGACCAGTGCTTCTCAAGCTGTGAGGCGCCCCCTAGTTGTTGGTGAGGCCCAGCTGGGGAGCCAGTTTTCACAAAGTAACTATGATCTGCACAGTCCTTTTGCCTTTTTCAAAAATCTCCATTTTAGCAACAATATTAATTTATTTTGTACTTTATTTATAAGTACCTAGAGCTTGTGAGATGGGTGTACGCTAGCCCTAGTATTATTTTTAGCTTTTAAATGCACTTTCACCACAGATGGTGAGGTCCAGACACCCTCATCACAATGGCTGAGGTTGTTTGATAAATTTGGTGCATCTTTAGACTTTCCAGTCTAAGTGTACATCATGTATTTGATGCTGGAATTCTAGGGAAATTCTGCCACTTGGTCTGCATCTTAAGCCTCGCCCACTTGTCAACGCATAACAGCAAGAGCAGCAACTTTTTGGTGCCCACTTTTTCAGAACTCTGGCCCCTTTTCAATAATAAATCGGCCCAGTATTTCAAAACACAGCACGCTATTTCTTTAAGAATAAAGCCCTATTTACTGCATAGAACCCTAAATGCTTCACACATCAAGCACCTAAGAGACGTTCTGCAGTCACTATGATGGTGCCGTGAACCGGTCAGACGAATACGTAGTGCCAAAACAAAGGTTGAAAGTTTAAAAGGATATTACCAAACGATTGTGCAACAGAAAAAAACGATGTATATACAAATGTACTGAGAGCTCATAAATATGTTAGGTCAACATCATTTTAGCTTTTATTTCCAGCCAGTGAGTCTTTATTAGCGGCGTGAGCACAACACAACGACTTCCCCGACCTGAGTCTCACTGTCAAGACAGCACTTAGCATGCCTGCACCGCTCAGCCAGAACCAAACAAAGCCGGGCAGACTTCAAAGCCGGGAACTATTTATACTGGCGTCTGTGAGAGTAAGCACAGGTAAGAGCGGGCACACGATGCACACCGCATTATCAGAGCTCATACTCACTTGTCCCATTTTATGAGACGTACTGTATACTGAAGCATTCATCTAGAACACAGGACATGAAATATGGCATCAATTATCCCAGAGGGAAAAACAAACAAGAGCTGTCCGGCTTCCAATAATAAATGTTCAGAGGCAGCAGAGCTGAGTTTGTAACTTTGCACAATTTACAATAAATTATCAGTGAGTAGAGATGAGTGAACATACAGTATGAAAGTTCAGCTACCCGATTCCCTAGAAACGTCTGGTCTCATTCTTCCTGGGTATTGGAACTGCTGCATGAGATTTGGATTCGGTCATTCATACTGTAAGTTCTACCATTTTATATAGGACTGCATTATCCTCAATTCCTAGTCCAATGACAAATTTGGCTCAGCTGCATTGGTAGACCCAACTCTGCCATTTGATCCAGTATTTGGGCCATTTTGAGGAGAGATTTTAGTAACAAAGTCTTATCACAGGAGGCGATTATCAACTGAAGCCAATGTTGTACAGTGATCAGCTGAAAAATAAGCAACAACGTTAACTCAAAACCTCCTTTTTCATTGGCGATACATCTTCCTGTGTAAAAGGGGATGTGCTCTGGTAGTGACGATCTATGAGATTGGAGCTTGTTTACAGTGCACATCGGTCCTTCTTACAGGGCCCGACCATCCTTGCCTCTACAGGATGCTCTGTGTAGATAAGGGGTGTCAAACTCAAATACACAGTGGGCCAAAATATAAAAATTGGACAAAGTCGCGTGCCAACCGTGAAAATTATTGAAGAGCGAATGCGGCGGTCCTGCCACTGTCAGTGGTGTGTGTTTCCCAGCGCTGTGTGCTATGATAAGTGACATGATAAAGTGCTATGATATGAGTAAACCCCAACCCATGTATTAGCCAAGCCCCCCTCCACAATAATACCCCATGTAGTAGCCAATCCAACTATAATTGCTCCACATATTATCCAGCCCTCCCAATAGTGCCCAAACAGTAGCCAGCCCCCCAAGTGTCCCATATAGTAACCAGCCCTGTCCAATAGTCTCTTATATAGTAGCCAGCCCTCCCCCATAGTCTCCTATATAGTAGCCAGCCCTTCCCAGTAGTCTCATATAGTAGCCAGCCCTCCCCAGTAGTCTTATATAGTAGCCAACCCTCCCCCATAGTCTCTTATATAGTAGCCATGGTGGGCCAGATGTAATTCAAACTCTGAATTGCCTGGCGGGCCAAAAGTAAAGGCACCGCGGGTTAGAGTTTGACATGACTGTGTAGACAGAATGCATGCTTACTCTACTCTTTCCTACAAGTGCTGCTACAGCACCTGCCTACAATATTTAGAGTGTTTACCAACATGTGTGTATTATATATATATATATATATATATATATATATATATATATATATATATATATATATATAGTGTTTATTTTAGTTTTATCGTTTATAATCTACATAACTTTCAGTGCCTGGGGCAGATACTGGTAACTCAATTGTGGTTGCTATCCCTACCCCTCCCCCATCACTTAAATATGGCATTAAATCGCATAGTTGGTTTCACATTATCAGACATTGCTGGCAAACTCTGGGCAGATCCCAGCTCTTTCCTCCCTGACGTGTCCCCTCGCTGCATCCCGTGGCTCTGTTGTTTTTTAATTTCTGCAGCTTCTTGGCGTCTCCTGGTATCAATTACTGTTTGTTCTTGCAGAAAGTGACTGCCGCTAAGGTGAGAAACCCAAATAAAAGATAATTGTGGCACATTCCGTGACGCGCTCCGCCAATACCACAGTGTGCAGCCGAAACAATATCAAGAGCATCTCAAACCTCTATAGAAAGTAACACAACACTGGCAGTGATATCTCCAGCACACTGCTCCCTTGCTGCTGCTGCTACTACTGCACAGACGAAAGGGGAAGATGTATAGGAACCATGTCCTGATTTTATATATTAGACTATAAAACTTCCCTACACAAAATTCTATGATATAAAACTAACAAAATTAGTGCTAATAATTATAAAAGGGGTGCTAATAGGGGTGGTAAATCTGCATAGGCTCACCCATATGTAACTTTAGCAGAATAAAGGGGATAAAACATACACAGACTCTATTCAATATTTCAGTTTATTTTGTGCAGCCTACAAGAGGAATAAAATCGTTTGCTTCTGTTTGAAAACTGCGAACAACTAGGCTGACTGCTGTTGATGGATCAAGTTCTATAAATCTCTACATGCACTTACCTCATTGGCTCCTGCGCTGAGGGTGCCCTGTCCTCCACTCTGGTCCCCGGTCACTTACTGGTCTAGAAAGGGGACCTGGGGTGTGGCGTTCCAAGCCCGCTCAGCCAGTCAGTAGCTGTAGCAGGGCTCCCGCCTTTGCTGCTAACTAGCTGAGCAGGCCTGACACATTACATCACAGATCCCACTCAAAAGTAGCCAGGGACCGGAACAAAAAAGAAGGGACAGCGGACCCCAGTGCTGGAGCCAGGGAGGTAAGTTCATGTTAATTCCTTCACCCACCTTCTCCCTAGCAATTGTGGAAAAAAAAAGTCTGTGTCCGGACTTTTCCTTTAAAGGGAATGTGTCAGGTCTGTATCATGTACAGAGCTGCAGACACAGACGATTATGGGATAGAAAGATAAAACAAATAAAGCTTTTGTCTGTGCTCATGGCCATTTCCAGAGCTTCAAAACTGCATTTCTCCTTGCAAGCTGAAGTGCCACAGAAGTGATGCTGAGCTGTAGCATGCACTCCTCTTACCTCACCCACCTCTTTTTCCTTGGTAAATTATTTACAGGGCAGTCCTGTACATCAATCAGGAACGACAGGGAGGGAGCAGGTGTGCATGCTGGCTCAGCATCACTTCTGTGGCACTTCAGCTTGCAAGGAAAAATGCAATTTTATAACTCTGCAAATGGCCATGAACAAAGACAAAAGGCATCATCTGTTTTATCTTCCTATATCTGCCTGTATGTGCAGCTCTGTACATGGTACAGATTTGACAGATTCCATTAAGTGACATGTCACTTATCTCTGTGTATCTGAATTGCATGCTGAAAAACAAAAAATGTGATGCAAATTCCAATTGCAAACAATGTGACAACCGCTGTGCAATTCATATAAAGGGAAAAAAAAGGTTAAATCAATTGATAGGCAGGACGGCTTTGGTAGGAATTGTGCCAACCTTGTGGCGCTGTGCTTAGTGCACATACTCCGCTACACAAAACTACCGTGGCTCACAGAATAGGGCCGGTCCGTTCCACTCCATAGCAGAATTCCAAGTGTAAGTCTCAGATTCTTGATGGGGATTCTATAGTAAAGTATATGCAAGATCTGCAACATGCAAATCTTACATCTGTTGACATATCCTAAAGGCCCATTTGCATGGCTTATAAGACCACAATAACTAGTGTCAGCCCAATCAATCAGAGTTTGGGCCACCCCAACGATCACAAGGTTGTTTGTGCAGCCCTTTTATATCGGCTGATTATTTAGAATTAAACCTGAAACAATAATTAGCGCGCAAAACCGATACTAACTGGCCCATGTAAAAGGGCCTCAGGGGGGCTGCAATACAGGACTAACGTGTACATGTGTTACCCCAGGTTATGGCTTAATAGCAGACTTTCACTTCCTTCTACTTTTCAGGACAACTATATTGTTAGGTGCTTGTTGTACTAAAAAGATGTTCAAAATTAGAAGAAAAAAAATATTTTCTTTCTTTTTTTCTCTCCAGAAACAGCACCAAAGCTGTCAACGGACTGTGCCTGGTACTGAATCTCATCCCCCATATGTGAGGATAGTTGTAAGTTATCTATATTATGGGGTCTCTGTCACTGGGTACTAAGGCTGATCTGTAGGGGGTTTACACTGCTGTATATTTATGCCCTTTCCCCATATACTAAAACATGAAATATGCCTTCCCTTCCCCTCCTCTACAGCTCATCATAAAGTTAGGGTCACAGAACAGAGGAGGTTTTTAGAGTTATTGTTCTCAGGAAGTTAAATTATTTGCAAAGCTGCAAATATTTTAATCGTGTAAAACAGAGCTATGGAGTAAGTGGGCAGAAAGTATTTACACAGGCATGTAATCCGCACAAGACGAAAGGAAAGCAATGGTTTAAAGAGCCAAAGAAGAACCATGAAAGCCAAACGCAAGATCAATGGGCTCTAAATGTAGGAAAGCAGCCATTTATCCTGTTATATATCTATTTTACAATCTTCTCTTTGTTTAGTGACACCATTTATGATAAATCAGCTAGAGGTGGCGGAGTGATGCCCTGGACTCACAATACTATATAAAGGCAGGTTAAAAGCAAAGTAACTTTGCAAGTAGAACAGTACTGGGGGAAAGGGATGAAGAGGTAGAACAAATCACCACCACCTCTGGGGCATTGTAGTGTAGCTACAAGTACAATGCTCGGCTACCTTTGGCAGCTCCCATAGAGAATGAATGGAGCAGCAGTCTGCATGCGGCACTTGCTGCATTCAAAACAAAGACCTAGGCCCCCATTTTGTAGATCACGGGGGTTCTGGCAGTCAGACACTTTTCTCCTATCCACAGAGTATTAATAACTAGGAATACCTCTTTATGCAAATAATCTTTAAAAACAAATCCCATACCATGTTGTGCCTACAGCTCCTATGCAGGCCTGTATTTCTCTGTGGTTACGGTCTACAAAATCACTGTAATCTGATCCTGCAGTCACGTTTTATAGATAAGCGAACCTCGAGCACGCTTGAGTTCGTCCAAACCAGAGCGTGCAGCATTTGATTACCGGTGACTGAAGAAGCTAAATGCAGCACTAAGGCTCACTAGGCCAGCATCTAACTTCTGGCATGTCTCTCTAGTCGCAAGATCACGATCTCAGAGTGACGTTTTATGGGTGAAGCTGCAACAATGAGTGTCAGGATTATATTGGCTTGCTGCAAGATCCACATCCTTGTGCTGATGGTTTGCCAGTACATATCTGCAACCTGTCACATAGGTATACCATTATATATCATTAAATACTCCTGTGAGGCCCATTGAGCTTAAAGGGGTATTCCGCAATTTGGGTAAAAAAAAAAGAAGTTTCCTCTAGTGACCTTCACGTATGGCCTAGACCTGCAGTCAGTTTAGCCCATACTACATAATCTGGACTTGGGATTTAGTATATAAATTTTCCCTGCCTTTGATTCGGTGAGTATTATGCCAGGTTATATATATCAGCCCCCCCGTCCCCCTTTTAATAGTACCTGCCCTCCCCCACACACCAACACACAATAAGGTATTTTGTTTCACCATTTATTCTATGTGACTATGTATGTCTGGTTATTTGGACAATTATTTTCTCCTTGGATTATTTTTTTTTTCTTTTATAGGATTGTAGCATTTTCCAGCCAACATAAACTAAACTACGAGAAACAAATAAATAAAATCTTTCCATCAGAATGAAAAAAGAAATTTTTTATGAGCGCAGAGCTTGTAAACCTTTGTGTGTCCTCTTGTGTCTGCCAGTTGTAGACAGAGTTAACGTGCACAGTTTCTTGTAAGTCAGTTCTATTGCCAACCCACACAATGTGTCCTTAAACTATGGCGACGTGGAGAGGATTCCAGCCATGTTCACAAGTAAATTCCCAGCCCTGACAATTCTCAGGTACACAACTATTTTTGGCACATGGTCTATGTTCCATGAAATAACTAGCACTTTAAAAGGAGGTGTGGTTAATGGAAGGGGTGGAGCTTACAGTATATAATTAACTGTGCCTTTAGGGTAAAGGGTAAATTAGGTCATAATGATAAATATATGGCTGTCCATATATTGGATGGTGCCACGTGCTGTGCCTTTTTTTAAGCGCACCCACACCATATGATTATAGATGAGCGAATTTACATTACAAACGAAGCAAAGTACTTATATGCTGGCTGCCTTTCATGTCTGTGCTGCTCCCTGCCACTCCACCTCGGGTGCCTGGAAAAGCTGGATCCAGTCCTGGGTAACTGGGAGAAGTTTCCCAGGACTGGATCCAGTTTTCCAGGCACACCGGAAGGAGCAGCAGATCATACACATACACTGCCACCATGTAGTTGGATAACTACTTACCCTGCTAAGGCATTTAGATATGTGTGCCAATAAAGGGGGACTTGGCACCTAATTGTTTAGACTGTAAAGGGCACTGTGGCCTGCGCTCGCTAGAGGATGAGTTTAAGGGAGAACGATGTGGCACCACCCAGTCAACAGAATAGTGGAGAGCGTCTCCTTCTACACTCACGGTCAGTGCCCACATGGAAGCTTTGTACAGGAATGGGCTGTATGAAAAAGCAGAGAGCAGCTCCTGCTACAATGGCAGGGCAACAAAAGGTCATAACGCACGGTTCCCAAAGGAAACACATAGCGGCAGAAGGGTCCCAAAGGAATCAGACTAGATGGGCAGAGGGATTAAGTGGATGCATTTTTTTTTTTTTTATTAAACTGTAAAGACTGATCCATATGTAAAAAAAAATCCAATGCTAGAACTGTATACTGTAATATCTAAATATTTCTGCAACCAGTGATGCCCTTCTCAGTCATCACTATATAAGTACGCACCCCTAGGCCAGCTCTAATATAGATAGAATTTTTTTTACCACCATATATAAACCTTCCATGTTCATAACCTCTTCCAAAACTCAGTAATTTGGCTCCAGCTTACCAGGACTGGGTGCCAGTCTGCTCGTAAAACGCTTGTTAATAAAGAAAGAAAAGCAGACTTCAATCTCTAGTAGGAATTCTGCAGAGTCTGTTTGCTCTAGTGCTGACTGCCAATAAATAAAATATCACCTTTCACATGGGCACTGAGGTAATGCGGCTTTCATTGGCATCAAAGTATAGATTCAGTACACAAAGCAGAAAGCAAATATCTCTCACTGTAAGAATAGAAAAAAATATATTATACACTACACAAAACCAGAAAATCTCCTGTTTTACTGAAAATGACCAGAGCCAAGATCCGGACATGGCTGCTGCTGCTGGTTTCTTCATCTATTTGCCAAAAAGTCATCAAAACTTTTTGACAGTTTGCGAAACCAACAGTCTTGCGAAAACAGTTATCCACTTCTTCCTGGCAACACCCCTTTCACATGAGGCGGAGCTAGCTTGCCTTCTCTCTGCTGCAGGCAGTGCCTGCAGAAGAGCGGGCTGGGAGTGTATGAAACACAAGGTTTTTGGTGGAAATAAACATGAATACTCTCTTACCCTCTCAACTTGTCCTTCCTTGTGTTTCATTTTGAAGACTTTAAGTTTAGGAAGAAAACCCTCGGAGTAATTCTTGTCTTCCGCCCCTTCAAGCAGGACTCCATGAAATGCTAATCTACATGTGTTAGAATGGATATCAGTGTCTAACTTGGATCCAATAACAAGACACAACTTTGGACACGTGACAGGCTTCTCGAATTCCAGTAAGGCCCACTGCTGCTTGGGAAGGAGCTCATCTCCATGAGGACCATCTGCTTTCTCTGCTTCTGAGTCCTTTGTGACATAACTGTCCTCGTAGACATATTCCTTCCCAAAATCAAAACAGTCTGTAGGTTCTTCATGGTTGAGATGAGGAGGAGGAAGGCTGAAAAACATGACTTTCCCCATTACGGTTTCATGGCCAAGCGTTATGTGAAACTTGGCTTTGGTGTGAAGTGACCCTTTAAAGTAGGGAATCTTCTTGATGGATATTATGGCTGCGTGTATTGTGTGCAGCGAGTCTGGAGTGCAGACAAGTCCTCTCTCCAACAGCTTTGGATCAAACTGAGTTACACAGATTCCCAGGCGATCGCCCTGCATAGCGCTATTGACAGGTTGGTGAAACATCTGCATGCTTTTCACTTTTTTAGACACCTAAAAAGAAAGCAGAGCAAAAGAGTCAAAAGTGATGATAATGCACAGTAGCTACAGATATTAGAACAAAGTCTGTTTACTTCTTGGCCACTTTACCCTCCTCCCAGCCATCCAGACTTGACTGCCACAGAGTGCTGGGAAGTTTATGCACAGTAGATTACATGCTGCTGTGGCTCCACCCCCACACCTACTTAGCAAGAATCGGTAACGGGGTTAAAGTTCATTAATTTGAAAATGTCTCCTCTTATCAGACTACTAGGTGCAGCATTCAAGTACTGTGCCTGACAGCTATAAGATACTGTCTATATCATGTACATATGTCCTGTACCAATTCATTTCATAATACAGCTCCAAGGGGTTGTTCAGCAAAAAATGTTTTTCTTTCAAATCAACTGATGCCAGAAAAAGTCAGAGATTTGTAATTTACTTCTATTGAAATTCGCAAGTCTTCCAGTACTTATGAGCTGCTGTATGTCCTGCAGGAAGTGGTGTATTGCTTCCAGTCTGGAGAGCAGGAAAGGTTTTCTATGGGGATTTGCTACTGTTCTCGACAGCTCCTGTCACAGACAGAGGTGTCAGCAGAGAGCGCTGTCTCATACTGGAAAGAATACACAACTTCCTGCAGGACATACAGCAGCTGTTAAGTGCCGAAGACTTGTAATTTTACTATAAAAAATTCTCAAGTTTCAAAAATTTTAAAGTAAATTACAAATCTTGATTTGAAAGAAAAAACAATTTGCTGGAGTACCCCTTTAATTAATTCTATGGTTGCTTGAATAAAATCCCTATAAAAATTTTGCATATAAAAAGTCTGACTGGAACATAGTGACATATAGGTGGCAAGAGGTAGCACTAACTGTACTATCTTCAAGGAAAAAAATAATAATAAAAAAGCAAAAACTGGGACGGAGAGACAAGGCAGGTCAACTTGGCAAAGTCATCTTACTGAAAAATGTAGCAGCCATTGTGTCTGGGAGCGTCTAGTCCCTATGAAGGAGCTATGAATGATTTAGTAAGCCATTTATCAGCTGCTGAGGGTGTATCACTTCTGTCTGTCCATCCTGCGGTTATAATTACACGAGATTCCTCATTCGTCTGACACACAGAACACGATAAACATAAGGAGGAACCAGGACCAAAGGTTTTCAAGTCTGCAAACCAAGGACTTTGTGCCCTTAAATGCTCTGACCATGGAGATGGAAGACTGGCTCAGGAGCTTCTTGCACATTTATTTTGTACCTGGTAAATATATGAAGTCATTCCTGAGGGACTCGTCCAGAGAAGCCACAATCAATACGGGACTGTGTTAAGTGGTCTCCTCCGCAGGAGCAGCTCTTGTCTTAGACATTATAAAAGCAATTCATTTCCAATGCCGGTTACTGAAACATTATTGAATTGCATGTAACTAGTGGGAACCTGTATTGAATTCTCTCAATATAGGCCACAAGACAAAATGTCTATTGTAAGTGATCTGACCATAAACATTGACCATAAAGGATAATCATTACTGTGTGTCTATGATCTGTAGACGGCCCTGGGAAAACATAGGGGGTGATCTGACATGTTTTTTTTGAGTGGTCTGGAAATTGAAAATAATAGCAGTGCTGAATACTGCCTGAATGGCAGCAATATATCACTTATACCTAACAAGGCCAGACAGAACCATGTAGTAACTGAATACTGTGTCATCTACCTGGATGGAACCACATCCAGCTCCATCACATATGGTTGGACTATAGGGGTAACATGGTGGGGACCCACCCCCCTGCTATGATCCTTTAGGCACAAACAATCACTGGACGGGGGCTAATAGTCAGCTGACACGTTGCTTTAAGGCAGGGGTGGGGAACCTTTTCCATGTCGAGGGCCGGTCGGGCATTTATAAAATCACTCGAGGGCCGTATACGGTGCGCAGCAGGGTAGCGTGGGTTTGCAGCACCCGGGGCAAGGCAAAGTATTGTTCCCCTAATGCCCCTGCTATTGTAGTTAACCCTCTGTGATGCCCCTTGTACTTGATGTGAATCCTTAGTGATACCCTGTAGCCTGAGTTAACCCCCCAGTCATGTCCCTGGTAGCCTAATTACCCCCCCCCCCCCACACACCCAATGATGCCTCTGGTAGGCCTAGTTAATCCCCTCAGTTATGTCCCTGCTAGCCTAGTTAATACCCCCAGTCATGTCCGTGGTAGCCTAGTTTAGCCCCTCAGTCATGTTCCTGGTAGCCTAGTTTAGCCCCTCAGTCATGTCCCTGGTAGCCTAATTTAGCCCCTCAGTCATGTCCCTGGTAGCCTAGTCAGCCCCCCGTCATGTCCCTGGTAGCCTAGTTAACCCCCCAGTCATGTCCCTGGTAGCCTAGTTAACCCCTCAGTCATGTCCCTGGTGGCCTAGGTAACCCCCCAGTCATGTCCCTGGTGGCCTAGTTAACCCCCCAGTCATGTCCCTGGTGGCCTAGTTAACCCCCCAGCCATGTCTCTGGTGGCCTTCTTAACCCCCTCAGTCATGTCCCTGGTGGCCTAGTTAACCCCCCAGTCAGGTCCCTGGTGGCCTTCTTAACCTCCCAGTCAGGTCCCTGGTGGCCTTCTTAACCTCCCAGTCAGGTCCCTGGTGGCCTTCTTAACCCCCCCAGTCAGGTCCCCGGTGGCCTTCTTAACCCCCCAGTCAGGTCCCTGGTGGCCTTCTTAACCCCCCATCCCCCCAATCATGTCCCTGGTGGCCTAGTTAATCCCCAGTGCCTGCCCCAAATAAAATAAAAAAATAAACATCCCACTCACCTTTCCTCCGCTCCCACGCTATCCAGGTCCTCTTCTCCCTCCTCTCTTCTGCGCCGGTCTTCTCCTGCAGGCGGCGCGCGGTGAAATGACGTCATCGCGTGCGGCCCGCAGGAGTCACAAGACGTGCGCCGCTCTGTTGGGGAAGGAGCCGGCACAGGCACAGGAAGATGCTGTGTATGCCGGCTCCTGCCTCACCACCGCGGCGCACATGACAGGAGAGCCGCAAACCCCAGAAGACGTGTGCCGCTCTGGAGGAGAAGGAGCCGGCATACACAGCGTCCTCCTGTGTCTGGTAACTGTCACAGACACAGGAGGAAGCTGTGAATGCCGGCTCCTTCTCCTCCAGAGCAGCGCATGTCACAGGGGTGCCACGGGCCGCATCCGGAGGTGTCAGGGGCCTGTTCTGTGTTCTGTGATTTTTGTTCTGTAATTTTTGTACATTATTATGGGGGCAGTCATCCTTTCTAAGCAGCATTTACAGATATGATTTACCATTGGTATGACTAAGAAACGTTACTGGGCATACACAGGGGGTGTGTGGTTGAGATGTTATTTTCTTATACTGGTTCTATCTATATACTGGTGTCACTTTTCACATGTGAAGACTTGCTGCAGATTTTCTACAACAGATCTGCTACTGATTTAAAATATTTTGAGGCATAAAATCGGTAGCATAAAAACTTTTATGAGTCAGGGCTTGAGTGTTCAGACTGACCAATCAGGAGAATATGTTACATGGCTATGTGAGCAAGACGGTACAATAGACATCTTGGTCGTGGTAACTTAACTGAGACAGTGGGTACTTCGCGTCATTCGCATAAATCGTCAAGGTCTGGACACTCACCGATAATTTTTGATAGGTCTCTATGACATATCAAAAATTTGTTTGTTTTTTATTAACAGTGCCCATTTATTACTTCTCACAAAGCATCAGTAACTCCTTCCTCCACATAATCCGTAGTAGTGTATTGTAAATAATCAGCCAGCACAGTGCAAGCCCATTTAAGCCAGTGGACTTTCACCACCACTATGTTATGGCACAGCAATTTAGGGTAGTTGCTTTGTTGTAATTGGTCAGACAACAAAGGGAAAGGAAGTACTTGTGTGTACTACTGGCAAATAACCAACAGTAGATCTGGTCCCACCCCCAGAAATGGAGAGAATGAGAACTAGGCGTGCAGCATGGTGAGGTGTTACAGTAGTGAGATCACTAAAATCACCTTGTGACCACAGTAAACAGTTCATGCAACAATATTATGCAGGTTTTTAAAAATCTTTTGAAGATGAAAGATATGCTATGATTGAGTAGATACGTAGAGACACACTTGTATACTAAAGCAATATTAAAAAAATAAAATAAAACTACAATACTAACATTATTCACCAGGTGGCACTATAACAACAACATATTAATGGACAAATGCAAATAGTAGCACTCACTAGTCACAATTCGCCGATTGCTTTCACTACACATCCCAGCATGCTCACAAGTAGATCTGTATAAGCTGGTTACCTAGATTTTCTGTAGTGGAAATCATACGATGTAGACTGTATTAATGGCTGAGCTGGTGCCAGGTCATTACCATCACGTCATTATACTATGCATTTCTATAGAAGGAAACCTGATCCATTCCCAGTAGTATTGCTGCAGTGGAGCTTACAATCTACCAGGCACATTGTGATTTACGGGCGTGCTGGGAAGTGAAGTGCTGCAAAAGCCAGAGCAGCAAAGGTCGCTTCAGGCTGTAAAACTACATTGGGCTTAAACAGATTTGGCATTTCGGAATTCTTTTCATAAATTGCAGTTTAAAACACAAATAAATGGTCAGACTTCCTTCCCCTCGAAGCCTCGCACCTCATGGTGTTAAACTGGCATTTATTAGGACGTATTGTATGACTGATCGCCGGCGCTTTTCGATCCAAACCACAATTAATAATGTTAATTGCAAATGCCTGTAAGCTTCTTCAGTGTTAATGTAGCACACAAATAGGACGGCTGCCTGCAACAGAATATCTTATTCAGTGGAATTATTTGACAAGGGGAAACAACATTAATTCAATGTATCACCTTTCAAGGTCACGGAAAAATGAAAGAGTCAGCGAAAAGAAAGAAAGGAAGCCGAATACAGGCTAGGACATTCCTTAGGAAATTCCACATATGCAGAATAGTGGGACAGAAAAATGGGACGTAATATTAACCGGATACGCACTTCTAAGGTGAGGCTGCCATTAACCCATTAAATGACAAATGACAGGCACACTCGGGTTTGCTTCTTGGGAGCCATTAACCCTAAATAGTCCAGTGATGTTGCTACCCATATTACAGTTATTCTGCAATAATCAGCAAGTAGAACCCTTCCAGCAAGAAAAGCACTTTCATGGTTGTTCTCTCATTTGCAGTAACTGGCAGGTTAAAGCATACGTCCATGTCAGATCATTGATGTAGCCGGGTCATAAAATAATTCTCAATTAATACATACATTGCAATACTTATCCTGTACTGATCTGGAGTTACATGTTATATTACACTCCAGAGCTGCACTCCCTATTCTGCTGCAGGAATCACTGTACACATACATGACATAACCTACCCTGACATGATCCAGAATTACAACCTGGATTATACTCTAGAGCTATACTTAGGGCCACATGTATCATCCGGCGAATGGATGATTTTCGGCGGAAAGTGCCGATTTGCGTCTTTTTTTAAGCAAAAATGGCGGATTTGCGAATAAAATATTCGCAAATCGGCACTTTCCGCCGAGTACGCCAGGGGGCGGAAAGGGGGCGGAAAAGGGGCGGAGAGTGGGCGGAACGGAGGGCGCGGACTCAGAGTCCGCGCGATTTATCATCCGTTCCGCCAAAATGTACGCCGAAAACCTACTCCAGTCCTCAGCTGGCGTAGGTTTTCGGCAGTGCGCAACGGCGCGCACGGGATTTATGTAGAGGCAGTCCGCCTCAACATAAATCTCCGTAGCGCCGGAGCTGCGGGGGCATTTTTACGTCCGGCGTAAAAAACGCCGGACTTAATAAATGCCTCCCTTACTGTTCTGCAGATGGATTCAATGTATACTTCCATTATATTACTTCATGTACTGAAAAGTGGAACACTACACTTTTTCCAGCTAAAAATTGTTCTCGGAGCATTTTTACTGAGTATTTTCAGCCTAAGAGGTGTATGAAATCTGCAATAATGCCAATTAGGGTCCTATTACACAGAGCGATTTTTAAAGATTAACGACTAATGATAAACGATCGTAAACTAGATTGTTTATCGTTAACCTGAAATCTTTCACCATATTGCACAGAACGATGGTTATTAGATACCCTAGTTACTACGATCGTTATTGCGGTCGTTACTATGATCGTTTATTCCTTCTGATCTCAGCAAAACAATGAACAATGTGCAATTACACTGATTGATTAGTGAGAAAATGCAGAACTTGAGCTAACGAATGTGGAATTACAGCGAACGATTAACGATAATTTTAGGTTCAGATATAAATCAACGATCGACATACGAACGATTTTTCGTTCGTTGCCTGCAATTACACAGAACAATTATCATTTAAATTCGAATGTGAAAGAGATGGAGAATCCTGGCAGGGGTACAGAACCGGGACTTAGCATTGCAAGGACACAGACTGGTAAGTATAAGTTCTTTATTATGTTCCCCCCCACCCCTGCCGGAACTGAATTTTTTTCCCCCGCTGGACTACTCCTTTAAAAATACATACATAAATAATGTTTATGCAGGTAAAATATTACTATAAGGCCATGTTACCACAATGTAAAAAACAAGGAAATGAAAATATCACGTAACACAGAAAGAAATTACCAATGATACTAGAGTGGGTAGTATCCCTATTATTCTTTTCATAGGATAAAACACCATAAAAACAAAACCCCCAAAAAACTACCCCCCTACTTTCCTCTAATACAGCAAACAAAATTTGTTAAAAAAAACAAAAATCAGTATGACATGATGGTGCATTTAAAAATACAAATTATTCTACAAAAAAAAGAAAGAAAGGGTATTAAAAAAGGTGGCCACCCAACTAGGCATGGTGCCAAGGGAGTTAATGGTGCTCATACATGCAAATGTGCCTCTGTATACCCTGCACTGTCAAACTTCCATGAAAGCGGTGACATCTTACAGTCCTATCTATTAGTAAGACGCAGACTCATGAATAATGGTCCAGCGCAGAAAAAATGGTTGCAAAGGTAATGGATACAATTCAATATCCTCTGCAAATGGAGCTGATGGCACACACTGATAGCTGGGATCATTTCAATGAATAAGAAGTCCTGCTGTGACAGGTTTAATATAATGCACCGCCGCTTCCGGCAAGGACACCGCACCTGCCTTATACCTCATCTGGTACTACCCCTAGCAACCAAATCAGGGTATTTAATAACATAGGAACAATCAAATGTGTTACCCATAGCAACCCGCCAGCTTTTACCCTTCACTTCACCAGCTCATAAGAAGCTACAATTGTTTCAGAGAATCAGAAATGAAGTCTCTCCAGGAAGCTTAAGGTTCTGCATGCGGATCAGACCCAGAACGACTCCCTGTGATGGATCTTCCCCTTGGGTACAGGAGAGAGGTTCTAAAAATATATTCATGTTTGCCTAATGCTACGTAAAGGAGTGTGAGCCTCCACCTATCTCAAATGGGAATCAGCCTGAGAGTCTACGCTGGCCCAGGAAGGTAATTCTTGCAATCGCAGAAATGAAATGGAGACATGTTAGATCAGTGGTGCATGAATATTTACTCAAGCCAGGCTTTACTGCACTCAACCTGGGTTCAATTTTGCAAATTAAAATGAGCACTGTGTGGATGGAGAGATTAAAGTACAGCGTCCTAGAGGCTGCCGCTCGCTCGCTGAGGTATTAAGTGATCTGCTCTCCCGTATGCTGGGCTATTTTGGTGTTGTTATTGAGGGAGGTCTAAGAGGACTTTAGAATGGAGGCCATAGGTCAAGGAAAGGTCATAGCTTTGCATCCCTTACCTGACATAATGAATATATGCAGATCAAGGTAATTGTTACATACGGTCATTTATATGTAAAACAGAAAATATTAAGAGTTGCATGTTTTTTATGTATATAGGAAAAAAGAGCTATTCTTTTTTCCCCCCCGACATAAACAGAGCCACACTTTTTTATGGGCGGTATCTGGTATTGCAGCTCAGATGATGTGTGTTCTTACCATTCGCTACGGTAGAGAAGAGACTTTCTATGAGAAGAGACTCTATGTTTTCAGTAATGTTACTTCCTTATTTTAGTGGATTGCTGTCATTTGAAATAACTTCAGACATGTCAAAAGTTATTGATCACAACAGGTCTCACTGTACAGACGTGCTGTGATCCGGAGATACAGTCGGGCTTAGGGCACGTCAATGTGTTCCACTACCCAGCCTGCCAGATCCAACTCTTTAACGTCATAGACTATAATAAAGCGAAAGAGTCAGGCCTGACTGATAGCCCGGAGGATATGCATGCTTTCCCCCCAGCTATAAACTCAGCGGTTCTCAGCAGTGATGTCTAAAGTACAAATACCAGTACCACTTTAAAATAAATTACTTAAAAAAAAAAAGACAAATATTATAAAAAAAAAAAAAAAGACAAATATTATAAAAAAAAAAAAAATAAGATTTTTGCATTGCAAAAATTGCGCTAAGGATGAAGGTAAGAGACATACCTTCATCATTAATGCCCCGCGTGTAATATGCAGCTAACAGCAGGTTTGATTCTTCTAACCTGCTGATAGTCCCCCTTTAATGGCCCCCAAAGTCTTGTAACTGGTATTGTGGTATTTACATGGGCTCAATAGATTAAAAGTGTAATAGTTGTTTAAAAGGTTTTTAAAAACCTACATTGTGTTCTTAGATTAACCCTATTTCTCTGGCCAATCACAGCTAAGGTGAGGCGCACTGGACTGTACAGGCTGGCACTGTGCTGGAAGGTGGGGTTACAAGGGGTATAGATGCACTGGGTTTGCAAGGTGCTGTGTGATCAGAAAAGAAAGAAACAGCAGTAGCACAGCAGGGTAGGAGGTACACTAAGGGGTCTATTCCACAGAGTGATAATCGGCTAAATCGTCCCGATTCGGCCGATTATCGCTCAGTGGAATAGAGAAAACGATCAGCCAAAGATCGTGTCATCGGCTGATTGTTTATTCAGGCGCAACCCTAAAATCATCGGTCACCACCCGCGCATCGCTGCATGGAATAGCGATGCACGGCAGGCGACCAACGATTCAAGGAGCATACATTACCTAGCAGGGCTTCTCCTCTAGTCTTCATCCCGGTCCCGCTCGCAGCATCAACTCCGAAGCGGCCTGATTGAGCTGTCAGACCGCTCAGCCAATCACAGGCCGGGACTGCCGCGGCCAGTGATTGGCTGAGCGGTGTTAAGACCAGCCCCTTCTTCCTGTAACTTCTCCTGATGGTTCTGCTGGTTTGGGATAACAACTACTGTATAGTATATAATAAATGTAAAAATTTTTTGTTTAACAAGAAGTGTGAATTCTTCTTGGAAAAATAAGACATCCCCTGAGAATAAGACATAGCACATCTTTGGCAGGAAAAATTTATATAGGACACTCTTATTTTCGAGGAAACAGGGTATTAAAAAAAATAATCAGACCAAAATGCTGGACATTACTATTTAAAAGGGTTTTCCGAGGGAGTGTCTGCTTATTTCAATAAATTATTAAATTTCGAAGAAATTTGTATTTGAAGGGGTTAACCCACAACTTATCACCTGTTTACAGAATAAGTTATAAGTGTTTGTGGAACACAGATTGTGATCCAGCCAACTGCACCCCCACTAATCTCAAGAACAGGGGTACCTTGTACATGGTTGAACACGCGCTTCATTCGCTCTCTATGGAACTGGGGGGATATCAGGGTAAAGGGTTCAGCACCTCTTACTGCCCTTTGGCCTCAGTATTTTTTTGAAAGGTGACCACTAAGGCCAATAACTGGCTAAAGCTTCATGTACACAATGTAAGCTACACCATCACAGTACTTCTAGTAGAGGACAGCAGAGAGACTGTGGCACTAGAGCAGTGGCAGATTTAGTAGTGAAATTAAGTTTTCCTTATTTTTCGGTTTACCTTAGCTGCAGTCTGTAGTATTTTTTTTTAACTATTAGCAAGGACAATGATCCGAGCAGTGATCAGATATCAGAACATGTGTTTGATCAGTAAATCCTGCAGTCTATACAGGATTGTATCCCGCACCAACCTTGGACATTTCCAGGAACAAATGTGTTTGGAGAGGACTCTTTACCACCAGGGACTATAAGAAGAAATCAGGTAAGGCTGCCAATTCTGCCCACACCTGGTCTATATAGTTGCTGATTCCTGAGCAGTTAATTAATATGACAGCCGCCGTATTCTCAGTGCAGAGCATTTATCAGTACGTAGCAGAACGCTGACAAGACATACACAAGAAATGGTGGAGGGAGAAACAGCACAAATTATTTAAATGTTCCTTCCCAAGGTAAATAATAACTTATAAACTTGATAGGATGAATATTGAGGTGCATTTAAACAATGCGCACCCTGCTGGGCACAATTATTTCACAGCAATTTTTATAGTCCAGGAATCTACATTAGTTGATCCTGCATCCACGAAGATGGACCTAAAGGCACACTTTAAGACAGAATCACCAAATAGTAAACTGAAAGCGAATGTACCATCCTGTGCGCAGTACTTTTTATTGTACCGCGGCCGGTTCCCGTGTACGGCACCATTCTATTAACGGGCACCTGGCCAGGGGTGAAGCACTGAAGGCGGACAGGACCGCCCCAGTGCGAGGAAACCCCCGACCTTCTATGATGTGGCTCCATTAGGATCAATCTAAACAAGCAAGTGGTCAACAGGGTAAATCTAATAATGCTCTACAGAAAAGTTGAAAGCCACACGCAATGGTTCACTTGAGAAATACATCAAGGTCCGGCAACTCTGGATCGAGTACACAGCTGCTCCCTCTTTACTACTTCTGCTCCATCTATCCTCTTGAGGACAAATTTCCCCATAGCCAAGTCGAACCCCTACACACCAATAGTTACATAGTGGGACAGACTCCTCCCCAGATTGTGTGGCTTTAATAAACTATTGGGGTGGTCTGATTTTTTTTTAATAGTAGATGGACTGGAAAGTGTAGAAAAAAAAAGAAGTAATACTTACTTGTCACAATGCCCCATGGCCACTATTTTGAAAGTGCCTACTCAGCCAAATACTGTCTAAAGCTGTGACTCTCCACAGGCAGTGATTGAGCAAGAGAGAAGTGGTAAACAGTAGGGACTGGGTGCTGCCCGAATAGCAGCATGTCAAGGCAGGAGCAGGTGAGCACTGCTTTATTTTTTACTTTTTCACCCCAACTTTGTCAATGTTAAAAGTTCAAGAAAATCCTCAGAAAAGCCCTATAAGCCTGGTTGGTGAAGCCCTTTCCCCTTAATTTTGTACCAGGCATTAAACGGCAGATTAACAGGAAATTACCTTTGGGACCCCAGGGAATTATTGACTGTTATCTAATAGAATTATATTTTTTATTTCCTGCTACGTGAAAAAGCTGGTTGTGAAGAGTCTAGTTAAAGGGGTACTCTAGAGAGTTTTTTTTTTCAAATACTTAGCTTTAGTAAAGTTATATTTTTTATGTATTTTTTTTTATCAATACATCATTTTACGTTGAGTGGCTCCTTCTGCTGTCATCACTGCTGCCAAAGTTCTGCAGTTCTTTTTCTTTTTAGAACATAAAATACACAGAGGAACCTTCCTGTAAGTATCACTCTGTCTGACAGCCTTGCAGATCCTGATGTGAGTGTTGGTAGCAGCAGGAAGGCCCGTGTTGCCCCTTACACAACACAAAATGACGTGTAAATAGAAAAAAAAAAAACCTTATCTTAATGAAATTATACTACAAAGTGATATAACTTTATTAAAGCAATATATTAAACATGAAAGAAAAAGGTTATTCTCCAGAGTATCCTATTAAGACATGAAGAAAGGCCCATGCTACTGTCCTCGCAAACATTAAATAAAACTAATGTGCCATATACATGGAGTCTGCATGTTCCCCTGAGTTGGGTTTCCAAAAAAACATGCACAGGTCAACTGTGTACCTACGATATTGGACCCAAGTGTCTGATGGAGTCTGAGACAAGGAAAATTCTATATACAACAATGTGGAATATTTTAACCCTATAGACAATATGAAGGAATTATCAGACAGCTTTTATCTGGTTATTCCTCACTGTCTCTTGGTGGAGTGAACAGACTACTCCTCGAGTCCTACCGTATGGTCTGATGCTCTCCATGGCTCTCGTGTGATGGGTGAGGATCTTTTCAGAAGACAATAATGTACTATGGGAGACAATAAATCAGATCTGTGCTCCCTGCGCAGCTTGCTTCTGTCCGTCGTGACTGCATGTTTCTTGATGCTTTTCCCAAAGATCCCAGATGTGTTCAGACTGATCAAAAAGAGCTGAAAACGAGAGAAAGTGTGCCAGCTTTTGTTCTGGAGCATTGTAGCTGAACTAATTATTATTGTATGCGGCCTAATGAAATAGTGTGGTCACAAATAAATGCTATTGGGGGGGGGGGGGGGAATACACAGGAAGGTCTATCCAGGGACTTAACCGTGAACCCTAAAGTGGGCTGTGCACATCTAAGGTAAACTGGCCAGCTTTTGGGTGTCTGGTATATCACCCAATGTCTCCAGAAACAAACTATACTGTTTACAGATACTGCGGTTTATTGGGTGGGGGTCTCAATCAATTACAGACCAACAAATACATTCTCTTCAAAGCATGTATTTTATTAGCTTTAAAACATGAATGAACTAAAATATTCAATTTGTGAGAACAGTAAGCCCAGATATAACACATGAGGACTTTACAGGTCCTAAAAAACAGACTCCTCAAAAAGATTCTTTCCAACGCTATCACCCACTACTTGCATTGCTGCCTGTCGCCAGGTAGTGCGCTCATGTCGCATGACTATAGGTCTTTTAAAATTTGCTTGTACCAAGCCTTTTTGCACTTTTCTGTTTAATGGCAATTCTCTCAGTGACTTAGAGATGGCCATACACATTAGTTGGAAGAAGAAGAATGAACAACTGTAGGGCGAAAAACATGATTGATCATCTGATAAATGATACACACTGTTGCTGGTGTTCAAAATGACTGTAAATGATGAGTGACACAGTGACTCTGGGCTAAAGGCCCTATTCCACCAACAGATCTGACGACAGATTATCTGCCAAAGATTTGAAGCCAAACTCAGGAGTGGATTTGAAAAGAGGAGAAATCTCAGTCTTTCCTTTATGACCTGTTCTCTGATTATAGTCTGTTTCTGGGTTTGGCTTCAAATCTTTGGCAGATAATCTGTCGTCAGATCTGTTGGTGGAATGGGGCCTTGTGGAACAACCGTCCCTTCTTTGAATGTTCTGAAAAATCATTTGTAGACCAGAAAAAAAAAAAACTTTTTTCAGTTGGCTAAAATGATCTTTCTTAGAGAAATTTTTAAAAATCATCATGTTGGTTGAAAATGTTTTCATTAACTTTAACAGAAGATTGTATCTTCTTATTTCAAATAAACTGGTGTCAAAAAGTTATATAGATTTGTAATTCACTTCTATTTAAAAATCTCAAGTACTTATCGGCTGTTGTATGCCCTGCAGGAAGCAGAGTTTTCTTTCCAGTCTGACACGGTGCTCTCTGATGCCAGATCTGTACGTAATAGGAACTGTCCAGAGCAAGAGAGGATTTCTATTGGGATTTGAACAGTTTCGCTGCTTTGGACAGTTCCTGTGGCAGAAGAGAGCACTCTGTCAGACTGGAAAGAAATCTCTACTTCCTCTAGGACATACAGCAGCTGATAAGTACTGGAAGACTGGAGTTTTTTTTAAATAGAAGTAAATCACATATCTATATAACATCTTGACACCAGTTGATTTGGGGAAAAAACTGTTCCCTGGAGTACCCCTTTAAGGCTGGGTTGAAATGTAGCCAATGAATCAGGCTAAGCTTTTTATATAAAAGCTGACCACACCTGTATGAGTTGCCATCAGAGCTTTTTACGCTTTTTCTAATGAAAAGTTCAGATAGTTAAACATTGCAAGACACAACCTCCTACTCTCCATCTGCATTAGTCCTGAGAAACAACTGAGATACCTGATACCGTGAACAGTATTCTTCTACCACACCAGGAGGAAACTCTGCCAGTACAATTGGCATATGAGAATGAGGCCTAAGGCCCCATTCACACGTCCGTGTCAGTTTTTACTGTCAGGAAATCCTGATCAGGAGACCTTAAATGTCATCAGGAAAGTATCAGGATTTCCTGACAGTAATCCGTTTTTACCATCAGGAAACCATCAGGAAAAACCTTCAGGATTTCCTGATGAGGAAAAAAAAAATGGTCTAGTATGCCAACACACAGCCCCTAGTGTACCTGGATGGCCACAGGCTGCAGAACTACAACTCCCATCGTGGCCTGCCAGCGGAGGCATGATGGGAGTTGTACTTCTGCAACCTGGATGGCCACAGGCTGCAGAACTACAACTCACATCGTGGCCTGCCAGCAGAGGCATAATGGGAGTTGTACTTCTGCAACCTGGATGGCCACAGGCAGCAGAAGTACAACTCCCATCATGACCTGTCAGCAAGGCCTGATGGGAGTTGTACTTCTGCAACCTGGATGGCCACAGGCTGCAGAACTCCAACTCCCATCATGCCTGGCTGACAGGGCATGATGGGAGTTGTAGTTCTGCAGCCTGTGGCCATACAGGTTGCAAAACTACAACTCCCATCAGGGTCTGTCAACAGGGCATGATGGGAGTTGTACTTCTGCAACCAGGATTGCCACAGACTGCAGAAGTACAACTCCCATCATGCCCTGCTGACAGACTATGATGGGGGTTGTACTTCTGCAGTCTGTGGCCACCCAGGTTGCAGAACTACAGCTCTTATCATGCCCTGCAACCTGGATGGCCAGCAGGACATTGTGGGAGTTTTAGTTCAAGGGGTGATCTTACCTGCCCTGGTCTCCTGATTTGGGGGGCGGCAGCCTGTGCGAGTCCCGGCTGGAGCCTGATGTCCAGTCGCCAACGACCGGGGGTGAGTATGCAGGGGTCCGGGGTGCTGCGGGTGGCAGGGGGTTTGCCGGGGGGGGGGGGGGGGGATTTGGGGTGCCACGGGCGGCGGGGGGAGGGGGTTGTGCCACAGTCGGGGCTGGTGCGGGGTGCTGCCGGGGAGGGGGGGTGGCGTCTGGGGTGCCGCGGGCGGTGGGGGGGGTTGCCTGGTGGTGTCTCGGGTTGCCACGGGGGTGGGGGGGGGGAAACGGTGTTGCCGCGGGTGGTGGGGATGTGCCGCAGGGGATTGCCGCCGGGGGGGTTAGGAGGGGGCAAGTGCCGCGGGCGGAGGGGGTTTGAGGCTTTCTCGGGGTGCCGTGGTGCTGCTCAGGTCCAAGAGGGGAGAAGGCAGTGGAACTCCGGATGCTTTCCTGATGTGCATCAGGAAAGCGTCCGGGGCTCGGGCGCTCCCATAGACTTCTATGGGGGCGTCTGGGCCGGAATTCCGGATGAAAATAGGACCGGTTGTAAAAAACCCGGTCCTATTTTCCGGAACGGACACCCTTCCGGAAAAATCCGGAAGGGTGTCCGTGTGTCATGAAAGTCAATGCGTCCGGAAATCCGTCCGGATTTCCTGATAGGACGTGTGAAGGGGGCCTAAGAAAGGTTGGTGATAGGGTTGTGCTCCCCAACAACCTCAGGGAAAAGACTGCATTCCCAGCAACTGGTCTGCCTCACAATATACTAACAAAAGGCAAGAGTAATAGAGCCAACAGCAAAAATCACAACCATGAAAATGTCAGAATGTAGATGGAAATCGGCAATAAATGGGTACCCAAGGAGGCAAATATAGAGCTTTTACAAGGAAAAAAACTCAGTATATCAGTTTTGCTTTGGTGTTCCCCTTTAAGATTTGCCTTTGCTTATGGCCATGTTGTGTGTACCCGAGGCCATACCCATTTTTCATAACAGGCTCTGCAAAAATAGCCTAGTGTAATAGACCTGGAATAATACAGGTTAAAAAGAAAAAAAACTACAAGGAGAGCAGCAACATTGTAACAGCATGTGGATAATTATTTCCATACCATTTCAATAAACACGTCATTCCACCTTGTTATTGTCTTCTCTTTGCTGAGATTTTATGGACTAACATGCATTGACCTTGCACTTAACACCTTATTAAGGCTGGGGGGTCCCTTGTTGATCACAACGTCAGGGATTAACCTGATTAAAGGGAGCTCTTGTGGAGTGGGGGTCTTGGCTGGGCTTCAGCTGTCTTGTAAAAGCTTCTCCAGCATCTTTCATGCAGGCACACGGGGCTTTTATTGTATTTGCAAACAACGAAAGACGACACAGTTGTCCGTGCTGGCGGTGAAGAATTTCCTAATGGTGTCACGAACTGAAGCAGCGCCAGGACGGTGCCAGGGAGAAGCCGGTGGCTGTGTGAAGAAGGATGATAACCCACTGCCTACAGCCACTGACAAAGCAGAGCTGTAATGGAACATTCCTATAATATTATTAGCAGATCCTGGAGATCTATTTGTAGGGGGAAAAAAAAGTCTGTGAAGCTAGACTTAAGGGCCTTATACTGTACACAGGGCGATTATTGGCCAGGACCGTTGCAAGAAACTCTCCTGCGTCCAATACTCAGCCAGTGTAAATGTGACAGTGATCAGCTGAGGACGGGGAGAACGACTGATCCTCAGCTTATCATGTATTTAGAGCAGGCTTCAAAATTTATTACCTCTTCTTCTGTAAACAGTGGATGTGAGGCCAATGACGACAAAAGGGAAACTGACAGCACAGATATACATATATCCAGGCTGTCAGTTTCCATATCACAGAGTATATACTTACCCTGCTGCGATCCAGCATCCTATTCTCCAGCTCTCCTGTCCAGCTGCTGTGTCTTCAGTGCTGTGCCTAAGGCCCCATTCACACGTCCGTGTCAGTTTTTACTGTCAGGAAATCCTGATAGAGACCTCAAAAGTCATCAGGAAAGTATCAGGATTTCCTGACAGTAATCCGTTTTTACCATCAGGAAATCATCAGGAAAAACCTTCAGGATTTCCTGATGAGTAAAAAAAAAAGTGTTTCCAACAGGGGCATGATGAGAGTTGTACTTCTGCAACCTGGATGGCCACAGGCTGCAGAAGTACAACTCCCATCATGGCCTGTCAGCAAGGCATGGTGGGAGTTGTACTTCTGCAACCTGGATGGCCACAGGCTGCAGAAGTACAACTCCCATCATGGCCTGTTAGCAGGACATGGTGGGAGTTTTAGTATTGGGGGGGACAGGGCTGTGTATCTCACCTGTCGGCGGCGGAAGAACAGCGGCGGCAGCTGGTGGGAGTCCCGTGCGGGCGGGTGCAAGCTGCTGCGGACTCGGAGAGGGAGGGGGGGGGGAACAGAGGTCGGGGTGGCGGCGGGGTGATGCGATGCGGCGCGGTCATCGTGCGGCGGGGTGATGCGATGCGGCGTCGGGGTCAGCGGGCGGCGGCGTGATGCGATACGGCGCGGGGTCATCGGGCGGCGGCGGCGGGGTGAAGCGATGCGGCGCTACCGGGCGGCAGCAGCTGATGTCCGGGTGCAGGGATCCCTTGGGTGGCGGCGGCGCGGCGTTCGGGCAGCGGGGGTGCCGGCGGGCTGTCAATCATCCGGAATCACGGGCACTTTCCTGATGTACATCAGGAAAGTGCCCGTGATTCCGGCGCCCCCATAGCCTTCTATGGGGGCGTCCGGGACGGAATTCCGGACAAAAATAGGACATGTCCTATTTTTTCCGGATATATTTTCCGGAACGGACACCCTTCCGGAAAAATCCGGAAGGGTGTCCGTGACCAATTAAAGTCTATGGGTCCGGAAATCCGTCCGGATTTCCTGATAGGAAATCCGGATGGTTTTTCCGGACGTGTGAAGGGGGCCTAAGACACACTGACTGGATGGGAGAGTCAGAGAATAGGATGCCAGATGGCAGCAGGGTAAGTATGTAGTGCTAATCTCGCTGAATGGCGCTCGCTTGCAGCTGCCTGCGGCCAAGAAATCTATATGTGGACCCCAAGGGTCCTATTCCATGGGCCGAGCAGGGCCAGATCAACGATGTAAACGAGCGCCGATCTGCTAGTTTACTGGGTCTATTCCACAGCCCCAATGATCGTTAAGCGAGGGCTGCAGGGACATTGTTACCGATGTCCCTGCAGCCCTTGCACCATACATTACCTGGCAGGATTTCTCCTCTGCTCAGTCTTCCTCCCCAGGTCCCGCGGCGCAGCACCAGCTTCATTGCGGCCTGACTGAGCTGTAAGACCGCTAAGCCAATCACTGGCCGAGGCGGCCCAGGCCAGTGATTGACTGAGCGGTCTGACAGCTCAGTCAGACCACTCCGGAGCTGCCGACGCTGTGCCGCGGGACCCGGGGAGGAAAACGAAGCGGAGGAGAAGTCCTGCTAGGTAATGTATGCTGCTTCTCAAATAGTCGGTCTCCCGCCGCGCACTGCTATTCCACCATAGCGATGCGCCTTGGGGGACTGATGATTTTGGGTTTGGCCCTAAATAAACGATCAGCCGATAACACGATCAAGGGCTGATCGTTTTCTCTATTCCACCGAGCCATAATCGGCCGAATGGGGCCGATTATCGCTCCCGTGGAATAGGTCCCTAAGAGTTGGAAGTCTAAAACCACTGAATAAAGTAATGTATGGTACCAATAACAGAAACCTAAAACTAAATCTGAAATGTATACTAGAAAGTGACTAAGAATTCTGCTTGTTGCCCACGTCCTGTTTATAACTGGCATGGTCAGGACAATATGGCTCATCTGCAGGGGGGATAACAGGCTCATCCAACAAGGGGAATATCGGGCACTCTCAATGTAACTATTGAGAGATGTCATGGCATTACTGACACCAAGCTAAGGGCTAGGCTTGGGCTAGGCTCATATACCAGGCACTTGATCAGCAAAACTAGACTGTGACTTATTGGATGGTGGTCTGATTCATTCTTAGTAATGGGTTGCAGGTAGAGATGAGCGAACCTGGAGCATGCTCGAGTCCATCTGAACCCGATCGTTCGGCATTTGATTAGCGGTGGCTGCTGAAGTTAGATAAAGCCCTAAAGCTATGTGGAAAACATAGATATAGTCATTGGCTGTATCCATGTTTTCCAGACAACCTTAGAGCTTTATCCAAGTTCAGCAGCCCCAGCTAATCAAATGCTGAACGATCGGGTTCGGATGGACTCGAGCATGCTCGAGGTTTGTTCATCTCTAGTTGCAGGTGTTAATGACAAGATGATCTATCTAACTGTAGTCCTATATTCCATCTCAACATCCCCTGCTCTATTAGAATGTGGCCCCTGAGCTTAGGTTCGGCACCACAACAATAAGTCATCCAATCGGCTGGCAGAGAACTCCATATTTTGTTGTCTTTAATATTGTGGCGTTTAGAGCAGGTAAAACAGGGCACAAAGATAGACAATGTGCTCCGCAACGCTTTGAAGATCAGAGATTCAATAAAAAGGTGAATAAGCCACACGGAGTGGAATAATCTCACCAATCTCAAGAAAGCAAACAATATACCATGTATCATACTCCTCCTGAATAAAGAGCCCCCGGCACCAGTATAACTTTGCGGTTATATGGGCATCGATGGCTGTAGAATATCTTGGCACAAGAACAGCCCAGTGGCCCCCACTACAGCTGAGCCCGTCTCTCAACTGTTCTTCATTAACTGGGACTGTCGAGTCCTTCACATGTATGTCCCAGCACGAGAGCAGGAGAGGGACAGACAAAAGTCATGCCGGAAAATTCACTAAGGCCAAAACCGGGCTTCTCAGGTTACAACAGGAGCTGGTAGGACAACTACAATCATTAAAGGATTGTGAAGACACAAGTAACGCAGCTCCTAGGCAGGTTAGCCAGGGCCAGGACCCTGCCGTCACTAGATATGTGTGAACTACCTAATGAAATTCAGAGTGTAAATATTTTATACAGTCTAGGAGGAATAAATATTTCTTTAGCTTCCTATAATTATTAAAACAAGATTTTACATTGCTATAAGCATATAAGCAACACGTGTAATAACACACACACACACACACACACATCTCATTACAAGCCAATCCCAATACATACATAATCCACACAGATGAACCCCTGCTCTCAGATTCACCTCTACTGCGGCACACACTGTGCCAGAGCATTGTAGTGGAGCCATCCACTGACCAAAATCTCTTAAAGGCAATCTGTCTGCTCTATATCATGCTCACACTAGCAGAAATGGGCAGAAGGTGGAAACCTGTTTTTAGCAAATGACTATTAACAAAGTTATAAAATCGTGTTTTTCTTCCAAGCTCAAGTGCCACAGAAACAGATCGCTGATCTCAGGGAGACCAGCCAAACGACAACACTGCCGACTGCTAGTGAAAGTGCTCAAGTCCTAGGTGCATTTCCCCCTGGGAAACATGAATATGCAAAAGAAGAGCCTGTGGAGCCTCATAACAAAGGACTAGCCAGATATCCCTCTGGGAATGACCCAGCCAAGGGGTGGCTCCTGTAAGGAAACCACCAAAACCACCATTGCTCCCACTTAGCCAGAATCCTGCTCCACACTGATGAGGGGCAACACTCCGAAACAGCTGTATATGGATGGATACCTGGCCTTGGTTTATCCCTGGTCATTACATTGACTTATAGGGCCACTGAATATGGTGGTTTTGGTGGTTTCCTTACAGGAGCAGCCCCTTGGCTGGGTCCTTACCGGAGGGATATCTGGTTAGTCCCATGCACTTTTGCATATTCAAGTGCCACAGAGGCAGTGCTGAGATGCAGCATGTACTCCTCCTCCCTTCCCCACACCTCTATGCTCTTTGTGCTGAAAGACCAGCAGGAAGGGGAAAGAAAGTGTTATGCATACTACAGCTCAGCATGGCCTCTATGGCCCTTGAGCTTTAAATGAAAACATGACTTCATAATTTTGCAAGTGGCAATCGGATAAAAACAGGTATTAATAATTTCATCTCCTGTTCAGTTATATTAGACTCTGAGCATTTAGAGCTGACGGACTCTTTTTAAGCCACGATAACTCCTATATTGTTATTCGTACAGGGGTACGACGAATGACTAACTATGTCCATTGAAACCCAACATGCCTGATCATTTGTCCCCTGAGATATGCAGCATCTATTTGTCACATATTCCTATCCCCTACCTGTGGTAATTCACCTACGTGCTCCACTGAACCCAGCAAGCAGGTCTACCAGAGAGATGGGAAGAGGCTCTAGACCTAAAACTACATACTAAATGACCCATTTCATGTGGTTTGGTGGATTAAGTGGCTGAAACATATATAAATAAATGTACATAGTACTGGATAGATATTGGGAGATTACACAACTGTATTATGGCTCTGTACACCTCTGAATTGTGCAAAGCCATAACATCATGCCCATAGAATTCTATGTTGTATCTACGTATGCCGCCAATTTCATACAAAGTTATATATGGAGCCATTCTACAGCACACAAGTTGCAGGGTGGATTAGGCGGCACTGCCACATCTACAAAGCATTAGCCATTGGAACGTAGATCGGTACACAGCAATAGGCCACCATCACATTTCAGCGGCAGTAAAAGTACGGCAGCATTTAGAGCTTTGTTGCAGGATGTCTTGTCAATTGCAAAATTGTTGCAATTTTCCCTGCATTTACAATGAGGAACTCATAAGACGGACATATAAATCAGGCAGGAGCAGGGATCTTGTCATTGATTAACATACACCTAAGGAAAAAAAATGAAGTGGTAAATTTAATTTCTCATTATTTTGCTCAGTGTTTTTCTAACAGTATAAACAGTATTGTACTGGAGCAATAAAGCGTGAAGCACATGATTAATACGGCAAAGAGATTTTCCCCTCCCGGGCTCTGTGTCATGAAGCCTGACAGCTAGAATCTACAGTCAGGTCTTTGGTGCCATCTGCTGGACAACATATTAATGGCCGTCCCACAACCTACACTCAGGAGGACACATAGTAAGCAAGGCTGGCCAAAAATGTGGCCGATACAAATAAGACGGTGAGATAATCTGTGCTGACAAAAAGGTGTCACAAAATTTCTCATATGTAAGAAGGCAGACATATAGAATAGAAACATGACTGGGATGAACATTCATCAATCAGAATTAAATCAATGATAAGAAAGGGGTATATGTACATTTTATATTGGTCCCGTGAAACATTGACGGGTTACATGTTTTAACGCATTGAATGGCAAGAATAAAATAATAAGGATGTGTTTAGATCAAATCATTGGCAGATCTGTGACCTGCCAGACAGGAATAACGCCCGGTGGAACTATACAATACAAGGTATAGACAACAGATCCGAGATATAAAAGTGGGGATTTATCAAGGTTGTATGCTGGTTTTCTGGCACTTAAAAGTTGCAAATGTCTGAACAAACTCTTATTTTGTGCAAAGATTCGCTTGGGCAGATTTCTTAATCTGGTGCCAGGACGGTGCTCGAGATGTGCCTAATTTATTATTACGTTTGTGGCGTCTTAAGCTGGATTTCCTTAACCTTGTCAATCTTATTAAATTACCACTCAAAGAGGTAAAAGCAAGATGTGTTTCTCAGCCAAGGCTTTATGCGTCACACCAAATGAATCAATGGAAGAGCCAGGTCCACACAGTGGCCGCTTTATCTGTAGGGATGACCAGCAGATCCCAGTGTAAAGACACAACATGAGGTTGGGCAACGTAGGTGGCAAACCATGGCTTTGATGTACTCTGAGGTAGAGGCAAGAGTAGGGGTGGACTCCCTACTACTACCACTCTTCCTCTCTACCTTAGTTTGAAGAGGGGAGTGTTCATTGTGCGTTTAAAGCTTTGAGACTGCAAAGGCGGATGGATGGCAAAAACAGGAGAAAATCTCAATAGCTAAAGGAACTCAAGGTATACAGACTCTGTAACACCTTGTAAATAATATATATCTGTATAGCCGCAATTGATTCCACAGCACTTTAAATAATTTGCCAATTTTGGTCCCTGTACCCATTAGGGCTCACAATCAAAATTCACCCATCTGTATAGTTTGGGTGTAGGAAAGAACATAAAAACTCTTTGAAGATCTTGTCCTTGGTGGGATTTATACCCAGGACCCCAGTGCTGCAAGGCTACAGTGCTAACCAATGAGCCATTGCATATATAGATAGATAGAGATACATATCTATATATCTATCAATATCTGATAAAGAAAATATAAAAGTTAAAAATTTTTTTAATAAAGGATGACAGATAAGGAAGCAGAAGTGAGGAAAATGTAATTGAGCCCAAATTTCTAACATACATAACAATACATACGCTTTATCACGAGGATATATAAAAGGTTACAGGATAACCAGAAATATAGGCTTCAGCTGGAGGAGGAGGGTGTAGAAGTCGGCACTCCTGGACGTAGTAGTTTAAAATATATTTTTTATTCGTGCATTTAAAATTCAGTGGTGGGCATAGCAGGACCTACCTGTTTCGCGTTTGGTCCATGATTAAGCGCAGTAGTGCGAAACGCGTAGGTACTCCTATGCCCACAACTGAATTTTAAATGCACAAATAAAAGTTATATTTTAAACTACTACGTCCCGGAGTGCCGACTTCTACACCCTCCGCCTCCAGCTGAAGCCTTGCACACGGCGCCTGGCCAGCGCCTTGAAGATTGAGCACCCTCCTTAATGTCATTTGTTGCTGCTGCATCTACCAACGGGTGAGCTGTATCTTCACTTTCTTTTTATATTTGCTAACCAGAAATATAGCAGAGAAATGAGACCTCAAGAATGGGCAGAAGTAAGGAGAAGCCAACTGAGGTGTAATAATTAGAGTTGAATGAACTTACAGTAAGTAAGCCTATGGCTGTATTCATATTAGCCAGGCAGTCCTCGGGCTGCATCCATCTTCTCCAGCCACCAGGATTCAAATCCCAAGCGTTCAGGTTTACCCAAACCTACTGTAAATATGCTCAAGTCTGGGAATGTTCCTCTGGGGGTTTTAGTGGTGCCTACAATAGTTGACACTCATTATTCCTAAAGATCATGAAGACAAGTCTTAGGGCTTCTAATAACTATAAAGAAGAGGCCGATTGAACACTTTCTCGCTTGACTTTTAGAGGATCATAACTATTTTGCAGTTTTCATATAAATACGGTTAGAAAGGGTTTCTTAGACACAACCTCTCAGAGACAGGCACTTTTAGAGACTGTCCATGACTCTGGTGATTGGCCACCATTTTGATCTTTTTGGTTTATGTAAGAGGTAAGTAAATACTTTAAATGACATATGTCCTCATATGGCACCAGTGCTGGCATCTCCTACTACTCCCAAATAGCACAAGAGACAAAATATACACGATACACGATCACCATTACAGTTGGCACCGACCGGTGATTGAAATCTATAATTAAAACCAATAACACTGCTCCATAACAACCAGCCGCACATATTAACGGTCCGAATTAAACTATGCACGTAGTAACTTGTGGCTTTGAGCGCTGAGGGCTGCGTTTTTTGGCTTATTTAAAACAGCAGTGACCAAGTCCGAGTCCCTGGAAGTTCATATCCCATCAATACCACACGGGATGAAGAGAGCGAGCGTATGGTTTGCATTAGTGTTTGACTTTTTCGCCTCTGGCGCTCTTCCCTTATCCCCCCCCCCTCCCCTTTAACTAAAATCTCCTGGTTACCTTTCATCCTGTGCTCCTACAACCACCCAAATTCTTAGTTGTACTCGCCGTGGTCACAGAGCTTGTACAACGCGTGACCTTCCTTGCAGTGTTAATACAAAAACATGCTTACACATAGACACGCAAGCACTGGGCTATGGGAGATGTAGGCCATAGCTGCTGAGGACAAGATGAGAACATGGGCCAAGAAATAACCCGCACAATGAAAATTCCCTGGATACTGCACAAGTGCAAAATACACCAAGACTGTTTAAAGGTATAGCCACCTATATACTCCATAGCCACATATAGACTAAACATCCATGAATACAGCTATCATAAATTACCTATGCCCTACCATACTTCAAATCTGTACCCACTAACCTGCAGGTGAATTCACCATGTACATATATTATATATTGATGTTGATTCACAGCATGTATTATGCTCCAGAGCTGCACTCACTAGTCTGCTGGTAAAGTTATTACATTACTTACCCTGTACTGATCAGTCTGTATTTTTTTTTCAAAGCTGCACTCACTATTCTACTTGAAGAGTATATACATACTATGGCACACAATACAATGTAAAAAATATATAAATAATATGAATCTACAAGCGATCTGTATTTCTTTGGCATGCCCTGTGTGTATAGGTACCTATAAACATGCTTCTTGTGTGTTGGGAAGTTTCTGAATATACATTGAACATATAAAACATTTATATGTGAACACAGCTTAAAAACACAATAAATATTGTAATGTATGTACACAGTAACTATCAGCAGAACAATGAGTGCAGCTCTGCAGTATAATACAGGCTGTAACTAAGGGCCCTTTTACACATCCCGTCATGGTGAAGATAATAAGCGCCAATCTATGATTGACACTTGATAACAGTTTACCAATTGAGTGGCCATTTAAATACATAATCAGTCATACATCACCTGTTTACAAGGCAATGCACAGATGACAGCGATAATTTAAGGGGCTGTACAAAAGATCCAAATTAGCTCATGAACAAGCTTTTGCCTCGTAATTGGCCGATGTAAGGATCAGTACTAAGTACTGTAATGTGTGTATACACAAGCAGAATAATGAGTGCAGCTCTGGAATATAATACAGGCTATAGTCAGGCATCAGGATAAGTAATGTACTGTAATTACAAAACTACTCAACTGTATACAAGATGAATATAAACCAGGAGATAAGCTACAAAGCGATTTGTCACAGATTTCAAAAATTCTCCCCGATCCAACAAACTTATTGGTTGCAGTGCCATTATTACCAATACTACATAGTGTTTACCTTGTGATAGATGGCTCATCTAGTCAGAATTGTTATGCTTTCCTTACACTGTCCCACAGGTCTCCTCAGATGATAATGGAGTAGGGGCTTCGATTCCAGCATTCACCACAAATAACCTTTTTAAAAAGTCTAAGATCAATGCCCCAAACGGCCAGACCTGATCGTTCAGATTTCACGGCCATCTATAACAAACCATTCTCAGATAACATTGGTTAAGAGCTGTAAACCAGCCACACTCCTGGAGGCTTTCAGTAAATATACACCGATGCAGTGGCGTCGCTACCGCGGTCGCAGCGGTCGCCGCTGCAACCGGGCCGCTACCTTGCCACTGTACTGCTCCCCTCCCACTCCCTCACTCCCAATGTTTTGCCTGCGATCACAAGAGGCAGGCTGGGATGGTCCCCGGCTGACTTGCGGGGCTGGGAGCATCTTGTGGGCAAAAAAACAGGTCCCAGGAAGCCCCGTCCCCCGCCACGGGAAGCCCCGCCCCCTGCCGTGGGAAGCCCGCCAGCGTGCGTGACTAGAAGACTAGAGAAACCATACAGGTGAGTATAGATTTTTTTGTTTTAAAGGGCATGATGGGGGGTGTAGTGGTATGATGATGATGGAACAAGAGGATGATGGGTGGTGTAGTGGTATGATGATGGAACAAGAGGATGATGGGGGTGTAGTGGTATGATGATGATGGAACAAGAGGATGATGGGGGTGTAGTGGTATGATGATGATGGAACAAGAGGATGACGGGTGGTGTAATGGTATGATGGAACAAGAGGATGATGGGGGGTGTAGTGGTATGATGATGAAGGAACAAGAGGATAATGGGGGGGTGTAGTGGTATGATGATGGAACAAGAGGATGATGAGGGGTGTAGTGGTATGATGATGAAGGAACAAGAGGATGATGAGGGGTGTAGTGGTATGATGATGAAGGAACAAGAGGATGATGAGGGGTGTAGTGGTATAATGATGAAGGAACAAGAGGATGATGAGGGGTGTAGTGGTATGATGATGGAGGAACAAGAGGATGATGGGGGTGTAGTGGTAGGATGATGGAACAAGAGGATGATGAGGGGTGTAGTGGTAGGATGATGGAACAAGAGGATGATGAGGGTGTAGTGGTATGATGATGAAGGAACAAGAGGATGATGAGGGGTGTAGTGGTATGATGATTAAGGAACAAGAGGATGATGGGGGTGTAGTGGTATGATGATGAAGGAACAAGAGGATAATGGGGGTGTAGTGGTATGATGATGAAGGAACAAGAGGATGATAGGGGGTGTAATGGTATGATGATGAAGGAACAAGAGGATGATGAAGGGTGTAGTGGTGTGATGATTAAGGAACAAAAGGATGATGAAGGGTGTAGTGGTATGATGATGAAAGGGCAGGAGGATGAAGAGGTAGTAGTATGATGATGGAGGGGCAGGAGGATGAAAGGGGTAGTAGTATAGTGATGAAGGGGCAGAAGGAGGGGACAACATGGGGGGCAACATTGGGGGGGCATCTATAAGGGGACAACACAGGGGGGGCATCTATAAGGGGGAAACATTGGGGGGACATCTATAAGGTGGACTACACTGGGGGTGTATACAATAGGGCATGCACAGAGGGGGCCATGTACTGTAAGGGGGGTCACAGTGTCAGGGCTACCTAAAAAATGGGGGTGGTAAGGGGACAGTACAGATGTGCAGTGTGTATAGAGATGAGGATGGTGTCAATGTGAGGAGCCTAATATGTCTGTCTGGCAGATTCTGTGGATTCGTGGCTCGGAGAAGTTCTCATAATGGCCCAGGACAGATGGAGAAGATGAAAAGGGAAGAACTCCGATCAGAGAAGACGTCCCCTGTGAGTCATCTGATATAACTGCACTGTAATTATTATGGTGTATAGATCCTGTGTACAGTGCATCCACCTCTATATGACTGTATGAAGTGATATTGGTCTATGTACAAAGGATTTTATTCAGTAGCAGCGGTGGTGTTAGTATGTGGTGGTGTTAGTCAGTATGTGGTGGTATTAGTCAGTAGCAGCGGGGTGTTAGTTAGTATGTGGTGGTATTAGTCAGCATGTGGTGGAATTATTTGTTGTTATTTGTTATCTGGTACTGTGTTTTATTGGATTTAGTATACTGGATTTGGTCAGTAACAATATGGTGGTGATGGTTGTAGTGTGGCGGTAATATTTCCCCTTGTGTACTGGTAATATTGGCAATATTGGTCTCAGTAAACAGGATTTGATTAGTAACAGTATGGCGGTAATATGTATGGTGATAATATTATTGGTAATATCAGTCTTGATATATAGATGATATATATATATATATATATATATATATATATATACCAATAGCATCGAGAAAGGGGGGGCCCAAGTTGACCTCTTGCACCAGGGCCCAAGAGACATTAGCTATGCCGCTGCACCAATGTACAGATGAGTAAAATGCTGCAGACATGGATATTTCTTGGTCCACAAGCTCAAGGTCACTGGCATTCACTACCTCTATATCCATCTTAACTGACCCTAAGGCCTTATTCACAAGTTCAATGATTTTTTTTTTCTGGTCCATATATTAAATTTCCACTATCTTGTCCCCAGTCCGCTTCAAAATTTGAGTGGTGCATCTGCAATCCGTATTTTTTTGCAGAGCCACATAAATTGTACAATGCTAGTTAAGAAAGTTAAACTGCTTAAAAAAAAAAAAAAAAAAAAAAAACCCCAACCCCTAAAAAAGGTCACATGATCACTTTCAGACTGCGACGCTTCCTGGGGAATCCGTACTTTTCTGAACAATCGTATTTATTTGTGGACATTATGGATGCAGAACCATACTGTCCGCAAAGAATAGCAGATCCCATTGACTTCTATCGGCTAATCCATAAACCAAATATGGTCTGTACTAGGATATGTACTATTTTTTTGGCGTACTGATTGTGTATTCGTAAACTACGGATGGTGTAAATAGCCCAATAGAAATCAACGATCAGAGCCCAATTTTTCTGACACTGAGCTCCAGATCTCTTCCATAATCAAAGTTGCATAATAACATTCCAGTTGCCTAAATCTGCCACTGGAGGAAGCTTATAAACTAAGTGTAGACTACAATAAAGGATAAGGTAAGTGTGAGTTCGACTGCTAATGGCTTGCCGAGGTTAACCTATGGGGTGTCTGTACCCTACAGAGCTGAGTATGAATAAGAAATAAAAGAGGATCTATAAGTGTAGACTACTTTTAAAGTACAGTGGTGCCTTGGATTACAAGCAGAATTTATCCTGGGACCGTGCTTGTAATCCAAATCCACTCTGAAACCAAAGCACGTTTTCCCATACGAAATCATAGAAATGCAGACAATTGGTTCAACACCCCAAAAGTAATGATTTATTATTCTGAATAACATGTAAAACAGATGAAACAAACATTCAGAAACAGCAGAATATGTGATATTATAAGTTACTGTACAGTAATGGATAGGATGGGAAACACAAGGGTGGACAGAGACTGCAGGGAGTATGAAGGAAGGGGCAGGGTATATGTGGGCACAGTATAGCAGCACTCTGTCCGGTGAGAGAGGGTTACAGCTATGGAGAGAATACCTCCACAGTCCTGTCCCCTGATGCAAGCCCCAGCCTGAAGTGGATCTGCCTTGATTTGGAAGGTGAGGAAGGCTTTCTGGGTCAGAGAACACTGCTGTAGACCCCGCTATGAAGGCCATGCCCCTCCTCCATTTGCGCTCCCACCCAGTACAGGGAGCTCTTAAACCAAAGCAATGCTCTTAAACCAAGTCACAATTTTGAAAAACTGCGAGCTCTTAAACCAAAACACTCTTAAACCAAGTTACTCTTAAACCAAGGTACCACTATATATAGTATGTAATGGCGGGTGAGGATGTGAGCTGCTACTCCAACGTTTATGGGCCTTATAAGGATAACTGCCACACTACAAACATTCGAGTTTGGGAGAAGAAAATAACTGAGTACTGCTTCTACCCAACCTGTGCTTGAGACCAATAGACTTTCTATTGAAATCCATATTCAGCCACATGTACTTCTCCCCTCTCAATCTAGACACGCTAAAAAAACTAAAAAATTTTGCCTGAAACGAATGAAAAAAAAAAACGAATTGCAAAAACACAGTATGAGCCCAGTCCAAGACTGATGACAAATAGTTAAATTTAAGTCGCACTAAGCATCACTGCCACTTGTAATGATCATCTCTCTTCTATTATGGGAGGAGATTAAGTATGACTGCACTGTAACCTGTACAGGGAAAAAGGAAACTTCACCTCTAATATAGAATACCTTATTAACTCTGCTTGGGAGACTGGCATACAGGCAGGCACATAGTCAATGATAGGTGGAGCAGCAGGCAGTTAGCTCTTACCCAAAACTGCACAACTCCACAGGTAAAATATAATATATACAGGTCATAATACTTCAGGATTAATAGGGGTAATGTGGAGTGGTAAACAGACAATTGCAGTTTCGCTTTCTATAATAACAGATTATTGTATTTTTCTTCAGCAGCTGGACAACCTTTAACCCTAAAATTGTAGAACGGGTTGTCTAGTGCTCTGGGTCAATAGCTGCCCAGGGGCAACCCAGAGCTGTGAGGGCAACCTCTGTATAACCCCTCTCTCCTTCATATAACATGCCTCCACTTTTCACAAATTGTTTAGGTTTCACTCACATTCTTAGCATATTCAGAAAGAGTTGGTGGGTTCAACCAAAAAGGTTACTGAGCAGCCCCTGGGGGAGTTCACAGCCTGTCGCAACGGTGTAAAGGTTCTGAAAATGGATGCAACACACAGCGGTGATAACTACGAGGAAAGTGTCCCCAAGTCCCAAACTGGGAATGGTCAAGAAAGTCATTTAGAAAAGTTGCACAATACTGGAAGGTTCTAAGTCAGCTGATTGCCCTATTCCCCAAGCGTCAATGGAGTCATTGCTTGCACCCCAAGTCTCAGTGTGGATAATTGTACCTAAGTGTCAGTGTGTTAATGCGGACTGGGTAAGGATTTATGAATGCCCCAGATTACTCACATAAAACCCTAATATTTCATGTGTGTACTATTACTCAAAAACACTAAGTACCAGATTTATAGAGTTCTAGTACTGTTCAAAAGTTTTAGGCAGATGTGGAAAAAAAATTAACAACGTAACAATGCTTTTAAAAATAGTGTAAACGGTTAATAGTTTAGATTTATAAAAAAAAAAAAAAAGGGGGAACATAACAGAAATCTAAATCACATCAATTAGTGTCATCTCCCATAGTCTTCAAAAGAGCATCAATTCTTCTAAGTACACTATGGATCTACAGAGGACTCAAGCCCGGGAGTGTAGCATTGTGACTGCGTTGTGCTGGGAGGTGGGCCACAGACTCTGATAGGTACACTAGTACGCTACTACAGTGTTTAAAGACACTGGCCATGAAGTTATTTCAGAAATCTCGGAAAAACCGAGATCTTCTGTGAATGTAGCTGTTTAGATCTTACTGTCTCTTTATGGATTCCCAGAAAGATTAAACAATGCTGAGTTCGGGACATATTTGGGGGGGGGGGGGGGGGGGTTGGGGAGTTATCATTGCTGCGCCTGGCATATGACCAAATCTGAAACATTTTGCAGACTTACACCCTACTTGACAGATGAGACAGGCATTAGAGAGGCATTAGAGAGGTTGTCCGATGGTCAGCCTTTTTTAATATATTGCTGCTGGTGCATATAAAATAATGAGCATGTTAACCTTACCTGTCCCCACTCCCTCTGTGTCCTCCTTTGGTGTTGCCGGTGTCCCCCACTGACTGCACAGCCTCCACTTCCGAGACTAACTTGTCTCAGGAGTGACAGCCTACTTAGCCAATCACTGACTGAGACGGGACAGCTCCACGGCTCCCGAGACGAGTTTTTCTTTCAAGTGGAAGCTGTGAAGTAAGCGGGGGACACCAGAGGAGGACACAGAGGGAGCACGGACAGGTAAGGATAACATGTTTGTTTTATATGCACCAGCTTAGAGATATAGATATATCTATATCTATGGGTATATGGTTTATATAAAAAAAAAAATTCAGCATGTAGTATGGTGCAGTCGCTTCCACTAGATCACTGGTACTGGGATGACTGAATATATCACCAATGTTCCATGTATTAAACAGTTTTCTGATAAGAAGTGCACAATTATAAAATCCCCCAAAATGCTAAATAAACAGTAAATATGTGTCTTCTACTGGCTTCCTCCTCTAAGCATGGAGGGAAATAATTAACTAGGATGATAAGCCAGAGAGGAAATACTTGACAGGGAACGGAGGCTCCAAGAAAGCGCAAGATGAGGAATAGCCACCAGCCGTCTTTGAAGTTGACTTCTTTGTGCTTTGTATAAGTTAATGGATCTTAAAATGCAACTAAAAACTAAAGCAGAGGAGTAAATGAAATGATGCTGGATGACAGTGCGGTGATCACCGTCTCCCGCCAGCTGCTTTATGTCACCAGCAGATGCTGACTGTCTGCGGTGCCAGTCACTGGTGACTATGGTTTCTCTGATGTGGACTCGTATTTTACTCACATTTGTCAGACATGATTGTGCGCTGACCAAGTAATTCACTATATTAACATCTTTTGAATGAGAAAATACAGTAGAGAGGTCACCCATACACTGGTACCCATTAGAATATACACAGGTTTTATTACCACAATCTTCCATGCCACAAATGTAATAGATATGCTTCACATTTACAGATATGACCCATCCATGTATGCAAATGCTGCATATATCTAACAATCTAACAATATGACATATGCCACTTACGTGGTCAATAGAAAAAGACAAGAAAATAGTCTGAACCGTCAGAAAGTGCTTGTCAGTATTCTGAAATAGCAAAAAGGAGACATTTTTCCCAGCACAACTCCCATGCACAGGCCGTGTCCAGTATTCGGGCTGAATCTACTCCAATTTCGATACTTATTCTGCCTCTATAGCCCCTATTACACAGGGCGATCAGAAGGAGCATGCAAGCGCCAACCTGTCAGATCAGCGCTCAACTGCTCCTCAATATTGTGCATGTCGTTGCCTTTTATTACACAAAGCAATTATCGGTCGTAAAGGTTGATAATCGCCCAAACATGGCCAAATAATCGCTTTATGTAACAGGGCCTTAAGTCAGCATCCTGCAATATGACTCCCATTGATTTCAACATGATTTCTGCAGCCATGTTTACATATATTAATTTCCACCTATACATTTTTGACTCTGAAAGAATAAAAATGTCAATTGTGGAGGGTGAATTTGCAGGGAATATTCCACTGATATTAACGGAACCTTGCATTATGCTAAAAATCTGTCACAATCCATGTCAATTTACACTTCAATTACCCCTTGGCAACACATCATGCACATGTACAGCAAGCATTACATTTTTTTTTGTTCATTTTTTTTTTTTAAATATAAATGACCCACCTTCACGTCAGCCATACAGCTATATACATTCCTACTGCCAATGCCACGTGCAGTAGGAATGTATACATATGTTCCTGACATGAAGGGGTCTTTAATGTGTGTGCGGTGGCTTAAAGCAAATGTATCATCAGGTAAATTTCTGCTATATTTTTTTTTACCTTTAATCGATCGGCGCTGGGGCGGGGATCAAGGTGGCGCATTCCTTTTTTTGAAATGCCGCCCAGTTCCCACGCTCGGCACCAGTTTTTTCTCAAGCACCCACAGTGTGGGGATATCTCCTCCCTTCTGTGAAGCAGCTCCATTGATTCTAATGGAGCCGCGTCACAGAGGGGATGGGGTTTCGTCACACTGAGGGGGTGCCGGGTCTCCCCCCAGTGTGGGCCGGCGTTCAGGAAAAGACCAGCGCCAAGCGCGGGAACCTGGCGACGTTGCAAAATAAGGAATGTGCCACAGGGATCCCTGCGTCGGCACTGATCGATTAAGGTTAAAAAAAAAAGCAATAATGTACTAGGTGGTTCATTTGCTTAAAGTGTCACTGTCATTATAACTTTCTAAATCATCCGTAGATGTGATATAAATCAAGTTTGCAATTTACAGTCATTTTCTGTTATAAGTCTAAACACAGGAAGTGTCGTGTTTTCCATGATAATAAAAAAAATATATATATTGTAAATTTGCTTTATATCACATCTACTGTTGATTTAGATTTTGAAAGTTATAATGACAGTGACACTTTAAGTGTGAGCAGCACTGCACACATTAATGTGCCAGCTGCCAGGGATAATGACAGACAGCAGTAATCACGCTGCGCCTGCCATTAACCCCTTAAGGAAGGAGCCTAAAATGGCCTAAATGACCACAACAATTTTCAATTTAGCATTTTTGTTTTTTCCTCCTCGCCTTCTAAGAGCCGTAACTCTTTTAATTTTCTACAGGGCCATGTAAGGGCTTGGTTTTTTTTAGGAACAGATGTGCTTTGTAATGCCACCTTTTAATGTATCCTAAAATGAATGACAAAATCCCCAAGACATTATTTGTGGGGTAAAATTGGGAAAAAAAATTAAATTCTGAAAATGTGGGGGGGGTTTTACGTGTTTACGTAATGCGCTATACGGTAAAACTGACATTTTATCTTTATTCTGTAGGTCAGTCTGAAAACAGCGATATGCATGTTTATAAAATAGAAATATTTAACCCCTAGACGACCCTGGACGTAGGGTTACGTCATGGAAGTCTGTCCCCAGACGACCCATGACGTAACCTTACGTCATGGGTGTTAATTCCCGCTATGAAGCGCGCTCCGGAGCGGAGCGCGCTTCATAGGAGGTGGGGGCCGGCTGCAGTGAGCAGCCGGGACCTCACCGGTAATGACACGCTGCAGCGATCGCGCTGCCGCGTGTCATTAACCCCTTAAACGCCGCGATCGCGGCGCGACCGCGGCGTTTAAGTGTAAGTGACAGGGGGAGTCCCCTGTCACTTACCGATCGGGACCCCCGCAGTGTGACTGCGGGGGTCCCGATCGGTAAAACGGACTGCAGGAGGTCTCTTACCTGCCTCCATGCGGTCCGATCGGCGATCTGCTACACTGAGCCTGCACAGGCAGGCTCAATGAGCAGATCGCCGATAACACTGATCAATGCTATGCCTATGGCATAGCAATCATCAGTGTATAAATCAAAGTAATGTATGTACAAGTCCCCCAAAGGGACTTCAAAAGTGTAAAAAAAAAAAAGTTCAAAACACTAACACACTACCCCAAAACCCCTCCCCCAATAAAAGTCAAAATCACCCCCCTTTCCCATTATATAAATAAAACATATAAAAATGAATAAATAGATAAACATATAATATACCGTAGCGTGCGTAATTGTCCGATCTATTAAAATATAACAAGCGTCATTGCGAACGGTAAACGGCGTACACGAAAAGAGGGGAAAAAGTGCGCAGATTACCGATTTTATGTTACATTATATATTAAAAAAAAATCAATAAAAAGTGATCAAAACGTCCGATCTTCACAAATATGGTATTAATAAAAACTAGAGATCATGGCGGAAAAAATGACACCCCATACAGCCCCATAGGTGAAAAAATAAAACCGTTATAAGCGTCACAATAGGCCCATTTTATTAATATTTAATTGCCAAAAAAAAGGATTTCATAAAAAAAAATATATATAACATTAGAGAATCTGTGTAACCTGCATATGGTTGTGTTCGGACTGACCTATAGAATAATAGTGTCATGTCGCTGTTACCATATAGTGCATTACGTAGACACAGGAACCCCCCAAACGTTACCATATTGCATTCTTTCTTACGATTTCACTTATTTATATCTTCATAAATAATATATTTGGAATTCCATCATACATGTTATGGTAAAATGAATGACGCCATTACAAAGTACAACTATTCCTGTAACAAACAAGCACTTACATGGCTTGTAGATAGAAAACTGAGAGTGCTAGAGCTCTTAGAAGGGGAGGAGGGAAAAACGAAAGCACTAAGATCAAAATTTGCGCGGTCCACTGGGTCATTTTGGGCCTGGTCCTCAAAGGGTTAAAATTGCCACATTGTGACTGTTCTAGCGCTTTTATTGTTTCACCTACAGGGCTGTATTGGGCATAATTTTTTGTACTATGATTTCTAGTTTTTATTAGTACCATATTCGTGTAGATCGGACGTATTGATCACTTTTTATCATTTTCTTTTTTTTTAATATAAAATGTAATAGAAAGCAATAATAGTCATCAACCTTGGCGGTTTTTACTGTTGTTTTGTTTACACTATTCCCAGTGCGGGAACAGCATTGGTTTATTTTACTAGATCGGACAATTACGCAAGCTATGGTATATAATATGTTTATTTTATTATTTTTTGTGTTTTATTTAGAAAATGGGAAAGGGGGTGATTTCAACTTTTATTGGGGGGAGTGGCTATGGCATGTTTTTAAAAACTTTTTTTATTTTATTTTCCTACACTTTGTAAGTCCCCTTGGGGGACTATAACTTACATACATTTGATCAGTATCACTGATCATTGCTATGCCATAGGCATTGAAAGGGTTAAGGGTGGGCAGCTGCAGGATCGTGGCAGCCCGTCATTAACAGTGAGAACCCAGCTGCTTATAGCAGCCAGTCCTCACTCTCTTTGAAGCAAGCTTAGCTCCTGAGCTCGCTTCAAAGCAGCCATGCAGACCATGACGTAAATGTATGCCATGTGTCATCTGAGCGATGACTTTCATGGCATACCTTTACATCCATTGTCATTAAGGGGTTCAATTTCACAATCTATAGTGATTGCAGTGTGTCAGTGACAGGAGCAGTACCTGTCACCGACTAATCGGAACCTCCGCAGATCAGTTTCCCTGAGAGACAGAGACAGGGGAATAATACTTTTCTCCATTCTGTCAGATCTGCAATCTGCGTTTAGAGTCTGCCTCAGGCAAACTCTACATGCAGAGTGCCAGTCTCACTGATCAATGCTTTTCAATGGCACAGCATTGATCAATATAAGCAGTCTATTGATTGCATGTAATATTACCTTAGTGAGGAGATAAAAAGTGGGTGCAAAAGTGTGATTATTGAAGCCAATGACAGGAACAGACTAAACAGAGAACAGGTCATAAAGGAAAGATTGAGATTTCCCCTTTTTCCAAATCTATTCCTGGCTTTGGCTTCAAAAATCTCTCAGAGATCTGTGTGTGTACCCTTAGCATGCAGAATCGTCCAATCTATTATAATATAACAATACTGCTTTAGTGTGACCTAACTGGATATCAATGACCTTTGGTCATGAAACTGTTAATAAAAATTAAAATATACCTTATATACCTTAAAATATACCTAAGCTTTTTACATTTAAAAAAAAAAAAGTTTTTTTAAAAAAGTTTTGCCATGAACTACACAAAAAAATGAAATGCCTGAAAATTGAACTGCCGTTTTTTCCATTTCGTTTCCTCCCACAAAAATGTACTTTATGATAAAATTAAAAAATATATTTTATGATAAAATTAAAGGCGTCATTACAAAATACAATTGGTACCACAAAAACAAGCCCTCATGGCTCTTTAGATGGAACAATAAAAGTGTTATGGCTTAGGAGGGAGAAGAGGAAAATAAAATGCAAAAATGTCTGTATCCGGGAGAAAATAAGAGGTGTCATTAAGGGTTAAGAGTCAATTCTGTGTCCGTTCTGCCTCATGTCAGCATTCTCCTCTCTGTGCACAAGGCCTAGGGATAAACAGAACCAATGTAGTAGTAGCAGTATGACTCTAGATCCAAGACAATGAAAAACGGCAAAAACCCCGTAAGACATGCCAACAGTCCATTTCATGTGAAGCCATCCCAATGCCACAACATCATGAGATAAAGCCTGTGGTCTAATCTCTAGCACAGGACACAAAAGAGGGTGTGAGAATGAGCTGCCTCCTTCGTATCCTCTCCCATAGACGGACAATCAATCTTTCAGAGCGCTGCTATCATTGGTGATTGTATCTCATTGTATCTGCCTTTCATGTCCGGAACAGTCATACAATACCCCATTCTGTGCACAGCTTTATTTTAATTCCTGAAGAGCGCTGCAACAACCTCTGGCTTATTTGTGAATGCTATGAGGGTATAATTGTCTGCATAAGTTCATCCCTCAATCCTAAGATGGGACAGACGGAGATGTAATGTGGAGGGGGGAGGGGGCGGCCATTATTTTAGCTAATAACTGCAATTAGCAGGTCACCCCAGCTTTTATCTCCTGATTCAGAGCTTGTTCCCAAGACTCGGGAACGTTATAACTTTACTTGTTAAACTCTTCTTCAAAGGCAATAAACTCCCAGTATGTCATAAGGGTCCCAAACTTTACACCATTAAGTCTTCCAGTGTGATCAACAGTGTACGGAAAATGTCCAAGGATATGAATCACGCACCCACAACATAATGTGCATTGTGCTGCAGCTACAATGAACACACAGTCACAACTTGGTGCAGAAGAGAGTCCCCCAATAGTGCACATCAAACACCAAGCAAAGACCGATCTAGCCATTACCCTATAAAGCCAAGTAAATGCAGGTACTTGATTCACAAAGCGTTCTGGATTATTGAGCCTCTTTGTACAAGACACCTGCAATGTTCTACCCCTTGTTTCTTCCAGAAATAAGCTGCACTGGTGCTACCTGGGAGCTGCTCATCTTCCTCTTTCAGGAGATCTACAATCTGTATGTCTGACCACGTTGTGCTTCTTGCAGAAGAGAGCCGTTTAACAATCACTCCGCTCTAAACAAACCTTTGGTTAGGGCATGTTCACACAAAAAAAAAAAAAAATTCTGTACGGATTTTTCTGCACCTACACAGTCTCCCAATTTTTTCTTTTTTAATAAGAATCTGTGATGCAGGTTTTATGAAAATAAAAATTAGGGACATGTCACTTATTGGTGCACCTACCTGTAGGTAACACACTAGGTCCCATTATTTAGGGCTAATACTCTGTAAAAACCGCCATAAAATTTGCTAATTCAGAGTAAAACGCAACATCGGAAATCCACGCGTCCTCAGATATCTGACATGCATTATTAAATATAATTTCTTGTCTTTCTAATCAACTGGTATAAGAAAGTGGCAGAGATTTGTAACTTACTTCTATTAGAAAATCTCAAGTCTTCCAGTACTTATTAGCTGCTGTATGTCCTACAGGAAGTGGTGAATTCGTTCCAGTCTAACACAGTGCTCTCTGCTGCCACCTCTGTCCATGACAGGAACCGTGCAGAGCAGGTGAAGTACCCATAGAAAACACCATTTCCTACAAAACATACAGTAGCTGATAAGTATTAAAAGACTTGAGAAAATTACAAATCTCTGGCACTAGCTGATTTGAAAGAATTTTTTTTGCTGAACTACCCCTTTAAGAAGGAAATCCAGGGCACCAGAGATCCATAGTGAATGCTTCCTTTATTCAAAGAGCAAAAATTTACAACGTTCCAGTCATATCTGGTCTTTATCAATTGTGCGCTTTAAATAAAAAAAGCTGATTATGGATCTTCTGGATGTGCTTGATGATGTTTCAGGATTAAGCACACAGGCGAAGCAGTGGTGCAAGGGGATCTTGTTGCATTGAATTGACGCACATTGCTAAGTAAAGCTCCATTGTGTGTGCAGGTCCTGTCCCTGCGAATGTCGGCAAGTAGTCTCTTACAAATACACAAACATGTGATAAGGATGGATGGATAGATAGACCTGGTTGCCTATGGTCATTATTAAGGGTATAAACACATACACCTTATACGCAGTGTATTTACTGCTGCGATACGCAACAAATACGCAGCAGATTAGATCTAAATAACTGAACACAGCATCAAATCTGCACCATCAAATCTGCTGCAGATCTGCTGCGTATCTGCTGCGTATTCGGTGTGTGTGTTTGTACCCTAAAAGGTACATGGACGTCCATATAGAAATACCTGCTTTGGCCTCTCTCCCATTATAACACAGTAGGTGGTAGTCTGGGGGTGGGGGGGCTATATGGTGACCCTGCTTTACACAGGTTCAATCGGTCACTGGTGTCACAATCTATTAGTGGATCTTGAGAACAGCAGAGACACTTTCCACAGTGAAGTCGCTGATTTGTTTTCCTTTAAGAAATGGTTTCTTTTTTTAAACACTACGTCCCAGTCCCCTGTGGACATCGCCTGTCAGTCACAGCCTGGGGTATGTGGTAAATGCTGGGGTCAGATGGAGTCTCAGACCGAAGCCTCCCAAGATGTGCAAATCATGAACTTTATTCTATAATTTCTCCAGTTACAACACAGATCATAAGTCATAAATCAACTTATATACAACTTAACCTTATCAGTCACCATTGTGGTCTAAATTTTTATTTATTTTTCATGGTTAATGTAGAATTTCTATTTTTATTTTCTTTGAAATATTTAATTAGTAAAATTTGTTTAGCCTTCCCCACTCCTAACAATGTATAACAATAGCAAAACATCATTTATATGCAAGAAAAGGTTTGAGGTATACATAAGTTATCAAGCCTCTCCCAAAGCAAATTATACTTACATGAACTATGAATAATACTAATAATTCCTACATTATTAGTGCAGCGCCTCTTACATATCTAATGTCCAAAGTTTACCTCATCATCGTTACCACTGTGCTGCTTGCTGAAAGGATATTCCCACTATTTCTATATCTGAAACTTATTTTAAAATACAAACTTTTTTGTGGTATTTAATATTAATATTTAATATATTTATATGATTAAAAAGTAAAATTAAACTAAACAGTAATACTAATATCTCCGCTGTATATTTTGAATTGACTCCATAGGCTATTCTAATATACAGGTTTTTGGGGGACAGAAAACTACCCCAAAAATAGCCATTTTATGCCTAAAAAAAAAAAAAAAAAAACAGGGGGAGATTTATCAAGGGCTTTGCGCCCATTTTTTGGTGAATAATTGGATTTTCACCCATTACTGGTCTTAGTTCTATTTATGAACCAGTATTCAATGGGCAAATATTTTTTAAAGATGCAAATTTTTTTATTTTGCCTGTTTGGAGTATTCACCCAAAAGTTCACGTAATTCGGGATTAGCACCCAATGTACCATTTGCGACTTTTAAAAAATTCACAGAAACAGGTGCAGGCCTACATCTGGTCGATGCCAGGTGAATATGCTTGTGCAATTTTTGCAATTTTGCGACTTTTTACTTTACTATGGCAGTGCTACATTTTAATAAATCAGTGACAAGATAATGGAACAAAATACACACCAAGCCGCATTAGAATAGTTGCACACATTAGACTCCTTAGTACATGTACCCCTTAATTCCCACATATTTAATTGTTTTAGCTGGAAAATTACACAAATGTTCCAAAAAACTAAATTTTTACAGCAAAAAATAACATTGTAAAAATGCCCCAAATGCAAAACAAAGGCTGACAAAACATCTGAAAGGGTTAAAACAAGCCTCATTGTAGCATAAATTGATGCACAGATAATAAATAAAAAAACAAGGAAGCCTGTTTAATCTAAACAGGTGTATTAAAACTGAAATTATAAAAATTACTGGCAATATAAATATAAAAGATATTTCTAGCAGTTAAAATAAGAGTTGTCGATCGTTTATTAACACAACATGTCTGTTTTTTAGTGGCAAGAACAAACATATAACCATATGCAAGAAAGAATAGCACTTTGTATAAAAGCAACATTAGCCCTTTACTATTACTACTAACCAAAGAGTGCTCCATAGACACGGTTATATTTTCCTTATTAGTTTTACTTCTAATGTTTAAAGCCCTGTCTATATATCAAACAGCAGCAGATTAGCAATATTCAGTCCTTTCCAATCATTTTAACTAATATCCTTAAAATCACACCAGTTATTTATTGGTATTTCTAGTAGACACGTCTATGTAATCTGCATATAGTTGTACAGCTGGTACAATGCTGCCCACTAGTGGCAGATGATGTCTTACCTTCAAAGCTGGGATCTCCACGTTGTCATTGAGACTGACTGATCCGGAGAGGATGGTGCCTGTCATCACCGTGCCCTGACCCTTGATGGAGAAACAGTGGTCAACAGCCATGAGGAAGGGCCCTGAGGGATCTCTACGAGGCAAGTAGGCCTGAGACTTCAAGAGCTGGATAGGGAGGGGGAAAAATGAATAATACAAAGGTTCATTGAAAGTGCTAAGAGCAGTGAACACAGTGTCGCCAAGAGCTGTAGGCGATCGTCTTTCTAGGATATAGCAAGACCACGTGTTGGAAGTTAATATCACCAAAACCAGCACTATTCCTCCCATTAATATATTGTGTAGAACTGTTAATTGTTTCGTTTTTTTCCTTTTTAACTATAATAGTGCACTTTAAATGGGATATCCAGGATTAGAAAAACATAGCTGCTGCTACTTTCTGTCAAAAATAGCGCCACACATGTCCTCAGTTTGTGTAAGGTATTACAGCTCAGTTCCATTGAAGTGAGAGGAGCTGAGGTGTAATACCTCACACAACCTGAGGACATGATTGGTGCTATTTTTGGAAGAAAGCAGCCAAGTGTTTCTAAATCTGGATTAAAGAAGAAGTCCCATGTACAGTAAAAATGGCAGACAGGCGGGGGTGGGTGAGAAAATGGCAAACAAGTTAACTCACCCGTCCCCAGTGCCTTGTAGCACCGCTCCGGGGTCCCGTTCACATCAGCCAGGGTCCTGCAGCTCCGCAACCTGCAATGTCACGACCCCGGCTGAGTGATATCCCATCCAGCCAATCTGTGACTAGGACAGGACACCGCTCTAGACACTGACTGGCTGAGTGGGCAATCGCTCAGCCAGGCCATGACGCTGCTGCTGCAGGAGCCGGGTACATGATTTACCTGGATTCCTACAGGAGATTACAGCTGGGGGTGATGAACGGAACCCAGAGCGACGCAATAGAGGCACGGGGACGGGTGAGTTCACTTAATTGCTTTTTTTCTCACCCACTCCCGCCTGCCTGCCGTTTTTAGCATTGGTGACACTACATCTTTAAATACACTATTTTGGTCAGTATTTGTTTTTGAATCTACTATGTGTGATCCTTACATACAGTATATTATATTCAGAGCTCACAAAGTCATAGCATGAACAGGAGTCCAATCCTTAGGACCCTTCAGTTATTTTCCCTGCACAGAGCTGTTTCTAGACACTTGGTTATGCACTTTATGAGATGGAAAGGGAATAAGCCTTTAACTACAATAAGAGTCAATAAAACAATCAATTACATTTTCATTTTTTCTTATTTTGGAAACTTTATCTTGCAATTCTGTATTAAAGGAGATAAATAATTATTAATTTTGTTGTGTCCAATTTATTGCGGAGGTCCAAAACGATGGAATTTAAAAAAAAACAAAAAAAAAACCCTTTTCTCCTATTATAAAAAGTTCTATGTCAGAAAAATAATACTGTATGGAGCCATTGACATATACCATAAACATAGAGAAGTGACTGCATCAAACTGTTTTTTTTAAGAAAGTACATTTTTGGGACATTTGGGACAAGTTTGTTTAGGAATTTCAGAGTCCGATGCCCGAGGGAAGGTTGGGGGAGACGCAATCAGTTTGTGAAATCAGACATCTTTAACGGAAAACAAAACAGGGAAGTAAATATTATAGACGTGTCTGAAGGATGCGAGTATCAGGCTTCCCACAGCATGAGCTGACTGCATGAGAGCCACAGGACCCGCGCTCACAAGCTAGTTGCAATCTAATAATTTCCTGTAGGCAGAGTATTACTTTATTTTGATATTTTTGTTTATATTTTTAAAGTTTAGCCATTTCTCATAGAAAAGGGAATATAATAATAATAATAATAACAACAACTAATCCCAAAGGGAACGTTACAGTGGGCTGTGAGATTGACAGCCTTCCCGTTGGACCATGTATAAAGAGGCAGCTGTCAATCAAAGACAGACCGCCCACTTCTACACCCAGAAGTACTGAACCTTTACCACAAAACTATCAACCTGCTGGACTCCTCCTGCTCTAAAACGTGATGCAGCAGATCAGACAACATGATAGGGTCCCCTAACATCTAAGCCCTCACTAGTGGAGCCTGCAGACAGACAGACACAATTTCTTTTTACCACTTGAGGTAAACTTGAGATGAAGTGATCAGTACACACCTCGATTAATTCAGGGATTCCCTGAGCTGTTTCTGATTCTGGAGCTTCGGGTCCTCCAGGTTTTGCAGCCACAGAGATTATAGGACAACCATGGAATCTGAGGAGGAAAAAAACAAGAATTACACAATGTGCAAACTCGGTACTAGGATCTGCATCAGAAGGTGAAGGGGTTACCTGATGCATCATTTCATATCAAAGGGCTGTTAATAGTGGTTTTAAATGGATTATAGTAATCCTACTAGAGATGAGCAAACCTCGAGCATGCTCGAGTCCATCCGAACCCAAACTTTCGGCATTTGATTAGCGGTGGCTGCTAAACTTGGATAAAGCCCTAAAGCTATGTAGAAAACATGGATATAGTCATTGGCTGTATCCATGTTTTCCAGACAACCCTAAGAGCATTATCCAAGTTCAGCAGCCCCAGCTAATCAAATACCGAACGTTCGGGTTCGGATGGACTCGAACCCGGTTCGCTCATCTCTAATTCCTATAATAAAAAATAGTTTTTTTCTTTTGTTTTCAGGTATACCTCTTGGTGGTGCTGCTGAGGTTGGACTCTAGACAGAATCACCCTCCTTCCCCCTCTTGCAGCTGACAATCCTCTTATCCTAATACCAGCAGGAAGTTTTCTCAGCTATACCACCATATTATTGCAGGAGTTCTGTTCCTTCCCTGACAAGCAGAGCAGAAAGTTGTTTCTATTAGCTGCTCGGTAGTGAACTGAGTATCACTATAGAGACTTAAAGCCTGTATTGCATGGCTCGATGCGCAATATAAGCGAGCGACGATCTGCTAGATCGGTGCTCGCTTACCAAGCCTATTACATGGCTCAGTGATTGTTAGTGATTTCTGTACAGCCCTTGCTGCTTATATATAAAATAGTTATACTTAACTCTCCAGGCTCCCCTGGTGTCCTCCTGGCTTTTTCCTATATTTCCTAGAGGCGGCACTAAAACTTTTGGCATATCTCAACAGTTACAGCTCGCTCAGTCCAATTTCTGACTGAGACGGGACAAGTATTGGAGAAGGCGGCTGCAGTGGGCGGGGAACGGCAGAAACAAGCCAAGAGGACAATAGGGGAGAGTGAACAGGTAAGTATACATCTTTATTATTTACTATACACTTTTATCAGCTGTTGGCCGCATCACCTATTACACAAAGCAATAAACGGCCGCCAGACAATTATTTTATTTATTTATAACTCTTTATTTAAAGAAACCGCAGGGAAAAACAACAACACTCCAGTGCACCAGTACACATAGCAAATTGCGCACCAAAATTAAGGCCAATGATTTTTAAACTTGCTTAAAGGCAACGATTATCCAATGATCCTCATTGTCTTTATTACACTGGGCAATAGCTGCCTGAATAGGCCCGATTTGGCAGATAATCGCTCCTGGTAATAGGGCCCTCATGTTTTGAGGTCAACAGACACAGCTATGAGAATCTGTGGACTATCCAGCAGAACAGGGGTTAACTAAGCAACCAATATAAAGACAAGAATCAGCCCTGAAAGAGAAGACAATGCAAAGTCTTATTGTTCATAGACAATGCAATGTCTTATTATTCTTAGATATCAGAATTTTAATAACTCCACATGTACTTTTTTTTAAGCCCTTGGTGCTGCAGAAAAATATTCATTTGTCATAAGGTGTAGTCTAGTGTAAAGGATTGTGGGTGTTAGGTATTGAGACAATGCACTATATATAATGAATTATAGAAGCTGTTGACCATTTATGTACAAGCATTACAGTAGTTATATTCTTTTACACAGAAGTAAATATTACTTCTATTATTATTGTATTCATGTACACAGGTGGCAGTATTATACTAGGTATAATTGTGTGAATACATAGCAATATTCCAGTATTCAAAGGAGTCAAATGTGCAGACTTTATGCACTGTCTTTGAAGATGCTGAAAAAACCTGTACAGTTGGAGCTAAATAATAAGAGCTATATTTAAGTCTGTAGGGGCCAGTGTTATAGTAGTCATCCCTGTCAGCCAACCGTACAATGGAGTCTCTTTTACCCAACCATAACATTGAGCAGGTGAGGGACAGTTCCAAAGATACAATGGCACCTGTTAGAAGTGTCTGGTGACGGATAAATGTTGTATTCATATGTCAAAAGTTTTTATGCCCAAGTTAAATTATCATGTATTGAAACAAATAGTTGTTCTTCAAGGGGACACTGTCAATGTAGCTCCTTGTTTCTTGTCCCCTGGGGTAAGAGGTCAGGTCTCCCCTGCTCCAGAAGAAGCAGAACATAGATGGATTACTGAAGAATCTCACCGGGCTTCAGCCTCTCTGATACATATTGAATTTTACAGAGAGCCAACAACAGTGACTTCCAATGACTGTAATCCGCTTGCCCGCGGCTCTGATTGGGAACATTCGTACTGAGAGTCAAAGAGATTAACAACAAAGCTTGGGGAAATTCAATTACACTTAATCCAAACACCAGAAAAATGAACATTGCGTGGAACAGGAACAAATGTTGAAACAGGTGTATTCATTTTAACAAAATAATAATAAAGCGGTCTATAGACTTAGAAGAGCATGACTACCGCTAAGTACGGTTCCTGAGATCCTTCATATTTTGCCGATTGTCCCTCAAGATGGGAAATGAAAACAGTGATTGCATTCTGGGCTCCCTTTCCTCGAAAAAAGGTTTCTAGACAGTGCTTGTAATTGACCTAGGAAGCAAGAGGTTAGGCCATCCAAGGGGACATTGACAATCTATGGGGTACTGCCTGCCTCTATTTCCTTTATACTGAGATCAATCATCAGGACCACACCCTGCATTGGACAACAATTATGTGTGACCATCTAAAAATGCCAGAGCCCTATTATGACTCAAGACTCTTTGTTATGTATGGATTTTGAAAGTAGCTTCCTGCAAATGTAGCACCCTACTACGAGGGATTATTACCAGAGATGAGCAAACCGGGTTCAGGTTCGAGTCGATCCGAACCCGAACGTTCGGTATTTGATGAGCAGTGGCTGCTGAACTTGGATAAAGCTCTAAGGTTGTCTAGAAAACATGGATACAGCCAATGACTATATCCATGTTTTCCACATAGCCTTAGGGCTTTATCCAACTTTAGCAGCCACCGCTAATCAAATGCCGAAAGTTCAGGTTCGGATCGCTCATCTCTAATTATTACATGTTGTGTAATGGGGTCAGCATTCAACCAACAAGCATGCAAATGCTCTTTCATTAGTTGTGTAATAGGGAATGTGAGACCGACAGCTGACTGCAGAAAAGGGACACATGAACAATACGGCAATCATTTGTGTGGCCCTGAAGGGTCTTTTACTATAGAGCAGGGGTAGGGAACCTTGTCTCTCCAGCTGTTTCAGTTGGAGAGCCAAGGTTCCCTACCCCTGCTTTAGAGCATCGGCCATCCAATAGGGCCATGAGGGATCTGTCAATGTTCAACTCATCATTCCCAATATTCAATACCTTGGCAAAAATAAATAGGACAGGCTGGCTCTTTCAAGTCCTCATTACCTAATTCCAAGGAAAAAAGTAGCAGCAGAGGTATCTGGCAACTCATCACCCCTCTTGTTCCCTATTAATGCAATTGCACAATGTAAGGGAGTCTTTCAGGACTTTTTAACCTACTAAACCATGGAGACTGTTGGTGGGTCCTCTTTAATGGGCAGTCTGAAAACAGTGCATACATAAACACACGACTACCTGGAGGGAAGGGGGAATGGCCCCTAAAAAAAGAACTTACTTAGTATTTTCTAGTGTCTTCTGCATCTTCTTTGTCATCCTCTCGATAGCAGACTGCCTCTTGTTCTCTGGCAGCAAGTCAGTTTTGTTTAAGACAACCACCATCTTGTTGCAAGCAATCTGTCCAATAACCAGACACTCGGCAGACTGGGTTTGCATGCCTTTGGTTACGTCAATGACCAGCATCATAAGATCTATGATCTGTGCACCTGTCCAGAGAAAAGCCAACATGTTAACATAAAAAAAATACACTGTACATAATGACACATAACACATCTAGGATCATAAAGGCATTTTCAGTGTGGGCAAACCATGAAAATCATATTTATGTATTTATATTTATATGTCGGAAGAGAAACTGATCGCTGATCTCAGGGAGACAAGCCAAAGATAACACTGCCGAGGTCTGAGTTCAGCAATCTGTTTCTCTTATGGCTCTACTAGGCATTGCTCCCACCTAGCCAGAATCCTGCTCCACACTGATGATGGGCAACACCCCAAAACAGCTGTATGTGAATGGTAACCTGGCCTTGGTTTTTCCCTTGTCATTACATTGACATATAGGGCCACTTTATAGGGTGGTTTGGGTGGTCTCCCTACAGGAGCTGCCCCTTGGCTGGGTCCTTCCCAGAGGGCTATCTTGCTAGTCCTGTGTTTCGAGACTCTTTAATGAGGCTCCACAGGCTCTTTTTTTGCATATTCATATTTAGTCGGAACTAATACAAATTGTACCCTCGTGGGGCTTTCTGACTTATGGTGCGTTTACACAGGCAGATTTATCTGACAGATTTTTTAAGCCAAAGCCAGGCACAGACCATAAACAGGGAACAGGTCGTAGAGGAAAGACTGAGATTTCTCCTCTTTTGAAATCCATTCCTGGTTTTGGCTTCCAAAATCTGTCAGATAAATCTGCCTGTGTAAATGCACCATAAGAAGATAAGTTTAGAGTTGCTTAAATCTTATTGGATATTAGTAAGTCTATGACACCTTAACCCCTTCCCTCCTCAGGACGTACCGGCATGTCCTGCGGGAGGGGGGGGGGTGAGGTTCAGAGAGGGGCCGCGTCAAGGCCCCGTCCTGAACCGCCGCAATCCCGGCTGCTTACTGCAGCACGGGACCGCGGCTATTAGCGGGTGCCGCCGATCGGCTGCGCCTGCTAATCAGGACAGTTAGATGCAGCTGTCAAACATGACAGCTGCCTCTAACTGTCTTGTGTCCCCCTCTCCCTGGTGTCTAGTGGCCGGATCTCCCCCCGTGATGCGATCGCGCAGGGGGGGAGATCCGGTGTACTAAGCCGGCCGATGCTCAGCGTCGGAATGTCGCTGATCCCGGCTCAGCAATCCATTTAGATGGTCTGCTGCAGACCATTATAATAGCGCACCGATGTGATGGATCATTCCTTTATTATATACACAGCATTGATCTCAATGGGAGATCAGTGCTGTGTATATAGAAGTCCCCCTGGGGGCTTCTAATTACTGTTAGTGAAAAAAAAAAAAGTGTTTTTAATAATAATAAAAAAATCCCCTCCCCTAATAAAAGTTTATTAGGGGAGGGGATTTTCCCATTTTATAGCTAAAAATAAATAAATAAAAAAACAAACATATTTGACATTGCCGCGTGCGTAATTGCCCGAAATATTAAATGATCACATTCCTGATCTCGTATGGTAAACGGCGTAAGCGCAAAAAAATCCCATTTTTGGTCGCATCAAATTCAGAAAAAATGTAATAAAAAGCGATCAAAAAGTCGCATATGCGCAATCAAGGTACCGATAGAAAGAACACATCATGGCACAAAAACTGACATCTCACACAGCCCCATAGACCAAAGGATAAAAGCGTTCTAAGCCTGGGAATGGAGCGATTTTAAAGAACATTTAGTTTTTTTGAAAGGTTTTGATTTTTTACAAGCCATCAAACAATAAAAAAGTTAAACATGTTACATATTGTTGTAATCCTAACAACCTGAGGAACATGCATAACAAGTCAGTTTTAGCATATGGCGCATGGGGTAAACACAAAACCACCCCAAATAAAAAATATTGCGTTTTATTTTCAATTTCACTGTGCATATAATTTTTTTCTGGTTTCACAATATATTTTATGCAAAAATTAAGTCTGCCATTGCAAAGTACAATTAGTTGCACAAAAAAAGGGCTCATGTGGGTCTGTAGGTGAAAAAATGCAAGTGCTATGGCCTTTTAAACCCGAGGAGGAAAAAATGAAAACGCAAAAATGAAAATATGCCCAGGAGGGAAGGGGTTAGGAAATGCACCATGTATCCTTGTGCTGGTTTCACTCTTTTTAGAAGTAAGTCACAAATAATAATTGGCCCAACAGTTATATCTCCAGTCCTTCCCATACACAGGAATGTTCAGCATGGCCGAACGCTCCTTTGTCCTCGATGGGAAGGGGAGGAATAACTCACAGCCAGACAGCTCCAACTTATCTCTTAGAACAAAGGGGTCTGGCAGTGATTTTCCATCATAACTGACCCCTATCTCCATTGATATGATCTGTAAGTGGAATGTCATGACAGTATAAACTTTATACTGATGGCCTAAGCATAAGCTTTAGCATAGGCCTAAGCATAAGCCTGCTCAGCCTGAGCAGAGTAGCAAAAGAGTGAAAGAGGCTCCAATCTTAAAGGGGTTGTCTAAAAATTATATCTAATAATTGAACATTTAGAAGTGTCTTTTATAATATAAAATAAGGTTGGGGTCCTTCCCCAACCTTGTTCTTTGACTTTTTTTTTGTTATTTTCGGGCTAAATGCGAATGTACAAATTAAACATGGAGCTGAGTGGATAGAATTATTGGGTCTCATGGCTGCGCACACTTCTATTAAGTCTCATTTAGTGCACGGTGCATGTGTCATGTGTCTACAGTCAATAGCAGATTTACAGTTTGTGTGGAATCTTAGAAACGGGTCAATGAAACCAAAAATAATGATAAAGAAAATCAGCATTTAGTGAATGGCCTCTGGTCTTTCCATTCGATGATCTTCTGCCAAATTTCTAGAGATAGATCATAAAGAATAAAAGAGGAAACCTGAGTCATGAGGAGATAAGGCTCTGAGAGCATCGGCTTAAGGTTAGCCATTTAATGCTGACCACAGAGATAACCGCCAATACCCGTCCCATTCTCCTGACCTGCTTATAACAGACTGAAACAACTTCTCTGAGCTGACAACAGCACTTCAAGGATTACAAGGAAATGAAACCTTTTCTGAACTAGAGGAAAAAGAAGAGAATAGACAAAGGTGCAGAAAGCAAGGCTTTGTTTTATGTGAACCAGAATAAAACATAAAAAATACACGTAAAGAATGAACATACATACATTGTAGCATTTCTCTCGTACAGTAAACAGTAATATTACAACTAAAATCAGAAATTGGTCATTGTACAATCATTTTGCATTCCAGGTTAGCAGGTTTAACAAGCCCCCTTATCTTGGGTCTTCACCACCTGAAACACTATACTTCTGTGCAGTGTTCCATCATCAATCTTTCTCTTGTTGGTATTTGGGTCCAATATTGCTAGCATTTTCCTTTTTCTTCTTAATAAACACGCATTACAAAGTTATATAACTTTCTAATGTGTGTTAACAAGCTGTCTGGCACCATTCCCCCCCCCCTTCCCATCCCAAAAGCCACCCCCCACCCCGAAAGTTGAACAAAGTATACATACCAAATATCTGTCAACCCCGTCCTCTTCTCCCGGGCGCCATCTTGGGTCAATGTCGTCACAGCGGAGGGCGGGCCTGGTCTCCTTCCTCTTTGCTGTTTTCCACAGCAGTGAATGGGAGAGGAAAAGGCTGCTGGTGCACAAGCACCAGCAGACTTTTTATTGGCTGGAGCGCATCACATGGCTTCCAGCTTGCTCAGCCCTGATTGGCTGAGCTTGCTGGAAGCCATGTGATGCGCTCCGGCCAATGTAAAGGCTGCGGATGCATATACGCACCAGCAGCCTTTTCTCTGCACCCAGACCCGGAAGTGAGGACGGCGGCCGAAAATGCCGGGGACGCAGCCAGTGGGAAATTCGAACGGCAATCGTCACCAGAGGGACAGTAAGTATATTTTTTTCTGTGTGTCTGGTTTTTTTTTGGGGGGGGGGGGGAGGGGGAAGGGGGGATATCTCAAATCACCAATCTCTTCGGATCTTCCCCATATGCAAGAACATTCAACGTGGCCAAAGGTTTATGGGTTCATGTGTTTTCTATGGAAAATGAGAGGTAAACCTCTGCCAGAGAGCTCCAACAGCTTATCTCTTAATGAAAAAGCTTTGGATAGGTGAAACGCCAACATGCCCAACCATTTCTTTCCCAATCTTGGGAAGCTGCCATACACTTTAATGTAGTCCAGTGAAAGTTTCTTTAGATGACTTTTGAGTAGTGGATACTAATGAACAACTTTACTCTCCCGAATATTGGTTCTGACCAATAAGATCAGACACAGACTAGCTTCTTATAGTCTGTAGGTATACACGAATAAGCAGATTGTTCAGCTCTTTCCTTATTGGGAGTTAGTTGGGTGTCATGTGACTAGTTTTGGCGCAGTTTTATTAGCGGTATACTGCCGTTAATTTGAGCAGCAAAACAAATTTCAAAACAAAAAAACCACCACTGATTGAAAGCAGAGAGCTCGGGAAATACAGCCGAGGAGCTGTTATTGCTTCCCAACTATCCATGACTACCAGCCTTGAAATAAGATAATCCTCTTGATCGAAGAGGGAATTGGGAACAGACTGTGCTTTGCTAACAACATTCTGGCGCAAATGCTGGGTGTAATACTTCTGCATTATCTGAGGATTTGACTGTTTTGTTTTTTTTCCTTCTTCAATTCTTTATAACGTTCAGCGAATAATTGTGGTGACTCTTCTATAAAGACACCACAACGGTAATCAATGTGGTTGATGAGACTTAGTTACGGTTCACTGGACACCGGCACTGTGTTACGTATGATGAGGGGTGGTCATGCTGAGCAAGAGACGACAGACAAGAGAACACAAACCCAGACCCAGAGTTTTTAGGGAAGACCTTATTTGATTCATGTCTGGTCTGTCTGTATTAAAATGTAAAAGGGACTGTCCACTTGTGACAACCCCCTTTCTACAGGGTGCTTATAGTAGCAGTTGTTCCCAATGATCAGCTCAGAGCGACTGGCATATCCACATTTCTATGCGGTGTCACGAACAGTAACTGATAATGGTTGCAATGAGTCCTCCAAACCAAGCACACTGTTTGCAATCCATACAACGTAGACTAAAGATAGCAGAACCCACCACCCTTGGCACATTCTACTGACTGTCTATGGTGTATGGTGGCCTCCAACTTTCCATCAACAGATGATGATGGTGGGTAGAAGGATTGGTCTGTTAGATTTTCGCCACCTTACCTCACTGTTCCGGGAGGAATAAGCTGCCACCACAGCTATCTGGCTGTGGCTTGCCTCTCCCCTTCCCGTAGACTTTGGAGATTTTGAAATCGCACTGGATTTTCACCAGTATATTGATTTATTTGGTCAAGACTAAACTGAAACTTTTTGAAATGTGACACCGCAAGCTGCAAGGTCAAGGCATTGTGGTATACCTCTTTGCTTAAAGGAGAAGGGGGAATATAAAAAAACACAAACTCAACTCTCCCTGTGCTTCTCCAGGGCTGGATCGTAACTCTGGGAAGCACTACCGGGCTCTGGGATCTCCAGCAAAGCCAATGTCACAACTCACTGGCCGTTCAGGCAGTCAATGACTGGGATGGGATGCACTTCTCCTTTAAAGTGACTCTAACCACAATCTGACCACCCCAATCTAAGATCTGTCCTGGGGTCCATTTGGCAGGTAATGCAGTTATTGTCCTAAAAAACAACTGTTAAACTTGCCCTGTGTCAAACTGGAGTGGCCTAGAGTTAGTGTGTGAACAAACATTGCACCGCCTCTCCGTCCCTCTTCATCATTAGGAATGCCCCTGGGCAGAATTTTTTAAATTCATCACCTGTCTGAACACTGCACATGGCACTCCTAATTATGAGGAGGGTACACACAGTGTAGGCCACGCCAATTTGACACAGGGCTGCAAGTTTAAAAGTTGTTTTTTTAGGACAATAACTGCATCACCTGCTGAACGGACCCCAGGACAGATCTTGGATTACCAGCAGCAATCTGAAGGTACAAGTGGTTTGGGGGGGGGGGGGGGCAGATTGTGGGTACAGCTTTAAGCCTTTATCCCACTATATTCCACAGCAGAAAACATCAACAAATGCACACCAAAATCAGTACAATCCGCATCTAACACTGACATCAAATAAATGCTAAATGGGTGTTATAACATAAATAGCTACTTATGTTCGGCCCTAATAAGCATATGTTTACCAAGTAGGAACCCAGCTTGCCTAGAAACTGATAAAAGCAAGAAAAGTCTGAAGAGCAGAGGACAAGGATTTCTAGTTACGGATGATTTTCTTCCATTGTTTGGAGGGCCATATTCCAGATGAGACGGACTGATTAGCCGAGAGAATTCTGTAATCAAAAATGTACGGCTGATTTTATACATTACTGAATTTATGCAATTAAGCCTCCGCAGACAGGACGCCAAACCGCAAAAGGCTGATCTCTACATAAGAATACACGGCGAGGGGCGATGACCTTTCTACCCCATTGGTGTAATTAGATTTTATGCTTTGGGAAGGAATTAAAGACACATCCTTGGGTTATTCTGTGAGTCCCGTTTATTTACTGCAATGATAGATTCCATCTACCTGGAATAATTACATAAGAAAATAAACTATTTAACCCATGATAGCTTAGATACATGTGCCTGTGTGTGTAGGAAACTATTTGTAAATGATAAATGAATACTGAGTAAATAGTGTTATGTATCTTATTAGAGTAAAAGGATTTATCCCCTACCAGTAGCCAGTAGTTGCCCTTCCCATTGGCAGATCTCTAGAACTTACATCTCCAACAACCACCAAAAAGATTAATCAATAATAAAAAAGATAAATCGCTCGCTTGTCAGCTGATTGTTGTCTTTCAACATGTTTACAAATCATTGGCTGGCAGACACATATCGCTCCGTGGAATAGGTGATATGTGACCGACAACTGATTAAAGGGGAACTTTAGTCAGTATATAGAAAATAATATGGATGTAGTCTGCTTGCCTCTCCACGCTCCCCCTTCTGTCTCATTGGGTCCCCTGCTGACTATAGCTGCTACAGACACTTTACAGTGCCTGCTCAGCCAATCAGTGACCGTGACCACTAAATGGGACAGCGATTGGCTGAGTGGGCTATCATTGTAAAGATTGGTTTAGAAGTATCAGTGGCGGCTGTAGTCTCAGTCAATAATAATCTTTATTATTTTCTATATACTGACTCTGAAGACCTATTAAAGGAAGGACTAGATGGACATTGCTTCCTATGCACATGCAGCCCTGCCCACACAATCACTGAGCCACCTAATAGGCTCTGTAAGCTAATTTACCCCACTCATCGGGTTATGTAATATGGGCCTTAAACAGTTAAAAAGAAAAAAGAAAAAAAAGGAGGGGGATGCAGTTGCAGTCTCCCTACTAATGTATGTGTGTGTGTATGTGTGTGTCTAATGCCCCTATTCCACCGGTCGTTAAGAGGAGCAAACGAGCGCTCTCAGCGCTCATTTTCTCCTCGTTCCCCGCTCGCTGCCGCTATTCAGCGCGGCTGCAGCGAGCGGGTGAGTGCAGGAGGGGCGGCGGGGAGTTGCTGGGGGGGGGCTGCTCGGAGGATCGCTGATCGTCCAGGCAGCCCATAGGATACAGCAGCGTCTGCCTATTCAACGGAGCGACGGCAGCAGATCGTTGCTGTATCAGTCGCTTGTTTCTCAACATGTTGAAAAACAAGCGACTGCAACGATCAGCCGACATGAACGATGTCAGCTGATCGTCGCACTCTATTCCACGGGATGATTATCGTTCGTAGCGGCCGATATCGGCCGAATACGAACGACATTCGTTCCGTGGAATAGGGCCTTAAGACTGTATGCCATGAGCTTTTAGCTTTAGCTGTCCAGGCATAATGGGAATTGTAGTTTTGCAACAGCTGGAGGGCACCCTGGTCTAGAGTGTATGGGGGCCTTTAAATTGCAAGAGTTATAAACCCTATAGTACAACATATTCAGAGCTGCTATCGCGTACACCTATAGATGTAAATGCATCTGGAAGTTCTCAGTACTGGAGATATGTGACATAAAGTAGTGTTTAGAGCTGATAATAGAGTGGAATAGCTTGCATTAACAGCATGGAAAAGGAGAAATTATTTCATTTGTCGTAACTGTATTGTGACTGTACATTTCCTACATATGGACCCCCCCCCAAAAAAAAAACAACTCACATGACCATACAACAGTGACAACACAGGATCAAGCCCGACTTGCAGCCTCTAGACAAGTCCATACAGATTTGTCTAGTCCAGAAGCTTTTAATGTGTAATAATTTCAAGGAGGAATAAATAAAATATTCCATAAATTGGAACTAGACCCCCCCTATAGAAAATAAAGAGCACAGCTCCACTTCACTACATTATGCAGCTTTTTAACCTAAATTCAATACATAAAAAATAAATCTTTATATAAGCATTCAAACACTTAGGCGGCAATGAAAGCGTTACCACCACCATTCACCCCTTGATAACACTTTTTGGATAATTTTTCTGAATTTTTACCAAACAACAGAATTTAGACCCGGGACAGGAGAGAAAGAGGAAACAGGCATCTGATCCGTGATACAGACTCCAAAAGATTAAAGTCATGAGCAGAGACAGGCGACTGTTTTCTTAATAACTGAAAACACAAGCCGGGGTCTGAATGTGCTCATTGTTAGGTGGGGAGGGGGTCTGCCGGGAGACAGGACAGGCTGGCGACATAGCTGCCGTCCCATTTATACACATAGATCTGCACCAAACATGGAGATATATTGCATTATGCTGGAAAGAAAAGACTGCTGTGCCTTCTAGAAGGAGAACTATGGAACGAGGTCATCTATATGTCCACATGCAGCCATATCCTCTGCCCCAATTTACAGTTTCTAGTTTGTTTTTTTACTTAATTCCTGTGAAAATGGCTGGGGCCACACTATGCATTTATGCCTAATTTTTTACACGCATTTTCCGTTTTGATGAAAACTCCTAAGTGTGCACCATCAAAATGCTAAAAATGCAACTAGTATGAACACAGCCTAACAGCAGCCAAATAAATGATTGTGAAGATTGTGTTTTCTGTGTGTGCTGTTTGCTAAGCGGAGGTCCAGATACAAGAGGAGCAAGCAAGCAGACAACATGGATGGAGCCAGACAACCCCAGATATGTCACCCTCAGGCTCTGGTGAAGGGGTGCCGAACTTACAAATCTAGTGACACCAGGAAAACTATAGGGCACTGGTCTATTGAGACAAGATGCTGGAGAGTACACAAAAATATACAAAAAAATCTTAAAATCTGGTAATCCGATACTAACACAATATAACAGCAGAATAAAAAGCTGACTGAACAAAATCAATTAAAAAACATCTGTGTAATATCTGGTGCATGCTGGATCCAGTAGTTCATAAGGAGCTGATTCCATAGTCCATAGTGAAATCCAGGCAGAGTCCATAGTGAAATCCAGTATGAGACCTCCTGGCTGTCAATCACCCTGACCCCTGCGTCGCCACCCGGGAATTCCTTGCTGGCACTGGGGCCTTTGATGATCGGCCTGATGTACATGAAGGGAGGAAACAATTACTGTCGCTGACATTTCAGCAGCTTCTGATATTTCATCTGCGGCCCGCACGAGGTCGGGGGAATCAGGTTTAGGGTAAAGTCTTGTCTATGATGACACAGAGCTGGCTACAATGCACCAGGGCAGCGCTCCAGTCCACCGCTGACAGCTACAAGGCCCCGGGCAGCGTGCACTAATTTCCCGCCTTATTAATGTAATTATCCTCTATTTGTATAGAGATTACTCCAAAATTCTGTCAAATATACTGTATTATATGCGCTGGGTCTGGTGAAAGGTCTATTCAGGGGCCCCTGTCATCAGTGCATAACTAGGCAAATATAGGTGACAACTCCTTTGGGACCTTTAAAGACAGCCACACTGGTTGTCACGCAGCTTACCTATACAGATATACAGGCATGGCTGAATAGAATTTATGGGAATTGGGCTTCAAGGCTAAGGTCATGAAGGAAAGTCTATGACCTGGTGAAGGGGTGACTGATCTGAAAGAGCCATTATCACCACCATGCAGCTGTCTGGACAGATCCACACTTCTGATCTGGAAGCCAAGCGATGTCAGATGAGAGAGGTGTTCGTGCACAATGTATCATCGACGTGGTTTAACAGGACAAGAGGGTCAAAGAATCGTCCCTGACCTTCTGACCGCTGATATTCCAGATAGGAGTCGTATTGCTGGGGGCACAACACCCCCTTGTGCTGAAAGATACATAATGCAGGCAAGCATGATACATGGATTAGTGCTCTGGAATTAAGTGCACTCTAGAAATAAATAAATAATAATAATAATAATGGAAACTCACTATTTCATTTACTATATTACTGGAAATTTAACAAGAACCCACCCCAAGCCTATCCTGTGCCCACTCCATTTCTTGTTCAACTGAATATAATCTATTGACACCTGTTGTCAGCCTTTTCAGCTAATGAGAAGATAACTGCAGGAAGTGCCCCCCAACTATGATCACTGCTTTATAGCTTTCAATTTCAGAAGGCAGTTTCTGGAATGACTTATTATCCGCGGTTGTCGACAATATAGACAAAAAAGCTGAATACTCACTGCTGTGATCTATGGTCTTGTCTGGTCTTCTGCTTATGGGATGCAGATCTGTGTACTTAGCTTTACCTACAATACCTGACGACAACAAAAGGAAAAATCCAACAGGACCAATCTATCTTTTTACATATGTCACACCGGTATGTGTCATTAAAAAGGGCCAACGTAATGCAGCGCCGATGCGGGAATGCTGGTGGCGTGGTCCTTTTTTTAAACCAACACCCAGTGGACTTCTTAAGTGCAAGGTGCGTGATTGCGGATGGCACATCCGTGCATTACATCTGTACCTTATCCTGCATTACAGTCTCACACACAGATGTGTGGACGAGGCCTTAGGAGTTTTTCAGACCCAAATTTTCCATGCATTTCTTTTGGGCTGAAAAAGGCACAAAAACCACACATAAAAATGGTTAAATCTAACTGTAAATCATGGCAAAAATCTAGATGTCCGAATAGGTGTGCACCTCTAGTAAATTTCGCAGACTAATTTAAGACGTAAGACATGTGATGGAGCGCAATTTGCATAGCAAAAAATAGGGATTAAAAATTATTTGATAACATTTCAAAAAGTTAAAAAATAAAAAATGGCAGAAAATTAGCTTAATTTTTAAGTTGTTTCTTGCATGAAAAGCACAGTTTATTTTAGGCTGAAAATATGGACCAAAGAAATGTGAGATAGAACCATAGAATGAGGGTTGTTTTATTGCATAACCATTCTGGGGTCTCATAAAGCTGGGCAGTCAAGACACTCTGGCACTCTCATCACTTCTAACTTGTATACAGTGCTCAATGAGCATGTCATTGGCCTCGGTAATCACGTGACCATGTGATCATAACAACAGCTGTCACGTGTCAACAGTCATAAGATTTGGCCTTTCTTAAAAAGGAGGCTACTGTAATGTAGTGATTCCAAAGAAAAGAAAGATTTATTGGAACTGAAGAGAAATCAGAGTATTGTGCTAGAGGAAAAAACAAAAATATATTTTAAAAAAAAAAAATTATATAATCTATATTGAAATAAGAACCTGAAACCCTCCCTTAATCTTGATTTGTCACTTTACCCACCAAAATGTTGGAAAAATATCACACATTATCTAAAGCAAAAAGACAACCAAAAATTCACAAACTTTGAAAAGCAGAGGTGTCGCATCTTACAATCAGTGTTAAATAAAGGCCATGCATTGGCTGGCCATCCTTGCGGCCCTCATCCAGGATCTGCGCAGCTTTGTCTTTTTCCTGACCCCACAACATTACGGAATTAGGAAACGTCTTGAATAATCCCCTTCCAATACTGGCCTGGTCCTGAACCCGACTAATGAGGTTACTCATCCCTTGATCTTGGGGCTCCGTCTGTTTTACTCCAACATTGCGTCACCTGGTTAAATACCTCCGCACAGATGCATTGGATACACCCGCTGCCCCTAATCTTGTCTCCCTCAGGCATTTACAAGAGTTCAAGAAAAAAAACCTCTAACATTGACGGTATCAGGCAGAGAATAGAGCGCGCCTTTGGAGATCTTAGCTGGAAAGTGGAAACATACGTACGGTGAACTCTGCACACAGAAATCATTTGGGGACAGGAATAAAAACGATACTCTCCAATTATTTGTGGAATTTACTCTACAAATCTGGAGATTCCTTCTGCTTTTGACCCTTTAGATGCGTGTTACCAAGAAGATGAGGAGCAAAAAAAAAAATTATCTACAGTTCTGAAAAGCATATCTACTTAGGATACAGGTATAGAGCAGCAGATGATGTAATACATGGGGGAATTGCCCTTCAGGGTTGTAAGAAAGTTGGATGAGTTCATATGTCTTCATAGCATTGCTGTATCAAACCCGGACACCAAGCTGTGTAGACTGGATGCTTCGGAGAAACCTCTCAGTTTTAAACCTATTAAGTCTGTACAGCAAGAACATTTTTAATTTACTGAAAGCAGAGTATGGAAAATTTGTGAACTCTCTGCAGGGAAAACATGAAGAACTGAGTGTGTGGCGTCCCTCCTAGGCTCATAGTAGTGGGCTTTGTCTATGGGCAGGTGGCTTACAAAGAATTTATATGTAACTAAAAACCCCACCAAAATAATCCATGTCCGATTTTTTGTTAGATCTGCAGGCAACGCTGTGTCATCCAAATCATTGACTGCAGTCATATCAAAGGGAATCTGTCACCAGAGACTCACTTAAAGGAAATCTACTGCACTGATTTTTTTTAAGGGAATCTACTGCATTGATTTTTTTTTTTTCTAATATGTTTCTATTTTACGATTGTATGAAAAATGAAATAAAAATTGACATTGTTATGGGGGTTGGCATCTTGCCTGAGCTGCATTTAGTGATATGCTTTTTACAGCAAGCCCCATAGACGGGACCTGACCCGACCCAGTGGGATGAATGTGAAGCACTACTGAGTGTACTCTGTGACCTTTAAAGAGGTCATTCCACAGGGGATTATCTGCCCAATCAGGCAGAATCGGGAAGATAATCGCCTGTGTAATAAAGACAACGTCCAGCTGAGGAGCCGATCATTGGCCGATCTTAGTTTAATCATCGGCCACCGACCACATATCTCTCTGTGTAATAGGAGGTGCGCGGTTGGTGGCTGATTAAAGTGTATAGGAAATAATAAAGTTATACTTTACCTCTCCACTCACCGCAGCCATCTCTGAAGTGACAGGCTACTTAGCCAATCACTGGCCGTGACTTTTTCTAGTCTTGCCAGTGATCGGTTGAGCTGTCTGTCACTTCAGAGACGGCGTCAGAGGTTTCAGCGACGACTGCGGTAAGCAGGGAACAGGAAGACACCATGGAGCTTGGAGACGTAAGTAAACTATTATTTTCTACATATACAGAAAGGGCAGCACAGACATCACTAAAGTTGTCCGTGCAGCCCTTTCTGTATTAAAGACTATGTAAGAGAGTGTCAATGGCGTTTGCTTACCCAGGATATCGAGCCGTGTAATACAGTCATTATACTGGTGATATTTATCTAAGGGTATAATTCTGTACAGATCACTTAACAGCAGACTCCTTCTAATCATCACAGACAGAACAGTAGGTCTCAGTTCAGTTTTAGGGTTAATTTTCCGATGACACGTGGAGCAGGAACAGTATGCTCTGGCCTTCGGGGGGTTAACGGGGCGGTCTACTTACATACTAGCAGCGAGATGTCAATCCCGCTGCGAGTATGTCTTCTCATAGAATCTACAGGCAATGGATCCGCAGCAGATTTTGCTGCGAATTTGCAGCGAGAAATCCGCTGCGGATCCACCCTGTGTTTGTACCCTAAAGAAAATTAATCTATTAGGTAACATGTCTTCCAGTCTCCTTGATGTAAAGCAGGGATGGGGAACCTTTAGAGGAGGAAGGACCAGGAATAGGGAACCTCCGGTCTCCCAGCTATTACAAAATTAAGTCCCATCATGCCTGGACAGGCAAAGCTAAGTATTTGCAACAGTTAGAAGCCAAAGGTTCCCCATCCATGGGCTAAAGGTAGCACACAGTGGAGTGGAGGTTAGGTGTAATAGGGGGTGTCAGCTGGCATATACACTATCAATCTGGGGCTGATCCGTGTCCACCGTACTGTGCTCATTCTTAGGCCTCTGAAGAATCTGGAGACAGAGAACATCTTAAAAGCCAGTTGTCTTTAAGTATAAATGTAAAATGGAATCCATTTTTATAATTCTGTAAAGTATAACTTATATGAAGAATGGCATACAGTCTATCTTGTGTATATATATATATAACATATTTGATAAAGGAGAGGCTCAGACATCCGGCCTACAGGCAAACATGAATTACGCACAACAAAAACTCTAATAAATTAAGTTACCCTAAGACATTTGCCCTAATCAAGGGACTTCTCTGATCCTCAGCCAAAAAGTAGCTGCGCCGGTGAATAGGCAGTCGGCAGGAGATATGATAGATTAGATCACCAAGGGCATTGATTTTAGTCGTCCTTTATTCCCTTTAAATCTTAATTTGTTGCAGGCAGCAGAGACATGTCTAAGAGCAGAAATCACTGGAGACCTCGGCCGAGGGGCCTGGGGTGGTTACTTTACCAGCAAATTACCTAAAGAGTTGGCGGAAACAGCTGAGCATTGCTTACTAAGCGATGGTGGCCGCTGGCATCAAGCCGTGATATAACATTATGTCTAGCTTGTTTGGGAAAATGAGAGTCTTAAAGGGGTATTCTGATGTTAAGGAAACTACAGATTATTCATTGTACAGTGAAAAGATCAATTTCTCATGGCTTTCAATATTTCTGCATGCTGCCAGTGAATGGGCAGGGGATGAAAATTTATGTATTTATTTTTATTCTTGTTTTGCATACATTATAGAACAAAAAACGCTTATCCCTACGTCTTCATAAAATGTTTGGTTTGTGTTTTTTGGCTGTTATCAGTGATTATTGTAAGGGAAACATTTTGGTCTGATGGCAGCTCAAACCTGGTGACAGGGCCCCAATTCAGAGGCTCTTAAGCCCCTATTACACAGGCCGATGGTGAGGAACAAGCAAGCGCCGACCGGTCAGTTCAGTGCTACACTCACAGAGCAAGTGGGTCAGAGCGCATACGAGGAGGGGGTTTGCACATACGGGATGGCGGCGATCTGCTGCCGCCGCTTGTGTTACTCAAGGTGAAAGACAAGGATTAGTCAACATCTTGCATGACAGCTGGTCATTGCCTTTTAACTGTAGCTATTACACCAAGTGATTATCGGCTGAAAGCAGCCAATGTTTCGCTTGGCGTGATAGGGTCTTTACTGGAGCCCCCATCAATTCTGAATGGTGAATCCTCCTCTGAAGGAATGATTGCATGCATGGACAGTGATCCATTCATTCTCTATGAGTTTCTGAACATTGCTAAGCAATGAACTCAGCAATATTAAGAAGCCCCATAGAGTGTGAATGGAACACTGGCTGAACAAACACACCGCTGCTGTTTTATGAATTCAAATAAGAACTGACTTCCATTCACGGGATATGATTGTTGATCCCAATCTATTCCCTATTATGTACACATGGGATTACCTTTGATCTAGGGAAAACCCCTTTAATGTTCTTGAATTTGAAGGCAATTTGTCATCAGGTTTATAAGGCCCTATCTGAGGGTAACATACACCTGGTAAAGACCATATTACTTAAAGGGATCTTATCACTTTGACGGCGCTGCAGGATACAATGTGAAAATGCTGGCAGGTAGGGTACGGGAACTCCTGAAAGTGCCACAGACTGCATTGTTACTGCACAACACTGCAGTCTATGGCACTTCTGGGAGTTTCTGTACCTCACTTACATCAGGAAAGACAACATACCTATCTGCAATTTCACAGCGTACCCTTTCTGCCTTTAAATGGGTTTTCTGGGACCATAAGATGGATGGCCTATCCAAAGGATGTTGTCTGAAAGATTTGGTACACGTTAACGTTGTTGGTAGCATAGTTTTTGTTAAGAACCCCTACTTATTAGCTGGAACTACAGAGCAGCAGCTTTCCAAACAAGCACCATGCAACCAGCAGCAGAAGCGCTGTTCAGGGTGGCAGCTGGCACTTTTGCTCTGTGATCGCAGCTATTAAGTGTAAGTTCACACGTACCGTATTGCAGCAAATTTCACACTGGGAGTTTCTCACAGTGAAATCCGCTGCAATACTGACTACTATTAAAGTCTATGGCACTCCATTTTCGCAGCAGATTTCAACTTTGCTGTGAAAATATAGTGTCATAGCTTTGTGAAAGTTAAAAAGACTCTGTCAGTGGTTTATGCTGTCCTATCTAAGGATAGCATAAAGAAGTGACAGAGAAGCTGAACCATATGATGTATCACTTACATTGTTCTGTGCAGCTGATCCAGAGATACCCTCCTTAATAACATGGACAATAAGTAGTCCTCTCCATTATGTCTGTGAGCCCAGTAGTCCTCATTATTCATGAAAAGCAGAAGACTCCACCCACCAGCTGCTGATTGGCAGTTATCTATCCATGCTGTATATAGGCAGTCACCTGTAAATCAGGAGCTGGAGGGTGGGGGAGGGGTGTGGCAAGAATCCTATTCTCCTACATATTAGGAGAATGGCCAAACAAAAGGATGTAAGTAATACACTGATCTGTTCAGCATTTCTGTCACTAGCTGCCCTCATTTAAGGCAGAAAAAACCTAGTGACAGATTATCTTTAACTATTTAGCTGCTGTGAAGTTAAAAATAACAGATCATGATTACCTGTCCGCACTCCCCCTTGCTTTTCCATGTCCCCTGCTCAGTGAGGGCCCACTTGTTCAATCACTGGTGGCAGCAGGACAGGCACAAAGATTGGTTGAGCGGGCCATCACGGAGCAGGGGACATGGAGAAGCAAGGGGGAGCGTGAACGGGTAAACATGATCTGTTTGTTATTTCTCTCTTTTGTCACCCGGCATTTCGGCGCAGAGCCCACCCGACCCCCCGGGTGGAGCCCCGGATACTTAACCTTTGCTGCAAGTCCCGCTCTTGGACCCGGTCCTGGGATGGAGATATCGCTGTCAGCAAACCTGCGCGTGCGCTCCAGAGATGAGTCCGACGCCCATAGAGAATGACGGCTCCAGTCATTCTCTAGGGGCATCAGACTCATCTCAGGTAATTAGCATACAGCGCACGCTCACCTTCCAGCGCCAATATCTTCGTCCAGGGACCTGGTCCAGGAGCGGGACCTGCAGCAACTTTAACTTTTACAAGGCTATGGTACTACATTCTTTGAGAAAAATGAAAATCCACTGCAAGAATGGAGTGCCATATACTTTAAAAGAAATCAGTACAGCAGCAAATTTCACAGCGAAACCCGCAGACTGAAATTCGCTGGGATACGCTACGTCTGAAGGCACCCTAAACTGAGCTTTTACAAGAAAAAGGTATACCACCAACCAAAGTAGGTAAAATAACCCCTGAATCAGGTTCCTTGTTATCAGATTTTATAGTGCTCTAAAGTACACATCATTAAATCTGCAGAAATGGATAGTAAAGAAAAATGGGTAAACGCACCCTGCCAGATCCCTTAAAACTAGATCCAGAAGGTTCTGGCTCATTCTTCTGCTACAATTAGAGTAAATTAAGAGTGAACTGACGCAACAATGGGCAATACATGGGGACACTCATTCTGTGTGCTGGCTATTCACATCTCCTTCTGCGGCCATTTAAACTGCTGTTGGCAGAAAGAACAAACTGGGAAAAAAATAATAGTGAAACACGATGGCTGAGGCTGATTAAATTCATGACATGCAGGAAAAACAAAGGAGGGAAGGAGTCCCGAAGAAGGATTCATTGATTTGTCACTGTGACCTGCTCCCACTCAGGAGAGACTTGCTTCCTCACAGAATGGGCCATTGTCTCCTCACTTTGTTTCCATGGGAAAAAAAATTAAAATAAAGATAATCGCTTGCAGCCATTTTATCATCTTACAATATTTTTTGTTGTTGTTTTTTTATTTTTATTTTTTTTAAGTATTACATTTTAGGCCCCATTAACATTACGTTTTAGGACATTCAACTAATTAGGTGGACTAGTATTTTGCTATACACTCTGAACACCAGGGGCTATTACTTCTTTATTGAATTGATTTTTGAGCCATTTAACCCCTCACACTGTCAACTTGATTTCTTTATTATTATTATTATTTATTTATTTGATCAACATACTGAAACCTACTTTTTTTTCTAATTGGTTTTTAATCTTCTCATATTTTTTTTTCTATCATTAATTTTCTGTAAATATGTACATATATATATGTGTGTGTGTGTGTGTGTGTGTGTATATGTGTTTTAACAGCATTTAGTTAGGTGCTATATAACAAGCCTCATGGACATAGGCACTATAAGTAGAGATGAGCTAACTAACAGTAACCCCGCTGCCTGGAAAAAAAATGTATGAATCCTTGGGCTGCCTGGAAAACATGGATACAGCCATTGGTCTACTTCAACCAAATGTTCTGTAAGTTCATTAATTTGCTAAAACTTTTAGTTTTCCACTGACAGTTGCATGATGGCTTGTTTTTTTTATTTTTATTTATTGGCTGGACCAATTGTACTTTTTAATTGTAATAATTTTACCAAAATGCACAGTTTACAAAAAGTGCAATACAACAGTCTTTCAACTTCCAGTTCTACTCGCAGACATCGCCTCCGCAAGTCGGCAGGCCCTTGCAAGATACATGTGATCTAGCACCGCCACCAAGCATGTAACGGTAGACGGAGGAGGCCTCATGGGATCCAGGATAGCACAGGTGGTAGCAGCAACTGGACACACTGTAGTATTCTTACAAACTTCAGCACTAGCACAGACCCAATTTAGTGGTGGAAACTATTGTTGAGAACTGGATAAATCTGTACCATAACGCACACATGCACATATCATATTTGCCAGTAACACTTCTTCACTGCCAATAACAAACATAGCCAACTGCACAACAAGGCAGGACGGAGGGCTGCACTTCTTTAATCCCGTCCCAAAGGTGAAGCTGGTCAAGGTTATTAAAGTGACTGTACCACCCAAAGTGGGTTTCTTCCCACTGGGTTGGGTCGGCCTGCGTCCAGTGCTTCAGCCTGGGCCTGGTGGTACAGTCATTTTAAGACACCAATGGTCGGCCAAAGGATGTTTGATTCTCTCATGGATTTCAGTAAAGCACTTCAAAAGACTCCTGCGTCATGTAATGATGTCTTTACACAGAGATTTATCTGACAGATTTTGGAAGCCAAAGCCAGGAATGGATTTGAAAAGAGGATAGATCCCAGTCTTGCCTTTATGACCTGATCTCTGTTTATAGTCTGTTTCTTGCTTTGGCTTCAAAAATCTGTCAGATAAATCTCTCTGTGTAAAGGCACCCTAAGGACACCCTGGCTTTGTTGTTAACCACATTCTGGCGCCCTACTTAATGGAATACGTCCATCTTTATAAAGAGGTCATGTATGTAAGGAAGACATTGATATTGCCATGAATATGGGAGACTGTTACCCAATGGGTCCTTCTGGATTATGTTGGTCTTGACCCTAATAAATACAGCATTGGTACAAGATGGAGCCTGGAAATCCTTATTGCCCCCAGTGAATTATGGTGTGTTTACACAGACAGATTATCGAAACCAGAAACAGACTATAAACAGAGAACAGGTAATAAAAGAAAAGATTGAGGCTTTTCCCATTTTCAAATCCATTCCTGGCTTTGGCTTCAAAAATCTGTCAATCTGTCTGTGTAAACACACCAATACTCAAACTAGTTGCTGACAAGAAACTGGGCAAGAAGACAGAAGAAGGATTTTACAAATACAGATAAATTCCTTTTGCTGCACTGCAAATATATATTTTTATAGTCTCTCTTGCTTGCTACATGACTGCTATGACATCATAACTTTTTCTCAGCACATTAGTTGTCGAAACTCTAGTGCCGTAAGCTCCTATTGCATGGGGCGATTTAGAGGAGCAAACGAGCACCAACCTGTCAGCTCAGAGCTCGCTTGCTCCTCGTTCCCTGCTGGTGCTATTACATGCGTCGACAGCGAGTGGTTAAGAGCCAGGGGGCTGCCCGTGTGATCACTAGATCATCCGGGCAGCCCATAGAAGATAGCGGCAGTCTGCAGCCACCGCTCCTATTACACAGAGCAACGACAGCAGATCGCTGCTATCCTGATCGTTGCCATTTCAGCATTTTGAAAGACAATGATCAGCAGACGTCGTGCATGTAAGCTGATCATTGTCTTCTATTACACGAGACGATTATTAGCCGAATGCAGATGATAATCGCTTCGTAATGACTTAAGAGGAAGTTTTTCAGACCTTGCGGATGGTGAATGCCTGTCATTGATTGCTATCAAGCCGGCAGAAGAGACACTGTTAGAATTACTGTGGAGATTCAAACATTTTTCCCGTTGCCAGCATAATATTCATACATCATGCTGAGCGGGGAAACTCTCCATGACAGGCCTTCACGTCCGTAAGGTCCGCAAAATTTATGGACATTTGTATGCAGCCTTACAGAAGCCCAAGAAGTCCAACAGCATTAGGCTGTGGTATTTGAAGTTTCAGGCATTTATTGCGCACTTAGTATCATACGACGTTTCGGCCACAGGCAGCCTTTGTCAAGGATACATAAACCTTTACCATGGTTCATGTATACGTGGCAAAGGCCACCAGTGGCCAAAACGTTGTTCGATACTAAGTGCACAATAAATGCCTGAAACTTCAAATACCACAGTCTGATGCTGTTAGACTTCTTGGGTTTATTTCACACAAACAAGTTAAACTGTTTTATCAATCAGAGTTTGGGTGTTCGGAAACCACATCGGTCACTAACCAAGAGAAATGTGCACAGACCACTACTCTCTCATTGTAGGAGTCAGGCTCCACAGATTTATAAAAGAAACCAATTCTTGCAACAAGATGGGACAAAAGCAGGCTAGGTAGTTAAAGTGACTGTACCACCAGGCCCAGGCTGAAGCACTGGAGGCGGGCCGACCCACCTTTAGTGGGAAGAAACCCCAGCCCCTCTATGATGTGACTCCATTAGAATCAATGGAACCCTATCATAGAGGGGCTAGGGTTTTCTCCCACTAAGGGTGGGTCGGCCCGTCTCCAGTGCTTCAGCCTGGGCCTGGTGGTACAGTCACTTTAAAGAGTCACTGTCATTTTATTATTTTTTTTGCAGAAATCAGTAGTCCAGGCGATCCCTCTCTGCATAGGAGAACCATGAAGACAGGGGGGAGAGCTTCAAACTGGTTTTTCATGATAAAAATTCATTTTTTGGCTAATAAACCCAAATACAAAGTTTCTTAAAATCACCTGTACTATTGACTTCCGGAAAAAAAAATTTAATGACAGTGACACTAAGTGTTTAGGGTCCATTTACACAGAAAGATTATCCGACAGATTATTTGCCAAAGATCTGAAGCCAAAGCCAGGAGTGGATTTGAAAAGAGGAAAAATCTCAGGCTTTCCTTTATGACCTGATCTTTTATAGTCTGTTCCTGGCTTTGGCTTCAAATCTTTGGCAGATAATCTTTCTGTGTAAATGGACCCTTAGCCGTGCACTTCTCCTGGCTATACCCACAGAGTGATTCTGAACACTCTAACCAATCAAAACTTTTCACACATCTGTGTGACTTATCAAAAGTTTTGTTTTTAGTGACAGAGCCACCCAACATTATGATGCACTACATATCTACCATAAAATGTGCATGTCTTAAAGAAGGATTAGAATGCAAACTGAATCTGAAAGAGCTGCCAGGTTTGGCATACATTTCTGCCTATAGCCTATCCTCAGCTGATCATATATCTCTCTGAGGGCTTGTTACAGCTTTGTGTAGACTGTATACAACTGTAACAAACCCTCCCCTGTGAGAAGCGGCAGGTGAGGGCAGGTGCTGGATGTAAATAGGAAAGCTGCCATTCACTGACAGCAAGCAGAAAGCTCTGCAATAGAGATATAAGATGGAACCCCAGATATGACTACCACCCTCATCCTCCCCAGCAGCTGTGATGCAGACACTCACCCCCTATGATTGTCCTGATGAGGGAGGCATGGCCCGGGCAGTCCACCAGGGTGAACTGCAGTCTCCTGTAGCCGGTGTGACCCAGGTGCTCCGGCAGAGGCACGGTGAACGAGGAGAAGCCCAGGTCCAGCGTTATGCCCCGCTCCCGGCTCTGTGGGTTCTTGTCAAAGGCGGCAGTGGAGGCCGTGGTGCTGAGCGCCTTGGCCAGAGACGTCTTCCCGCTGTCAATGTGCCCCAGCACCCCGACATTAAAGTTCAGTGTCTCCCCAACTGCAGCCATGGTACTAGCTACCATGCATGCGTTCCAGTGTGAAACGCTCTGCTTCCGCGTTGTGCGCTACAAAACGTCTCCGGTTGGAAGCAAGATACAAAGCACATTAGTTCCGACAGACAAAAAAGGAACATTGCTCTTCACATCATCTATAATAATTCACCTCTAATATTTCCATCATAAACCTTGTTAGACAGAAGGAATCTTGTCCATTAAATCATTACGGTAAAATGAAAAATGCTGTAAAAATCAACAATTTCTGGCATGGGTGGTATTCATATTGTAAAAACTAGTTCCTATTATGGCTCCTGCAGTTACTCACTGAATTAATGCCAGTCATAAAGTGGGGGTCAGGGGTGGGGAAACACTGGACAGTCTGGACTTACAATAATGGTTAAGGATCACTGTTTCTCCCTGTTTCAGTGATTTTAATCACCTGATTACATGAAGCAGAGAGAAGTGGCTAAATCCCACCCCAGGTTTTAGGCCTATATGAGGGTATGTGCACACTGAGGGTGGGTTCACACTGAGGAATTCTCAAGGATAAATGCCGCGGAATTCTGTTGCCTGTACGCGTGAACGGCCCCGCACCTTTCCTCCGGCTCCATAGACACCATTCTATGGGCCAGCTGATTCCGCATTCCGCCGAAAGAATTTAGGTGTCAATTCTTTCGGCGGAATGCGGAATCAGCCGGCCCATAGAATGGTGCCTATGGAGCTGGCAGAAAGGCGCGCCCGTGTGCGTACAGGCGATGAGTTCTGCAGAATTTATCCGCAAGAATTCCTCAGTGTGAACCCACCCTAAGGAAAACACACAGAGCACTTGCGCAGATTCTGCGGCTCATCCTCGCGCGCTCCCGCTTCACTCTCCGCCAGTGCCATAGACTTCATTCTATGGTCAGATAGATTCCACCATCTGCCCAAAGAATGAACGTGTTGACTCTATGGCACAGGTAGAGATGCGACCGGAGGCGAGATGCGGAATACGCGGTGGGTGAACCGCCCGGGTTCCGTTGTGTGCACATACCCTAATACAATGCATTGTGAAAATATGCAAATCCTTTCACTTTTTTTTTACATGTTGCAGCCTTGTGCTGAAATAAGCAATAGAGGATAGACATCGCCCCCCCCCCCCCCCCCCCCCTCTGGGTAACTGCCACTTATTTGCATACAAGAAAGAATTAAAGGGGAGCGCTGTGTCAGACTGAAAAGAAAACAGCATTTTCTGCAGGACATACAGCAGCTGATAAGTATGGGAAGACTTGTGATTTTTAAATAGAAGTAAATTACAAATCTAAATAAATGTCTGAAACCAGTTAAGTTCAACCAGTTGTAAGCATTAAGTTGCTTATAACCCCTACCTCAAGCTGTGATTGGTTTGAAGCCGATGCCGGGAATGGATTTGAAAGGAGGATAGATCCCAGTCTTGCCTTTATAACCTGTTCTCTGTTTATAGTCTGTTCCTGGCTCTGGCTTCAAAAATCTGTCAGATAAATCTCTCTGTGTAAAGGCACCCTAAGGGCCAGTTCACAAGGAGCAAAGGCAGTGGAATTTCAGCGCTGAAGGCCAACAGGAGGTAGCCACACACCCCACATTCAACAGGAAAAAAATTGGCAGCACATCTATGACTCTTTTCACACTGCAGATTGCATGCTGCTTGTGGCTAAAGTACATACAAAAAAAAACAGAAGGTGCAACAGCAGCCCACAGGTGCAAGGGCTTACCGTATATACTCCTCCCAGCTTACACAGGGTAAACACCTGCTCTGTAGATATTAAAAAGTCATAGATGTGCTGCCAATTTTTTTCCTTTTTTTCTGTTGAACGTGTATGTGTGTGTGTGTGTGTGTGTGTGTGTGTGTGTGTGTGTGTGAGGGGGGGGGGGGGGCTACCTTCTGTTGACCCGCACTCCACCCATGTCCCAAGGGTGCTATAGATTATTTAGCTCCTATCTGCCCGGTTGTAGGCTTATTCAGCCCAGGGGAGGCTATTGCTACATTGCTAGTGTGAAAATGCTAGAGTAGGGACCATGTCTCTGAGGACACCTTAAAGTGACTGTACCACCAGGCCCAGGCTGAAGCACTGGAGGCGGGCTGACCCACCCTTAGTGGGAGGAAACCCTAGCCCCTCTATCATAGGGTTCCATTGATTCTAATGGAGTCACGTCATGGAGGGGCTGGAGTTTCTTCCCACTAAGGGTGGGTCGTCCTGCCTCCAGTGCTTCAGCCTGGGCCTGGTGGTACAGTCACTTTAACGTTGGTGACATGGTACACTCTGTTTGATCAAATAGTTTGCTAAGATCCTCACTTTTTAATATATACAGAGCAGGTGTTTACTGTGTGTACACTGGGAGGAGTATATACGGTAAGCCCTTGCACCTGTGGGTTGCTGTTGCACCTTCTGTACTTAAGCCAAAAGCAGCGTGCAACCTGCAGCGTTAACAGAGTCATAGATGTGCTGCCAATTTTTTTCCTTTTTTTCTGTGGAATCCTATAGAAATCAGTGGGGCTTTGATTTTCATAAGACAACTTTGCAACACATTATGTGTGTCTCCCTCCCACATTTCTGCGTGCAATGCACACGGAATACACAAGAATTCCATGCAGAATTCCACGATTGCTGATGCCGGGCCAAACACTTTTCTCACTGATTACGCGAGAATTCCGTGAGTATTTTGTGCGGAATTCCACGAGTGCTGATTCCAGATGGAACACCTTCCTCGATGATTCCGCTGCTTTTGGTCCATGTGAACTGGCCCTAAGGGAATCTGTCAATGGTTTCATCTAATAAGGGTTATAAGCAACTTTATTCTTACAACTATACTGTAGATATGTGAACTTGGTTTTGAGTTAAATCATTTAATTTCTTCTTGTGTGCAAATGAGTGGCAGTTACCCAAAGGGTGGGGCCGATCCCCTCTAAATCTCTCTGTGTAAAGGCACCCATAGGCAGCCAGTAGTATCATACCATACTTAAAATTGTGGGCTAATGCTTCTCTAACTGAAAGGCCTCCTGGTTAGGACATTGCTGTGGTCCCTTAATTAATAGATGTTTCTGTACACTATTAAATTGGAAAAGATCTTTTAATCGAAGATGGTGATAGGTTCCCTTTATTCATTGTATTGTCACTGCTGGACAGGGAAAAATGTTACTCAAAACAGTCCATTAACCCTTTAAGGACAGAGCCAATTTCGATTTTTGCGTTTTAGTTTTTTCCTCCTTGTGCTTAAAAGGCCATAGCACTTGCATTTTTCCACCTAGAAACCCACATGAGCCCTTATTTTTTGCGTCACTAATTGTACTTTGCAATGACATGCTGAATTTTTGCATAAAGTACACTGCGAAACCAGAAAAAAATTCAAAGTGTGGTGAAATTGAAAAAAAAAAACGCATTTTGTTTATTTGGGGGAAATGTGTTTTTACGCCATTCGCCCTGGGGTAAAACTGACTTGTTATATATGTTCCTCAAGTCGTTACGATTAAAACGATATGTAACATGTATAACTTATATTGTATCGGATGGCCTGTAAAAAAATTAAACCATTGTCAACAAATATACGTCACTTAAAATCGCTCCATTCCCAGGCTTATAACGCTTTTATCCTTTGGTCTATGGGGCTGTGTGAGGTGTCATTTTTTGCGCCATGATGTGATCTTTCTATTGGTACCTTGATTGCGCATATACGACTTTTTGATCGCTTTTTATTACAATTTTTCTGGATTTGATGCGACCAAAAATGCGCAATTTTGCACTTTGGGATTTTTTTGCGCTCACGTCGTTTACCGTACGAGATCAGGAATGTGATTAATTAATAGTTCGGGCGATTACGCATGCGGCGATAGCAAACATGTTTGTTTATTTATTTATTTATTTACTTTTATTTATAACCTGGGAAAAGGGGGGTGATTCAGACTTTTATTAGGGGAGGGGGCTTTTTACTGTTAACAACACTTTTTTTTTTACTTTAACACTTATACTAGAAGCCCCCTTAGGGGACTTCTAGTATAAGTGCTTTGATCTCTCATAGAGATCTCTGCAGCATAGATATGCTGCAGAGATCCATGAGATAGGCACTCGTTTGCTTTCGGCTGCTGCAGCCGGAAGTAAACGAGTGCCGAGCCGGGGACGGCGCCATCTTGGAGCGGTCCCCGGCCGGCTTCAGAAACGGAGATCGCTCCTCCGGGATAACATCCCGGAGGAGCGATCTCCTCCACTAGACACCAGGGAGACGCTGGATCCGGTAATCGGATGCAGCTGTCATGTTTGACAGCTGCATCTGATTACTGTATTAGCGGGCACGGCGATCGGACCGTGCCCGCTAATACCTGCGGTCCCGGGCTACACGCGGCACCCGGGACCGCCGCGGTTCAGAGCGGGGTCGCCGCGCGGCCCCGCTCTGAACTCCCTTACCGGCATCAGGGCGTAAATTTACGCCCGATGTCGTTAAGGGGTTAAAGGGGAAATTCATATAAGGAAACTTGTTTTTTATTAAAAGTACATTAAAAGTTATATAGATGTGTCTATACAATGTATACCATATCTGTGCGGTTCTGCCACACTGGAAACTGATAGAAATCCACGAAGTGAAGAAAAATGGCCTCTGTGCCAATTCACATTGTCTCCTGCTCCCTCTGCTCTCCCACCTTAGGAGAAAAATCTTCCATGCCTCTGTCTCACATTGTGTGTGTTTGCTGAGCACAGGCTGATGATGCAGACAGAGGGGAAGGTTGTGATGTCACAGGAGGCTTGGCTGGATCCCCCAATCCCCTGAGTGATTCACCATCTCTGACCAGCCAGAAGCAGGTGCAGCAAATCGCTGATTGGGCAAAACTCTGAAGTGAAATTAGGGCCGTGTGCACACATGTTGGTGTTTTATTGCAGTACTGCAGCATATTCACAAGAATGATGCAGTAACACAATTACACGATGGTAAACGGTACAGAGAATCAGAGTCGACACTGCAAATCCCACCTGGACAAAAAAACGAGGCACAAACAGTATATTCCATGTAACAAAATATTGGATAAACTCCTTATTGTGAGGAACAGCCTCAAAGATAAAAGAGGCTTGATCATAATATGTGCGTGGAAATGAAAAGAAAAAAAATAAATTTAAAAAGTTCTTTACTTTATTCCAATATCGGCTTTACAGGTAGAGGATACAGCGTGCTGTGTGGGTGAGAACATAATGAAATGATAAATTACTGCAAATAATTTAGTAACACAATGAAACTGCATTGTGTGAACACAGCCTAGATGTTCTGCAACAGGTTTGGGCGGGGAATAGGCAGGGTGGAGGACTGTGATGAACAGCTGAGGGAAAGCAATGCACTCTGGAGCCTGTAGTACTGGGTACAACTGCCCAACCAGGAAGTACAGAAACACAATACAGAATAAAATTCCCCAAAACAAATGGATTTTTGGTAGTTTCAAAACTGGGATAGACAGGTAAGAAATGCTATATTCTTCTGTAGAAGTTTCATTTTTCCCTCCTCTACCTGGAGTTGTCAGGGCAATGAAATGAAACATACTGGGCAGCAGGGGGTGCTATAAACACAATAAACAAGTGCCACTCACCTGTCCCAATCCAGCACAGCTGACGCATCACCACTCCCTATCCCCCACTGGTCCCCTCTATCTCTTGTTTCTAGGGATGAGTGATCCGGCCCGCTCCGTGGAGAGGGTGGATACAGCCTGAGGACCGCCTAGAAAACTAGGATACAGCCATAGCCATAGGCTGTATCCTAGTTTTCTAGGCGGTCCTCAAGGTTGTATCCTCCCTCTCCACGGAGCGGGCAGACAGCGGGAATCAGAAGCCGATAGTTCAGGTTCATATGAACCCGAACCTTGGCCGGTTCGCTTATCCCTACTTGATTCCTGTTACGTCACAGCCCCACATGAAATAACCCCTCAATCTGGATCCATCTGGATCCTGCATCGTTTTTTGGTTTCCAGTTATATCTCCTTTTAACAGTAAATTTGCCCCCCCCCCCCACCCCCCCAAAAAAACAGTAGCTTTCAAAAAGACGCAAAAGCGCTGTGTGTGTGGACCTAGCCTCAGTGTGTCTAATATTCACAATGTGACCTGCAGAAGAGTTTTCCATTAGTAATGTTGTGTTTACACAGAGAGATTTATCTGACAGATTTTTGAAACCAAAGCCAGGAATAGATTTGAAGAGGATAGACCCCAGTCTTTCCTTTATGACCTGTTCTCTGTTTATAGTCTATTCCTGGATTTGGCTTCAAAGATCTGTCAGATAAAACTCTCTGTGTAAACGCACCATTAGTGTTTTTTCCTTATCCCAACAGGGTCTCTCATCAATGTCTATACCCTTCATAAACCTATAATGGCATTACCTCCTGCATAGAGGGAAACAAGCCAAATGTGTCCTGAAATGTGAATGTATGGCTGCATTACAGCCAGGGCCTGATGTGAAACCATACGCCTGTCTGCAGCCGCCTTACAATCCTCCAATGACTTCAATAACGGAGCCATATTCCTGTATTTACCACAAGCTGTTGATTATAATAAAACAATAAACTCCCATAAAAATACGATTATTATGCTGTGGGAATGGACACATAATTTAATCTGATTCCAATATATGTTTCTACATTTACCTAATCTAAAGAAAGAAAAAATTGCTGCCTCCAAACTAAATAAAATTCTCTCATATAAAGTAATTCATTACCCTGGAGTCCCATGTAAGACCTTGCGTCATGTCCATAGATTGTTCCTTTCCTTTGTCGAAATCTGATACATGACCACAAATAAATTCTAAATCTTTAGTGTATGAAGCCCAGACCCGAGAGAAACCTAACACCGACCTATATTATATATTTCCTTTATCATGGAGACTTTGTTTTCATTCCTATGGCAGTCTTAGAATATGCGCAGGAAGTGATATTGCCAGCAAAGATCAGGGTTAAATGTTCAGGTCTCACACATATTCTTCCACATTTATACTGAAGGGGACGAGCTCCAAAAAAAACAATGTTCTTCACAGTCTAATCCATCAAACTTCAAGGTTATTTCAATGGTTGAGTGGAACTTGAGTATGTTCTGCAGATTTGGCTATTCCCATTCTATAAACACCCTGGCCCCTGAGTCCTCTTTGGATATCACATGACAGGCGGACTAGCTGTAGTGCTGGGATACCTGCTAAGAATTTTGAGATTGCCCTTTTCATATATGTAATTGCCCAACTAAGAGTTGTTTAAAGGGGCTCAATGAATGATCTTCTTATATTTATAATACATTGTAAGCAGGGCAAATATGGAGCCATTAGGAGACCATACTCTTTGACTGTGATTTGCTATAGACCAGTTTCACACGACCATAATACAGGCAAAGTTTTTGCTAGGTTCTCATCTCTACTCAGACTCGGACTGGCCCACAGGGGAGCAGGAGAATCCCCCAGTGGGCCCTACTCTTTGGTGGGCCCCTAAACAGGAGGTGGGCCTCCCTGTCTAGCAGCTCCAGGATGACATATAATCCACCAACACTGCTGCCCATGCCTTTCATCAGTTGGTGCTACACAAATAAATAGTATTATTATTATATTATTATTACTTACTGCCTTTATCTAGTAACCTGAGGTTTCATTATATTATATAGAGGCAGGGAGTGAGTGGGGTGAAAAACAGCAGCATCTAGTGTGCAAATGTAGCGCAGCCCCTCTCCTCTCCCCTGGGACCCTCCACCACCTTCTCTCTCAGGCTGCCTCTATCTGCTCTATGTGCTGCTGCTGCTGCTGGCAATCAGGACACAGGAGAAGGGAGAGGGGCTGCAGCTAAAAATCTGAGAGCATGTGAGCTGTACCTGGTGATTTCGTGTACCAGAGGTAAACATGTGTGTGTGGACATGAAGTATGCATATTGTGAGAGTCTGTGTGTATGGTGCATGTGTGTGTATTGTCTATGCATATATGTAATGTGCATTTGTGTAGATGTATAGATGTGTGTAGTATGTTTGTGTGTGTGTGTTTGTGTGTGTACTATGTATTCATATAGGTAATTTTTTTTATATCTGTGTATGGTGTGTGTACTGTGTATGGATATAGGTAATGTGCATTTCTTTATATCTGTGTATGTATTGTGTATATTTGTATATAATATTTACGTACACATTATGTGCACTCACTTGTAACTCCCCTCCCACACCTAAACCTGCTGAGGACTCAGCTTCCAGGTGTCAATTAAGCAGGGAGGGAGTAGAGAAGAGACTTTTTAGCTTGTAGCTATTGAGGAGCTTGGAGAAGCCTCTTTGACTCTTTGTACCAGAGAAGAAAAACACTTTCTATGCTGTAGAAGCACAGACAGATATCTTTATGAAACCATGGGCGAGATTCATTAAACATGGTGTAAAGTGAAACTGACTCAGTTGCCCCTAGCAACCGATCAGATTCCACCCTTCATTTTCCAAAAAGTCTGTGAGGAATGAAAAGTGGAATCTGATTAGTTTCTAGGGGCAACTGAGCCAGTTTCACTTTACACCATGTTTGATAAATCTCCCCCGTGTGTCTACTTGACCTAACAGCATTTAACACATACCTCTCAACTGTACCGGATCCGGCGGGACAATCACGATTTTGGGGTCATGTCCCGTGGCCCCGGGACAGCCCCCATGTGTCCCGCTAGTGCCCCCGCCCCCAAGCCTAGCCCCCGCACCCCAGTTACACTGGCAGAGCAGGAGACATCGGCATACTGCTCCACAACTACATTCCCCAGCATATCCTGACAGCTGCATACTGCTCAACTACAACCCCCAGCATGTCCTGACAGCTGCATATTGCTCAACTACAACCCCCAGCATGTCCTGACAGCTGCATACTGCTCCACAACTACAACCCCAACAGCAGCCCTACAGCCCTACCACTCCCATCGGGCCTGGATATCTAAAGCTTTGTCTGTCCAGGCATGATGGGAATAATCAACAGCTGGAGCACTGGAAGTTTGACACAGACAATGCTCTGTGAGCTGCAGCTGCTGCCTGTTACATGTTATATATACTGGTACACTGTATACAGCTCAGACTGTACAGCACAGAACTGGATATAGGTTCTCTATACTGATCAGGGCCGGACTGGGACTTAAAATCAGCCCTGGCAATCAAACCCCAGCAGCCCACATACCATATCCTTCCCTATATATCATGGATAGCCGTGTAAAATACGAGCTGTAGCAAATTCTGCTTCATTTAGCCATGTCCCCACTACTCCCCTAAACATGTGAACCCCACCATCAGCACCTGAAAATAATGCTATAACATGATCTGCTGATGATTTGATGCGGCATATATATGCATTCATTTCAACTGATTAAATAAGAAGCATCAAATCCGCATTTGATTAGGTATGAACGTGCCCTTACAGGAAACCTGTGGGGTCTATACCAGGTACACAGCTGTAGATCCCAGCGTACAGGTCAGGGACCGGACCTTTAGTCCAGTGTAAACCTCTATAATCTTTCTTTTCATTACCAGCTGAAGTGTCACAGAGGTGGAACCACAGCAGCACCTTCTGCCCCCGCCCCTGCCTGCTCTGACTGATGGATATATAGGGTGCTGCTGCTGCAGCTGCTGTTGTGAAACTTTAGTTGGAAATGAAAAGGACAATTATATAAGTTTACACTGGACTAAAGGTCAGTGATATCTCCTCACACCTGTCTGCTGAGATTTATAGCCCTAGACCTGGTACGGACCTCACAGATTCCCTTTATAGGAGAAAAACATGGCCACCTTCTTCCAGAAACAGCGCCACACTCTTCTTCAGTTTGTGTGAGGTATTGCAGCTCAGTTCCATTGAAGTGAATGGAGCCAAGTTGTAATAACCATACACAGTCTGAGGACAGGGGTGGTGCTGTTTTTGGACAAAAGTTACTATATTTTTTAAATCCCTTTTATCCTGACTATGTCTGCACTCCATATAATGGCGGTCAAAGCTACATAATAAGCTGCTAGATAGCCATTTCCTACTGGATATCTATCTATCTATCTATCTATCTATCTATCTATCTATCTATCTATCTATCTATAGTATCTATCCCCTATCTATCTATCTATCTCCTATCTATCTATCTATCTATCTATCTATCTATCTATCTATCTATCTCCTATCTATCTATCTCCTATCTATCTATCTATCTATCTCCTATCCCCTATCTATTTATCTCCTATCTATCTATCTATCTATCTATCTATCTATCTATCTATCTATCTATCTATCTATCTCCTATCTATCTATCGATCTCCTATCTATCTATCTATCTATCTATCTATCTCCTATCTATCTATCTATCTATCTATCTATCTATCTATCTATCTATCTCCTATCTATCTATCTATCTATCTATCTATCTATCTATCTATCTATCTCCTATCTATCTCCTATCTATCTATCTATCTATCTATCTATCTATCTATCTATCTATCTCCTATCTATCTATCTATCTCCTATCTATCTATCTATCTCCTATCTATCTATCTCCTATCTATCTCCTATCTATCTATCTATCTCCTATCTATCTATCTCCTATCTATCTATCTATCTCCTATCTATCTATCTATCTATCTATCTATCTATCTATCTATCTATCTATCTCCTATCTATCTATCGATCTCCTATCTATCTATCTATCTCCTATCTATCTCCTATCTATCTATCTCCTATCTATCTATCTATCTCCTATCTATCTATCTATCTATCTATCTATCTATCTATCTATCTATCTATCTATCTATCTCCTATCTATCTCCTATCTATCTATCTATCTATCTATCTATCTATCTATCTATCTATCTATCTCCTATCTATCTATCTATCTATCTATCTTTTTTCTGTGCATGATAACACTGTCATAGTTAACACCAGTAAGCAAATATTATCACCATACTGTACACGTTACTGCCATACTGTCACTAAGCAAACCCACCAATATTTCCTATACTAACAGTATATAAGTAACAAATAATATCACCACACCATGAGCACGGCCATTATCACCACATAGTGACTAATACCGCTACACTGTGACTGAATACAATCCACTATATACAACACTAAAATTACCAATAATACGAGTAATACCATCACACCATGCCCACTACTCCCACCATACGGTGACTGGATAATACCACTATACCATCACACCATGCCCCCTACTCTCACCATACAGTGACTGGATAATACCACTATACCATCACACCATGCCCACTACTCTCACCATACAGTGACTGGATAATACCACTATACCATCACACCATGCCCACTACTCTCACCATACAGTGACTGGATAATACCACTATACCATCACACCATGCCCACTACTCTCACCATACAGTGACTGGATAATACCACTATACCATCACACCATGCCCACTACTCTCACCATACAGTGACTGGATAATACCACTATACCATCACACCATGCCCACTACTCTCACCATACAGTGACTGGATAATACCACTATACCACCACACCATGCCCACTACCCTCACCATACAGTGACTGGATAATACCACTATACCATCACACCATGCCCACTACTCTCACCATACAGTGACTGGATAATACCACTATACCATCACACCATGCCCACTACTCTCACCATACAGTGACTGGATAATACCACTATACCATCACACCATGCCCACTACCCTCACCATACAGTGACTGGATAATACCACTATACCATCACACCATGCCCACTACTCTCAGCATACAGTGACTGTATAATACCCCTATACCATCACACCATGCCCACTACTCTCACCATACAGTGACTGGATAATACCACTATACCATCACACCATGCCCACTACCCTCACCATACAGTGACTGGATAACACCACTATACCATCACACCATGCCCACTACTCTCACCATACAGTGACTGGATAATACCACTATACCACCACACCATGCCCACTACCCTCACCATACAGTGACTGGATAATACCACTATACCATCACACCATGCCCACTACCCTCACCATACAGTGACTGGATAACACCACTATACTGGCACCAAATAACAGCCACTATATAAAGACCAATATTCTCCCAAAGCAGCGACAATAGAACACAGGTGTCACACTCCGTCCCTCCAGCTGTTACAAAACTACAAATCCCATCATGCCTGGACAGCTAAAGCATGACGGGAATTGTAGTTTTGCAACACCTGGAGGGCAGGAGTGTGACACCCCTGATACTGAGGCAGATCCCAGCTGTATAAAGGTTCTGCAGACCTTACAGGTGATTATAGTGCAGTTACATCCTGTCACTCACAGTAGGCGTCTTCTCTTCACTTTTCCTTTTCTTCTCCATCTGGCTCCGGTCATCAGGAAGGCTTCTCTGGCCATGACTCCTCTCCACGGGATCTGCCAGACAGACATTTTAGGCTTCTTGCTCCAGCAACATCCTCATCTATACATCCTCATCTATACATCCCTCCATATAGAATAGCCCCCCCTGCATCCCCCCATATAGAATAGCCCCCCTGCTGTACATCTCCCTATATAGAATAGCCCACCCCCCGCATCCCCCTCCCATATAGAATAGCCCCCCTGCATCCCCCTCCCATATAGAATACCCCTGCATCTCTCCCATATAGAATACCCCCCCTGCATCCCCCTCCCATATAGAATAGCCTCCCCTGCATCCCCCTATATAGAATAGCCCCCTGCATCCCCCCATATAGAAAAGTCCCCCTGCATCCCCCTCCCATATAGAATAGCCCCCCTGCATCCCCCTCCCATATAGAATAGCCCCCCTGCATCCCCCTCCCATATAGAATAGCCCCCCTGCATCCCCCTCCTATATAGAATAGCCCCCTGCATCCCCCTCCTATATAGAATAGCCCCCTGCATCCCCCTCCCATATAGAATAGCCCCCTGCATCCCCCTCCCATATAGAATAGCCCCCCTGCATCCCCCTCCTATATAGAATAGCCCCCTGCATCCCCCTCCTATATAGAATAGCCCCCCTGCACCCCCTCCCATATAGAATAGCCCCCCCTGCACCCCCCCCCCCATATAGAATAGCCCCCCCTGCATCCCCCTCCTATATAGAATAGCCCCCCCCTGCACCCCCCCCCCATATAGAATAGCCCCCCCTGCATCCCCTCCCATATAGAATAGCCCCCTGCACCCCCCCCATATAGAATAGCTCCCCTGCATCCCCCTCCTATATAGAATAGCCCCCTGCACCCCCCATATAGAATAGCTCCCCTGCATCCCCCTCCTATATAGAATAGCCCCCCCTGCATCCCCTCCCATATAGAATAGCCCCCTGCACCCCCCCCCCCCATATAGAATAGCTCCCCTGCATCCCCCTCCTATATAGAATAGCCCCCCTGCATCCCCTCCTATATAGAATAGCCCCCTGCATCCCCCTCCTATATAGAATAGCCCCCTGCATCCCCCTCCCATATAGAATAGCCCCCTGCATCCCCCTCCCATATAGAATAGCCCCCCTGCATCCCCCTCCCATATAGAATAGCCCCCCTGCATCCCCCTCCTATATAGAATAGCCCCCTGCATCCCCCCCATATAGAATAGCCCCCCTGCATCCCCTCCTATATAGAATAGCCCCCCCTGCATCCCCTCCTATATAGAATAGCCCCCTGCATCCCCCTCCCATATAGAATAGCCCCCCTGCATCCCCCTCCCATATAGAATAGCCCCCCTGCATCCCCTCCCATATAGAATAGCCCCCCTGCATCCTCCTCCTATATAGAATAGCCCCCTGCATCCCCCTCCTATATAGAATAGCCCCCCTGCATCCCCTCCTATATAGAATAGCCCCCTGCATCCCCCTCCTATATAGAATAGCCCCCTGCATCCCCTCCCATATAGAATAGCCCCCTGCATCCCCCTCCCATATAGAATAGCCCCCTGCACCCCCTCCCATATAGAATAGCCCCCCCTGCATCCCCTCCCATATAGAATAGCCCCCTGCATCCCCCTCCCATATAGAATAGCCCCCCTGCATCCCCTCCCATATAGAATAGCCCCCTGCATCCCCCTCCCATATAGAATAGCCCCCTGCATCCCCCTCCCATATAGAATAGCCCCCTGCATCCCCTCCCATATACAATAGCCCCCTGCATCCCCCTCCCATATAGAATAGCCCCCTGCATCCCCTCCCATATAGAATAGCCCCCTGCATCCCCCTCCCATATAGAATAGCCCCCTGCATCCCCCTCCCATATAGAATAGCCCCCCTGCATCCCCCTCCCATATAGAATAGCCCCCTGCATCCCCTCCTATATAAAATAGCCCCCCTGCATCCCCTCCCATATAGAATAGCCCCCCTGCATCCTCCTCCTATATAGAATAGCCCCCTGCATCCCCCTCCTATATAGAATAGCCCCCCTGCATCCCCTCCTATATAGAATAGCCCCCTGCATCCCCCTCCTATATAGAATAGCCCCCTGCATCCCCTCCCATATAGAATAGCCCCCTGCATCCCCCTCCCATATAGAATAGCCCCCTGCACCCCCTCCCATATAGAATAGCCCCCCCTGCATCCCCTCCCATATAGAATAGCCCCCTGCATCCCCCTCCCATATAGAATAGCCCCCCTGCATCCCCTCCCATATAGAATAGCCCCCTGCATCCCCCTCCCATATAGAATAGCCCCCTGCATCCCCCTCCCATATAGAATAGCCCCCTGCATCCCCTCCCATATAGAATAGCCCCCTGCATCCCCCTCCCATATAGAATAGCCCCCTGCATCCCCTCCCATATAGAATAGCCCCCTGCATCCCCCTCCCATATAGAATAGCCCCCTGCATCCCCCTCCCATATAGAATAGCCCCCCTGCATCCCCCTCCCATATAGAATAGCCCCCTGCATCCCCTCCTATATAAAATAGCCCCCCTGCACCCCCTCCCATATAGAATAGCCCCCCTGCATGCCCTCCCTGTGTGGCCACATGTGAAGGGGTTAAAAAAAAAAAAAAAAACATTCTCACCTCACCTCGCTCCCAGCAGCTTCTTTCTCCGGATCTTCAGCATCTTCTTTCTGCTGCAGCAGCGTGGCGGCGGCGGCTGCGGCTCTCCTCTCTCTCCTCCAGGTCCTCAGCGGCGCGTCAGGGAAGTGACGTCACCGCTGGGGGCCTGGTGGAGGTGGCTGCAGACGTGCCTGCGCGCGGCACGTCTGCGGCCCTTGGCACTTGGGGGAAGCACAACGGGGCGGAGACACGCCACCGCAGCCCCCTCCCGCCACCACAGCCCGCTCACCTCACCCCGGCTGGCCCGCTCCTGACGTGCTCCACCAATCAATGAGGGGCCGCTGCGGCCCCACGTTGATTGGATTGGAGGAGCATGTCAGGAGCGGGCCGCAGCGGTGATTTTTTTTTTTTCCATTAGACAGCCCGGGCGGCCCACGGACTAGTAATCTGGCCAGCCCAGCGGGCATTTGCCCGCCTTGCCAGATTACCAGTCCGGGCCTGATACTGATACACTGTATACAGGACTGGATATAGGTTCTCTATACTGACACATTGTATACAGGACCGAATATAGATTCTCTATACTAATACATTGTTTACAGGACTGGATATAGGTTCTCCATACTGACACACTGTATACAGGATTGGATATAGGTTCTCTATACTGACACACTGTATACAGGACTGGATATAGGTTCTCCATACTGACACACTGTATACAGGACCGAATATAGATTCTCTATACTGATACATTGTATACAGGACTGGATATAGGTTCTCTATACTGACACACTGTATACAGGACTGGATATAGGTTCCCTATACTGATAAACTGTATACAGGACTGGATATAGATTCTCCATACTGATACATTGTATACAGGACTGGATATAGGTTCTCCATACTGATACACTGTATACAGGACTGGATATATATTCTACATACTAATACATTGTATACAGGACTGGATATAGGTTCTCCATACTAATACACTGTATACAGGACTGGATATAGATTCTACATACTGATACATTGTATACAGGACTGGATATAGGTTCGCTATACTAATACATTGTATAAAGGACTGGATGTAGGTTCTCCAGGGGGCCTTACTACCAGGGGACAATGGCTACATAGGAGGGGGGGATGTACTACCAGGACAGGAGGGGACAAAGAGTTTTAGCTACTATATGGAGAAGACAGAGGGGTCTTACCACTAAATGGGGAAGACAGAGGGGTCTTACTACTATATGAGGGCACAGAGGTGGCTTATCTACTATATGAGGGCACAGAGGGGCCTAAGTACCATTTGAGGGCCCAAGGTAGGCCTAAACACTAAAGGGTGGCATAGAGTGAGCACTGTTACAGTGCAGAGCAATATAGATGGGGAAAAGCAAAAAGCCTAAAGTATTTGTCTGGCAGATTCTTAAGGGATGAGGTATTGCCAGAAGTGGTTTTTATGATGGACTATACCAGATGGAGAAGAAAAGAAAAAGTGAGCAATCCCGATCAGAGAAGACGCCCCCTGTGAGTCACTGAATATAGGTGTACTGTAATCACGTATATGGTGTAAAGCAGTGCTTCTCAATTCCAGTCCTCAGGCCTCACCAACAGGTCATGTTTTAAGGATTTCCTTAGTATTTCACAGGTGATATAATTATACTCAGTGCACCAGGTATTAGCACAGGTGTTCTTTGTATGGGATATCCTCAAAACATGACCTGTTGGTGAGGCCTGAGGACTGGAATTGAGAAGCACTGGTGTAAAGAATATGGTATAAAGAGCCTGTGCACCATTTGTATCTACCTCCATACGGGTCAGAGTATGGGGAGATACTAGTCTTTGTAGAGTGGATATTATGTAGTAATGGTATGGGGGTATGAGTCACGATGTGGTGATATTTGTTTTTTATAAAATGGTAATAGGTGACGTGGATATGAGGGCGTGGTTATGGGGGCGTGGTTATGGGGAGGGTGTGGCTATAGGGAGCGTGTTGCATTGCCGTGACTGTCCATCTTTCCTCCCAGCAAAAGTTGGGAGGTATGACTAACAGTGTCAGTAGTTGGGAACACGCATTTAGGCTAGGTTCAGACTATGTAACTGTGCGGCTGTATTAGCGGCTGTAATTGGGCGGCGGTATTTTTGGTGGTTCATGCGTATGCTGGAAAGTATAGGATATGCGGCTGCACAGTGCACACTATGTATGAATCTACGGCCCTATCGTAAACGGACCCTTAAAAAAATTAACAAGAGGGGGGGCGTAGCCAACTTCCGGCATGAGCAGACGCAACTGACCTGAGCTCCGTCTGAGACCGCCGTTCCCAGCCTTAATCCTGCCGAAATCCTGAGGATTCTTACCTACTCTCCTGACATATCACCTCTGGAGGTACCGCTGCACACCGGTCCACAAACATGAGTCGGTCCCGCCAGGCTACGCTAAAAGAATACAGCCGCCCGGCTGGCCAACATGGCGCCGACACACCACGAGGCCCTAGAGACGATGAGCCCATGCAGCACCCAGAGCAGGAGGATCCTGAACCGACACTGGCACAAGTCTCAGCCCAGCTTCTGGAAGCTATCCAGGCGGCAACTACCTCACTCACGGGCAAAATTGAGGAGGTAAAGATCGATGTTGGCCTGCTCCGACAAGACCTCCATAACCTGCGAGACCGGGTCAAAGATACCGAGGTACGCATTTCACAGTTAGAGGATGATGCGGCGCCCATTCCTGCTAAACTCACAGAGCTAGAGAAAGCAGCCTCCGGGTGGGCACAACGCGCAGATGACTTGGAGAATAGGCTGCGCCGCAACAACCTGCGCATACTGGGGCTGCCTGAGAGGGCAGAAGGCAATGACCCATGTTCATTCATGGAACACTGGCTCAGAGAACACCTACCGGCTGCTAACCTGTCATCTGCATATGCCATAGAACGTGCCCATAGAGTGCCAGCTAAGCCGCCTGCCCCAGGAGCACCACCTCGTCCATTTTTGGCGCGCCTTTTGAGCAGCCGTGATCGCGACGCCATTTTGCGTGCCGCCCGCCTGCAGGGCAAAATAGAGTACCAAAATTCTGTGGTGATGCTGTTCCCGGATTTCTCGGCATCTCTCCAAAAAACAAGGGCTTCCTTCTCCACCGTGAAGAACAAATTACGTGGCTTGAACTTACCTTACTCCATGGCTTATCCCGCGAGACTCCGGGTCGTCTACAAGGAGAGGACATACTTCTTCAACACACCAGCTGAAGCGGACGAGTGGCTACAGCTCCGTGAGAGACCACCTCAGCGGGACCGCTGATCACTCAGTGAATATGTCACGTTATTATGTTCCCGTTAGCTTTACCTCTCATGATACTGCTGTGTATAACAGCATAGTTGCCTACCTTTACCGCACTCCGCTAATGGTTATATTTGCCTCCGGGTTGCTAACATTGTCTTATCTGTACTGTTTATGAGATGTTAGTTAGGTACTTTATACCACATACTGAGCTAGAATCCACCCTCCTTCTCAATATTGTATATGGCGGGACGGCGGGAGTACCGATGGATCTCGGACTACCCTATCTATAGTCTGTGATTTTTTTTGTTTCTATCACAGACTCCCCCGTTATTTTCTGTGCTACGTGCATTTGTTTTACATCCATTGCTGTTCTAGTTGTTTGTTTGTCAGTTATTGTTACCCAGTCGTGTTTGTAGTGTTTATGTCCTTCCGTGTTTTTTCTTTTAATGTAAGGGGACTGGGCTCCCCACATAAACGGTCCCTCACTTTTGCCTATATTCGCAACCACAGTCCCCAAATTATATGTCTCCAGGAGACCCACTTGACCCCGTCAACCGCTGGCTGTCTCTCTAAACCATGGATTCAGTGGGCGGCTCATTCCACGCATACCTCTTATTCTAGAGGGGTTTCCCTTTTGATCCACAAGACTGTTAGATGGGAACCAGGTAGATTGTTTAAGGACCCCGAAGGTAGAGCTATATTTGTTCAAGGATGGTTGGAGACACAGCCAGTGGTTATTATTGCACTATATCTGCCTCCCCCTGCGAGTCTGCAACTTTTACACGATGCCGCTAACTTTGCTGCCATGTATCCCCAATCTCTGTTTCTGTGCATGGGAGACTTTAATATGTTATGGGACGTCAGCCGTGACAAGCTATATCCATCCCCACCTCCCCCCTCTCAACCCTCTCCCTTCCAACAATTCACTGAGGAAATTGGCTGGATAGACTTGTGGCGATCTAGGCACCCTTATGTCTCTGAGTATACCTGCCACACACCGGGTAGGAATTCCCTATCTAGACTGGATTATATGTTTGGAAATCCGACTGCCAATTCTGTTCTAGTCTCCATCTCCCACCTGCCGAGAGGCATATCAGACCACTCACCTCTTCTGGCGGACTTCAATATTTTGCCCCGTCTGGCGAACAGAGGCCCACGAAAAATACATCCTTTCTGGCTGTCTCTCATGCAGGAAAATGATAGAATACCTGATCAGTTACAGATGTTCTTGACTGATAACAGGCTTGATGATAATCATTCCGCTTTTTGGGATTCCCTGAAGGCATACCTTCGGGGCTGTATCCAATCCTCCATATCTTACATCAAAAGAGAGACAGCCAGACAGGAAGATGACCTTGCTTCTCACTGCAGGCGTAGGGAGGAGATATTCATTGCCCAACCCACAGATAGCAATAGGCTGGAGTGGTTACAGGCTGGTAGAGCTTATATGTCGCACCTCCATGATAAAACTAAACGAAGAATGTTCTTTCTCTCCCAAAAATACTTTGAATTGGGTAACCAATCAAGTAGCCTCCTTGCGCAGCTAATCCATCGCAATAGCGCCTCTCCAGCAGTTCTCAAAATACGTTCCTCCCAGGGTGCGGTCTTGTCGGCTAGTCCTGATATAGTGACCAGATTTGCAGCCTTTTATTCTGACCTTTACACCTCTAATCTTGTACCCTCTACAGAGGAAATATCCCAATTCCTGTCTGGCGTCTCGTTACCTGAGCTTACGGAGGAGACCCGAACCCAGCTTGATGCTCCCATTACGCTGGAAGAATTACAGGAGGCTCTGAAGGCGACGGCGAGGGGTAAGGCCTCAGGTCCGGATGCAATCCCTATAGAGGTGTATGCCCAATACTCTGATCACCTTCTGCCCGCTTTCCTAAAGGTCCTTAACGCGTCCCTGGAGTTGGGTAGGCTCCCCGATTCCTGTTATAACGCCAACATAGTGCTCATTTTGAAGCCGGATAAAGATCCACTTGATTGTGGCTCATACCGCCCAATCTCGTTGGTGAATTCTGACTACAAATTGCTCACTAAGGTGCTAGCACTCCGCCTTAACAAAGTTGTTCCATATCTCATCCACAGCAACCAATCAGGTTTTGTGCCTGGCAGGAGCACTTCAGATAACTTGCGTCGTGCTCAGATTATCACACAATTGGGGGTGTCTCTTGGGCGGGACTGGGCCTTGGCCTCGCTGGACGCGGCCAAGGCCTTTGATTCGGTCGAGTGGCCATTTTTAGTGGAGGTATTGCGAAAATTCCGATTTGGCGACACTTTTATCTCTTGGGTCTCTATACTGTACCATCACCCTGAAGCATCCATTGCTCTGAATGGCTTGCTTTCCCCGTCCTTTCAGTTAGGGCGTGGGACGAGACAGGGCTGCCCCTTGTCCCCCCTCCTCTTTATCCTCTCCATGGAGCCCCTGGCAGCCCTGCTCCGGAGAGATAGTAACCTATCTGGTATTCCACATTCCTTGGGGGAGGAGCGAGTTAGCCTATATGCCGACGATCTATTGTTAACATTGTCAGACCCGGATAGATCCTTACCCAGGGCCATCACCATTATTAATGATTACGGCCGTTATTCCGGCCTAACCATTAATTGGTCTAAGTCTGCCCTTATGTATCTTAGTCCTACTAGAGATGGCCTGGTGGGCTCGACGGTGGCGGGTTTGAAGGTGATCCGCACATTTAAATACTTGGGCATGCACATATGTAAAACACCCTCAGAGACTATAAGCCTGAATGTGGATCCTCTTCTGATCCATTTCAGGGACAAATTCCGGATCTGGGGTTCACTGCCTCTCTCTGTCGCCGGACGGATAAATTTGGTGAAAATGGTTACCCTCCCTAAATGTCTTTATGTTCTGCAACATGTTTTTGTCCCACTGACCCAACTCTTTTTTAAGTCCTTGCATTCGGCTGTAACCTCCTTTATTTGGGGCTCATCCCGCTCTAAACTTCAGCTAGCTAGGCTACAAAGGCCAAAGGACTTAGCGGGTATGGCCCTGCCTGATATTTTCCTATATTACCTTGCAGGCCAGCTTAAACACCTGGCGCAATGGACCCAAGTTGATCCCCCTGCCCCTCCTGAGGTGATGCTCCTTGACTCTTTCCCTTCCCCTTCACTATGGTCGCTTCTCACGGCTGACGTCCTCCCTAGGGCAGAATACCTACCTGTGCACAAGACAGCCCGTAAGGTCTGGTCCCTAGCTCGTACTACCATCCAATACGTTGATATCCCGTCCGAGTCCGGACTCTGGCAGAACTCGCGGTTTACACACTTATATGATCTCCCTGATTACCAGTTCTGGTCAAGGTTGGGGGTCAACACACTAGCAGATGTTTTTGTGGATGATACGGTGGTCTCCTTTGAGTATTTGCGAGACAAATATGAAATTCCACGCTCTCAGTTCTACCGCTTCTTACAACTCAGACATGCACTAAATGCCCAGTTTGCTCCACCAAGAGCCCAGATTTCTTCCTATCCTCTTATTGGCATCATCAGATCCCAGGGCCCGGGAGGCCTGGTCTCCTCTCTATATAATTATCTAATTCGTGCCAAAGCCCATAATCATCCTCTCCCCTCTCTGGAAAAATGGAAGATGTATATTCCCTCCCTCACTAACGAGGATTGTGAAGAACTGTTGGAATCCCATTTACATGTCTCCCCCGCAGTCAATAACAAAATGACCCAACTCTACTTTATACACCAAAGCTACCTTACACCCGTTAGACTATGCAGAATGGGCAGGATTCCAGAGCCGACTTGCCCTAAATGTACCCATCTGCCAGCAGACTTCTGGCATATGGTCTGGACCTGCCCCCATATACATAATTTCTGGAGAGAGGTGACGGACCTACTATCGGAGGTGGTTAATGTGCATGTTCCGTTAGATCCCGCCATTTGCCTATTTGGGCTACTAGATGAGGAGACCTGGCCTCACCATACTCGCATATGTCTAAGGGAATCGCTATTTCTAGCACGTAAGAGTATTGCCCTGAGATGGATAGACAAGCGACCTCCTAAAGTTAGAATGTGGATATCATTAGTTAATAGAATAGTGGAATATGAGAGAGTGGTGTTTACTCATAGGAAATGCCCTAAGAAACAAGATAAGGTATGGGGTTTGTGGAGTGCCTCTCCGCTCACTATGACTCCTGACCATGAAGTGAGGACTTAATTGTCTGTTTATTTTTGTTTTTCTCTGTGACTGGGTACTGGTCCCTGTTGGATCGTTAAGTTGGACATTATTATCCTACCGATGTATATAACATGATACCACACTGTTATTTCTCATTGTGTTCATGCTTTCAAGATTACACTTGTGATGTTCTGGAACTTACTCTAATAAACTGAGTTTAAAAAAAAAAAAAAAAATTAACAAGACCATTGTTTGCGGCTGGAAATGCGGCCGTGGATTGACAGGCGGTCCGTACGGAGTACTTCAAAAATAGCCGGCAATGATGGCGAATGCCGATGCCTCTAATAGTTAATATATTAAATTAATAAAACACATTTTCTTTGTAATAAAGTCCCTTTCGTTGTTCAATAATTTAATTCTAACGAATCCATCATTGTGCAATTAAATATACTGTTAAAATAAATATATATAAATAAATGTATATTTATATATATATTTATTTTTTGACAGTATATTTAATTGCAAAATGATGGAATCGTTTAAATTAATTATTGAACAATGAAAGGGACTTTATTACAACGAAAATGTGTTTTATTAATTCAATATATTAAACATGAGAGGCATCGGCATCGGCATACTGCAGAGGATCGCAAACCCCGGTAATAGCGATTCCTGTAAACTGTTTCCCTGCTTTCCCAGATGCATCCAGAGGTGTTTGCATCACTTTCTTAAGATTTTATTTGTAATTTTTAGTTGAACCAGATTTCCAAGTAAATGACCGTATGTTTTCATGTCTATTTTTTCCCACGGCCGTAGTTTCATCCGCACATTTACAGCCGCATAAAAAATACAGCCGCACAGTTACATAGTGTGAACCTAGCCTAAAGCTGACAGATTCCCTTTAAAGGAAAAGTCTCGTGAAACTAACATATGACGGGCAGGCAGGGGGGGGTGCCAGAAAATAATAAAGAAACTATTCTCACCAGTTCCCATGCCCCTGCGCCGCTCTTTCTCCCACAGCCACTGGAAGTCATTTCCAGTCATTTTCAACTGGGTTCCGTGTATGTCCCGGCCACAGCTCCTTTAGCTGCAATGTCACATACTCGGCTGATGGATTGCTCAGCCAGTCAATGACTACAGCAGTGTCCACCCCCAGTCAGTAAATGGCTGAGCAGGCGATCCATCAGCAAAGTATGTGATGTTGCAGCTGGAAGAGCTGCAGGAGGCCGGTGGCTATTGGATATAATTAAGAAAGAGCTACCCTATAGACAGGAGTGGAGCTGTTTCTGGGAGAAAGCTATGTTTACACAATGCATATATCTGTTGCGTTTTTAGGCCATGTTCTAATGGCGTATGAGTCCGGCCGTTACATAGCCTTAACATGTATTTTGATTGGGGAACTTATTGAGAGACTTGGGAGTTCACCAACCAAATCGCATCATAAATATCCAGGTAGTGATCCCCTCCTTGTCTATTTATTTCAACAGCTTTATTAATAATACTCTTTGGCAGCTCTTTCAACATACAATTATATCAGATTGTCAGCAGTCTCCCTCATGTTATCAAATCTGCCGTACAGAACTGTCTACCAGTGGATTCTAAACTGAGTGACCAGAAATGCAGGGAATTGTAGTGTATAGAAATGTCTGTAATGTCTGTCCCTCCAAAAAGTTGGGGGGTATGGAGAAAGGGTTGACTGCAAAGCATTATGGGGGAGCTTGATGTCATGTGTTTTCAATCATCATTATCATAAACTTTCCAGCAATCGAGCAGCTTTATCAACCTGCCAGAGACAAAACACGGTCTGATTCGCCCATTGCAACCACTGCTCACTTTTCATATCTTAACAAGATCTTATAAAATTAAAGCTGAGCTTTGATTGGTTGCTATGGGCAAGTTAGACTGTCTAAGTTGCACATGGAAACCAATCACAGTTCAGCTTTCATTTTATCAAAGTAATTTGAGCAAGAAAAGCTGAGCTGTGATTGGTTGCTATGGGCCACATCAAACCATATTATTTAGTGTTCTTACCATAGGCTGTTTGCTCGGTCACAAGTGTTTAGTAACCTCTGCAGTAAAGCGCATCGCCAATCTAATGCTTCAGATGTGTTTGCCTGCAGTAACCATGGCAACCATGCACTGTGAAGACAAGCACTGCACCGTGCCCTGATCAGTGCCATCTTGGATGTGCCAGAGGACCTTGAGCTTGACTTCTTTACTGCCCCTACCCTTGCTGTAATTTGGAGGTTCTAGCAGGGGAAAAGGAGTGGTCTGTGTTAGACTACCCCCTCATCGAGTCTCCCCCTTCTTGAGAAGTGGACCTGGATCTGTGAGGGAAAAGAGATACAGCCGCCAGCCATCAGTAAGGTGATAGATATTGCAGCCAGAACCCTCTCCCATCCAGTTTATGATATTTCATACATGGTATTACCCTCTAAGTCCAGGGGAGGGGCAATTCTCCAGCCATGGCTCCCTCGAGGTTTCCCCCACAGGGGTTTTTCCTCGCCTGAGTGCTGGAGGGTGACTCTTCGTGAGTTGGGGGTCTGCCATTTTCAGTGTCATGTAATTTTAAATAAAATTGACACCCTTTGACACCTGATTACACCTGTTGTGTCTTTATTTTGATTTCTTTGGTTTAACTTATGCTTGGGAGTTAGAGGTTGATTACATATTGCAGAGTCATAAAGCTGGACATCTGCCTGCTACACAGATCTATCACCTGCACAATGAGTCGAGTAGGATGGAGCAGTGGATAGTAAGGTGCAAGGTTTGTCAAAAGGTCACACCAATCATAGCATATCATTTGTATGTACACATTAGGGGAGATTTATCAAAGGGTGTAAAATTTAGACTGGTGCAAACTGCCCACAGCAACCAATCACAGCTCAGCTTTAGGCAGTGCTGAAAGGAAAGAGGAGCTGTGATTGGTTGCTGTAGGTAGTTTGCACCAGTCTAAATTTTACACCCTTTGATAAATCTCCCCCATTATGTTCACTAATTTGCAACTCCCCCTCCCATACCTAAACCTGCTGGGGACACAGCATCCAAGTGTCAATTAAGCGCTGTGTACCAGAAAATAAAAGCATTTTCTATGCTATGGAATCACAGAAAAATATATTTAACCCCTTAAGGACGGAGCCAATTTTGTTTTTGCGGTTTCGTTTTTTCCTCCTTGTGTTTTAAAGGCCATAGCACTTGCATTTTGTCACCTAGAAACCCACATGAGCCTTATTTTTTGGGTCACTAATTTTACTTTGCAATGGCAGACTTAGTTTTTGCATAAAATATGCTGCGCACCCAGAAAAAAATTATATGCGGGGTGAAATTGAAACAAAAACGCAATTCTTTTTCTTTTGGGGGGGCTTCATTTTTACACCGTTAGTCCTATGGAAAAACTGACATGTTATTTATGATCCTCAAGTCGGTACGATTAAAACGATATGCAACTTGCATAACTTTTATTTTATTTGATGGCTTTTAAAAAAATAAAACCTTTCACAGAAAATAAACATTCTCTAAAATCGATCTATTCCCATGCTTATAGCGCTTTTATCCTTTGGTCTATGGGGCCGATTGAGGTGTCATTTTTTGTGCCATTATCTGTTCTTTCTTTCGGTACCTTGATTGCGTATATGCGACTTTTTGATCACTTTTTATTACATTTTTCCTGGATTTGATGTAAACAAAAATGCACAATTTTTTTACTTAGGTGAGTTTTTGCGCTAACGCCGTTTACCATGCGAGATCAGGAATGTGATAAATTGCACACGGCGATACCAAATATGTTAATTAATTAATTAATTTATTTTTATTTATAAAGTGCGAAAGGGGGGTGATTTAAACTTTTATTAGGGGAGGGTTTTTTTTTTTATTATAAAAACACTTTATTTTATTCTGACTCACAGTAATTAGAAGCCCCCTGGGGGACTTCTATATACACAGCACCGATCTCCCATTGAGATCAATGCTGTGTATATAATTGAGCAATGATCCATCAGATCGGTGCTCTATTATGCTGGTCTGCTGCAGACCACATACATGGAGTGCCGAGCCGGGATCAGCGTCGGAGCGACGTTGAGTCCCGGCCGGCTCAGTAGAAGGGATCTCAGGGGGAGATCTCCCACTAGACACCAGGGACAGGGGGCACAGCTGCTATTCAAATGCAGCTGTCAGCTTTGACAGCTGCATTTGAATAGTTAATTAGCCACCCGCGGCGGCTAATGCACGCGGTCCCTGGCTGCACATAGCAACTGGGGACTGCGGTCTGCAGAGAGGGCTCACGCCGGGAGCCCTCTCTGGTCGCCCTTAACGGCCGCATGACGGGTATACCCGTCATGCGTGGTTAAGGGGTTAAGGTACCATGTGTCTTCTTGACCTATCAGCATCTACCAGTGTCAGCTGTTTGGAACATGAATTACAGCTGACAGATTGCCTAAAGGAGAAGTCTTGTGAAACTAACAAATGGCAGGCAGGCAGGGGGGTGCATGAAGATAATAAGGAAAGTATACTTACCACTCTCTGTGCCCCCATTACACTGCTCTTGGGTCTCTCGACCCGGTTTGGTGTACATCTCAGTGTACATCTCAGCCCTGGCTGCTCCAGCTGCAATGTCACGGAGTGGCTTGCCTGCTCTGCCAGTCAGTGACTATAGCGGTGTCCCATCCCAGTCACTGATTGGCAGAGTGGGTGATCCATTGGCCGAGAATGTGACGTTGCAGCTGGAGGAGCTGCAGGAGGTCGGCGTCTGTCGGACATTGTTGAGGAAGCACTACGAGGGTACAGGGACAGGTAAGTATACTTTTGTTATTATGTTCCTGCACCCCCCTGCCTGAGATTTTTTAGTTTCATGACATTTCTACTTTCAAGAAAATTAAGTGGCATACTTTGCTGTTTGCATAGAGTGAGTGACAAGTTACCAGCAGTGAGCTAGCATTGCTGGTCACATACACAGCTCTGTGCAAGTCACTATAGTAATGTGAAAGGTTTGACACTGGTTATATCTGGTATATGTAGGGTGGGCCCCTAGAATTAAATTCTCTGGTGGGCCCAAGGTTCTCTAGTCCAACACTGTCTTTACTCACATTTCCAGTCTAATGATGAGAGTTGCAAACAACAGCAGAGCAGGATTCTGCGAATGTGAATCAAGTCTCTCAATTTCGGGTTGGGGACTTAGAATATTGATGTTATACACATTGGGGGGGGGGGCTTGAGGGTCCACGAGTATGTAAACCTATTTAAATTTACACTACCGGGAATCGCATTGTGAAATCCGCTGGGGTTTTCCTGTGGATAAGATACAAGTAATAGTAAATAGGAAAACCCGCTTATACTTAAAATTGTTCAGTGTACAGTATTAGTAAGTGCACTCACTGCACTTACTGACAGCACTAAGGGGGACATTTATTAAGTCCCCGCATCTCCGGTGCTACGGGGATTTATGTAGAGGCGGACTGCCTCTACATAAATCCTGTGCGCTCCGGTGCGCACGGCCAAAAACGTACGTATCTTTTGGCGGAACGAATGGTGAATCGCACGGACTCTGAGTCCGCGCCCTCCGTTTCGCCCCCTCCACACACCCTCCCTGCCCCCTGGCGTAGCTGGCGGAAAGTGCCGATTTGCGAATATTTTATTCACAAATCGGCCATTTGCGAACAAAATTGGCACTTTCCGACGAAAAAAAAATGTACGCCCATTGATACATGTCCCCCTAAGGGTCCATTTACACAGAAAGAGAAATGGGAGAAAAAATGTACCCCAAAATCTGTAACGCAGGTTCTCCTGAGTACAACGGTACCCCATATGTGGGCATAAACCACTGTATGGGCACACAGCAGGGCTCAGAAGGGAAGGAGCGCCAATTTGCTGGAGCAAAACCGCAGCTAGTAATGGTTATTAGAATAGCGCAGTTACTAAAATAAAATAAAAAAATGAGATTACAGGTAATGTGGGGTGGTCACGGATAATCTGGGGTGGTTACGGGCAACCTGTGGTGGTAACGGGCAACGTGGGGTGGTAACGGGCAACGTGGGGTGGTTACGGATAAACTGAAGTGCTTATAGGTAATCTGGGATGGGAACCTGTAACGTGCGGTGGTCGGGGGCAACGTGCGGTGGTCGGGGGCAACGTGCGGTGGTCGGGGGCAACGTGCGGTGGTCGGGCGCAACGTGCGGTGGTCGGGGGCAACGTGCGGTGGTCGGGGGCAACGTGCGGTGGTCGGGGGCAACGTGCGGTGGTCGGGGGCAACGTGCGGTGGTCAGAGGCAACGTGCGGTGGTTAGAGGCAATCTGGGGGGAATTACATGTGATTAGGGGCAACATGGGGTGGTTACAGACAATCTGCGGTGGTTACGGGCAACATGGGGTGGTTACAGACAATCTGGGGTGGTTACGGATAAACGGAAGTGCTTATAGGTAATCAGGGGTGGGTACATGTAATTTTGGGTGGTTACGGCAATCTGGAGGGGGTCACTGGCAACGTGTGTGAGTTAGAGGCAACGTGCAGTGGTTACGTGCAATATGGGGGGGTTACGGGCAATCGGGGCTGATTACGGACCATCTGGAGGGGCTCACTGGCAATTTGGGGTGGTTACAGGCAACGTGCGGTGGTTATGGGCAACGTGCGGTGGTTATGGGCAATGTGTGGTGGTTATAGGCAACGTGCGGTGGTTATGGCCAACGTGCGGTGGTTATGGGCAACGTGCGGTGGTTAGTGGCAACGTGCGGTGGTTAGTGGCAACGTGCGGTGGTTATGGGCAACGTGCGGTGGTTATAGGCAATGTTCGGTGGTTATGGGCAACGTGCGGTGGTTATGGGCAATGTGTGGTGGTTATAGGCAATGTGTGGTGGTTATAGGCAACGTGTGGTGGTTATGGGCAACGTGCGGTGGTTATGGGCAACGTGCGGTGGTTAGTGGCAAAGTGCGGTGGTTAGTGGCAACGTGCGGTGGTTATGGGCAGCGTGCGGTGGTTATGGGCAACGTGTGGTGGTTAGTGGCAACGTGCGGTGGTTAGTGGCAACTTGCGGTGGTTATGGGCAATGTGCGGTGATTACGTGCAATCTGGGGCGGATACGGGCAATCTGGGGCAGATATGGGCAACCTGCGGTGGTTACGGGTACTTTGGGGGGGCTAGGGGTAATCTGGGAGTAAAGTGCAATTATTACTATAATAAAAAGTGTGTGTTTTATTTTTTTGTATGTTTTTCACTTTTTGTACTTTATACATTAATTATCACTGTATTACTATGATTACTGTGATATTTTCTATCACAGTAATCATAGTTCAGTGACAGAGACCAAATTGGTCTCTGTCACTTTAAATTTTCTGAGATAACTGATTCTGGAGCGCATGCGCACTTCAGAATCAGCCTGGACGTCGAGGAGGACGGAGCTCCGTGGATCAGGTAACGTATGTGGGGAAGGGGGGGTGACTGGGGGACGGGGGTGACTGGGGGGGGTGGGGGGCGACTTGGGGGGGGGCACGGTGACACTTTTTATCCCCTGTCACCAATGATTTATGGTGACAGGGGATAAAAAGTGCTGGCAGCACTGGGAACAGGCGATCGGCGGTATATAGTACTGCCCCATGCTCTCCGCTACCTCCGGTGGCGGAGAGCATGGGGCTTTGATCACTAATTAATTTCCATCCCTGCGAACAAACATCGTTTGTTCGCAGGGATGGGGGCGGCCATCTTGGATCTGATGGCCGCCCGGGGAGGGTGATCGGGGGGCTGATCTGGGGTCTGAGGGGACATTTTTCATCTCCCCCCACCGTGGATTCACGGTGGGGGGAGATGAAAACTATCGGCGGCGCCGGTAATGCCCGGTACCGGCGGATCGCCGCGAAAACGGTAGTAGCGGCGATCCGCCGGTATCGGAGGACGAGGGGAGGGGGCCGGGGGACACAGACTGAGTGGCGGTGGGGGGAGGCAGCGTTCTGCAGCCTCCCCCCGCCGCCCGATCGGCGGGGGACACTGAATCTCCCCATAGACGCTGCGGTCGCATTGACCGCGGCGTTTATGGGGTTACCTGCCCGGGGGGAGCGCGGCTCCCCTCCGGGCAGTGGCAGCAGGAGGATGCTGTGTGACACAGCCTCCTCCCGCTTCCCGATCTCACCTAGGGACAGAGGGGGGAGGCAGGGAAAGCATGACGTCGATGCATTCTGCCACTGCTTTTCATGACGTCCCTGGACGTCATATTGGGGGAAGGGGTTAAGAAACATTCCACCAAATAGAATGTCCTAAGAAACATTCCGCCTCATGGAATGTCCTAAGAAACATTCCGCCAAATAGAATGTCCTAAGAAACATTCCACAACATGGAATGTCCTAAGAAACATTCCGCCACATGGAATGTCCTAAGAAACATTCCGCCACATGAAATTTCATAGGAAACATTCCGCCACATGGAATATCCTAAAAAACATTCCACCACATAGAACGATTTAAGAAACATTCCACCAAATAGAATGTCCAAAGAAACATTCCACAACATGGAATGTCCTAAGAAACATTCCGCCAAATGGAATGTCCTGAGAAACATTCCGCCAACTGGAATTTCCTAAGAAACATTCCGCCACATGGAATGTCCTAAGAAACATTCCGCCAAATGGAATTTCCTAAGAAACATTCTGCCAAATGGAATGTCCTAAGAAACATTCCGCCAAATGGAATGTCCTAAGAAACATTCTGCCACATGGAATTTCCTAAGAAACATTTCGCCAAATAGAATGTCCTAAGGAACATTCCGACAAATGGAATGTCCTAAGAAACATTCCGCCACATGGAATGTCCTAAGAAACATTCCGCCAAATGGAATTTCCTAGGAAACATTTCGCCACATGGAATGTCCTAGGAAACATTCCACCACATAGAATGATTTAAGAAACATTCCACCAAATAGAATGTCCTAAGAAACATTCCGCCTCATGGAATGTCCTAAAAAACATTCCGCCAAATAGAATGTCCTAAGAAACATTCCACAACATGGAATGTCCTAAGAAACATTCCGCCACATGGAATGTCCTGAGAAAAATTCCGCCAAATGGAATGTCATAAGAAACATTCCGCCAAATGGAATGTCCTAAGAAACATTCCGCGACATGGAATGTCCTAAAAAAACATTCTGCCAAATAAAATTTCCTAAGAAACATTCCGCCAAATGGAATGTCCTAAGAAACATTCCACCAAATGGAATGTCCTAAGAAACATTCCGCCACATGGAATGTCCTAAGAAACATTCCGCCAAATGGATTTTCCTAGGAAACATTCCGCCACATGGAATGTCCTAAGAGACATTCCACCACATAGAATGATTTAAGAAACATTCCACCAAATAGAATGTCCTAAGAAACATTCCGCCTCATGGAATGTCCTAAGAAACATTCCGCCACATGAAATGTCCTAAGAAACATTCCAACAAATGGAATTTCCTAGGAAACATTCCGCCAAATGGAATCTCCTAAGAAACAGTCCGCCAAATAGAATAGTCTAGAAAACATTCCACCACATGGAAAGCCCTAAGAAACATTCCGCCACATGGAATAGCCTAAGAAACATTTCGCCACATGGTATGTCCTGAGACACATTCCGCCAAATGGAATGTCCTAAGAAACATACCTCCACATGGAATGTCCTAAGAAACATTCCGCCAAATGGAATTTCCGAAGAAACATTCCGCCACATGGAATGTCCTAAGAAACATTCCGCCAAATGGAATGTCCTAAGAAACTTTCCGCCAAATGGAATGTCCTAAGAAACATTCCGCCACATGGAATGTCCTAAGAAACATTCCGCCACATGGAATGTCCTAAGAAACATTCCGCCTCATGGAATGTCCTAAGAAACATTCCGCCAAATAAAATTTCCTAAGAAACATTCCACAACATGGAATTTCCTAAGAAACGTTCCGGCAATTAGAATGTCCTAAGAAACATTCCGCCACATGGAATGTCCTGAGAAACATTCCGCCAAATGGAATGTCGCAAGAAATATTCCGCCAAATGGAATGTCCTAAGAAACTTTCCGACAAATGGAATTTCCTAAGAAACATTCCGCCACATGGAATAGCCTAAAAAACATTCCGCCACATGGAATGTCCTGAGAAACATTCCGCCACATGGAATTTCCTAGGAAACATTCCGCCACATGGAATGTCCTGAGAAACATTCCGCCAAATAGAATGTCCTAAGAAACATTCCGCCACATGGAATGTCCTGAGAAACATTCCGCCAAATGGAATGTCGCAAGAAACATTCCGCCAAATGGAATGTCCTGAGAAACATTCCGCCAAATGGAATGTCGTAAGAAACATTCCGCCAAATGAAATGTCCTAACAAACATTCCGTCAAATGGAATGTGTTGAGAAACATTCCACCACATGGAATGTTTTAAGAAACATTCTGACAAAGGGAATGTCCTAAAAAAACTTTCCGCCAAATGGAATCTCCTAAGAAACATTCCGCCAAAAAGAATAATCTGGAAAACATTCCACCATATGGAATGCCCTAAGAAACATTCCGCCACATGGAATGTCCTGAGAAACATTCCGCCAAATGGAATGTCCTAAGAAACATTCCCCCACATGGAATTTCCTAGGAAACATTCCGCCACATGGAATGTCCTAAGAAACATTCCACCACATAGAACGATTTAAGAAACATTCCACCAAATAGAATGTCCTAAGAAACATTCCACAACATGGAATGTCCTAAGAAACATTCCGCCAAATGGAATGTCCTGAGAAACATTCCGCCAAATGGAATTTCCTAAGAAACATTCCGCCACATGGAATGTCCTAAGAAACATTCCACCACATAGAATGTCCTAAGAAACATTCTACCAAATGGAATTTCCTAAGAAACATTCCGCCAAATGGAATGTTCTAAGAAACATTCTGCCACATGGAATGTCCTAAGAAACATTCCGCCAAATGGAATGTCCTAAGAAACATTCTGCCAAATGAAATGTCCTAAGAAACATTCCGCCAAATGGTATGTCCTAAGAAACATTCTGCCACATGGAATGTCCTAAGAAACATTCCAACAAATGGAATTTCCTAGGAAACATTCCGCCAAATGGAATCTCCTAAGAAACATTCCGCCAAATAGAATAGTCTAGAAAACATTCCACCACATGGAAAGCCCTAAGAAACATTGCGCCACATGGAATGTCCTAAGAAACATTCCGCCAAATGGATTGTCCTAAGAATCATTCCGCCAAATGGAATGTCCTAAGAAACATTCCGCCAAATGGAATGTCCTAAGAAACATTCTGCCAAATGGAATGTCCTAAGAAACATTCCGCCAAACGGAATGTCCTAAGAAACATTCCGCCACATGAAATGTCCTAAGAAACATTACAACAAATGGAATTTCATAGGAAACATTCCGCCAAATGGAATCTCCTAAGAAACATTCCGCCAAATAGAAAAGTCTAGAAAACATTCCACCACATGGAAAGCCCTAAGAAACATTCCGCCACATGGAATAGCCTAAGAAACATTTCGCCACATGGTATGTCCTGAGAAACATTCCGCCAAATGGAATGTCCTAAGAAACATACCTCCACATGGAATGTCCTAAGAAACATTCCACCACATAGAACGATTAAAGAAACATTCCGCCAAATGGAATTTCCGAAGAAACATTCCGCCACATGGAATGTCCTAAGAAACATTCCGCCAAATGGAATGTCCTAAGAAACATTCCGCCAAATGGAATGTCCTAAGAAACATTCCGCCAAATGGAATGTCCTAAGAAACATTCCGCCACATGGAATGTCCTAAGAAACATTCCGCCACATGGAATGTCCTAAGAAACATTCCGCCTCATGGAATGTCCTAAGAAACATTCCGCCAAATAGAATTTCCTAAGAAACATTCCACAACATGGAATTTCCTAAGAAACGTTCCGGCAATTAGAATGTCCTAAGAAACATTCCGCCACATGGAATGTCCTGAGAAACATTCCGCCAAATGGAATGTCGCAAGAAATACTCCGCCAAATGGAATGTCCTAAGAAACTTTCCGCCAAATGGAATTTCCTAAGAAACATTCCGCCACATGGAATAAATAGCCTAAAAAACATTCCGCCACATGGAATGTCCTGAGAAACATTCCGCCACATGGAATTTCCTAGGAAACATTCCGCCACATGGAATGTCCTAAGAAACATTCCACCACATAGAACGATTAAAGAAACATTCCGCCAAATGGAATTTCCGAAGAAACATTCCGCCACATGGAATGTCCTAAGAAACATTCCGCCAAATGGAATGTCCTAAGAAACATTCCGCCAAATGGAATGTCCTAAGAAACATTCCGCCAAATGGAATGTCCTAAGAAACATTCCGCCACATGGAATGTCCTAAGAAACATTCCGCCTCGTGGAATGTCCTAAGAAACATTCCGCCAAATAGAATTTCCTAAGAAACATTCCACAACATGGAATTTCCTAAGAAACGTTCCGGCAATTAGAATGTCCTAAGAAACATTCCGCCACATGGAATGTCCTGAGAAACATTCCGCCAAATGGAATGTCGCAAGAAATATTCCGCCAAATGGAATGTCCTAAGAAACTTTCCGCCAAATGGAATTTCCTAAGAAACATTCCGCCACATGGAATAGCCTAAAAAACATTCCGCCACATGGAATGTCCTGAGAAACATTCCGCCACATGGAATTTCCTAGGAAACATTCCGCCACATGGAATGTCCTGAGAAACATTCCGCCAAATAGAATGTCCTAAGAAACATTCCGCCACATGGAATGTCCTGAGAAACATTCCGCCAAATGGAATGTCGCAAGAAACATTCCGCCAAATGGAATGTCCTGAGAAATATTCCGCCAAATGGAATGTCGTAAGAAACATTCCGCCAAATGGAATGTCCTAACAAACATTCCGTCAAATGGAATGTGTTGAGAAACATTCCACCACATGGAATGTTTTAAGAAACATTCTGACAAAGGGAATGTCCTAAAAAAACTTTCCGCCGAATGGAATCTCCTAAGAAACATTCCGCCAAATAGAATAATCTAGAAAACATTCCACCATATGGAATGCCCTAAGAAACATTCCGCCACATGGAATGTCCTAAGAAACATTCCGCCAAATGGAATGTCCTAAGAAACATTCCGCCACATGGAATTTCCTAGGAAACATTCCGCCACATGGAATGTCCTAAGAAACATTCCACCACATAGAACGATTTAAGAAACATTCCACCAAATAGAATGTCCTAAGAAACATTCCACAACATGGAATGTCCTAAGAAACATTCCGCCAAATGGAATGTCCTGAGAAACATTCCGCCAAATGGAATTTCCTAAGAAACATTCCGCCACATGGAATGTCCTAAGAAACATTCCACCACATAGAATGTCCTAAGAAACATTCTACCAAATGGAATTTCCTAAGAAACATTCCGACAAATGGAATGTTCTAAGAAACATTCTGCCACATGGAATGTCCTAAGAAACATTCCGCCAAATGGAATGTCCTAAGAATCATTCCGCCAAATGGAATGTCCTGAGAAACATTCCGCCAAATGGAATGTTCTAAGAAACATTCCGCCAAATAGAATGTCCTAAGAAACATTCTGTCAAATGAAATGTCCTAAGAAACATTCCGCCAAATGGTATGTCCTAAGAAACATTCTGCCACATGGAATGTCCTAAGAAACATTCCAACAAATGGAATTTCCTAGGAAACATTCCGCCAAATGGAATCTCCTAAGAAACATTCCGCCAAATAGAATAGTCTAGAAAACATTCCACCACATGGAAAGCCCTAAGAAACATTCCGCCACATGGAATGTCCTAAGAAACATTCCGCCAAATGGATTGTCCTAAGAATCATTCCGCCAAATGGAATGTCCTAAGAAACATTCCGCCAAATGGAATGTCCTAAGAAACATTCTGCCAAACGGAATGTCCTAAGAAACATTCCGCCACATGAAATGTCCTAAGAAACATTCCAACAAATGGAATTTCCTAGGAAACATTCCGCCAAATGGAATCTCCTAAGAAACATTCCGCCAAATAGAATAGTCTAGAAAACATTCCACCACATGGAAAGCCCTAAGAAACATTCCGCCACATGGAATAGCCTAAGAAACATTTCGTTACGTGGTATGTCCTGAGAAACATTCCGCCAAATGGAATGTCCTAAGAAACATACCTCCACATGGAATGTCCTAAGAAACATTCCGCCACATGGAATTTCCTAGGAAACATTCCGCCACATGGAATGTCCTAAGAAACATTCTACCACATAGAACGATTAAAGAAACATTCCACCAAATAGAATGTCCTAAGAAACATTCCACAACATGGAATGTCCTAAGAAACATTCCGCCAAATGGAATGTCCTGAGAAACATTCCGCCAAATGGAATTTCCTAAGAAACATTCCGCCACATGGAATGTCCTAAGAAACATTCCACCACATGGAATGTCCTAAGAAACATTCCACCAAATGGAATTTCCTAAGAAACATTCCGCCACATGGAATGTCCTATGAAACATTCCGCCAAATGGAATGTCCTAAGAAACATTCGGCCAAATGGAATGTCCTAAGAAACATTCCGCCAAATGGAATGTCCTAAGAAACATTCCGCCACATGGAATGTCCTAAGAAACATTCCGCCACATGGAATGTCCTAAGAAACATTCCGCCTCATGGAATGTCCTAAGAAACATTCCGCCAAATAGAATTTCCTAAGAAACATTCCACAACATGGAATTTCCTATGAAAAATTCCGGCAATTTGAATGTTCTAAGAAACATTCCGCCACATGGAATGTCCTGAGAAACATTCCACCAAATGGAATGTCGGAAGAAACATTCCGCCAAATGGAATGTCCTAAGAAACTTTCTGCCAAATGGAATTTCCTAAGAAACACTCCGCCAAATGGAATTTCCTAGGAAACATTCCGCCACATGGAATGTCCTAAGAAACATTCCACCACATAGAATGATTAAAGAAACATTCCACCAAATAGAATGTTCTAAGAAACATTCCGTCTCATGGAATGTCCTAAGAAACATTCCGTCAAATAGAATGTCCTAAGAAACATTCCACAACATGGAATGTCCTAAGAAACATTCCGCCACATGGAATGTCCTGAGAAACATTCCGCCAAATGGAATGTCGTAAGAAACATTCCGCCTCATGGAATGATCTAAGAAACATTCCGCCAAATAGAATGTCCTAAGAAAGATTCCGCCACATGGAACGTCCTGAGAAACATTCCGCCAAATGGAATGTCGCAAGAAACATTCGGCCACATGGAATGTCCTAAGAAACATTCCGCCAAATGAAATTTCCTAAGAAACATTCCGCCAAATGGAATGTCCTAAGAAACATTCCGCCACATAAAATGATTTAAGAAACATTCCACCAAATAGAATGTCCTAAGAAACTTTCCGCATTATGGAATGTCCTAAAAAACATTCTGCCAAATAGATTGTCCTAAGAAACATTCCACAACATGGAACTTGGTGAAGCGAGAGTTAGTGTTGTGCAAAGAGGAGGTGAGGTCCTCCATTCTCATGAGTTCATTAACCTTTCTCACCCAAAGCGAGATCGGTGGAGGAACAGTGCGTTTCCAGTACAGAGGAACACAGGCCCTGGCCGCAATGACCAGGAAGCGCAGTAAGGAGCGTTTATATTTCTTGATGGACATCTCACAGTGATGGAGGAGAAACAGTGCGGGGGTAAGACCTGTGGAGAGACCCGTCACCTGGCGGGTAATCCCCTGTACACCATCCCAGAAAGATTTCAGCAGAGGGCACGACCAGAAAATATGCAGGAAGGTACCCTGATCCCCGCCACAACGCCAGCACATCGGGTCAGTCTCAGGCCAGATCGCATGCAACTTCACTGGTACCTGGTACCAGCGGGACACGATTTTATACCCTGCCTCCTGGAGGCGAGAGCTTACCGAGGTCTTGTGGGCAAGAAGGAGGATGTTAGTCCGTTGCTGCGTAGTCAGGTCTAGCTGTAGATCCTCCTCCCACTTTAGGAGGAAAGTCGGTGGGTCTTGGTCAGGGGGAGTCGTCAAGTCAGCATAGATTAGGGACAGAGAATGACGGATAGCTTCGGGGCCATCGCAGAGAGATTCAAAGTAGGTTTTGGAGGAAGTAAATTGGGCGGCTGAGGGTAGGGAGAGGAGATAATGCCGTAGTTGAGAGCATCTCCATACCCCTAACGGGGGGAGGTCCGGGACCATCCCGAGTGCTTCCGCAGACAGCCAGGAGGAGCCTATCACAAAGTGCAGGACCCTGAAAAATTTATGAGAAATCCATCTCCGGAACACTGGGTCAGTGAAACTTGGTGTAAAGTCCAGGTGGCCGAGTATTGGCGTCATGAGGGAGCACTGGGGCAATAGCCGCTCTCGCACCGATGGATGGTCACAGACCCGAAGAGTCGGGCCGATCAAGGGATGTGAGCGGAGTGCTCGCGTCTGTGAGTTCGGGAGCCAAGGAATGCAGCACAGAGGGATGCTGGAGGCGGCTTGTTCGACAGCCACCCATTGCTTCGTGGAGGCATGTCGTGTCCAATCAATCACCCTAGAGAGCTGGGAGGCTAAATAATAAGTATGCAGGTCAGGTAGGGCGACCCCCCCCCCCCCGATTCTTGGGTCTGCAAAATAGTGTCCGTTTCAAACGCGGGGGTTTGGCTCCCCAAATGAACTTAATCTGGATGGAGGCGATAGCTTTGAAAAAGGACATAGGGACCCTGACCGGCAAGCACTGGAAGACATACAGTAGCTTAGGCAGGAGGGACATTTTAAAAATAGCACATTTGCCAAACCACGTAAAAGTCCCCTTACTCTAAGACGCACAACAAGACTGGATTGTAGCTAAGATGGGTGGAAGGTTGAGGGAAAACAGATCTGTGAGGGAAGCTGACAGGAAAATGCCAAGATACTTTATCGATTTGGGGGCCCAGCGGAACCGGAACCGGAAGGAGGCCCGGAGGGAAGGCACCACACCAGGCGGGAGGGAAATGTTTAAGGCCACTGACTTCGAGAAATTAATCCTGAAGTTGGACAGAGAAGAATATGTTTCCAGTTCCCTCATAAGGACCGGAAGCGTCACGAGAGGAGTGGAAATAAAGAATAAAAGGTCGTCCGCATATGCACCGACCCTGTGCGTGGTGTCTCCCACCCGGACCCCACCCAGATCCCCACTGGCGCGCACCACCCGTAGGAAAGGCTCCAAGGTAAGTATGAATATTAGGGGGGACAGGGGACACCCCTGTCTTGTCCCGTTGTGGATCGTGAAGCTCTCGGAGAGGATACCGTTCACCCGGACCCTGGCAGAAGGATTCGTGTACAGAGCCAACACCCAAGACAAGAACTGCGGACCTAGCCCCAGCGCACGGAGTGTCTCTTCCATAAACGTCCAGTTGACCCGATCAAACGCTTTCTCCGCATCGGTCGAAAGCAACATCAGCGGGATATTTGATGACTGAGCGCTGTGAATCAGGTCAACTGCCCGCATGGTGCTGTCTCGGGCCTCCCGACCCGGCATGAAGCCCGTTTGGTCCAGGTGAACGACCCCGTCCAGGTGAGGCGCCAACCTCGTAGCTAGAATTTTGGCGAAGAGCTTCAGATCCACATTGAGGAGCGAAATGGGACGGTAGTTAGCACAGAGACTGTGATCTTTACCCTCCTTCGGGATCACCGCGACCGTGGCTCTGGTGAGGTTCGGAGGAGGGGCAACACCAGTCGTAAGTGAGTTAAAGGCAGTGAGAAAGGGGAGCGCCAGTGTGGATTCCAGCATTTTATAGTAGTGCAGTGTGAAGCCGTCCGGCCCTGGTGCTTTGCCTGTCTATGACCCTTTGATGGCCAATTTAAGTTCCACATCTGAGATGGGGGTTTCCAGAGAGTCCAGCGTCTCGTCGTCGAGGCGGGGGAGGCCTGACTCAGAGATGTACTCTTGGATACGGGACCTGAAAGAGGGACTATGGGAGAGTGGGTTTGTTGCGTCTGAAGTGTAGAGAGTGGCATAGAAATCTCGGAATGTCTTCGCAATGCCTGCCGGGAGATGCTCCCTCGTCTGTGCGGGGGTGGTGATATGAGGGACATATGTCCGGGATCGTTGGGAGCGAAGCGCTCGAGCTATGGTTCGCCCACATTTATTCCCGTATTCGTAGAAATGTCTCCTACATTTGGTGAGCTGAGCCTTCGCCTTATCCAGGAGATGTGTGCGGAGAGTTTCCCTGGCCTGTACCAGCTGGCTTTTAGTATCGGCAGATGGGGAGGTCTTATGCGTTCTCTCCAGCTCTCGCAGGTGAGTCAGAAGACGCAGAGTTTTAGCAGCCTTCTCTCTTTTTAGTCTAGCGCCGTGTTTCACCAGCACCCCTCTGGCCACGCACTTATGCGCCTCCCAAACCGTCATGGGGGAAGTATCGTCAGGGGAGTTAAGACTAAAGTATTCCGTCAATGTCCGTGTAAGGTCTGCAGCTACTACGGTATCTTGTAACAGCGAAGAGTTAAGTATCCATTGCCATTGTGTCGGGTACGGTGTAGGGAGGGAGATATGCAGGGTGATCATGGCATGGTCGGAGAAGGTTATGGTGTCAATGGACGCGTCTTCTAAGAGGGGCAGGTCCCTATGTCTAATGAAGAAGTAATCCAATCTGGAGTACATATCATGAACAGGAGAGAAGAAAGAGTAGTCCCTATCGCGGGGATGACAGAGTCTCCACGTGTCAATCAAATGGTGGTCGTGGAGTGTGGTGTCCACCTGTCGCAATGTGGCACGGTTCACGTGGGAGAAGACCTTGGACGTGTCTAGGGTGGGGTCTAGGGCAATATTAATGTCTCCTCCGACCACCAACAGTCCCTCGGCAAAGTCATCTATCGTGTCCAGGTATCGGGCCAAAGCCTAAGACTGACCCGAGTTCGGGAGATAAAGTGAGGCGAAGGTAAATACCTGCGTAGCAACGCGTCCTTTAACTAGGAGGAATCTGCCCTCCTCATCACTGCGATAGTCCATCGGTTCCCACGGTAGTGATCTGGCTATAAGGATGCTCGTGCCCCTGGCCTTCTGTACCGGAGAGAAACTGTGATAGGCAAAAGGAAACCAGGAGTTAGACAAAGAAAATTTGTGAGAGGCCATCAGATGAGTTTCTTGTATAAATGCGACTTGCAGCCCCTGTTTTTTAAACAGGTTCAGCATGATGGAACGTTTGCCGCAGTCATGGAGCCATTTTACATTGAGTGATCCGACCTTAAGGGACGTCTGCTGGCGTGTGGCCATAGCTGCGGGAGAATGAAAAAGAGGGGGGGGGGGGGAAGGGTGGGAAAGAGAGGAAGGGAGAGGGTGTGGGACCGGGGGGGGGGAGGGAGGGGAGGGAAGAGATGAAAAAAGGTAAGGGGGGAAGACGGGAGGAAGAGGGACGAGGGTGAAAGGAGAAGAGTGTAGTAGAGCGCACCAGAGAAGGCGCACAAAGAGAGGAAGAAGCACACAGATGCTAAATGGAGATGATCACTCCAAAGGGGTGGAGAGGACAAAAAGGAAGAGGAGGAATGGGGACGTAGAAAACCAGGGGTGGGGGGCCCCGGGCCGGCGGCACATCAAACATAAAACACTGAGAGACCCGCCCGTCCGCCCGAAAAAGAGGACGAGACGAGCAGGGCTCCCAGGGCAACAACTTTAAACATTCTGTTCCAACAGTTAAAACATATGGGAAGTAAAGAAGCAATCCCCAACTAGGAGTTCCCCGAGGATTAACTACTGGACACCATAATTGGAAGGGGCATCAGACAGGGTAGGGTATGTCCGCACAGGACAGAGTCAAGGGCTTCGAAACCATGTTACAGCCTGTGAGGCCTGTTAAGGCAGACAGCGGTTCATCGGTGTCCGAAAACGGTGATCGCCCTCCCCCTCCGGCGTCCCCGTATCAGAACAAGAGGAGGGAAGCATGGCAGAAGTCGTTTGAGTCATCAACCGTGGGGCCATGAAATCAGGGGCCAGCGGCAGGCAGCCTCCATCAGGCCTCCGTGGGGAGACTCAGTGACATGTCTCTCCCTGGAAATGGCGGGGGGGAATGTGCACTAATGGGTTCTGGGGACCGGGGGGTCCGTTGTCTCCGTCGACGTGATGCCGCAATCGGGTCCGGCAAGTCCACTGCTAGCCAGTCAGGGACCTCAACGGGGGGTGCTTCCAAGAATTCGAACAGCTGCGGTAGGTCATCTGGGCGTCGTAGGGTGAAGGTATCCGTTCCGCGCCGGACAATCACTTGCAGTGGGTGTCCCCAACGGTAGGTGGCCCCCGCATCCTTGATTGCGGAAAGGGCTGGTTGCAATAAACGCCTCATGTACAGCGTGCGCGCTGATATGTCTGGAAAGAGGCGGATCGTGGACCCACCATATTGCACCGAGCCTGAATTTCTCACAGCTGCCATGATTGCTTCCTTGTCAGAGAAGTTGTAAAGTCGGCATAAAACATCCCTGGGGGCCGAGGTGTCACGTTGTTGGAAGCGAGCCACCCGGTGTATCCTGTCCAACTTATAAGTAGATTCCAGTGGTCGGCCTGTAGCCAAGTTAAAAATCTCAGTCACCCTGTGTGGCAAGTCATCATGGGGTCGGAGCTCAGGGAGACCCTTTATACGGACGTTGTTTCTCCGCCCACGGTTCTCCTGGTCGTCTAGGAGGAGTGTGAGCCATTGAGTATGGGCTCTGGCCTGTGACATCTGTATCTCGAGAGTGTCCAGCCTTGTGGCCAAGATGGCGGTCGTCTCCTCAGTGGCCGTTGTGCGGGCCGCTATTTCGCCCACGTCCGCCCTCACTGCTTTCAAAGCCTGTTGCTGGGTGGCTTCAATCCGGGCTACTACTGCATCCAAGTCCCGTTTAGTGGGGAGGGCCTGTATGAGCTCCCACAGCAGCCGGAATTCAGAATGTGGTGGCGTCCCTGATGTAGGTAAGTCAGTGAGGGGGTCTGTGGAAGGCCAATCGGGGAACTCCTCACCTGTTGCGCTGGAGTCCCCAGAGGAACCGGAGGCTACCGCCGCCATCATGCTGCCATGCGGCTCCCGTGCTGGACGCGGCTGTGTGTGGGCAGGCGCCATGTTGCCGTCTTCAGCGGCCCGTGGGTCTGGCCGCGTCGGCTGCAGAAAGTGGTCTATACGGGTCGTGCCGCACGCAGATCTCGTCACCGGCGGGTGCGTGGTGTCCGGACCTCGGTCTCTCTTGTGTGGCATGGGGAATGCAGGTCGGGAACAGGGTAGAAAACAGCAGACTGTGCGCCGTGTGGCCCGGAGCTCCTTCAGAGTGCGACCTCACCGCTCCATGGCTAAGCACCACCCCCATATGGAATGTTTTAAGAAACATTCCTACAAATGGAATGTCCTAAAAATACTTTTCGCCAAATGGAATCTCCTAAGAAACATTCCGCCAAATAGAATAATCTAGAAAACATTCCACCACATGGAATGCCCTAAGAAACATTCCGCCACATGGAATAGCCTAAAAAACATTCCGCCACATGGAATGTCATGAGAAACATTCCGCCAAATGGAATGTCCTGCGAAACATTCCGCCACATGGAATTTCCTAGGAAACATTCCGCCAAATGGAATGTCCTAAGAAACATTCCGCCACATGGAATGTCCTAAGAAACATTCCGCCACATGGAATGTCCTAAGAAACATTCCGCCTCATGGAATGTCCTAAGAAACATTCCGCCAAATAGAATGTCCTAAGAAACATTCCACAACATGGAATGTCCTAAGAAACATTCCGGCAAATAGAATGTCCTAAGAAACATTCCGCCACATGGAATGTCCTGAGAAACATTCCGCCAAATGGAATGTCGCAAGAAACATTCCGCAAAATGGAATGTCCTGAGAAACATTCCGCCAAATGGAATTTCATAAGAAACATTCCGCCAAATGGAATTTCCTAGGAAACATTCCACCACATGGAATGTCCTAAGAAACATTCCACCACATAGAATGATTTAAGAAACATTCCACCAAATAGAATGTTCTAAGAAACATTGCGTCTCATGGAATGTCCTAAGAAACATTCCGCCAAATAGAATGTCCTAAGAAACATTCCACAACATGGAATGTCCTATGAAACATTCCGCCACATGAAATGTCCTAAGAAACATTCCGCCAAATGGAATGTCGTACGAAACATTCCGCCTCATGGAATGTCATAAGAAACATTCCGCCAAATATAATGTCCTAAGAAGGATTCCGCCACATGAAACGTCCTGAAAAACATTCCGCCAAATGGAATGTCGCAAGAAACATTCCGCCACATAGAATGATTTAAGAAACATTCCACCAAATAGAATGTCCTAAGAAACATTCCGCCTTATGGAATGTCCTAAGAAACATTCCGCCAAATAGATTGTCCTAAGAAACATTCCACAAAATGGAATGTCCTAAGAAACATTCCGCCACATGGAATGTCCTGAGAAACATTCCGCCAAATGGAATGTCGCAAGAAACATTCCGCCAAATGGAATGTCCTGAGAAACATTCCGCCCAATGGAATGTCGTAAGAAACATTCCGCCAAATGGAATGTCCTAACAAACATTCCGTCAAATGGAATGTGTTGAGAAACATTCCACCACATGGAATGTTTTAAGAAACATTCTGACAAATGGAATTTCCTAAAAAAACTTTCCACCAAATGGAATCTCCTAAGAAACATTCCGCCAAATAGAATAATCTAGAAAACATTCCACCATATGGAATGCCCTAAGAAACATTCCGCCACATGGAATAGCCTAAGAAACATTCCGCCACATGGAATGTCCTGAGAAACATTCCGCCACATGGAATTTCCTAGGAAACATTCCGCCACATGGAATGTCCTAAGAAACATTCCACCACATAGAACGATTTAAGAAACATTCCACCAAATAAAATGTCCTAAGAAACATTCCACAACATGGAATGTCCTAAGAAACATTCCGCCAAATGGAATGTCCTAAGAAACATTCCGCCAAATGGAATGTCCTGAGAAACATTCCACCAAATGGAATTTCCTAAGAAACATTCCGCCACATGGAATGTCCTAAGAAACATTCCACCACATAGAATGTCCTAAGAAACATTCTGCCAAATGGAATTTCCTAAGAAACATTCAGCCAAATGGAATGTTCTAAGAAACATTCCGCCACATGGAATATCCTAAGAAACATTCCGCCAAATGGAATGTCCTAAGAAACATTCCGCCAATAGGAATGTCCTAAGAAACATTCCGCCAAATGGAATGTCCTAAGAAACATTCTGCCAAATGGAATGTCCTAAGAAACATTCCGCCAAATGGAATGTCCTAAGAAACATTTCGCCACATGGAATGTCCTAAGAAACATTCCAACAAATGGAATTGCCTAGGAAACATTCCGCCAAATGGAATCTCCTAAGAAACATTCTGCCAAATAGAATAGTCTAGAAAACATTCCACCACATGGAAAGCCCTAAGAAACATTCCGCCACATGGAATAGCCTAAGAAACATTCCGCCACATGGTATGTCCTGAGAAACATTCCGCCAAATGGAATGTCCTAAGAAACATTCCTCCACATGGAATGTCCTAAGAAACATTCCGCCACATGGAATTTCCTAGGAAACATTCCGCCACATGGAATGTCCTAAGAAACATTCCACCACATAGAACGATTAAATAAACATTCCACCAAATAGAATGTTCTAAGAAACATTCCACAACATGGAATGTCCTAAGAAACATTCCACAACATGGAATGTCCTGAGAAACATTCCGCCAAATGGAATTTCCTAAGAAACATTCCGCCAAATTGAATTTCCTAGGAAACATTCCGCCACATGGAATTTCCTAAGAAACATTCCACCACATAGAACGATTTAAGAAACATTCCACCAAATAGAATGTCCTAAGAAACATTCCACAACATGGAATGTCCTAAGAAACATTCCGCCAAATGGAATGTCCTGAAAAACATTCCACCAAATGGAATTTCCTAAGAAACATTCCGCCACATGAAATGTCCTTACGAAACATTGCACCACATAGAATGTCCTAAGAAACATTCTGCCAAATGGAATTTCCTAAGAAACATTCCGCCAAATGGAATGTTCTAAGAAACATTCCGCCACATGGAATATCCTAAGAAACATTCCGCCAAATGGAATGTCCTAAGAAACATTCCGCCAATAGGAATGTCCTAAGAAAAATTCCGCCAAATGGAATGTCCTAAGAAACATTCTGCCAAATGGAATGTCCTAAAAAACATTCCGCCAAATGGAATGTCCTAAGAAACATTCCGCCACATGGAATGTCCTAAGAAACATTCCAACAAATGGAATTTCCTAGGAAACATTCCGCCAAATGGAATCTCCTAAGAAACATTCCGCCAAATAGAATAGTCTAGAAAACATTACACCACATGGAAAGCCCTAAGAAACATTCCGCCACATGGAATAGCCTAAGAAACATTCTGCCACATGGTATGTCCTGAGAAACATTCCGCCAAATGGAATGTCAAAAGAAACATTCCTCCACATGGAATGTCCTAAGAAACATTCCGCCACATGGAATTTCCTAGGAAACATTCCGCCACATTGAATGTCCTAAGAAACATTCGACCACATAGAACGATTAAATAAACATTCCACCAAATAGAATGTCCTAAGAAACATTCCACAACATGGAATGTCCTAAGAAACATTCCGCCAAATGGAATGTCCTGAGAAACATTCCGCCAAATGGAATTTCCTAAGAAACATTCCGCCAAATGAAATTTCCTAGGAAACATTCCGCCACATGGAATGTCTTAAGAAACATTCCACCACATAGAATGATTTAAGAAACATTCCACCAAATAGAATGTTCTAAGAAACATTCCGTCAAATAGAATGTCCTAAGAAACATTCCACAACATGGAATGTCCTAAGAAACATTCCGCCACATGGAATGTCCTGAGAAACATTCCGCCAAATGGAATGTCGTAAGAAACATTCCGCCTCATGGAATGTCCTAAGAAACATTCCGCCAAATAGAATGTCCTAAGAAAGATTCCGCCACATGGAACGTCCTGAGAAACATTCCGCCAAATGGAATGTCCTAAGAAAGATTCCGCCACATGGAACGTCCTGAGAAACATTCCGCCAAATGGAGTGTCGCAGGAAACATTCCGCCAAATGGAATGTCCTGAGAAACATTCCGCTAAATGGAATTTCCTAAGAAACATTCCGCCACATGGAATGTCCTAAGAAACATTCCACCACATAAAACGGTCTAAGAAACATTCCGCCACATAGAACGATTTAAGAAACATTCCACCGCATGGAAAGCCCTAAGAAACATTCCGCCACATGGAATAGCCTAAGAAACATTCCGCTACATGATATGTCCTGAGAAACATTCCGCCAAATGGAATGTCCTAAGAAACATTCCTTTACATGGAATTTCCTAGGAAACATTCCGCCACATGGAATGTCCTAAGAAACATTCGACCACATAGAACGATTAAATAAACATTCCACCAAATAGAATGTCCTAAGAAACATTCCACAACATGGAATGTTATAAGAAACATTCCGCCAAATGGAATGTCCTGAGAAACATTCCGCCAAATGGAATTTCCTAAGAAACATTCCGCCACATGGAATTACCTAAGAAACATTCCGCCAAATGGAATGTTCTAAGAAACATTCCGCCACATGGAATATCCTAAGAAACATTCCGCCAAATGGAATGTCCTAAGAAACATTCCGCCAATAGGAATGTCCTAAGAAAAATTCCGCCAAATGGAATGTCCTAAGAAACATTCTGCCAAATGGAATGTCCTAAGAAACATTCCGCCAAATGGAATGTCCTAAGAAACATTCCGCCACATGGAATGTCCTAAGAAACATTCCAACAAATGGAATTTCCTAGGAAACATTCCGCCAAATGGAATCTCCTAAGAAACATTCCGCCAAATAGAATAGTCTAGAAAACATTCCACCACATGGAAAGCCCTAAGAAACATTCCGCCACATGGAATAGCCTAAGAAACATTCCGCCACATGGTATGTCCTGAGAAACATTCCGCCAAATGGAATGTCAAAAGAAACATTCCTCCACATGGAATGTCCTAAGAAACATTCCGCCACATGGAATTTCCTAGGAAACATTCCGCCACATTGAATGTCCTAAGAAACATTCGACCACATAGAACGATTAAATAAACATTCCACCAAATAGAATGTCCTAAGAAACATTCCACAACATGGAATGTCCTAAGAAACATTCCGCCAAATGGAATGTCCTGAGAAACATTCCGCCAAATGGAATTTCCTAAGAAACATTCCGCCAAATGGAATTTCCTAGGAAACATTCCGCCACATGGAATGTCTTAAGAAACATTCCACCACATAGAATGATTTAAGAAACATTCCACCAAATAGAATGTTCTAAGAAACATTCCGTCAAATAGAATGTCCTAAGAAACATTCCACAACATGGAATGTCCTAAGAAACATTCCGCCACATGGAATGTCCTGAGAAACATTCCGCCAAATGGAATGTCGTAAGAAACATTCCGCCTCATGGAATGTCCTAAGAAACATTCCGCCAAATAGAATGTCCTAAGAAAGATTCCGCCACATGGAACGTCCTGAGAAACATTCCGCCAAATGGAATGTCCTAAGAAAGATTCCGCCACATGGAACGTCCTGAGAAACATTCCGCCAAATGGAGTGTCGCAGGAAACATTCCGCCAAATGGAATGTCCTGAGAAACATTCCGCTAAATGGAATTTCCTAAGAAACATTCCGCCACATGGAATGTCCTAAGAAACATTCCACCACATAAAACGGTCTAAGAAACATTCCGCCACATAGAACGATTTAAGAAACATTCCACCGCATGGAAAGCCCTAAGAAACATTCCGCCACATGGAATAGCCTAAGAAACATTCCTCTACATGATATGTCCTGAGAAACATTCCGCCAAATGGAATGTCCTAAGAAACATTCCTTTACATGGAATTTCCTAGGAAACATTCCGCCACATGGAATGTCCTAAGAAACATTCGACCACATAGAACGATTAAATAAACATTCCACCAAATAGAATGTCCTAAGAAACATTCCACAACATGGAATGTTATAAGAAACATTCCGCCAAATGGAATGTCCTGAGAAACATTCCGCCAAATGGAATTTCCTAAGAAACATTCCGCCACATGGAATAGCCTAAGAAACATTCCGCTACATGATATGTCCTGAGAAACATTCCGCCAAATGGAATGTCCTAAGAAACATTCCTTTACATGGAATTTCCTAGGAAACATTCCGCCACATGGAATGTCTTAAGAAACATTCGACCACATAGAACGATTAAATAAACATTCCACCAAATAGAATGTCCTAAGAAACATTCCACAACATGGAATGTTATAAGAAACATTCCGCCAAATGGAATGTCCTGAGAAACATTCCGCCAAATGGAATTTTCTAAGAAACATTCCGCCACATGGAATGTCCTAAGAAACATTCGACCACATAGAATGATTAAATAAACATTCCACCAAATAGAATGTCCTAAGAAACATTCCACAACATGGAATGTCCTAAGAAACATTCCTCCAAATAGAATGTCCTAAGAAACATTCCACAACATGGAATGTCCTAAGAAACATTCCGCCACATGGAATGTCCTGAGAAACATTCCGCCAAATGGAATGTCGTAAGAAACAATCCGCCTCATGGAATGTCCTAAGAAACATTCCGCCAAATAGAATGTCCTAAGAAACATTCCGCCACATGGAATGTCCTGAGAAACATTCCGCCAAATGGAATGTCGCAAGAAACATTTCTGCCAAATGGAATGTCCTGAGAAACATTCCGCTAAATGGAATGTCGTAAGAAACATTCCGCCAAATGGAATGTCCTAACAAACATTCCGTCAAATGGAATGTGTTGAGAAACATTCCACCATATGGAATGTTTTAAGAAACATTCCTACAAATGGAATGTCCTAAAAAAAACTTTCCGATAAAATGGAATCTCCTAAGAAACATTCCGCCAAATAGAATAATCTAGAAAACATTCCACCACATGGAATGCCCTAAGAAACATTCCGCCACATGGAATAGCCTAAGAAACATTCCGCCACATGGTATGTCCTGAGTAACATTCCGCCAAATGGAATGTCCTAAGAAACATTCCGCCACATGGAATGTCCTAAGAAACATTCCGCCACATGGAATTTCCTAGGAAACATTCCGCCACATGGTATGTCCTAAGAAACATTCCACCACATAGAACGATTAAATAAACATTCCACCAAATAGAATGTCCTAAGAAACATTCCACAACATGGAATGTTATAAGAAACATTCCGCCAAATGGAATGTCCTAAGAAACATTCCGCCACATGGAATGTCCTAAGAAACATTCCACCACATAGAATGATTTAAGAAACATTCCACCAAATAGAATGTTCTAAGAAATATTCCGTCAAATAGAATGTCCTAAGAAACATTCCACAACATGGAATGTCTTAAGAAACATTCCACCACATGGAATGTCCTGAGAAACATTCCGCCAAATGGAATGTCGTAAGAAACATTCCTGGGTCCTTCGGCAGCACACAATGGGTTAAGTCTAGGTTCCCTAGAACAAGGCAGAAGAGACATGCAAAGCAGTAACCAATCAGAATTGGTCACCACCTATATATAGCAGGAAGGACCACCCACAGCCAGAGTTTTTTTCTTCTGCATGGTAAGAAGAGACTTGGTTGTTTTTTCATGCATTTGTTTATTGATATTTTTTTCTTTTTATTACAGTTTGCCCTATCAGTGTCTGGGGGTACAACTGTCAGTACATCATAGGGAAAAAAACTCACGGTGCGTGAGTTTCTATGTTTGTATGCCGGTATAAGTGGGTCGAGACTCAGGGCTGCTGTGAGCATTCCCTCCGAACCTAAAAAAGATACCGAACATCTCCCAGGAATCAGACGCTGCAATTTACTTTTGCGGAACAGCCGTTCCCGAGTGGATGTATGATGCCTTTCAAAGGAACATGCACGGAGCACAGGGGGTAAGTGTTTTTTCTCCCTGGACGGCTGCGATGATGTACGGGTGATGAAGCACTCAGGGATTACATTCAGGTACGATTTATTTATGGTATTATGACTCCCATCATGCGTCCTGCCTCTGTATCAGTTGTCTGGGCGATGCGGGGAGAGTAGTGCTGACGTCACACTCATCCCGCTGCTGCCCGCTCACGGACCATTTGAATTTGGCGCCCTCTGGAGCCGCGCGCGCTGTCAAACTTCCAGCGGCGCCTCACTCCTCCAGTCAGCAGCTGGCTAGCTCCTGTCAATACAGGTAAGGGGAGGGGTGTAGGCGGCACTGGGGCGGTCCCGGGGCGGATCAGAGTTGCAGACGGGGAAAATCCTTCTTAACCTCGGGGATTCCCTGCGTTCTGTGCCCTCTGCTAGGCAGCCGCTCGCCTGTGACAGAACTGTAAGTACCTCTACCTGTGATACATGTGATAAGCGTTGGTTTTGTTCTGCTAGCTGTTGCATTTAATTGTATATCGTAGATCCAGTATGGATTCCCCTGCTAGGAAGAATGCAAGCAAGTCTCAGCATAGATTATGCACATCCTGCCAACAGCCCTTGCCTGAGGATAATTCCTCTGACACATGTACTCTTTGCAGCTCTGCAGTACCGTCCTCTAACACCTCACTCACAGATTCTATCAGGGACATTATTAGGAATGAACTATCTAATATGTTTGGGGACGGAGGTCCTGGAGCTAAACGCAGAAGGTTGGCTAAAGCAAATAATTCTCCGGTGGGTTCTTCTAAAGAGGAGTCCTCCTCATCAGATTCAGAGGGCGATATTTCTAATGACTATTATCTGTTCCATAAGGACGAAGTCTCGAGACTCGTAAAAGCGGTCAAAGGGACTCTGGAATCGGAGAGGTCGGTTACGAATAAAGCTCCTAGAGATGCACTTTATTATTTTCCACTGAGTGATGACAGATCTTTTCCTTCCCACCCCTTGCTTATGTCCTGGATGCAAAAGGACTGGGGGAAACCAGACAAACGTCTGGATACGGGATCAAGATTTAAATCTGTTTACAGGCTACAGGAAGCACAAACCTCATCCTGGGAAGCTCCTCCAAAACTAGACTTAGCGGTCGCTAAGCTGTCCAAAAAATCCATTTTTCCACAGGAAGAAGCTTCCATGTTAAAGGATCCTCTAGACAAGAAGGCGGACGTCCTTGCAAAAAAATCCTATGCTGCAGCTGCAGCAAGTTCAAAAGTGGCTTTGGCTTCAATTCCTGTAGCAAGAGCCCTTAGGGTATGGCTCAGTGACATTACCAAGGATCTCTCTTCACAGGTACCCAGGGAAGAGATTCTAGAAAAATTACCGACAATGAAGGCAGCAGCAGAATTCCTGTGCGATGCCCCGGTGGATACTCTGGCTTTGGCTTCAAAAATTATGACATCAGCAAATTCTACTAGAAGGTGTCTATGGCTCAAGCAATGGCCGGGGGATGTATCATCTAAGCAACACTTTTGCTCCCTCCCGTTCCAGCCTGAGAGTTTGTTCGGCCCTCAGCTTAAGGACATCCTAAAGGACTTGCATGAGGAAAAAGGCACTTCTTTTCCTTTTCCTAAGAAGCCAGCCTATAAGGCAAGGAAACAAGCCAAATCTCCTCCCAAAGGACGGAGGGATTATCGATCCAACAGGTTTAAGAATTTTAGACCGAGGCAGTCGGGCTCAGCATCATCTTCTTCTAAGAAAATGCCAGGGAAGAAGGATTCCAGCTTATGACGCCAATTTATCAAGATTAGACGTAGGAGGGAGACTCGGGCGTTTCATGACAGCATGGTCAAGGTCTACAGAAGACAAATGGGTCTTGTCCCTCATCAAAAGTGGTTACTTCCTGGAACTAAGGGCGATTCCTCCCGACCAATTTTTTCTAAACAGGTCCTCGGATCCACATCTTCTTCCCCTGGTAAGGGACTTCATCTGCAAAAACGCCTTGGAACCTGTCCCCAGTCCCCAAAGAGGCAGGGGTTTTTACTCACGGATTTTCACCGTACCCAAGTCCAGCGGGAAACACAGGCTAGTAATAGACCTGTCTCACCTGAACAAATTTATGAAGAAGATTCCATTCAAGATGGACAACATCAAGTCAGTTATTCCACTGCTGGACAGGGGGGATTTTATGGCATCGTTGGACCTTATAGATGCTTACCTACATATTCCGATAGCCCCAGCTCATCGGAGGTTCCTGAGAGTTGCTATTCTCTGGAATCAGAAGATTCACCATCTTCAGTTTTGCTGTCTCCCTTTCGGGCTCTCATCAGCCCCCAGAGTCTTTACCAAAGTCTGCGTAGTCCTCTCTGCAATACTGAGGATCAGGGGGATTCGTGTGGTCCCGTATCTGGACGACTGGCTGATCATCGCCAAGTCCGCAGACCAGCTGTCCTATCAAGTCACAGAGTCTATCCATCTGTTTCAACAACACGGTTTTCTAGTCAACTTCGAGAAGTCTCAACTGGCTCCTTCTCAATCCTTGATTTTCCTGGGATTTGTAATCGACACACTACAGATGAAATTATATCTGTCAGGAGATCGAATCAGGAGATTGAGGAAACAAGTCTCCTTTCTCCTAAACAATTCTACCTGTACCATCAGGACTGCTATGAGAGTACTAGGTACCCTGTCATCAACCCTAGATGCAGTCCTGTGGGCACGGGCTCACATTCGTCAATTACAGAAGGATATATTGACAGCGTGGAACAGAAATCATCATACGTTGCAGAGATACATGACGATCTCACGGGCAACGCAGGTGGACCTTCGCTGGTGGTTGAAACCTCTTCATGTGTCTCGAGGAGTATCCCTTATCCCGCAGGAGAAAATTGTGCTCACAACAGATGCCTCGCAGTTCGGGTGGGGAGCACATATCCAGAATTATTGGATACAAAGAGAATGGTCGACACGAGAGAAGCTGATGTCTTCCAACAGAAGGGAACTTCGGGCCATAAAATTGGCCCTGTTTCACTTCCAGTCACGGCTAAAGAATCAGAGTATTCTGGTACAATCGGACAACCTGTCGGCTGTATTCTACCTAAACAAACAGGGGGGCACAAGATGCCAGTCCCTCTTGGAAGAGAGCCAGTCTATTTTTCATTGGGCGGAAAAGAATATGGCCCAGATATCAGCAGTGCATATCAAAGGGACACTGAACCAATCTGCAGATATACTCAGCAGGCACACCGTACTGCCAGGGGAATGGTCCCTGTCACCGAAAGTGTTTCGTCAAGTGACTCTGAAATTTGGAGTCCCAGACCTAGACGCCTTTGCGTCTCGGCACAACGCCAAGCTCCCCAGGTTTTGTTCGAGGGACCAGACGCATCAACCTACGTTCGTGGACGGTCTGGCGACCCCATGGGAGAAGAATTTCGTTTATGCATTTCCCCCTCTATCTCTGATCCCGAGAGTCCTCTCCAAAGTGAAAATGGAAGGGACCAGGTGCATCTTGATTCTCCCCTACTGGCCACGCAGGCCATGGTTCTCCCTTGCAATCACGCTGGCGAAGGGCAGGATTTGGAAACTTCCCATGGTTCCAGATCTACTGTCACAGAGGGGATTCCTACACCCGAACCTGGACCGTCTAAAATTAGCGGCTTGGCGGATGAACTGAGCGGCATCAACACAGAAAATCTGTCAGAGGATGTCCTGAATACAATGGTCAATGCTAGGAGGAAGAGCACCCGGCTAAAATATGCGGGAGTATGGAAGACGTTTCAGGCATTCTCCACAGACTGTTCAGTTGCAAGCGTATTAAACTTCCTTCAAAGGGGTTTAAACCAGGGTCTAAAGTTCAGTACCATTCGGGTGCAGTTTGCCGCAATTAATTCCTTTATGGCAGGGAAGTTCTCAGGCAACCCCCTGATCACAAGATTCCTCAAAGGGGCAAGGAACTTGAGACCTCCAATAACATCTCCTGCTCCATCTTGGGATTTGCACATAGTGCTAGAAGCCTTCAAGAAAGCTCCCTTTGAACCGTTGAGTTCCACTGAACTACACCACTTATCCTGGAAGACGGCTTTTCTAGTGGCGATGGCCTCAGCCCGAAGGGTTAGTGAAATACAGGCCCTCTCCTGCCGAGAACCATATCTTAGAGATCTGGGAGATGCCCTGTTTCTCCGTACTATGCCGGGGTTTCTTCCCAAGGTGGCCTCTCAATCAGCGCTAAATCAAGAGATCATTCTCCCAAGCTTGCCTTCATCAAATTCTGAAGGGAATCCGTTGGATGTTAGAAGATCGGTTTTGGAGTATCTCAAAAGAGTACAGTCATTCAGACTGGCGGAGAATTTGTTTATTCTCTACGAAGGGAAGATGAAAGGATTCAAGGCCTCTAAAAGGACTATCTCTAACTGGATCCGTAATGCCATTACACTATCCTACTCACTGCAAGATCTGCAAGCACCGGAAGGGATAAGGGCCCACTCTACCAGGGCAGTGTCCTCATCATGGGCGGAAATTGCAAATGTTCCACTACAAGAGATCTGCAGGGCGGCGACGTGGTCAAGCACCTCAACATTCACATCCTGTTATAGGCTGGATGTCACAGGCGAAGCAGCCTTGGGCAGGAAGGTGCTAGAAGTATGAGTACTGGATTTGTACCCCCCCCTTTTAATTTCACTGCTACGTAGTCCCATTGTGTGCTGCCGAAGGACCCAGGAATGTAGGAATTTCGATACTTACCTACCGGGAAATTCCCGTTCCTGGCGTCCGTAGGCAGCACAACACACCCTCCCTATTAAATTGTTTTGCTGCATACGAACTCTGGCTGTGGGTGGTCCTTCCTGCTATATATAGGTGGTGACCAATTCTGATTGGTTACTGCTTTGCATGTCTCTTCTGCCTTGTTCTAGGGAACCTAGACTTAACCCATTGTGTGCTGCCTACGGACGCCAGGAACGGGAATTTCCCGGTAGGTAAGTATCGAAATTCCTACATTCTGCCTCATGGAATGTCCTAAGAAACATTCCGCCAAATAGAATGTCCTAAGAAAGATTCCGCCACATGGAACGTCCTGAGAAACATTCCGCCAAATGGAATGTCGCAGGAAACATTCCGCCAAATGGAATGTCCTGAGAAACATTCCGCCAAATGGAATTTCCTAAGAAACATTCCGCCACATGGAATGTCCTAAGAAACATTCCACCACATAAAACGGTCTAAGAAACATTCTGTCACATAGAACGATTTAAGAAACATTCCACCAAATAGAATGTCCTAAAAAACATTCCGCCTCATGGAATGTCCTAAAAAAAATTCCGCCAAATAGAATGTCCTAAGAAACATTCCACAACATGGAATGTCCTAAGAAACATTCCGCCAAATGGAATAACCTAAGAAACATTCCGCCACATGGAATGTCCTAAGAAACATTCCACCACATAGAACGATTAAATAAACATTCCACCAAATAGAATGTCCTAAGAAACATTCCACAACATGGAATGTCCTAAGAAACATTCCGCCAAATGGAATGTCCTGAGAAACATTCCGCCAAATGGAATTTCCTAAGAAACATTCCGCCAAATGGAATTTCCTAGGAAACATTCCACCACATGGAATGTCCTAAGAAACATTCCACCACATAGAATGATTTAAGAAACATTCCACCAAATAGAATGTTCTAAGAAACATTCCGTTAAATAGAATGTCCTAAGAAACATTCCACAACATGGAATGTCCTAAGAAACATTCCGCCACATGGAATGTCCTGAGAAACATTCCGCCAAATGGAATGTCGTATGAAACATTCCGCCTCATGGAATGTCCTAAGAAACATTCCGCCAAATAGAATGTCCTAAGAAAGATTCCGCCACATGGAACGTCCTGAGAAACATTCCGCCAAATGGAATGTCCTAAGAAAGATTCCGCCACATGGAACGTCCTGAGAAACATTCCGCCAAATGGAGTGTCGCAGGAAACATTCCGCCAAATGGAATGTCCTGAGAAACATTCCGCTAAATGGAATTTCCTAAGAAACATTCCGCCACATGGAATGTCCTAAGAAACATTCCACCACATAAAACGGTCTAAGAAACATTCCGCCACATAGAACGATTTAAGAAACATTCCACCACATGGAAAGCCCTAAGAAACATTCCGCCACATGGAATAGCCTAAGATACATTCCGCCACATGGTATGTCCTGAGTAACATTCCGCCAAATGGAATGTCCTAAGAAACATTCCTCCACATGGAATGTCCTAAGAAACATTCCACCACATGGAATTTCCTAGGAAACATTCCACCACATGGAATGTCCTAAGAAAAATTCCACCACATAGAACGATTAAATAAACATTCCACCAAATAGAATGTCCTAAGAAACATTCCACAACATGGAATGTCCTGAGAAACATTCCGCCAAATGGAATTTCCTAAGAAACATTCCACCACATAGAATGATTTAAGAAACATTCCACCAAATAGAATGTTCTAAGAAATATTCCGTCAAATAGAATGTCCTAAGAAACATTCCACAACATGGAATGTCCTAAGAAACATTCCGCCACATGGAATGTCCTGAGAAACATTCCGCCAAATGGAATGTCGTAAGAAACATTCCGCCTCATGGAATGTCCTAAGAAACATTCCGCCAAATAGAATGTCCTAAGAAAGATTCCGCCACATGGAACGTCCTGAGAAACATTCCGCCAAATGGAATGTCCTAAGAAACATTCCGCCAAATGGAATGTCCTAAGAAACATTCCGCCAAATGGAATTTCCTAAGAAACATTCCACCACATGGAATGTCCTAAGAAACATTCCACCACATAAAACGATCTAAGAAAAATTCCGCCACATAGAACGATTTAAGAAACATTCCACCAAATAGAATGTCCTAAGAAACATTCCGCCTCATGGAATGTCCTAAAAAACATTCCGCCAAATAAAATGTCCTACGAAACATTCCACAAAATGGAATGTCCTAAGAAACATTCCGCCAAATGGAATAACCTAAGAAACATTCCGCCAAAAGGAATAACCTAAGAAACATTCCGCCACATGGAATGTCCTAAGAAACATTCCGCCACATAATATTTCATAGGAAACATTCCGCCACATGGAATGTCCTAAGAAACATTCCACCACATAGAACGATTTAAGAAACATTCCACCAAATAGAATGTCCTAAGAAACATTCCGCCAAATAGAATGTCCTAAGAAACATTCCGCCACATGGAATGTCCTAAGAAACATTCCGCCACATGAAATTTCATAGGAATCATTCCGCCACATGGAATGTCCTAAGAAACATTCCACCAAATAGAATGTCCTAAGAAACATTCCACAACATGGAATGTCCTAAGAAACATTCCGCCAAATTAAACGTCCTGAGAAACATTCCGCCAAATAGAATTTCCTAAGAAACATTCCGCCACATAGGATGTTCTAAGAAACATTCCACCACATAAAATGTCCTAAGAAACATTCCGCCATATAGAATTTCCTAAGAAACATTCCGCCAAATGGAATGTCCTAAGAAACATTCCGCCAAATGGAATGTCCTAAGAAACATTCCGCCACATGGAATGTCCTAAGTAACATTACGCCAAATGAAATTTCCTAAGAAACATTCCGCCAAATGGAATGTCCTAAGAAACATTCCGCCAAATAGAATGTCCTGAGAAACATTCCGCCACATGGAATGTCCTAAAAAACATTCCACCAAATACAATGTCCTATGAAACATTCCGCCTTATGGAATGTCCTAAGAAACATTCCGCCAAATAGATTGTCCTAAGAAACATTCCACAACATAGAATGTCCTAAGAAACATTCCGCCAAATGGAATTTCCTAAGAAAAATTCCGCCACATGGAATGTCCTAAGAAACATTCCGCCAAATGGAATGTCCTAAGAAACATTCCGCCAAATGGAATGTCCTGAGAAACATTCCGCCACATGGAATGTCCTAAGAAACATTCCGCCACATGGAATGTCCTAAGAAACATTCCACCTCATGGAATGTCCTAAGAAACATTCCGGCAAATAGAATGTCCTAAGAAACATTCCGCCAAATGAAATTTCCGAAGAAACATTCCGACAAATGGAATGTCCTAAGAAACATTCCACCAAATAGAATGTCCTGAGAAACATTTCGCCACATGGAATGTCCTAAGAAACATTCCACCACATAGAATGATTTAAGAAACATTCCACCAAATAGAATGTCCTAAGAAACATTCCGCCTTATGGAATGTCCTAAGAAACATTCCGCCAAATAGATTGTCCTAAGAAACATTCCACAACATGGAATGTCCTAAGAAACATTCCGCCATATGGAATGTCCTGAGAAACATTCCGCCAAATGGAATGTCGTAAGAAACAATCCGCCTCATGGAATGTCCTAAGAAACATTCCGCCAAATAGAATGTCTTAAGAAACATTCCGCCACATGGAATGTTCTGAGAAACATTCCGCCAAATGGAATGTCGCAAGAAACATTCCGCCAAATGGAATGTCCTGAGAAACATTCCGCCAAATGAAATGTCGTAAGAAACATTCCGCCAAATGGAATGTCCTAACAAACATTCCGTCAAATGGAATGTGTTGAGAAACATTCCACCACCTGGAATGTTTTACGAAACATTCTGACAAATGGAATGTCCTAAAAAAACTTTCCGCCAAATGGAATCTCCTAAGAAACATTCCGCCAAATAGAATAATCTAGAAAACATTTCACCATATGGAATGCCCTAAGAAACATTCCGCCACATGGAATAGCCTAAGAAACATTCCGCCAAATGGAATGTCCTGAGAAACATTCCGCCAAATGGAATGTCCTAAGAAACATTCCGCCACATGGAATATCCTAGGAAACAATCCGCCACATGGAATTTCCTAAGAAACATTCCATCACATAGAACGATTTAAAAAACATTCCACCAAATAGAATGTCCTAAGAAACATTCCACAACATGGAATGTCCTAAGAAACATTCCGCCAAATAGAATGTCCTAAGAAAGATTCCGCCACATGGAACGTCCTGAGAAACATTCCGCCAAATGGAATGTCCTAAGAAACATTCCGCCAAATGGAATGTCCTGAGAAACATTCCGCCAAATGGAATTTCCTAAGAAACATTCCACCACATGGAATGTCCTAAGAAACATTCCACCACATAAAACGATCTAAGAAAAATTCCGCCACATATAACGATTTAAGAAACATTCCACCAAATAGAATGTCCTAAAAAACATTCCGCCAAATAAAATGTCCTAAGAAACATTCCACAACATGGAATGTCCTAAGAAACATTCCGCCAAATGGAATAACCTAAGAAACATTCCGCCAAAAGGAATAACCTAAGAAACATTCCGCCACATGGAATGTCCTAAGAAACATTCCGCCACATAATATTTCATAGGAAACATTCCGCCACATGGAATGTCCTAAGAAACATTCCACCACATAGAACGATTTAAGAAACATTCCACCAAATAGAATGTCCTAAGAAACATTCCACAACATGGAATGTCCTAAGAAACATTCCGCCAAATTAAACGTCCTGAGAAACATTCCGCCAAATAGAATTTCCTAAGAAACACTCCGCCACATAGGATGTTCTAAGAAACATTCCACCACATAAAATGTCCTAAGAAACATTCCGCCATATGGAATTTCCTAAGAAACATTCCGCCAAATGGAATGTCCTAAGAAACATTCCGCCAAATGGAATGTCCTAAGAAACATTCCGCCACATGGAATGTCCTAAGTAACATTACGCCAAATGAAATTTCCTAAGAAACATTCCGCCAAATGGAATGTCCTAAGAAACATTCCGCCAAATAGAATGTCCTGAGAAACATTCCGCCACATGGAATGTCCTAAGAAACATTCCACCAAATACAATGTCCTATGAAACATTCCGCCTTATGGAATGTCCTAAGAAACATTCCGCCAAATAGATTGTCCTAAGAAACATTCCACAACATGGAATGTCCTAAGAAACATTCCGCCAAATGGAATTTCCTAAGAAAAATTCCGCCACATGGAATGTCCTAAGAAACATTCCGCCAAATGGAATGTCCTAAGAAACATTCCGCCACATGGAATGTCCTGAGAAACATTCCGCCACATGGAATGTCCTAAGAAACATTCCGCCACATGGAATGTCCTAAGAAACATTCCGCCTCATGGAATGTCCTAAGAAATATTCCGGCAAATAGAATGTCCTAAGAAACATTCCGCCAAATGGAATGTCCTGAGAAACATTCCGCCAAATGGAATTTCCTAAGAAACATTCCACCACATAGAATGATTTAAGAAACATTCCACCAAATAGAATGTTCTAAGAAATATTCCGTCAAATAGAATGTCCTAAGAAACATTCCACAACATGGAATGTCCTAAGAAACATTCCGCCACATGGAATGTCCTGAGAAACATTCCGCCAAATAAAATGTCCTACGAAACATTCCAACACATGGAATAACCTAAGAAACATTCCGCCACATGGAATGTCCTAAGAAACATTCCGCCACATAATATTTCATAGGAAACATTCCGCCACATGGAATGTCCTAAGAAACATTCCACCACATAGAACGATTTAAGAAACATTCCACCAAATAGAATGTCCTAAGAAACATTCCACAACATGGAATGTCCTAAGAAACATTCCGCCAAATTAAACGTCCTTAGAAACATTCCGCCAAATAGAATTTCCTAAGAAACATTCCGCCACATAGGATGTTCTAAGAAACATTCCACCACATAAAATGTCCTAAGAAACATTCCGCCATATGGAATTTCCTAAGAAACATTCCGCCAAATGGAATGTCCTAAGAAACATTCCGCCAAATGGAATGTCCTAAGAAACATTCCGCCACATGGAATGTCCTAAGTAACATTACGCCAAATGAAATTTCCTAAGAAACATTCCGCCAAATGGAATGTCCTAAGAAACATTCCGCCAAATAGAATGTCCTGAGAAACATTCCGCCACATGGAATGTCCTAAGAAACATTCCACCAAATACAATGTCCTATGAAACATTCCGCCTTATGGAATGTCCTAAGAAACATTCCGCCAAATAGATTGTCCTAAGAAACATTCCACAACATGGAATGTCCTAAGAAACATTCCGCCAAATGGAATTTCCTAAGAAAAATTCCGCTACATGGAATGTCCTAAGAAACATTCCGCCAAATGGAATGTCCTAAGAAACATTCCGCCAAATGGAATGTCCTGAGAAACATTCCGCCACATGGAATGTCCTAAGAAACATTCCGCCACATGGAATGTCCTAAGAAACATTCCGCCACATGGAATGTCCTAAGAAACATTCCACCTCATGGAATGTCCTAAGAAACATTCCGGCAAATAGAATGTCCTAAGAAACATTCCGCCACATGGAATGTCCTGAGAAACATTCCGCCAAATGGAATGTCCTAAGAAACATTCCAAAACATGGAATGTCCTAAGAAATATTCCGCCACATGGAATGTCCTGAAAAACATTCCGCCAAATGGAATGTCGTAAGAAACATTCCGCATTATGGAATGTCCTAAGAAACATTACGCCAAATAGAATGTCCTAAGAAAGATTCCGCCACATGGAACGTCCTGAGAAACATTCCGCCAAATGGAATGTAGCAAGAAACATTCCGCCACATGGAATGTCCTAAGAAACATTCTGCCAAAGGAACTTTCCGAAGAAACACTCCGACAAATGGAATGTCCTAAGAAACATTCCGCCAAATAGAATGTCCTGAGAAACATTTCGCCACATGGAATGTCCTAAGAAACATTCCACCACATAGAATGATTTAAGAAACATTCCACCAAATAGAATGTCCTAAGAAACATTCCGCCTTATGGAATGTCCTAAGAAACATTCCGCCAAATAGATTGTCCTAAGAAACATTCCACAACATGGAATGTCCTAAGAAACATTCCGCCATATGGAATGTCCTGAGAAACATTCCGCCAAATGGAATGTCGTAAGAAACAATCCGCCTCATGGAATGTCCTAAGAAATATTCCGCCAAATAGAATGTCTTAAGAAACATTCCGCCACATGAAATGTTCTGAGAAACATTCCGCCAAATGGAATGTCGCAAGAAACATTCCGCCAAATGGAATGTCCTGAGAAACATTCCGCCAAATGGAATGTCGTAAGAAACATTCCGCCAAATGGAATGTCCTAACAAACATTCCGTCAAATGGAATGTGTTGAGAAACATTCCACCACCTGGAATGTTTTACGAAACATTCTGACAAATGGAATGTCCTAAAAAAACTTTCCGCCAAATGGAATCTCCTAAGAAACATTCCGCCAAATAGAATAATCTAGAAAACATTTCACCATATGGAATGCCCTAAGAAACATTCCGCCACATGGAATAGCCTAAGAAACATTCCGCCACATGGAATGTCCTGAGAAACATTCCGCCAAATGGAATGTCCTAAGAAACATTCCGCCACATGGAATATCCTAGGAAACAATCCGCCACATGGAATTTCCTAAGAAACATTCCATCACATAGAACGATTTAAAAAACATTCCACCAAATAGAATGTCCTAAGAAACATTCCACAACATGGAATGTCCTAAGAAACATTCCGGCAAATAGAATGTCCTAAGAAAGATTCCGCCACATGGAACGTCCTGAGAAACATTCCGCCAAATGGAATGTCCTAAGAAACATTCCGCCAAATGGAATGTCCTGAGAAACATTCCGCCAAATGGAATTTCCTAAGAAACATTCCACCACATGGAATGTCCTAAGAAACATTCTACCACATAAAACGATCTAAGAAAAATTCCGCCACATAGAACGATTTAAGAAACATTCCACCAAATAGAATGTCCTAAGAAACATTCCGCCTCATGGAATGTCCTAAAAAACATTCCGCCAAATAAAATGTCCTAAGAAACATTCCACAACATGGAATGTCCTAAGAAACATTCCGCCAAATGGAATAACCTAAGAAACATTCCGCCAAATGGAATAACCTAAGAAACATTCCGCCACATGGAATGTCCTAAGAAACATTCCGCCACATAATATTTCATAGGAAACATTCCACAACATGGAATGTCCTAAGAAACATTCCGCCAAATGGAATAACCTAAGAAACATTCCGCCACATGGAATGTCCTAAGAAACATTCCGCCACATAATATTTCATAGGAAACATTCCGCCACATGGAATGTCCTAAGAAACATTCCACCACATAGAACGATTTAAGAAACATTCCACCAAATAGAATGTCCTAAGAAACATTCCACAACATGGAATGTCCTAAGAAACATTCCGCCAAATCAAACGTCCTAAGAAACATTCCGCCAAATAGAATTTCCTAAGAAACATTCCGCCACATAGAATGTTCTAAGAAACATTCCACCACATAAAATGTCCTAAGAAACATTCCACAACATGGAATGTTATAAGAAACATTCCGCCAAATGGAATGTCCTGAGAAACATTCCGCCAAATGGAATTTTCTAAGAAACATTCCACCACATAGAATGATTTAAGAAACATTCCACCAAAAAGAATGTTCTAAGAAATATTCCGTCAAATAGAATGTCCTAAGAAACATTCCACAACATGGAATGTCCTAAGAAACATTCCGCCACATGGAATGTCCTGAGAAACATTCCGCCAAATGGAATGTCGTAAGAAACATTCCGCCTCATGGAATGTCCTAAGAAACATTCCGCCAAATAGAATGTCCTAAGAAAGATTCCGCCACATGGAACGTCCTGAGAAACATTCCGCCAAATGGAATGTCCTAAGAAACATTCCGCCAAATGGAATGTCCTGAGAAACATTCCGCCAAATGGAATTTCCTAAGAAACATTCCACCACATGGAATGTCCTAAGAAACATTCCACCACATAAAACGATCTAAGAAAAATTCCGCCACATAGAACGATTTAAGAAACATTCCACCAAATAGAATGTCCTAAGAAACATTCCGCCTCATGGAATGTCCTAAAAAACATTCCGCCAAATAAAATGTCCTAAGAAACATTCCACAACATGGAATGTCCTAAGAAACATTCCGCCAAATGGAATAACCTAAGAAACATTCCGCCAAAAGGAATAACCTAAGAAACATTCCCCCACATGGAATGTCCTAAGAAACATTCCGCCACATAATATTTCATAGGAAACATTCCGCCACATGGAATGTCCTAAGAAACATTCCACCACATAGAACGATTTAAGAAACATTCCACCAAATAGAATGTCCTAAGAAACATTCCACAACATGGAATGTCCTAAGACACATTCCGCCAAATTAAACGTCCTGAGAAACATTCTGCCAAATAGAATTTCCTAAGAAACATTCCGCCACATGGGATGTTCTAAGAAACATTCCACCACATAAAATGTCCTAAGAAACATTCCGCCATATGGAATTTCCTAAGAAACATTCCGCCAAATGGAATGTCCTAAGAAACATTCCGCCAAATGGAATGTCCTAAGAAACATTCCGCCACATGGAATGTCCTAAGTAACATTACGCCAAATGAAATTTCCTAAGAAACATTCCGCCAAATGGAATGTCCTAAGAAACATTCCGCCAAATAGAATGTCCTGAGAAACATTCCGCCACATGGAATGTCCTAAGAAACATTCCACCAAATACAATATCCTATGAAACATTCCGCCTTATGGAATGTCCTAAGAAACATTCCGCCAAATAGATTGTCCTAAGAAACATTCCACAACATGGAATGTCCTAAGAAACATTCCGCCAAATGGAATGTCCTAAGAAACATTCCGCCAAATGGAATGTCCTGAGAAACATTCCGCCACATGGAATGTCCGAAGAAACATTCCACCACATGGAATGTCCTAAGAAACATTCCGCCTCATGGAATGTCCTAAGAAACATTCCGGCAAATAGAATGTCCTAAGAAACATTCCGCCACATGGAATGTCCTAAGAAACATTCCGCCTCATGGAATGTCCTAAGAAACATTCCGGCAAATAGAATGTCCTAAGAAACATTCCGCCACATGGAACGTCCTGAGAAACATTCTGCCAAATGGAATGTCCTAAGAAACATTCCGCCAAATGGAATGTCCTGAGAAACATTCCGCCAAATGGAATTTCCTAAGAAACATTCCACCACATGGAATGTCCTAAGAAACATTCTACCACATAAAACGATCTAAGAAAAATTCCGCCACATAGAACGATTTAAGAAACATTCCACCAAATAGAATGTCCTAAGAAACATTCCGCCTCATGGAATGTCCTAAAAAACATTCCGCCAAATAAAATGTCCTAAGAAACATTCCACAACATGGAATGTCCTAAGAAACATTCCGCCAAATGGAATAACCTAAGAAACATTCCGCCAAATGGAATAACCTAAGAAACATTCCGCCACATGGAATGTCCTAAGAAACATTCCGCCACATAATATTTCATAGGAAACATTCCACAACATGGAATGTCCTAAGAAACATTCCGCCAAATGGAATAACCTAAGAAACATTCCGCCAAATGGAATAACCTAAGAAACATTCCGCCACATGGAATGTCCTAAGAAACATTCCGCCACACAATATTTCATAGGAAACATTCCGCCACATGGAATGTCCTAAGAAACATTCCACCACATAGAACGATTTAAGAAACATTCCACCAAATAGAATGTCCTAAGAAACATTCCACAACATGGAATGTCCTAAGAAACATTCCGCCAAATCAAACGTCCTGAGAAACATTCCGCCAAATAGAATTTCCTAAGAAACATTCCGCCACATAGAATGTTCTAAGAAACATTCCACCACATAAAATGTCCTAAGAAACATTCCACAACATGGAATGTTATAAGAAACATTCCGCCAAATGGAATGTCCTGAGAAACATTCCGCCAAATGGAATTTCCTAAGAAACATTCCACCACATAGAATGATTTAAGAAACATTCCACCAAATAGAATGTTCTAAGAAATATTCCGTCAAATAGAATGTCCTAAGAAACATTCCACAACATGGAATGTCCTAAGAAACATTCCGCCACATGGAATGTCCTGAGAAACATTCCGCCAAATGGAATGTCGTAAGAAACATTCCGCCTCATGGAATGTCCTAAGAAACATTCCGCCAAATAGAATGTCCTAAGAAAGATTCCGCCACATGGAACGTCCTGAGAAACATTCCGCCAAATGGAATGTCCTAAGAAACATTCCGCCAAATGGAATGTCCTGAGAAACATTCCGCCAAATGGAATTTCCTAAGAAACATTCCACCACATGGAATGTCCTAAGAAACATTCCACCACATAAAACGATCTAAGAAAAATTCCGCCACATAGAACGATTTAAGAAACATTCCACCAAATAGAATGTCCTAAGAAACATTCCGCCTCATGGAATGTCCTAAAAAACATTCCGCCAAATAAAATGTCCTAAGAAACATTCCACAACATGGAATGTCCTAAGAAACATTCCGCCAAATGGAATAACCTAAGAAACATTCCGCCAAAAGGAATAACCTAAGAAACATTCCGCCACATGGAATGTCCTAAGAAACATTCCGCCACATAATATTTCATAGGAAACATTCTGCCACATGGAATGTCCTAAGAAACATTCCACCACATAGAACGATTTAAGAAACATTCCACCAAATAGAATGTCCTAAGAAACATTCCACAACATGGAATGTCCTAAGACACATTCCGCCAAATTAAACGTCCTGAGAAACATTCTGCCAAATAGAATTTCCTAAGAAACATTCCGCCACATGGGATGTTCTAAGAAACATTCCACCACATAAAATGTCCTAAGAAACATTCCGCCATATGGAATTTCCTAAGAAACATTCCGCCAAATGGAATGTCCTAGGAAACATTCCGCCAAATGGAATGTCCTAAGAAACATTCCGCCACATGGAATGTCCTAAGTAACATTACGCCAAATGAAATTTCCTAAGAAACATTCCGCCAAATGGAATGTCCTAAGAAACATTCCGCCAAATAGAATGTCCTGAGAAACATTCCGCCACATGGAATGTCCTAAGAAACATTCCACCAAATACAATATCCTATGAAACATTCCGCCTTATGGAATGTCCTAAGAAACATTCCGCCAAATAGATTGTCCTAAGAAACATTCCACAACATGGAATGTCCTAAGAAACATTCCGCCAAATGGAATTTCCTAAGAAAAATTCCGCCACATGGAATGTCCTGAGAAACATTCCGCCACATGGAATGTCCGAAGAAACATTCCGCCACATGGAATGTCCTAAGAAACATTCCGCCTCATGGAATGTCCTAAGAAACATTCCGGCAAATAGAATGTCCTAAGAAACATTCCGCCACATGGAATGTCCTGAGAAACATTCCGCCAAATGGAATGTCCTAAGAAACATTCCACCACATAGAATGTTCTAAGAAACATTCCGTCTCATGGAATGTCCTAAGAAACATTCCGCCAAATAAAATGTCAAATCAAACATTCCAAAACATGGAATGTCCTAAGAAACATTCCGCCACATGGAATGTCCTGAGAAACATTCCGCCAAATGGAATGTCGTAAGAAACATTCCGCATTATGGAATGTCCTAAGAAACATTACGCCAAATAGAATGTCCTAAGAAAGATTCCGCCACATGGAACGTCCTGAGAAACATTCCTCCAAATGGAATGTAGCAAGAAACATTCCGCCACATGGAATGTCCTAAGAAACATTCCGACAAATGAAATTTCCGAAGAAACATTTCGACAAATGGAATGTCCTAAGAAACATTCCGCCAAATAGAATGTCCTGAGAAACATTTCGCCACATGGAATGTCCTAAGAAACATTCCACCACATAGAATGATTTAAGAAACATTCCACCAAATAGAATGTCCTAAGAAACATTCCGCCTTATGGAATGTCCTAAGAAACATTCCGCCAAATAGATTGTCCTAAGAAACATTCCACAACATGGAATGTCCTAAGAAACATTCCGCCATATGGAATGTCCTGAGAAACATTCCGCCAAATGGAATGTCGTAAGAAACAATCCGCCTCATGGAATGTCCTAAGAAACATTCCGCCAAATAGAATGTCTTAAGAAACATTCCGCCACATGGAATGTTCTGAGAAACATTCCGCCAAATGGAATGTCGCAAGAAACATTCCGCCAAATGGAATGTCCTGAGAAACATTCCGCCAAATGGAATGTCGTAAGAAACATTCCGCCAAATGGAATGTCCTAACAAACATTCCGTCAAATGGAATGTGTTGAGAAACATTCCACCACCTGGAATGTTTTACGAAACATTCTGACAAATGGAATGTCCTAAAAAAACTTTCCGCCAAATGGAATCTCCTAAGAAACATTCCGCCAAATAGTATAATCTAGAAAACATTTCACCATATGGAATGCCCTAAGAAACATTCCGCCACATGGAATAGCCTAAGAAACATTCCGCCACATGGAATGTCCTGAGAAACATTCAGCCAAATGGAATGTCCTAAGAAACATTCCGCCACATGGAATATCCTAGGAAACAATCCGCCACATGGAATTTCCTAAGAAACATTCCATCACATAGAACGATTTAAAAAACATTCCACCAAATAGAATGTCCTAAGAAACATTCCACAACATGGAATGTCCTAAGAAACATTCCGGCAAATAGAATGTCCTAAGAAAGATTCCGCCACATGGAACGTCCTGAGAAACATTCCGCCAAATGGAATGTCCTAAGAAACATTCCGCCAAATGGAATGTCCTGAGAAACATTCCGCCAAATGGAATTTCCTAAGAAACATTCCACCACATGGAATGTCCTAAGAAACATTCTACCACATAAAACGATCTAAGAAAAATTCCGCCACATAGAACGATTTAAGAAACATTCCACCAAATAGAATGTCCTAAGAAACATTCCGCCTCATGGAATGTCCTAAAAAACATTCCGCCAAATAAAATGTCCTAAGAAACATTCCACAACATGGAATGTCCTAAGAAACATTCCGCCAAATGGAATAACCTAAGAAACATTCCGCCAAATGGAATAACCTAAGAAACATTCCGCCACATGGAATGTCCTAAGAAACATTCCGCCACATAATATTTCATAGGAAACATTCCGCCACATGGAATGTCCAAAGAAACATTCCACCACATAGAACGATTTAAGAAACATTCCACCAAATAGAATGTCCTAAGAAACATTCCACAACATGGAATGTCCTAAGAAACATTCCGCCAAATTAAACGTCCTGAGAAACATTCCGCCAAATAGAATTTCCTAAGAAACATTCCGCCACATAGAATGTTCTAAGAAACATTCCACCACATAAAATGTCCTAAGAAACATTCCGCCATATGGAATTTCCTAAGAAACATTCCGCCAAATGGAATGTCCTAAGAAACATTCCGCCAAATGGAATGTCCTAAGAAACATTCCGCCACATGGAATGTCCTAAGTAACATTACGCCAAATGAAATTTCCTAAGAAACATTCCGCCAAATGGAATGTCCTAAGAAACATTCCGCCAAATAGAATGTCCTGAGAAACATTCCGCCACATGGAATGTCCTAAGAAACATTCCACCAAATACAATGTCCTATGAAACATTCCGCCTTATGGAATGTCCTAAGAAACATTCCGCCAAATAGATTGTCCTAAGAAACATTCCACAACATGGAATGTCCTAAGAAACATTCCGCCAAATGGAATTTCCTAAGAAAAATTCCGCCACATGGAATGTCCTAAGAAACATTCCGCCAAATGGAATGTCCTAAGAAACATTCCGCCAAATGGAATGTCCTGAGAAACATTCCGCCACATGGAATGTCCTAAGAAACATTCCGCCACATGGAATGTCCTAAGAAACATTCCGCCTCATGGAATGTCCTAAGAAACATTCCGGCAAATAGAATGTCCTAAGAAACATTCCGCCACATGGAATGTCCTGAGAAACATTCCGCCAAATGGAATGTCCTAAGAAACATTCCACCACATAGAATGTTCTAAGAAACATTCCGTCTCATGGAATCTCCTAAGAAACATTCCGCCAAATAGAATGTCCTAAGAAACATTCCGCCACATGGAATGTCCTAAGAAACATTCCGCCACATGGAATGTCCTGAGAAACATTCCGCCAAATGGAATGTCGTAAGAAACATTCCGCATTATGGAATGTCCTAAGAAACATTACGCCAAATAGAATGTCCTAAGAAAGATTCCGCCACATGGAATGTCCTAACAAACATTTCTTCAAATGGAATGTGTTAAGAAACATTCCACCACATGGAATGTTTTAAGAAACATTCTGACAAATGGAATGTCCTAAAAAAACTTTCCGCCAAATAGAATCTCCTAAGAAAAATTCCGCCAAATAGAATAATCTAGAAAACATTCCACCATATGGAATGCCCTAAGAAACATTCCGCCACATGGAATAGCCTAAGAAACATTCCGCCACATGGAATGTCCTAAGAAACATTCCGGCAAATAGAATGTCCTAAGAAACATTCCGCCACATGGAATGTCCTGAGAAACATTCCGCCAAATGGAATGTCGCAAGAAACATTCCGCAAAATGGAATGTCCTGAGAAACATTCCGTCTCATGGAATGTCCTAAGAAACATTCCGCCAAATAGAATATCCTAAGAAACATTCCACAACATGGAATGTCCTAAGAAACATTCCGCCACATGGAATGTCCTGAGAAACATTTTGCCAAATGGAATGTCGTAAGAAACATTCCGCCTCATGGAATGTCCTGAGAAACATTCCGCCAAATGGAATTTCCTAAGAAACATTCCGCCACATGGAATGTCCTAAGAAACATTCCGCCAAATAGAATGTCCTAAGAAACATTCCACAACATGGAATGTCCTAAGAAACATTCCGGCAAATAGAATGTCTTAAGAAACATTCCGCCACATGGAATGTCCTGAGAAAAATTCCGCCAAATGGAATGTCGCAAGAAACATTCCGCAAAATGGAATGTCCTGAGAAACATTCCGCCAAATGGAATTTCCTAAGAAACATTCCGCCAAATGGAATTTCCTAAGAAACATTCCGCCACATGGAATGTCCTAAGAAACATTCCACCACATAGAATGATTTAAGAAACATTCCACCAAATAGAATGTTCTAAGAAACATTCCGTCTCATGGAATGTCCTAAGAAACATTCCGCCAAATAGAATATCCTAAAAAACATTCCACAACATGGAATGTCCTAAGAAACATTCCGCCACATGGAATCTCCTGAGAAACATTCCGCCAAATGGAATGTCGTAAGAAACATTCCGCCTCATGGAATGTCCTGAGAAACATTCCGCCAAATGGAATTTCCTAAGAAACATTCCGCCACATGGAATTTCCTAAGAAACATTCCACCACATAGAACGGTCTAAGAAACATTCCGCCACATAGAACGATTTAAGAAACATTCCACCAAATAGAATGTCCTAAGAAACATTCCGCCAAATAGAATGTCCTAAGAAACATTCCGCCACATGGAATGTCCTAAGAAACATTCCGCCACATGAAATTTCATAGGAATCATTCCGCCACATGGAATGTCCTAAGAAACATTCCACCACATAGAACGATTAAATAAACATTCCAACAAATAGAATGTCCTAAGAAACATTCCACAACATGGAATGTCCTAAGAAACATTCCGCCAAATGAAATGTCCTGAGAAACATTCCGCCAAATAGAATTTCCTAAGAAACATTCCGCCACATAGAATGTTCTAAGAAACATTCCATCACATAGAATGTCCTAAGAAACATTCCGCCATATGGAATTTCCTAAGAAACATTCCACCAAATGGAATGTCCTAAGAAACATTCCGCCAAATGGAATGTCCTAAGAAACATTCCGCCACATGGAATGTCCTAAGAAACATTCCGCCAAATGAAATTTCCTAAGAAACATTCCGCCAAATGGAATGTCCTGAGAAGCATTCCGCCACATGGAATGTCCTAAGAAACATTCCACCACATAGAATGATTTAAGAAACATTCCACCAAATAGAATGTCCTAAGAAACATTCCGCCTTATGGAATGTCCTAAGAAACATTCCGCCATATGGAATGTCCTGAGAAACATTCCGCCAAATGGAATGTCGTAAGAAACAATCCGCCTCATGGAATGTCCTAAGAAACATTCCGCCAAATAGAATGTCCTAAGAAACATTCCGCCACATGAAATGTCCTGAGAAACATTCCGCCAAATGGAATGTCGCAAGAAACATTTCGCCAAATGAAATGTCCTGAGAAACATTCCGCCAAATGGAATGTCGTAAGAAACATTCCGCCAAATGGAATGTCCTAACAAACATTCCGTCAAATGGAATGTGTTAAGAAACATTCCACCACATGGAATGTTTTAAGAAACATTCTGACAAATGGAATGTCCTAAAAAAAACTTTCCGCCAAATAGAATCTCCTAAGAAACATTCCGCCAAATAGAATAATCTAGAAAACATTCCACAATATGGAATGCCCTAAGAAACATTCCGCCACATGGAATAGCCTAAGAAACATTCCGCCACATGGAATGTCCTGAGAAACATTCCGCCAAATGGAATGTCCTAAGAAACATTCCGCCACATGGAATTTCCTAGGAAACATTCCACCACATGGAATGTCCTAAGAAACATTCCACCACATAGAACGATTTAAGAAACATTCCACCAAATAGAATGTCCTAAGAAATATTCCACATGGAATGTCCTAAGAAACATTCCGCCAAATGGAATGTCCTGAGAAACATTCCGCCACATGGAATTTCCTAAGAAACATTCCGCCACATGGAATGTCCTAAGAATCATTCCACCACATAGAATGTCCTAAGAAACATTCTGCCAAATGGAATTTCCTGAGAAACATTCGGCCAAATGGAATGTTCTAAGAAACATTCCGCCACATGGAATGTCCTAAGAAACATTCCGCCAAATGGAATGTCCTAAGAAACATTCCGCCAAATGGAATGTTCTAAGAAACATTCTGCCCAATGAAATGTCCTAAGAAAGATTCCGCCAAATGGAATGTCCTAAGAAACATTTCGCCACATGGAATGTCCTAAGAAACATTCCAACAAATGGAATTTCCTAGGAAACAATCCGCCAAATGGAATCTCCTAAGAAACATTCCGCCAAATAGAATAGTCTAGAAAACATTCCACCACATGGAAAGCCCTAAGAAACATTCCGCCACATGGAATAGCTTAAGAAACATTCCGCCACATGGTATGTCCTGAGAAACATTTCGCCAAATGGAATGTCCTAAGAAACATTCCGCCACATGGAATGTCCTAAGAAACATTCCGCCACATGGAATTTCCTAGGAAACATTCCGCCACATGGAATGTCCTAAGAAACATTCCGCCTCATGGAATGTCCTAAGAAACATTCCGCCAAATAGAATGTCCTAAAAAACATTCCACAACATGGAATGTCCTAAGAAACATTCCGGCAAATAGAATGTCCTAAGAAACATTCCGCCACATGGAATAGCCTAAGAAACATTCCGCCACATGGTATGTCCTGAGAAACATTCCGCCAAATGGAATGTCCTAAGAAACATTCCGCCACATGGAATGTCCTAAGAAACATCCCGCCACATGGAATTTCCTAGGAAACATTCCGCCACATGGAATGTCTTAAAAAACATTTCGCCAAATGGAATGTCCTGAGAAAAATTCCGCCAAATGGAATTTCCTAAGAAACATTCCGCCACATGGAATGTCCTAAGAAACATTCCACCACATGGAATGTCCTAAGAAGCATTCCGCCAAATGGAATTTCCTTAGAAACATTCCGCCACATGGAATGTCCTAAGAAACATTCCGCCAAATGGAATGTCCTAAGAAACATTCCGCCAAATGGAATGTCCTAAGCAACATTCCGCCACATGGAATGTCCTAAGAAACATTCCGCCACATGGAATGTCCTAAGAAACATTCCGCCTCATGGAATGTCCTAAGAAACATTCCGCCAAATGGAATTTCCTAAGAAACATTCCGCCAAATGGAATGTTCTAAGAAACATTCCGCCAAATGGAATGTCCTAAGAAACATTCCGCCAAATGGAATGTCCTAAGAAACATTCCGCCAAATAGAATGTCCTAAGAAATATTCCGCCAAATGGAATGTCCTAAGAAACATTCTGCCAAATGGAATGTCCTAAGAAACATTCCGCCAAATGGAATGTCCTAAGAAACATTTCGCCACATAGAATGTCCTAAGAAACATTCCAACAAATGGAATTTCCTAGGAAACATTCCGCCAAATGGAATCTCCTAAGAAACATTCCGCCAAATAGAATAGTCTAGAAAACATTCCACCACATGGAAAGCCCTAAGAAACATTCCGCCACATGGAATAGCCTAGGAAACATTCCGCCACATGGTATATCCTGAGAAACATTCCGCCAAATGGAATGTCCTAAGAAACATTCCTCCACATGGAATGTCCTAAGAAACATTCCGCCACATGGAATTTCCTAGGAAACATTCCGCCACATGGAATGTCCTAAGAAACATTCCGGCAAATAGAATGTCCTAAGAAACATTCCGCCACATGGAATGTCCTGAGAAACATTCCGCCAAATGGAATGTCGCAAGAAACATTCCGCAAAATGGAATGTCCTGAGAAACATTCCGCCAAATGGAATTTCCTAAGAAACATTCCGCCAAATGGAATTTCCTAGGAAACATTCCGCCACATGGAATGTCCTAAGAAACATTCCACCACATAGAATGATTTAAGAAACTTTCCACCAAATAGAATGTTGTAAGAAACATTCCGTCTCATGGAATGTCCTAAGAAACATTCCGCCAAATAGAATATCCTAAGAAACATTCCACAACATGGAATGTCCTAAGAAACATTCCGCCACATGGAATGTCCTGAGAAACATTTTGCCAAATGGAATGTCGTAAGAAACATTCCGCCTCATGGAATGTCCTGAGAAACATTCCGCCAAATGGAATTTCCTAAGAAACATTCCGCCACATGGAATGTCCTAAGAAACATTCCGCCAAATAGAATGTCCTAAGAAACATTCCACAACATGGAATGTCCTAAGAAACATTCCGGCAAATAGAATGTCTTAAGAAACATTCCGCCACATGGAATGTCCTGAGAAAAATTCCGCCAAATGGAATGTCGCAAGAAACATTCCGCAAAATGGAATGTCCTGAGAAACATTCCGCCAAATGGAATTTCCTAAGAAACATTCCGCCAAATGGAATTTCCTAGGAAACATTCCGCCACATGGAATGTCCTAAGAAACATTCCACCACATAGAATGATTTAAGAAACATTCCACCAAATAGAATGTTCTAAGAAACATTCCGTCTCATGGAATGTCCTAAGAAACATTCCGCCAAATAGAATATCCTAAAAAACATTCCACAACATGGAATGTCCTAAGAAACATTCCGCCACATGGAATCTCCTGAGAAACATTCCGCCAAATGGAATGTCCTAAGAAACATTCCGCCTCATGGAATGTCCTGAGAAACATTCCGCCAAATGGAATTTCCTAAGAAACATTCCGCCACATGGAATTTCCTAAGAAACATTCCACCACATAGAACGGTCTAAGAAACATTCCGCCACATAGAACGATTTAAGAAACATTCCACCAAATAGAATGTCCTAAGAAACATTCCGCCAAATAGAATGTCCTAAGAAACATTCCGCCACATGGAATGTCCTAAGAAACATTCCGCCACATGAAATTTCATAGGAATCATTCCGCCACATGGAATGTCCTAAGAAACATTCCACCACATAGAATGTCCTAAGAAACATTCCATCACATAGAATGTCCTAAGAAACATTCCGCCATATGGAATTTCCTAAGAAACATTCCACCAAATGGAATGTCCTAAGAAACATTCCGCCAAATGGAATGTCCTAAGAAACATTCCGCCACATGGAATGTCCTAAGAAACATTCCGCCAAATGAAATTTCCTAAGAAACATTCCGCCAAATGGAATGTCCTGAGAAGCATTCCGCCACATGGAATGTCCTAAGAAACATTCCACCACATAGAATGATTTAAGAAACATTCCACCAAATAGAATGTCCTAAGAAACATTCCGCCTTATGGAATGTCCTAAGAAACATTCCGCCATATGGAATGTCCTGAGAAACATTCCGCCAAATGGAATGTCGTAAGAAACAATCCGCCTCATGGAATGTCCTAAGAAACATTCCGCCAAATAGAATGTCCTAAGAAACATTCCGCCACATGAAATGTCCTGAGAAACATTCCGCCAAATGGAATGTCGCAAGAAACATTTCGCCAAATGAAATGTCCTGAGAAACATTCCGCCAAATGGAATGTCGTAAGAAACATTCCGCCAAATGGAATGTCCTAACAAACATTCCGTCAAATGGAATGTGTTAAGAAACATTCCACCACATGGAATGTTTTAAGAAACATTCTGACAAATGGAATGTCCTAAAAAAAACTTTCCGCCAAATAGAATCTCCTAAGAAACATTCCGCCAAATAGAATAATCTAGAAAACATTCCACCATATGGAATGCCCTAAGAAACATTCCGCCACATGGAATAGCCTAAGAAACATTCCGCCACATGGAATGTCCTGAGAAACATTCCGCCAAATGGAATGTCCTAAGAAACATTCCGCCACATGGAATTTCCTAGGAAACATTCCGCCACATGGAATGTCCTAAGAAACATTCCACCACATAGAACGATTTAAGAAACATTCCACCAAATAGAATGTCCTAAGAAATATTCCACATGGAATGTCCTAAGAAACATTCCGCCAAATGGAATGTCCTGAGAAACATTCCGCCACATGGAATTTCCTAAGAAACATTCCGCCACATGGAATGTCCTAAGAATCATTCCACCACATAGAATGTCCTAAGAAATATTCTGCCAAATGGAATTTCCTGAGAAACATTCCGCCAAATGGAATGTTCTAAGAAACATTCCGCCACATGGAATGTCCTAAGAAACATTCCGCCAAATGGAATGTCCTAAGAAACATTCCGCCAAATGGAATGTTCTAAGAAACATTCTGCCCAATGAAATGTCCTAAGAAAGATTCCGCCAAATGGAATGTCCTGAGAAACATTTCGCCACATGGAATGTCCTAAGAAACATTCCAACAAATGGAATTTCCTAGGAAACAATCCGCCAAATGGAATCTCCTAAGAAACATTCCGCCAAATAGAATAGTCTAGAAAACATTCCACCACATGGAAAGCCCTAAGAAACATTCCGCCACATGGAATAGCTTAAGAAACATTCCGCCACATGGTATGTCCTGAGAAACATTTCGCCAAATGGAATGTCCTAAGAAACATTCCGCCACATGGAATGTCCTAAGAAACATTCCGCCACATGGAATTTCCTAGGAAACATTCCGCCACATGGAATGTCCTAAGAAACATTCCGTCTCATGGAATGTCATAAGAAACATTCCGCCAAATAGAATGTCCTAAAAAACATTCCACAACATGGAATGTCCTAAGAAACATTCCGGCAAATAGAATGTCCTAAGAAACATTCCGCCACATGGAATAGCCTAAGAAACATTCCGCCACATGGTATGTCCTGAGAAACATTCCGCCAAATGGAATGTCCTAAGAAACATTCCGCCACATGGAATGTCCTAAGAAACATCCCGCCACATGGAATTTCCTAGGAAACATTCCGCCACATGGAATGTCTTAAAAAACATTTCGCCAAATGGAATGTCCTGAGAAAAATTCCGCCAAATGGAATTTCCTAAGAAACATTCCGCCACATGGAATGTCCTAAGAAACATTCCACCACATGGAATGTCCTAAGAAACATTCCGCCAAATGGAATTTCCTTAGAAACATTCCGCCACATGGAATGTCCTAAGAAACATTCCGCCAAATGGAATGTCCTAAGAAACATTCCGCCAAATGGAATGTCCTAAGCAACATTCCGCCACATGGAATGTCCTAAGAAACATTCCGCCACATGAAATGTCCTAAGAAACAATCCGCCTCATGGAATGTCCTAAGAAACATTCCGCCACATGGAATTTCCTAAGAAACATTCCGCCAAATGGAATGTTCTAAGAAACATTCCGCCAAATGGAATGTCCTAAGAAACATTCCGCCAAATGGAATGTCCTAAGAAACATTCCGCCAAATAGAATGTCCTAAGAAACATTCCGCCAAATAGAATGTCCTAAGAAACATTCCGCCAAATGGAATGTCCTAAGAAACATTCCGCCAAATGGAATGTCCTAAGAAACATTCCGCCAAATGGAATGTCCTAAGAAACATTTCGACACATAGAATGTCCTAAGAAACATTCCAACAAATGGAATTTCCTAGGAAACATTCCGCCAAATGGAATCTCCTAAGAAACATTCCGCCAAATAGAATAGTCTAGAAAACATTCCACCACATGGAAAGCCCTAAGAAACATTCCGCCACATGGAATAGCCTAGGAAACATTCCGCCACATGGTATATCCTGAGAAACATTCCGCCAAATGGAATGTCCTAAGAAACATTCCTCCACATGGAATGTCCTAAGAAACATTCCGCCACATGGAATTTCCTAGGAAACATTCCGCCACATGGAATGTCCTAAGAAACATTCCACCACATAGAACGATTAAATAAACATTCCACCAAATAGAATGTCCTAAGAAACTTTCCACAACATGGAATGTCCTAAGAAACATTCCGCCAAATGGAATGTCCTGAGAAATATTCCGCCAAATGGAATTTCCTAAGAAACATTCCGCCACATGGAATGTCCTAAGAAACATTCCGCCACATGGAATGTCCTAAGAAACATTCCGCCAAATGGAATGTCCTAAGAAAAATTCCGCCAAATGGAATGTCCTAAGAAACATTCCGCCACGTGGAATGTCCTAAGAAACATTCCGCCACGTGGAATGTCCTAAGAAACATTCCGCCACATGGAATGTCCTAAGAAACATTCCGCCTCATGGAATGTCCTAAGAAACATTCCGCAAAATAGAATGTCCTAAGAAACATTCCGCCTCATGGAATGTCCTAAGAAACATTCCGCAAAATAGAATGTCCTAAGAAACATTCCACAACATGGAATGTCCTAAGAAACATTCCGGCAAATAGAATGTCCTAAGAAACATTTCGCCACATGGAATGTCCTGAGAAACATTCCGCTAAATGGAATGTCGCAAGAAACATTCCGCAAAATGGAATGTCCTGAGAAACATTCCGCCAAATGGAATTTCCTAAGAAACATTCCGCCAAATGGAGTTTCCTAGGAAACATTCCGCCACATGGAATGTCCTAAGAAACATTCCACCACATAGAATGATTTAAGAAACATTCCACCAAATACAATGTTCTAAGAATCATTCCGTCTCATGGAATGTCCTAAGAAACATTCCACCAAATAGAATATCCTAAGAAACATTCCGCCACATGGAATGTCCTGAGAAACATTCCGCCAAATGGAATGTCGCAAGAAACATTCCGCCAAATGGAATTTCCTAAGAAACATTCCGCCACATGGAATGTTTTAAGAAACATTCCACCACATGGAGTGGCCTGAGAAACATTCCGCCAAATGGAATGTCCTAAGAAACATTCCGCCAAATGGAATGTCCTAAGAAACATTCCGCCACATGGAATGTCCTAAGAAACATTTCGCCACATGGAATGTCCTAAGAAACATTCCGCCACATGGAATGTCCTAAGAAACATTCCGCCACATGGAATGTCCTAAGAAACATTCCGCCAAATAGAATGTCCTAAAAAACATTCCACAACATGGAATGTCCTAAGAAACATTCCGGCAAATAGAATGTCCTAAGAAACATTCCGCCACATGGAATGTCCTGAGAAACATTACGCCAAATGGAATGTCGCAAGAAACATTCCGCAAAATGGAATGTCCTGAGAAACATTCCGCCAAATGGAATTTCCTAAGAAACATTCCGCCAAATGGAATTTCCTAGGAAACATTCCGCCACATGGAATGTCCTAAGAAACATTCCACCACATAGAATGATTTAAGAAACATTCCACCAAATAGAATGTTCTAAGAAACATTCCGTCTCATGGAATGTCCTAAGAAACATTCCGCCAAATGGAATGTCCTAAGAAACATTCCGCCAAATGGAATGTCCTAAGAAACATTCCGCCACATGGAATGTCCTAAGAAACATTCCGCCACATGGAATGTCCTAAGAAACATTCCGCCACATGGAATGTCCTAAGAAACATTCCGCCTCATGGAATGTCCTAAGAAACATTCCGCCAAATAGAATGTCCTAAGAAACATTCCACAACATGGAATGTCCTAAGAAACATTTCGGCAAATAGAATGTCCTAAGAAACATTCCGCAACATGGAATGTCCTGAGAAACATTCCGCCAAATGGAATGTCGCAAGAAACATTCCGCAAAATGGAATGTCCTGAGAAACATTCCGCCAAATGGAATTTCCTAAGAAACATTCCGCCAAATGGAATTTCCTAGGAAACATTCCGCCACATGGAATGTCCTCAGAAACATTCCACCACATAGAATGATTTAAGAAACATTCCACCAAATAGAATGTTCTAAGAAACATTCCGTCTCATGGAATGTCCTAAGAAACATTCCGCCAAATAGAATATCCTAAGAAACATTCCACAACATGGAATGTCCGAAGAAACATTCCGCCACATGGAATGTCCTGAGAAACATTCCGCCAAATGGAATGTCGTAAGAAACATTCCGCCTTATGGAATGTCCTAAGAAACATTCCGCCAAATAGAATGTCCTAAGAAAGATTCCGCCACATGGAACGTCCTGAGAAATATTCCGCCAAATGGAATGTCGCAAGAAACATTCCGCCAAATGGAATTTCCTAAGAAACATTCCGCCACATGGAATGTCCTAAGAAACATTCCACCACATGGAATGTCCTTAGAAACATTCCGCCAAATGGAATGTCCTAAGAAACATTCCGCCAAATGGAATGTCCTAAGAAACATTCCGCCACATGGAATGTCCTAAAAAACATTCCGCCACATGGAATGTCCTAAGAAACATTCCGCCACATGGAATGTCCTAAGAAACATTCCGCCTCATGGAATGTCCTAAGAAACATTCCGCCAAATAGAATGTCCTATAAAACATTCCACAACATGGAATGTCCTAAGAAACATTCCGCCAAATAGAATGTCTTAAAAAACATTCCACAACATGGAATGTCCTAAGAAACATTCCGGCAAATAGAATGTCCTAAGAAACATTCCACCAAATAGAATGTTCTAAGAAAAATTCCGTCTCATGGAATGTCCTAAGAAACATTCCGCCAAATAGAATATCCTGAGAAACATTCCACAACATGGAATGTCCGAAGAAACATTCCGCCACATGGAATGTCCTGAGAAACATTCCGCCAAATGGAATGTCGTAAGAAACATTCCGCCTCATGGAATGTCCTAAGAAACATTCCGCCAAATAGAATGTCCTAAGAAAGATTCCGCCACATGGAACGTCCTGAGAAATATTCCGCCAAATGGAATGTCGCAAGAAACATTCCGCCAAATGGAATTTCCTAAGAAACATTCCGCCACATGGAATTTCCTAAGAAACATTCCACCACATGGAATGTCCTTAGAAACATTCCGCCAAATTGAATGTCCTAAGAAACATTCCGCCAAATGGAATGTCCTAAGAAACATTCCGCCACATGGAATGTCCTAAGAAACATTCCGCCTCATGGAATGTCCTAAGAAACATTCCGCCAAATAGAATGTCCTAAAAAACATTCCACAACATGGAATGTCCTAAGAAACATTCCGGCAAATAGAATGTCCTAAGAAACATTCCGCCACATGGAATAGCCTAAGAAACATTCCGCCACATGGTATGTCCTGAGAAACATTCCGCCAAATGGAATGTCCTAAGAAACATTCCGCCACATGGAATGTCCTAAGAAACATCCCGCCACATGGAATTTCCTAGGAAACATTCCGCCACATGGAATGTCTTAAGAAACATTCCGCCAAATGGAATGTCCTGAGAAAAATTCCGCCAAATGGAATTTCCTAAGAAACATTCCGCCACATGGAATGTCCTAAGAAACATTCCACCACATGGAATGTCCTAAGAAACATTCCGCCAAATGGAATTTCCTTAGAAACATTCCGCCACATGGAATGTCCTAAGAAACATTCCGCCAAATGGAAGGTCCTAAGAAACATTCCGCCAAATGGAATGTCCTAAGAAACATTCCGCCAAATAGAATGTCCTAAGAAACATTCCGCCAAATGGAATGTCCTAAGAAACATTCTGCCACATGGAATGTCCTAAGAAACATTCCGCCACATGGAATGTCCTAAGAAACTTTCCGCCTCATGGAATGTCCTAAGAAACATTCCGCCAAATGGAATTTCCTAAGAAACATTCCGCCAAATGGAATGTTCTAAGAAACATTCCGCCAAATGGAATGTCCTAAGAAACATTCCGCCAAATGGAATGTCCTAAGAAACATTCCGCCAAATAGAATGTCCTAAGAAACATTCCGCCAAATGGAATGTCCTAAGAAACATTCCGCCAAATGGAATGTCCTAAGAAACATTCCGCCAAATGGAATGTCCTAAGAAACATTTCGACACATAGAATGTCCTAAGAAACATTCCAACAAATGGAATTTCCTAGGAAACATTCCGCCAAATGGAATCTCCTAAGAAACATTCCGCCAAATAGAATAGTCTAGAAAACATTCCACCACATGGAAAGCCCTAAGAAACATTCCGCCACATGGAATAGCCTAGGAAACATTCCGCCACATGGTATGTCCTGAGAAACATTCCGCCAAATGGAATGTCCTAAGAAACATTCTGCCCAATGAAATGTCCTAAGAAAGATTCCGCCAAATGGAATTTCCTAGGAAACATTCCGCCACATGGAATGTCCTAAGAAACATTCCACCACATAGAACGATTAAATAAACATTCCACCAAATAGAATGTCCTAAGAAACTTTCCACAACATGGAATGTCCTAAGAAACATTCCGCCAAATGGAATGTCCTGAGAAATATTCCGCCAAATGGAATTTCCTCAGAAACATTCCGCCACATGGAATGTCCTAAGAAACATTCCGCCACATAGAATGTCCTGAGAAACATTCCGCCAAATGGAATGTCCTAAGAAAAATTCCGCCAAATGGAATGTCCTAAGAAACATTCCGCCACGTGGAATGTCCTAAGAAACATTCCGCCACATGGAATGTCCTAAGAAACATTCCGCCACATGGAATGTCTTAAGAAACATTCCGCCTCATGGAATGTCCTAAGAAACATTCCGCAAAATAGAATGTCCTAAGAAACATTCCGCCTCATGGAATGTCCTAAGAAACATTCCGCAAAATAGAATGTCCTAAGAAACATTCCACAACATGGAATGTCCTAAGAAACATTCCGGCAAATAGAATGTCCTAAGAAACATTTCGCCACATGGAATGTCCTGAGAAACATTCCGCTAAATGGAATGTCGCAAGAAACATTCCGCAAAATGGAATGTCCTGAGAAACATTCCGCCAAATGGAATTTCCTAAGAAACATTCCGCCAAATGGAATTTCCTAGGAAACATTCCGCCACATGGAATGTCCTAAGAAACATTCCACCACATAGAATGATTTAAGAAACATTCCACCAAATAGAATGTTCTAAGAATCATTCCGTCTCATGGAATGTCCTAAGAAACATTCCACCAAATAGAATATCCTAAGAAACATTCCGCTACATGGAATGTCCTGAGAAACATTCCGCCAAATGGAATGTCGCAAGAAACATTCCGCCAAATGGAATTTCCTAAGAAACATTCCGCCACATGGAATGTCCTAAGAAACATTCCACCACATGGAATGTCCTGAGAAACATTCCGCCAAATGGAATGTCCTAAGAAACATTCCGCCAAATGGAATGTCCTAAGAAACATTCCGCCACATGGAATGTCCTAAGAAACATTTCGCCACATGGAATGTCCTAAGAAACATTCCGCCACATGGAATGTCCTAAGAAACATTCCGCCTCATGGAATGTCCTAAGAAACATTCCGCCAAATAGAATGTCCTAAAAAACATTCCACAACATGGAATGTCCTAAGAAACATTCCGGCAAATAGAATGTCCTAAGAAACATTCCGCCACATGGAATGTCCTGAGAAACATTACGCCAAATGGAATGTCGCAAGAAACATTCCGCAAAATGGAATGTCCTGAGAAACATTCCGCTAAATGGAATTTCCTAAGAAACATTCCGCCAAATGGAATTTCCTAGGAAACATTCCGCTACATGGAATGTCCTAAGAAACATTCCACCACATAGAATGATTTAAGAAACATTCCACCAAATAGAATGTTCTAAGAAACATTCCGTCTCATGGAATGTCCTAAGAAACATTCCGCCAAATGGAATGTCCTAAGAAACATTCCGCCAAATGGAATGTCCTAAGAAACATTCCGCCACATTCCGCCTCATGGAATGTCCTAAGAAACATTCCGCCAAATAGAATGTCCTAAAAAACATTCCACAACATGGAATGTCCTAAGAAACATTCCGCCAAATAGAATGTCCTAAGAAACATTCCGCAACATGGAATGTCCTGAGAAACATTCCGCCAAATGGAATGTCGCAAGAAACATTCCGCAAAATGGAATGTCCTGAGAAACATTCTGCCAAATGGAATTTCCTAAGAAACATTCCGCCAAATGGAATTTCCTAGGAAACATTCCGCCACATGGAATGTCCTAAGAAACATTCCACCACATAGAATTATTTAAGAAACATTCCACCAAATAGAATGTTCTAAGAAACATTCCGTCTCATGGAATGTCCTAAGAAACATTCCGCCAAATAGAATATCATAAGAAACATTCCACAACATGAAATGTCCTAAGAAACATTCCGCCACATGGAATGTCCTGAGAAACATTCCGCCAAATGGAATGTCGTAAGAAACATTCCGCCTCATGGAATGTCCTAAGAAACATTCCGCCAAATAGAATGTCCTAAGAAAGATTTCGCCACATGAAACGCCCTGAGAAACATTCCGCCAAATGGAATGTCGCAAGAAACATTCCGCCAAATGGAATTTCCTAAGAAACATTCCGCCACATGGAATGTCCTAAGAAACATTCCACCACATGGAATGGCCTGAGAAACATTCCGCCAAATGGAATGTCCTAAGAAACATTCCGCCAAATGGAATGTCCTAAGAAACATTCCGCCACATGGAATGTCCTAAGAAACATTTCGCCACATGGAATGTCCTAAGAAACATTCCGCCACATGGAATGTCCTAAGAAACATTCCGCCTCATGGAATGTCCTAAGAAACATTCCGCCAAATAGAATGTCCTAAAAAACATTCCACAACATGGAATGTCCTAAGAAACATTCCGGCAAATAGAATGTCCTAAGAAACATTCCGCCACATGGAATGTCCTGAGAAACATTACGCCAAATGGAATGTCGCAAGAAACATTCCGCAAAATGGAATGTCCTGAGAAACATTCCGCCAAATGGAATTTCCTAAGAAACATTCCGCCAAATGGAATGTCCTAGGAAACATTCCGCCACATGGAATGTCCTAAGAAACATTCCTCCACATAGAATGATTTAAGAAACATTCCACCAAATAGAATGTTCTAAGAAACATTCCGTCTCATGGAATGTCCTAAGAAACATTCCGCCAAATGGAATGTCCTAAGAAACATTCCGCCAAATGGAATGTCCTAAGAAACATTCCGCCACATGGAATGTCCTAAGAAACATTCCGCCACATGGAATGTCCTAAGAAACATTCCGCCACATGGAATGTCCTAAGAAACATTCCGCCTCATGGAATGTCCTAAGAAACATTCCGCCAAATAGAATGTCCTAAGAAACATTCCACAACATGGAATGTCCTAAGAAACATTCCGGCAAATAGAATGTCCTAAGAAACATTCCGCAACATGGAATGTCCTGAGAAACATTCCGCCAAATGGAATGTCGCAAGAAACATTCCGCAAAATGGAATGTCCTGAGAAACATTCCGCCAAATGGAATTTCCTAAGAAACATTCCGCCAAATGGAATTTCCTAGGAAACATTCCGCCACATGGAATGTCCTCAGAAACATTCCACCACATAGAATGATTTAAGAAACATTCCACCAAATAGAATGTTCTAAGAAACATTCCGTCTCATGGAATGTCCTAAGAAACATTCCGCCAAATAGAATATCCTAAGAAACATTCCACAACATGGAATGTCCGAAGAAACATTCCGCCACATGGAATGTCCTGAGAAACATTCCGCCAAATGGAATGTCGTAAGAAACATTCCGCCTCATGGAATGTCCTAAGAAACATTCCGCCAAATAGAATGTCCTAAGAAAGATTCCGCCACATGGAACGTCCTGAGAAATATTCCGCCAAATGGAATGTCGCAAGAAACATTCCGCCAAATGGAATTTCCTAAGAAACATTCCGCCACATGGAATGTCCTAAGAAACATTCCACCACATGGAATGTCCTTAGAAACATTCCGCCAAATGGAATGTCCTAAGAAACATTCCGCCAAATGGAATGTCCTAAGAAACATTCCGCCACATGGAATGTCCTAAAAAACATTCCGCCACATGGAATGTCCTAAGAAACATTCCGCCACATGGAATGTCCTAAGAAACATTCCGCCTCATGGAATGTCCTAAGAAACATTCCGCCAAATAGAATGTCCTATAAAACATTCCACAACATGGAATGTCCTAAGAAACATTCCGCCAAATAGAATGTCTTAAAAAACATTCCACAACATGGAATGTCCTAAGAAACATTCCGGCAAATAGAATGTCCTAAGAAACATTCCACCAAATAGAATGTTCTAAGAAAAATTCCGTCTCATGGAATGTCCTAAGAAACATTCCGCCAAATAGAATATCCTGAGAAACATTCCACAACATGGAATGTCCGAAGAAACATTCCGCCACATGGAATGTCCTGAGAAACATTCCGCCAAATGGAATGTCGTAAGAAACATTCCGCCTCATGGAATGTCCTAAGAAACATTCCGCCAAATAGAATGTCCTAAGAAAGATTCCGCCACATGGAACGTCCTGAGAAATATTCCGCCAAATGGAATGTCGCAAGAAACATTCCGCCAAATGGAATTTCCTAAGAAACATTCCGCCACATGGAATTTCCTAAGAAACATTCCACCACATGGAATGTCCTTAGAAACATTCCGCCAAATTGAATGTCCTAAGAAACATTCCGCCAAATGGAATGTCCTAAGAAACATTCCGCCACATGGAATGTCCTAAAAAACATTCCGCCACATGGAATGTCCTAAGAAACATTCCGCCACATGGAATGTCCTAAGAAACATTCCGCCTCATGGAATGTCCTAAGAAACATTCCGCCAAATAGAATGTCCTAAAAAACATTCCACAACATGGAATGTCCTAAGAAACATTCCGGCAAATAGAATGTCCTAAGAAACATTCCGCCACATGGAATAGCCTAAGAAACATTCCGCCACATGGTATGTCCTGAGAAACATTCCGCCAAATGGAATGTCCTAAGAAACATTCCGCCACATGGAATGTCCTAAGAAACATCCCGCCACATGGAATTTCCTAGGAAACATTCCGCCACATGGAATGTCTTAAGAAACATTCCGCCAAATGGAATGTCCTGAGAAAAATTCCGCCAAATGGAATTTCCTAAGAAACATTCCGCCACATGGAATGTCCTAAGAAACATTCCACCACATGGAATGTCCTAAGAAACATTCCGCCAAATGGAATTTCCTTAGAAACATTCCGCCACATGGAATGTCCTAAGAAACATTCCGCCAAATGGAAGGTCCTAAGAAACATTCCGCCAAATGGAATGTCCTAAGAAACATTCCGCCAAATAGAATGTCCTAAGAAACATTCCGCCAAATGGAATGTCCTAAGAAACATTCTGCCACATGGAATGTCCTAAGAAACATTCCGCCACATGGAATGTCCTAAGAAACATTTCGCCTCATGGAATGTCCTAAGAAACATTCCGCCAAATGGAATTTCCTAAGAAACATTCCGCCAAATGGAATGTTCTAAGAAACATTCCGCCAAATGGAATGTCCTAAGAAACATTCCGCCAAATGGAATGTCCTAAGAAACATTCCGCCAAATAGAATGTCCTAAGAAACATTCCGCCAAATGGAATGTCCTAAGAAACATTCTGCCAAATGGAATGTCCTAAGAAACATTCCGCCAAATGGAATGTCCTAAGAAACATTTCGACACATAGAATGTCCTAAGAAACATTCCAACAAATGGAATTTCCTAGGAAACATTCCGCCAAATGGAATCTCCTAAGAAACATTCCGCCAAATAGAATAGTCTAGAAAACATTCCACCACATGGAAAGCCCTAAGAAACATTCCGCCACATGGAATAGCCTAGGAAACATTCCGCCACATGGTATATCCTGAGAAACATTCCGCCAAATGGAATGTCCTAAGAAACATTCCTCCACATGGAATGTCCTAAGAAACATTCCGCCACATGGAATTTCCTAGGAAACATTCCGCCACATGGAATGTCCTAAGAAACATTCCACCACATAGAACGATTAAATAAACATTCCACCAAATAGAATGTCCTAAGAAACTTTCCACAACATGGAATGTCCTAAGAAACATTCCGCCAAATGGAATGTCCTGAGAAATATTCCGCCAAATGGAATTTCCTAAGAAACATTCCGCCACATGGAATGTCCTAAGAAACATTCCGCCACATGGAATGTCCTAAGAAACATTCCGCCAAATGGAATGTCCTAAGAAAAATTCCGCCAAATGGAATGTCCTAAGAAACATTCCGCCACGTGGAATGTCCTAAGAAACATTCCGCCACATGGAATGTCCTAAGAAACATTCCGCCACATGGAATGTCCTAAGAAACATTCCGCCTCATGGAATGTCCTAAGAAACATTCCGCAAAATAGAATGTCCTAAGAAACATTCCGCCTCATGGAATGTCCTAAGAAACATTCCGCAAAATAGAATGTCCTAAGAAACATTCCACAACCTGGAATGTCCTAAGAAACATTCCGGCAAATAGAATGTCCTAAGAAACATTTCGCCACATGGAATGTCCTGAGAAACATTCCGCTAAATGGAATGTCGCAAGAAACATTCCGCAAAATGGAATGTCCTGAGAAACATTCCGCCAAATGGAATTTCCTAAGAAACATTCCGCCAAATGGAATTTCCTAGGAAACATTCCGCCACATGGAATGTCCTAAGAAACATTCCACCACATAGAATGATTTAAGAAACATTCCACCAAATAGAATGTTCTAAGAATCATTCCGTCTCATGGAATGTCCTAAGAAACATTCCACCAAATAGAATATCCTAAGAAACATTCCGCCACATGGAATGTCCTGAGAAACATTCCGCCAAATGGAATGTCGCAAGAAACATTCCGCCAAATGGAATTTCCTAAGAAACATTCCGCCACATGGAATGTCCTAAGAAACATTCCGCCACATGGAATGTCCTGAGAAACATTCCGCCAAATGGAATGTCCTAAGAAACATTCCGCCAAATGGAATGTCCTAAGAAACATTCCGCCAAATGGAATGTCCTAAGAAACATTTCGCCACATGGAATGTCCTAAGAAACATTCCGCCACATGGAATGTCCTAAGAAACATTCCGCCTCATGGAATGTCCTAAGAAACATTCCGCCAAATAGAATGTCCTAAAAAACATTCCACAACATGGAATGTCCTAAGAAACATTCCGGCAAATAGAATGTCCTAAGAAACATTCCGCCACATGGAATGTCCTGAGAAACATTACGCCAAATGGAATGTCGCAAGAAACATTCCGCAAAATGGAATGTCCTGAGAAACATTCCGCCAAATGGAATTTCCTAAGAAACATTCCGCCAAATGGAATTTCCTAGGAAACATTCCGCCACATGGAATGTCCTAAGAAACATTCCACCACATAGAATGATTTAAGAAACATTCCACCAAATAGAATGTTCTAAGAAACATTCCGTCTCATGGAATGTCCTAAGAAACATTCCGCCAAATAGAATATCCTAAGAAACATTCCACAACATGGAATGTCCTAAGAAACATTCCGCCACATGGAATGTCCTGAGAAACATTCCGCCAAATGGAATGTCGTAAGAAACATTCCGCCTCATGGAATGTCCTAAGAAACATTCCGCCAAATAGAATGTCCTAAGAAAGATTTCGCCACATGAAACGCCCTGAGAAACATTCCGCCACATGGAATGTCGCAAGAAACATTCCGCCAAATGGAATTTCCTAAGAAACATTCCGCCACATGGAATGTCCTAAGAAACATTCCACCACATGGAATGTCCTTAGAAACATTCCGCCGAATGGAATGTCCTAAGAAACATTCCGCCAAATGGAATGTCCTAAGAAACATTCCGCCACATGGAATGTCCTAAAAAACATTCCGCCACATGGAATGTCCTAAGAAACATTCCGCCACATGGAATGTCCTAAGAAACATTCCGCCTCATGAAATGTCCTAAGAAACATTCCGCTAAATAGAATGTCCTAAAAAACATTCCACAACATGGAATGTCCTAAGAAACATTCCGGCAAATAGAATGTCCTAAGAAACATTCCGCCACATGGAATGTCCTGAGAAACATTCCGCCAAATGGAATGTCGCAAGAAACATTCCGCAAAATGGAATGTCCTGAGAAACATTCCACCAAATGGAATTTCCTAAGAAACATTCCGCCAAATGGAATTTCCTAGGAAACATTCCGCCACATGGAATGTCCTAAGAAACATTCCACCACATAGAATGATTTAAGAAACATTCCACCAAATAGAATGTTCTAAGAAACATTCCGTCTCATGGAATGTCTTAAGAAACATTCCGCCAAATAGAATATCCTAAGAAACATTCCACAACATGGAATGTCCTAAGAAACATTCCGCCACATAGAATGTCCTGAGAAACATTCCGCCAAATGGAATGTCGTAAGAAACATTCCACCTCATGGAATGTCCTAAGAAACATTCCGCCAAATAGAATGTCCTAAGAAAGATTCCGCCACATGGAACGTCCTGAGAAACATTCCGCCAAATGGAATGTCGCAAGAAACATTCCGCCAAATAAAATTTCCTAAGAAAGATTCCGCCACATGGAATGTCCTAAGAAACATTCCACCACATGGAATGTCCTAAGAAACATTCCGCCAAAAGGAATGTCGTAAGAAACATTCCGCCAAATGGAATGTCCTAAGAAACATTCCGCCACATGGAATGTCCTAAGAAATATTCCGCCACATGGAATGTCCTAAGAAACATTCCGCCACATGGAATGTCCTAAGAAACATTCCGCCTCATGGAATGTCCTAAGAAACATTCCGCCAAATAGAATGTCCTAAAAAACATTCCACAACATGGAATGTCCTAAGAAACATTCCGCCACATGGAATGTCCTGAGAAACATTCCGCCACATGGAATGTCCTAAGAAACATTCCGCCTCATGGAATGTCCTAAGAAACATTCCGCCAAATAGAATGTCCTAAAAAACATTCCACAACATGGAATGTCCTAAGAAACATTTCGGCAAATAGAATGTCCTAAGAAACATTCCGCAACATGGAATGTCCTGAGAAACATTCCGCCAAATGGAATGTCGCAAGAAACATTCCGCAAAATGGAATGTCCTGAGAAACATTCCGCCAAATGGAATTTCCTAAGAAACATTCCGCCAAATGGAATTTCCTAGGAAACATTCCGCCACATGGAATGTCCTAAGAAACATTCCACCACATAGAATGATTTAAGAAACATTCCACCAAATAGAATGTTCTAAGAAACATTCCGTCTCATGGAATGTCTTAAGAAACATTCCGCCAAATAGAATATCCTAAGAAACATTCCACAACATGGAATGTCCTAAGAAACATTCCGCCACATAGAATGTCCTGAGAAACATTCCGCCAAATGGAATGTCGCAAGAAACATTCCGCCAAATGGAATTTCCTAAGAAAGATTCCGCCACATGGAATGTCCTAAGAAACATTCCACCACATGGAATGTCCTAAGAAACATTCCGCCAAATGGAATGTCGTAAGAAACATTCCGCCAAATGGAATGTCCTAAGAAACATTCCGCCACATGGAATGTCCTAAGAAACATTCCGCCACATGGAATGTCCTAAGAAACATTCCGCCACATGGAATGTCCAAAGAAACATTCCGCCTCATGGAATGTCCTAAGAAACATTCCGCCAAATAGAATGTCCTAAAAAACATTCCACAACATGGAATGTCCTAAGAAACATTCCGCCACATGGAATGTCCTGAGAAACATTCCGCCACATGGAATGTCCAAAGAAACATTCCGCCACATGGAATGTCCTAAGAAACATTCCGCCTCATGGAATGTCCTAAGAAACATTCCGCCAAATAGAATGTCCTAAAAAACATTCCACAACATGGAATGTCCTAAGAAACATTCCGGCAAATAGAATGTCCTAAGAAACATTCCGCAACATGGAATGTCCTGAGAAACATTCCGCCAAATGGAATGTCGCAAGAAACATTCCGCAAAATGGAATGTCCTGAGAAACATTCCGCCAAATGGAATTTCCTAAAAAGCATTTCGCCAAATGGAATTTCCTAGGAAACATTCCGCCACATGGAATGTCCTAAGAAACATTCCACCACATAGAATGATTTAAGAAACATTCCACCAAATAGAATGTTCTAAGAAACATTCCATCTCATGGAATGTCCTAAGAAACATTCCGCCAAATGGAATGTCCTAAGAAACATTCCGCCAAATGGAATGTCCTAAGAAACATTCCGCCACATGGAATGTCCTAAGAAACATTCCGCCACATGGAATGTCCTAAGAAACATTCCGCCACATGGAATGTCCTAAGAAACATTACGCCTCATGGAATGTCCTAAGAAACATTCCGCCAAATAGAATGTCCTAAAAAACATTCCACAACATGGAATGTCCTAAGAAACATTCCGGCAAATAGAATGTCCTAAGAAACATTCCGCCACATGGAATGTCCTGAGAAACATTCCGCCAAATGGAATGTCGCAAGAAACATTCCGCAAAATGGAATGTCCTGAGAAACATTCCGCCAAATGGAATTTCCTAAGAAACATTCCGCCAAATGGAATTTCCTAGGAAACATTCCGCCACATGGAATGTCCTAAGAAACATTCCGCCAAATAGAATGTCTTAAAAAACATTCCACAACATGGAATGTCCTAAGAAACATTCCGGCAAATAGAATGTCCTAAGAAACATTCCACCAAATAGAATGTTCTAAGAAAAATTCCGTCTCATGGAATGTCCTAAGAAACATTCCGCCAAATAGAATATCCTGAGAAACATTCCACAACATGGAATGTCCGAAGAAACATTCCGCCACATGGAATGTCCTGAGAAACATTCCGCCAAATGGAATGTCGTAAGAAACATTCCGCCTCATGGAATGTCCTAAGAAACATTCCGCCAAATAGAATGTCCTAAAAAAGATTCCGCCACATGGAACGTCCTGAGAAATATTCCGCCAAATGGAATGTCGCAAGAAACATTCCGCCAAATGGAATTTCCTAAGAAACATTCCGCCACATGGAATGTCCTAAGAAACATTCCACCACATGGAATGTCCTTAGAAACATTCCGCCAAATGGAATGTCCTAAGAAACATTCCGCCAAATGGAATGTCCTAAGAAACATTCCGCCACATGGAATGCCCTAAAAAACATTCCGCCACATGGAATGTCCTAAGAAACATTCCGCCACATGGAATGTCCTAAGAAACATTCCGCCTCATGGAATGTCCTAAGAAACATTCCGCCAAATAGAATGTCCTAAAAAACATTCCACAACATGGAATGTCCTAAGAAACATTCCGGCAAATAGAATGTCCTAAGAAACATTCCGCCACATGGAATAGCCTAAGAAACATTCCGCCACATGGTTTGTCCTGAGAAACATTCCGCCAAATGGAATGTCCTAAGAAACATTCCGCCACATGGAATGTCCTAAGAAACATCCCGCCACATGGAATTTCCTAGGAAACATTCCGCCACATGGAATGTCTTAAGAAACATTCCGCCAAATGGAATGTCCTGAGAAAAATTCCGCCAAATGAAATTTCCTAAGAAACATTCCGCCACATGGAATGTCCTAAGAAACATTCCACCACATGGAATGTCCTAAGAAACATTCCGCCAAATGGAATGTCCTAAGAAACATTCCGCCAAATGGAAGGTCCTAAGAAACATTCCGCCAAATGGAATGTAATAAGAAACATTCCGCCAAATAGAATGTCCTAAGAAACATTCCGCCAAATGGAATGTCCTAAGAAACATTCTGCCAAATGGAATGTCCTAAGAAACATTCCGCCAAATGGAATGTCCTAAGAAACATTTCGACACATAGAATGTCCTATGAAACATTCCAACAAATGGAATTTCCTAGGAAACATTCCGCCAAATGGAATCTCCTAAGAAACATTCCGCCAAATAGAATAGTCTAGAAAACATTCCACCACATGGAAAGCCCTAAGAAACATTCCGCCACATGGAATAGCCTAGGAAACATTCCGCCACATGGTATGTCCTGAGAAACATTCCGCCAAATGGAATGTCCTAAGAAACATTCCTCCACATGGAATGTCCTAAGAAACATTCCGCCACATGGAATTTCCTAGGAAACATTCCGCCACATGGAATGTCCTAAGAAACATTCCACCACATAGAACGATTAAATAAACATTCCACCAAATAGAATGTCCTAAGAAACTTTCCACAACATGGAATGTCCTAAGAAACATTCCGCCAAATGGAATGTCGCAAGAAACATTCTGCAAAATGGAATGTCCTGAGAAACATTCCGCCAAATGGAATTTCCTAAGAAACATTCCGCCAAATGGAATTTCCTAGGAAACATTCCGCCACATGGAATGTCCTAAGAAACATTCCACCACATAGAATGATTTAAGAAACATTCCACCAAATAGAATGTTCAAAGAAACATTCCGTCTCATGGAATGTCTTAAGAAACATTCCGCCAAATGGAATGTCCTGAGAAACATTCCGCCAAATGGAATGTCCTAAGAAACATTCCGCCAAATGGAATTTCCTAGGAAACATTCCGCCACATGGAATGTCCTAAGAAACATTCCACCACATAGAATGATTTAAGAAACATTCCACCAAATAGAATGTTCTAAGAAACATTCCGTCTCATGGAATGTCTTAAGAAACATTCCGCCAAATGGAATGTCCTAAAAAACATTCCGCCAAATGGAATGTCCTAAGAAACATTCCGCCACATGGAATGTCCTAAGAAACATTCCGCCACATGGAATGTCCTAAGAAACATTCCGCCACATGGAATGTCCTAAGAAACATTCAGCCTCATGGAATGTCCTAAGAAACATTCCGGCAAATAGAATGTCCTAAAAAACATTCCACAACATGGAATGTCCTAAGAAACATTCCGGCAAATAGAATGTCCTAAGAAACATTCCGCAACATAGAATGTCCTGAGAAACATTCCGCCAAATGGAATGTCGCAAGAAACATTCCGCAAAATGGAATGTCCTGAGAAACATTCCGCCAAATGGAATTTCTTAAGAAACATTCCGCCAAATGGAATTTCCTAGGAAACATTCCGCCACATGGAATGTCCTAAGAAACATTCCACCACATAGAATGATTTAAGAAACATTCCACCAAATAGAATGTTCTAAGAATCATTCCGTCTCATGGAATGTCCTAAGAAACATTCCACCAAATAGAATATCCTAAGAAACATTCCACCACATGGAATGTCCTGAGAAACATTCCGCTAAATGGAATGTCGTAAGAAACATTCCGCCTCATGGAATGTCCTAAGAAACATTCCGCCAAATAGAATGTCCTAAGAAAGATTCCGCCACATGGAACGTCCTGAGAAACATTCCACCAAATGGAATGTCGCAAGAAACATTCCGCCAAATGGAATTTCCTAAGAAACATTCCGCCACATGGAATGTCCTAAGAAACATTCCACCACATGGAATGTCCTGAGAAACATTCCGCCAAATGGAATGTCCTAAGAAACATTCCGCCAAATGGAATGTCCTAAGAAACATTCCGCCACATGGAATGTCCTAAGAAACATTCCGCCACATGGAATGTCCTAAGAAACATTCCGCCACATGGAATGTCCTAAGAAACATTCCGCCTCATGGAATGTCCTAAGAAACATTCCGCCAAATAGAATGTCCTAAAAAACATTCCACAACATGGAATGTCCTAAGAAACATTCCGGCAAATAGAATGTCCTAAGAAACATTCCGCCACATGGAATGTCCTGAGAAACATTAAGCCAAATGGAATGTCGCAAGAAACATTCCGCAAAATGGAATGTCCTGAGAAACATTCCGCCAAATGGAATTTCCTAAGAAACATTCCGCCAAATGGAATTTCCTAGGAAACATTCCGCTACATGGAATGTCCTAAGAAACATTCCACCACATAGAATGATTTAAGAAACATTCCACCAAATAGAATGTTCTAAGAAACATTCCGTCTCATGGAATGTCCTAAGAAACATTCCGCCAAATGGAATGTCCTAAGAAACATTCCGCCAAATGGAATGTCCTAAGAAACATTCCGCCACATTCCGCCTCATGGAATGTCCTAAGAAACATTCCGCCAAATAGAATGTCCTAAAAAACATTCCACAACATGGAATGTCCTAAGAAACATTCCGGCAAATAGAATGTCCTAAGAAACATTCCGCAACATGGAATGTCCTGAGAAACATTCCGCCAAATGGAATGTCGCAAGAAACATTCCGCCAAATGGAATTTCCTAGGAAACATTCCGCCACATGGAATGTCCTAAGAAACATTCCACCACATAGAATTATTTAAGAAACATTCCACCAAATAGAATGTTCTAAGAAACATTCCGTCTCATGGAATGTCCTAAGAAACATTCCGCCAAATAGAATATCATAAGAAACATTCCACAACATGAAATGTCCTAAGAAACATTCCGCCACATGGAATGTCCTGAGAAACATTCCGCCAAATGAAATGTCGTAAGAAACATTCCGCCTCATGGAATGTCCTAAGAAACATTCCGCCAAATAGAATGTCCTAAGAAAGATTTCGCCACATGAAACGCCCTGAGAAACATTCCGCCAAATGGAATGTCGCAAGAAACATTCCGCCAAATGGAATTTCCTAAGAAACATTCCGCCACATGGAATGTCCTAAGAAACATTCCACCACATGGAATGTCCTTAGAAACATTCCGCCAAATGGAATGTCCTAAGAAACATTCCGCCAAATGGAATGTCCTAAGAAACATTCCGCCACATGGAATGTCCTAAAAAACATTCCGCCACATGGAATGTCCTAAGAAACATTCCGCCACATGGAATGTCCTAAGAAACATTCCGCCTCATGGAATGTCCTAAGAAACATTCCGCCAAATAGAATGTCCTAAAAAACATTCCGCCAAATGGAATGTCCTAAGAAACATTCCGCCTCATGGAATGTCCTAAGAAACATTCCGGCAAATAGAATGTCCTAAGAAACATTCCGCCACATGGAATGGCCTGAGAAACATTCCGCCAAATGGAATGTCGCAAGAAACATTTCGCAAAATGGAATGTCCTGAGAAACATTCCGCCAAATGGAATTTCCTAAGAAACATTGCGCCAAATGGAATTTCCTAGGAAACATTCCGCCACATGGAATGTCCTAAGAAACATTCCACCACATAGAATGATTTAAGAAACATTCCATCAAATAGAATGTTCTAAGAAACATTCCGTCTCATGGAATGTCTTAAGAAACATTCCGCCAAATAGAATATCCTAAGAAACATTCCACAACATGGAATGTCCTAAGAAACATTCCGCCACATAGAATGTCCTGAGAAACATTCCGCCAAATGGAATGTCGCAAGAAACATTCCGCCAAATGGAATTTCCTAAGAAAGATTCCGCCACATGGAATGTCCTAAGAAACATTCCACCACATGGAATGTCCTAAGAAACATTCCGCCAAATGGAATGTCGTAAGAAACATTCCGCCAAATGGAATGTCCTAAGAAACATTCCGCCACATGGAATGTCCTAAGAAACATTCCGCCACATGGAATGTCCTAAGAAACATTCCGCCACATGGAATGTCCTAAGAAACATTCCGCCACATGGAATGTCCTAAGAAACATTCCGCCAAATAGAATGTCCTAAAAAACATTCCACAACATGGAATGTCCTAAGAAACATTCCGCCACATGGAATGTCCTGAGAAACATTCCGCCACATGGAATGTCCAAAGAAACATTCCGCCACATGGAATGTCCTAAGAAACATTCCGCCTCATGGAATGTCCTAAGAAACATTCCGCCAAATAGAATGTCCTAAAAAACATTCCACAACATGGAATGTCCTAAGAAACATTCCGGCAAATAGAATGTCCTAAGAAACATTCCGCAACATGGAATGTCCTGAGAAACATTCCGCCAAATGGAATGTCGCAAGAAACATTCCGCAAAATGGAATGTCCTGAGAAACATTCCGCCAAATGGAATTTCCTAAGAAGCATTTCGCCAAATGGAATTTCCTAGGAAACATTCCGCCACATGGAATGTCCTAAGAAACATTCCACCACATAGAATGATTTAAGAAACATTCCACCAAATAGAATGTTCTAAGAAACATTCCATCTCATGGAATGTCCTAAGAAACATTCCGCCAAATGGAATGTCCTAAGAAACATTCCGCCAAATGGAATGTCCTAAGAAACATTCCGCCACATGGAATGTCCTAAGAAAATTCCGCCACATGGAATGTCCTAAGAAACATTCCGCCACATGGAATGTCCTAAGAAACATTCCGCCTCATGGAATGTCCTAAGAAACATTCCGCCACATGGAATGTCCTAAAAAACATTCCACAACATGGAATGTCCTAAGAAACATTCCGGCAAATAGAATGTCCTAAGAAACATTCCGCAACATGGAATGTCCTGAGAAACATTCCGCCAAATGGAATGTCGCAAGAAACATTCCGCAAAATGGAATGTCCTGAGAAACATTCCGCCAAATGGAATTTCCTAAGAAACATTCCGCCAAATGGAATTTCCTAGGAAACATTCCGCCACATAAAATGTCCTAAGAAACATTCCACCACATAGAATGATTTAAGAAACATTCCACCAAATAGAATGTTCTAAGAAACATTCCGTCTCATGGAATGTCTTAAGAAACATTCCGCCAAATGGAATGTCCTAAAAAACATTCCGCCAAATGGAATGTCCTAAGAAACATTCCGCCACATGGAATGTCCTAAGAAACATTCCGCCACATGGAATGTCCTAAGAAACATTCCGCCACATGGAATGTCCTAAGAAACATTCAGCCTCATGGAATGTCCTAAGAAACATTCCGGCAAATAGAATGTCCTAAAAAACATTCCACAACATGGAATGTCCTAAGAAACATTCCGGCAAATAGAATGTCCTAAGAAACATTCCGCAACATCGAATGTCCTGAGAAACATTCCGCCAAATGGAATGTCGCAAGAAACATTCCGCAAAATGGAATGTCCTGAGAAACATTCCGCCAAATGGAATTTCTTAAGAAACATTCCGCCAAATGGAATTTCCTAGGAAACATTCCGCCACATGGAATGTCCTAAGAAACATTCCACCACATAGAATGATTTAAGAAACATTCCACCAAATAGAATGTTCTAAGAATCATTCCGTCTCATGGAATGTCCTAAGAAACATTCCACCAAATAGAATATCCTAAGAAACATTCCACCACATGGAATGTCCTGAGAAACATTCCGCTAAATGGAATGTCGTAAGAAACATTCCGCCTCATGGAATGTCCTAAGAAACATTCCGCCAAATAGAATGTCCTAAGAAAGATTCCGCCACATGGAACGTCCTGAGAAACATTCCACCAAATGGAATGTCGCAAGAAACATTCCGCCAAATGGAATTTCCTAAGAAACATTCCGCCACATGGAATGTCCTAAGAAACATTCCACCACATGGAATGTCCTGAGAAACATTCCGCCAAATGGAATGTCCTAAGAAACATTCCGCCAAATGGAATGTCCTAAGAAACATTCCGCCACATGGAATGTCCTAAGAAACATTTCGCCACATGGAATGTCCTAAGAAACATTCCGCCACATGGAATGTCCTAAGAAACATTCCGCCTCATGGAATGTCCTAAGAAACATTCCGCCAAATAGAATGTCCTAAAAAACATTCCACAACATGGAATGTCCTAAGAAACATTCCGGCAAATAGAATGTCCTAAGAAACATTCCGCCACATGGAATGTCCTGAGAAACATTACGCCAAATGGAATGTCGCAAGAAACATTCCGCAAAATGGAATGTCCTGAGAAACATTCCGCCAAATGGAATTTCCTAAGAAACATTCCGCCAAATGGAATTTCCTAGGAAACATTCCGCTACATGGAATGTCCTAAGAAACATTCCACCACATAGAATGATTTAAGAAACATTCCACCAAATAGAATGTTCTAAGAAACATTCCGTCTCATGGAATGTCCTAAGAAACATTCCGCCAAATGGAATGTCCTAAGAAACATTCCGCCAAATGGAATGTCCTAAGAAACATTCCGCCACATTCCGCCTCATGGAATGTCCTAAGAAACATTCCGCCAAATAGAATGTCCTAAAAAACATTCCACAACATGGAATGTCCTAAGAAACATTCCGGCAAATAGAATGTCCTAAGAAACATTCCGCAACATGGAATGTCCTGAGAAACATTCCGCCAAATGGAATGTCGCAAGAAACATTCCGCCAAATGGAATTTCCTAGGAAACATTCCGCCACATGGAATGTCCTAAGAAACATTCCACCACATAGAATTATTTAAGAAACATTCCACCAAATAGAATGTTCTAAGAAACATTCCGTCTCATGGAATGTCCTAAGAAACATTCCGCCAAATAGAATATCATAAGAAACATTCCACAACATGAAATGTCCTAAGAAACATTCCGCCACATGGAATGTCCTGAGAAACATTCCGCCAAATGAAATGTCGTAAGAAACATTCCGCCTCATGGAATGTCCTAAGAAACATTCCGCCAAATAGAATGTCCTAAGAAAGATTTCGCCACATGAAACGCCCTGAGAAACATTCCGCCAAATGGAATGTCGCAAGAAACATTCCGCCAAATGGAATTTCCTAAGAAACATTCCGCCACATGGAATGTCCTAAGAAACATTCCACCACATGGAATGTCCTTAGAAACATTCCGCCAAATGGAATGTCCTAAGAAACATTCCGCCAAATGGAATGTCCTAAGAAACATTCCGCCACATGGAATGTCCTAAAAAACATTCCGCCACATGGAATGTCCTAAGAAACATTCCGCCACATGGAATGTCCTAAGAAACATTCCGCCTCATGGAATGTCCTAAGAAACATTCCGCCAAATAGAATGTCCTAAAAAACATTCCGCCACATGGAATGTCCTAAGAAACATTCCGCCTCATGGAATGTCCTAAGAAACATTCCGGCAAATAGAATGTCCTAAGAAACATTCCGCCACATGGAATGGCCTGAGAAACATTCCGCCAAATGGAATGTCGCAAGAAACATTTCGCAAAATGGAATGTCCTGAGAAACATTCCGCCAAATGGAATTTCCTAAGAAACATTGCGCCAAATGGAATTTCCTAGGAAACATTCCGCCACATGGAATGTCCTAAGAAACATTCCACCACATAGAATGATTTAAGAAACATTCCACCAAATAGAATGTTCTAAGAAACATTCCGTCTCATGGAATGTCTTAAGAAACATTCCGCCAAATAGAATATCCTAAGAAACATTCCACAACATGGAATGTCCTAAGAAACATTCCGCCACATAGAATGTCCTGAGAAACATTCCGCCAAATGGAATGTCGCAAGAAACATTCCGCCAAATGGAATTTCCTAAGAAAGATTCCGCCACATGGAATGTCCTAAGAAACATTCCACCACATGGAATGTCCTAAGAAACATTCCGCCAAATGGAATGTCGTAAGAAACATTCCGCCAAATGGAATGTCCTAAGAAACATTCCGCCACATGGAATGTCCTAAGAAACATTCCGCCACATGGAATGTCCTAAGAAACATTCCGCCACATGGAATGTCCTAAGAAACATTCCGCCTCATGGAATGTCCTAAGAAACATTCCGCCAAATAGAATGTCCTAAAAAACATTCCACAACATGGAATGTCCTAGAAACATTCCGCCACATGGAATGTCCTGAGAAACATTCCGCCACATGGAATGTCCAAAGAAACATTCCGCCACATGGAATGTCCTAAGAAACATTCCGCCTCATGGAATGTCCTAAGAAACATTCCGCCAAATAGAATGTCCTAAAAAACATTCCACAACATGGAATGTCCTAAGAAACATTCCGGCAAATAGAATGTCCTAAGAAACATTCCGCAACATGGAATGTCCTGAGAAACATTCCGCCAAATGGAATGTCGCAAGAAACATTCCGCAAAATGGAATGTCCTGAGAAACATTCCGCCAAATGGAATTTCCTAAGAAGCATTTCGCCAAATGGAATTTCCTAGGAAACATTCCGCCACATGGAATGTCCTAAGAAACATTCCACCACATAGAATGATTTAAGAAACATTCCACCAAATAGAATGTTCTAAGAAACATTCCATCTCATGGAATGTCCTAAGAAACATTCCGCCAAATGGAATGTCCTAAGAAACATTCCGCCAAATGGAATGTCCTAAGAAACATTCCGCCACATGGAATGTCCTAAGAAACATTCCGCCACATGGAATGTCCTAAGAAACATTCCGCCACATGGAATGTCCTAAGAAACATTCCGCCTCATGGAATGTCCTAAGAAACATTCCGCCACATGGAATGTCCTAAAAAACATTCCACAACATGGAATGTCCTAAGAAACATTCCGGCAAATAGAATGTCCTAAGAAACATTCCGCAACATGGAATGTCCTGAGAAACATTCCGCCAAATGGAATGTCGCAAGAAACATTCCGCCAAATGGAATGTCCTGAGAAACATTCCGCCAAATGGAATTTCCTAAGAAACATTCCGCCAAATGGAATTTCCTAGGAAACATTCCGCCACATGGAATGTCCTAAGAAACATTCCACCACATAGAATGATTTAAGAAACATTCCACCAAATAGAATGTTCTAAGAAACATTCCGTCTCATGGAATGTCTTAAGAAACATTCCGCCAAATGGAATGTCCTAAAAAACATTCCGCCAAATGGAATGTCCTAAGAAACATTCCGCCACATGGAATGTCCTAAGAAACATTCCGCCACATGGAATGTCCTAAGAAACATTCCGCCACATGGAATGTCCTAAGAAACATTCAGCCTCATGGAATGTCCTAAGAAACATTCCGGCAAATAGAATGTCCTAAAAAACATTCCACAACATGGAATGTCCTAAGAAACATTCCGGCAAATAGAATGTCCTAAGAAACATTCCGCAACATAGAATGTCCTGAGAAACATTCCGCCAAATGGAATGTCGCAAGAAACATTCCGCAAAATGGAATGTCCTGAGAAACATTCCGCCAAATGGAATTTCTTAAGAAACATTCCGCCAAATGGAATTTCCTAGGAAACATTCCGCCACATGGAATGTCCTAAGAAACATTCCACCACATAGAATGATTTAAGAAACATTCCACCAAATAGAATGTTCTAAGAATCATTCCGTCTCATGGAATGTCCTAAGAAACATTCCACCAAATAGAATATCCTAAGAAACATTCCACCACATGGAATGTCCTGAGAAACATTCCGCTAAATGGAATGTCGTAAGAAACATTCCGCCTCATGGAATGTCCTAAGAAACATTCCGCCAAATAGAATGTCCTAAGAAAGATTCCGCCACATGGAACGTCCTGAGAAACATTCCACCAAATGGAATGTCGCAAGAAACATTCCGCCAAATGGAATTTCCTAAGAAACATTCCGCCACATGGAATGTCCTAAGAAACATTCCACCACATGGAATGTCCTGAGAAACATTCCGCCAAATGGAATGTCCTAAGAAACATTCCGCCAAATGGAATGTCCTAAGAAACATTCCGCCACATGGAATGTCCTAAGAAACATTTCGCCACATGGAATGTCCTAAGAAACATTCCGCCACATGGAATGTCCTAAGAAACATTCCGCCTCATGGAATGTCCTAAGAAACATTCCGCCAAATAGAATGTCCTAAAAAACATTCCACAACATGGAATGTCCTAAGAAACATTCCGGCAAATAGAATGTCCTAAGAAACATTCCGCCACATGGAATGTCCTGAGAAACATTACGCCAAATGGAATGTCGCAAGAAACATTCCGCAAAATGGAATGTCCTGAGAAACATTCCGCCAAATGGAATTTCCTAAGAAACATTCCGCCAAATAGAATTTCCTAGGAAACATTCCGCTACATGGAATGTCCTAAGAAACATTCCACCACATAGAATGATTTAAGAAACATTCCACCAAATAGAATGTTCTAAGAAACATTCCGTCTCATGGAATGTCCTAAGAAACATTCCGCCAAATGGAATGTCCTAAGAAACATTCCGCCAAATGGAATGTCCTAAGAAACATTCCGCCACATTCCGCCTCATGGAATGTCCTAAGAAACATTCCGCCAAATAGAATGTCCTAAAAAACATTCCACAACATGGAATGTCCTAAGAAACATTCCGGCAAATAGAATGTCCTAAGAAACATTCCGCAACATGGAATGTCCTGAGAAACATTCCGCCAAATGGAATGTCGCAAGAAACATTCCGCCAAATGGAATTTCCTAGGAAACATTCCGCCACATGGAATGTCCTAAGAAACATTCCACCACATAGAATTATTTAAGAAACATTCCACCAAATAGAATGTTCTAAGAAACATTCCGTCTCATGGAATGTCCTAAGAAACATTCCGCCAAATAGAATATCATAAGAAACATTCCACAACATGAAATGTCCTAAGAAACATTCCGCCACATGGAATGTCCTGAGAAACATTCCGCCAAATGAAATGTCGTAAGAAACATTCCGCCTCATGGAATGTCCTAAGAAACATTCCGCCAAATAGAATGTCCTAAGAAAGATTTCGCCACATGAAACGCCCTGAGAAACATTCCGCCAAATGGAATGTCGCAAGAAACATTCCGCCAAATGGAATTTCCTAAGAAACATTCCGCCACATGGAATGTCCTAAGAAACATTCCACCACATGGAATGTCCTTAGAAACATTCCGCCAAATGGAATGTCCTAAGAAACATTCCGCCAAATGGAATGTCCTAAGAAACATTCCGCCACATGGAATGTCCTAAAAAACATTCCGCCACATGGAATGTCCTAAGAAACATTCCGCCACATGGAATGTCCTAAGAAACATTCCGCCTCATGGAATGTCCTAAGAAACATTCCGCCAAATAGAATGTCCTAAAAAACATTCCGCCACATGGAATGTCCTAAGAAACATTCCGCCTCATGGAATGTCCTAAGAAACATTCCGGCAAATAGAATGTCCTAAGAAACATTCCGCCACATGGAATGGCCTGAGAAACATTCCGCCAAATGGAATGTCGCAAGAAACATTTCGCAAAATGGAATGTCCTGAGAAACATTTCGCCAAATGGAATTTCCTAAGAAACATTGCGCCAAATGGAATTTCCTAGGAAACATTCCGCCACATGGAATGTCCTAAGAAACATTCCACCACATAGAATGATTTAAGAAACATTCCACCAAATAGAATGTTCTAAGAAACATTCCGTCTCATGGAATGTCTTAAGAAACATTCCGCCAAATAGAATATCCTAAGAAACATTCCACAACATGGAATGTCCTAAGAAACATTCCGCCACATAGAATGTCCTGAGAAACATTCCGCCAAATGGAATGTCGCAAGAAACATTCCGCCAAATGGAATTTGCTAAGAAAGATTCCGCCACATGGAATGTCCTAAGAAACATTCCACCACATGGAATGTCCTAAGAAACATTCCGCCAAATGGAATGTCGTAAGAAACATTCCGCCAAATGGAATGTCCTAAGAAACATTCCGCCACATGGAATGTCCTAAGAAACATTCCGCCACATGGAATGTCCTAAGAAACATTCCGCCACATGGAATGTCCTAAGAAACATTCCGCCTCATGGAATGTCCTAAGAAACATTCCGCCAAATAGAATGTCCTAAAAAACATTCCACAACATGGAATGTCCTAAGAAACATTCCGCCACATGGAATGTCCTGAGAAACATTTCGCCACATGGAATGTCCAAAGAAACATTCCGCCACATGGAATGTCCTAAGAAACATTCCGCCTCATGGAATGTCCTAAGAAACATTCCGCCAAATAGAATGTCCTAAAAAACATTCCACAACATGGAATGTCCTAAGAAACATTCCGGCAAATAGAATGTCCTAAGAAACATTCCGCAACATGGAATGTCCTGAGAAACATTCCGCCAAATGGAATGTCGCAAGAAACATTCCGCAAAATGGAATGTCCTGAGAAACATTCCGCCAAATGGAATTTCCTAAGAAGCATTTCGCCAAATGGAATTTCCTAGGAAACATTCCGCCACATGGAATGTCCTAAGAAACATTCCACCACATAGAATGATTTAAGAAACATTCCACCAAATAGAATGTTCTAAGAAACATTCCATCTCATGGAATGTCCTAAGAAACATTCCGCCAAATGGAATGTCCTAAGAAACATTCCGCCAAATGGAATGTCCTAAGAAACATTCCGCCAAATGGAATGTCCTAAGAAACATTCCGCCAAATGGAATGTCCTAAGAAACATTCCGCCAAATAGAATATCCTAAGAAACATTCCACAACATGGAATGTCCTAAGAAACATTCCGCCACATGGAATGTCCTGAGAAACATTCCGCCAAATGGAATGTCGTAAGAAACATTCCGCCTCATGGAATGTCCTAAGAAACATTCCGCCAAATAGAATGTCCTAAGAAAGATTTCGCCACATGAAACGCCCTGAGAAACATTCCGCCAAATGGAATGTCGCAAGAAACATTCCGCCAAATGGAATTTCCTAAGAAACATTCCGCCACATGGAATGTCCTAAGAAACATTCCACCACATGGAATGTCCTTAGAAACATTCCGCCGAATGGAATGTCCTAAGAAACATTCCGCCAAATGGAATGTCCTAAGAAACATTCCGCCACATGGAATGTCCTAAAAAACATTCCGCCACATGGAATGTCCTAAGAAACATTCCGCCACATGGAATGTCCTAAGAAACATTCCGCCTCATGGAATGTCCTAAGAAACATTCCGCTAAATAGAATATCCTAAAAAACATTCCACAACATGGAATGTCCTAAGAAACATTCCGGCAAATAGAATGTCCTAAGAAACATTCCGCCACATGGAATGTCCTGAGAAACATTCCGCCAAATGGAATGTCGCAAGAAACATTCCGCAAAATGGAATGTCCTGAGAAACATTCCACCAAATGGAATTTCCTAAGAAACATTCCGCCAAATGGAATTTCCTAGGAAACATTCCGCCACATGGAATGTCCTAAGAAACATTCCACCACATAGAATGATTTAAGAAACATTCCACCAAATAGAATGTTCTAAGAAACATTCCGTCTCATGGAATGTCTTAAGAAACATTCCGCCAAATAGAATATCCTAAGAAACATTCCACAACATGGAATGTCCTAAGAAACATTCCGCCAAATAGAATGTCCTAAGAAAGATTCCGCCACATGGAACGTCCTGAGAAACATTCCGCCAAATGGAATGTTCTAAGAAACATTCCGCCACATAGAATGTCCTGAGAAACATTCCGCCAAATGGAATGTCGTAAGAAACATTCCGCCTCATGGAATGTCCTAAGAAACATTCCGCCAAATAGAATGTCCTAAGAAAGATTCCGCCACATGGAACGTCCTGAGAAACATTCCGCCAAATGGAATGTCGCAAGAAACATTCCGCCAAATGGAATTTCCTAAGAAAGATTCCGCCACATGGAATGTCCTAAGAAACATTCCACCACATGGAATGTCCTAAGAAACATTCCGCCAAAAGGAATGTCGTAAGAAACATTCCGCCAAATGGAATGTCCTAAGAAATATTCCGCCACATGGAATGTCCTAAGAAACATTCCGCCACATGGAATGTCCTAAGAAACATTCCGCCACATGGAATGTCCTAAGAAACATTCCGCCTCATGGAATGTCCTAAGAAACATTCCGCCAAATAGAATGTCCTAAAAAACATTCCACAACATGGAATGTCCTAAGAAACATTCCGCCACATGGAATGTCCTGAGAAACATTCCGCCACATGGAATGTCCTAAGAAACATTCCGCCACATGGAATGTCCTAAGAAACATTCCGCCTCATGGAATGTCCTAAGAAACATTCCGCCAAATAGAATGTCCTAAAAAACATTCCACAACATGGAATGTCCTAAGAAACATTTCGGCAAATAGAATGTCCTAAGAAACATTCCGCAACATGGAATGTCCTGAGAAACATTCCGCCAAATGGAATGTCGCAAGAAACATTCCGCAAAATGGAATGTCCTGAGAAACATTCCGCCAAATGGAATTTCCTAAAAAAACATTCCGCCAAATGGAATTTCCTAGGAAACATTCCGCCACATGGAATGTCCTAAGAAACATTCCACCACATAGAATGATTTAAGAAACATTCCACCAAATAGAATGTTCTAAGAAACATTCCGTCTCATGGAATGTCGTAAGAAACATTCCGCCAAATGGAATGTCCTAAGAAACATTCCGCCACATGGAATGTCCTAAGAAACATTCCGCCACATGGAATGTCCTAAGAAACATTCCGCCACATGGAATGTCCTAAGAAACATTCCGCCTCATGGAATGTCCTAAGAAACATTCCGCCAAATAGAATGTCCTAAAAAACATTCCACAACATGGAATGTCCTAAGAAACATTCCGCCACATGGAATGTCCTGAGAAACATTCCGCCACATGGAATGTCCTAAGAAACATTCCGCCACATGGAATGTCCTAAGAAACATTCCGCCTCATGGAATGTCCTAAGAAACATTCCGCCAAATAGAATGTCCTAAAAAACATTCCACAACATGGAATGTCCTAAGAAACATTTCGGCAAATAGAATGTCCTAAGAAACATTCCGCAACATGGAATGTCCTGAGAAACATTCCGCCAAATGGAATGTCGCAAGAAACATTCCGCAAAATGGAATGTCCTGAGAAACATTCCGCCAAATGGAATTTCCTAAGAAACATTCCGCCAAATGGAATTTCCTAGGAAACATTCCGCCACATGGAATGTCCTAAGAAACATTCCACCACATAGAATGATTTAAGAAACATTCCACCAAATAGAATGTTCTAAGAAACATTCCGTCTCATGGAATGTCCTAAGAAACATTCCGCCAAATAGAATATCCTAAGAAACATTCCACAACATGGAATGTCCTAAGAAACATTCCGCCACATGGAATGTCCTAAGAAACATTCCGCCACATGGAATGTCCTAAGAAACATTCCGCCACATGGAATGTCCTAAGAAACATTCCGCCACATGGAATGTCCTAAGAAACATTCCGCCACATGGAACGTCCTGAGAAACATTCCGCCAAATGGAATGTCGCAAGAAACATTCCGCCAAATGGAATTTCCTAAGAAATTCTAAGAAACATTCCGTCTCATGGATTGTCCTAAGAAACATTCCGCAAAATAGAATATCCTAAGAAACATTCCACAACATGGAATGTCCTAAGAAACATTCCGCCACATGGAATGTCCTGAGAAACATTCCGCCAAATGGAATGTCGTAAGAAACATTCCGCCAAATGGAATGTCGCAAGAAACATTCCGCAAAATGGAATGTCCTGAGAAACATTCCGCCAAATGGAATTTCCTAAAAAAAACATTCCGCCAAATGGAATTTCCTAGGAAACATTCCGCCACATGGAATGTCCTAAGAAACATTCCACCACATAGAATGATTTAAGAAACATTCCACCAAATAGAATGTTCTAAGAAACATTCCGTCTCATGGAATGTCCTAAGAAACATTCCGCCAAATAGAATATCCTAAGAAACATTCCACAACATGGAATGTCCTAAGAAACATTCCGCCACATGGAATGTCCTGAGAAACATTCCGCCAAATGGAATGTCGTAAGAAACATTCCGCCTCATGGAATGTCCTAAGAAACATTCCGCCAAATAGAATGTCCTAAGAAAGATTTCGCCACATGAAACGCCCTGAGAAACATTCCGCCAAATGGAATGTCGCAAGAAACATTCCGCCAAATGGAATTTCCTAAGAAACATTCCGCCACATGGAATGTCCTAAGAAACATTCCACCACATGGAATGTCCTTAGAAACATTCCGCCGAATGGAATGTCCTAAGAAACATTCCGCCAAATGGAATGTCCTAAGAAACATTCCGCCACATGGAATGTCCTTAGAAACATTCCGCCGAATGGAATGTCCTAAGAAACATTCCGCCAAATGGAATGTCCTAAGAAACATTCCGCCACATGGAATGTCCTAAAAAACATTCCGCCACATGGAATGTCCTAAGAAACATTCCGCCACATGGAATGTCCTAAGAAACATTCCGCCTCATGGAATGTCCTAAGAAACATTCCGCTAAATAGAATGTCCTAAAAAACATTCCACAACATGGAATGTCCTAAGAAACATTCCGGCAAATAGAATGTCCTAAGAAACATTCCGCCACATGGAATGTCCTGAGAAACATTCCGCCAAATGGAATGTCGCAAGAAACATTCCGCAAAATGGAATGTCCTGAGAAACATTCCACCAAATGGAATTTCCTAAGAAACATTCCGCCAAATGGAATTTCCTAGGAAACATTCCGCCACATGGAATGTCCTAAGAAACATTCCACCACATAGAATGATTTAAGAAACATTCCACCAAATAGAATGTTCTAAGAAACATTCCGTCTCATGGAATGTCTTAAGAAACATTCCGCCAAATAGAATATCCTAAGAAACATTCCACAACATGGAATGTCCTAAGAAACATTCCGCCACATAGAATGTCCTGAGAAACATTCCGCCAAATGGAATGTCGTAAGAAACATTCCGCCTCATGGAATGTCCTAAGAAACATTCCGCCAAATAGAATGTCCTAAGAAAGATTCCGCCACATGGAACGTCCTGAGAAACATTCCGCCAAATGGAATGTCGCAAGAAACATTCCGCCAAATGGAATTTCCTAAGAAAGATTCCGCCACATGGAATGTCCTAAGAAACATTCCACCACATGGAATGTCCTAAGAAACATTCCGCCAAAAGGAATGTCGTAAGAAACATTCCGCCAAATGGAATGTCCTAAGAAACATTCCGCCACATGGAATGTCCTAAGAAACATTCCGCCACATGGAATGTCCTAAGAAACATTCCGCCACATGGAATGTCCTAAGAAACATTCCGCCTCATGGAATGTCCTAAGAAACATTCCGCCAAATAGAATGTCCTAAAAAACATTCCACAACATGGAATGTCCTAAGAAACATTCCGCCACATGGAATGTCCTGAGAAACATTCCGCCACATGGAATGTCCTAAGAAACATTCCGCCACATGGAATGTCCTAAGAAACATTCCGCCTCATGGAATGTCCTAAGAAACATTCCGCCAAATAGAATGTCCTAAAAAACATTCCACAACATGGAATGTCCTAAGAAACATTTCGGCAAATAGAATGTCCTAAGAAACATTCCGCAACATGGAATGTCCTGAGAAACATTCCGCCAAATGGAATGTCGCAAGAAACATTCCGCAAAATGGAATGTCCTGAGAAACATTCCGCCAAATGGAATTTCCTAAGAAACATTCCGCCAAATGGAATTTCCTAGGAAACATTCCGCCACATGGAATGTCCTAAGAAACATTCCACCACATAGAATGATTTAAGAAACATTCCACCAAATAGAATGTTCTAAGAAACATTCCGTCTCATGGAATGTCCTAAGAAACATTCCGCCAAATAGAATATCCTAAGAAACATTCCACAACATGGAATGTCCTAAGAAACATTCCGCCACATGGAATGTCCTAAGAAACATTCCGCCACATGGAATGTCCTAAGAAACATTCCGCCACATGGAATGTCCTAAGAAACATTCCGCCACATGGAATGTCCTAAGAAACATTCCGCCACATGGAACGTCCTGAGAAACATTCCGCCAAATGGAATGTCGCAAGAAACATTCCGCCAAATGGAATTTCCTAAGAAAGATTCCGCCACATGGAATGTCCTAAGAAACATTCCACCACATGGAATGTCCTAAGAAACATTCCGCCAAATGGAATGTCGTAAGAAACATTCCGCCAAATGGAATGTCCTAAGAAACATTCCGCCACATGGAATGTCCTAAGAAACATTCCGCCACATGGAATGTCCTAAGAAACATTCCGCCACATGGAATGTCCTAAGAAACATTCCGCCTCATGGAATGTCCAAAGAAACATTCCGCCAAATAGAATGTCCTAAAAAACATTCCACAATATGGAATGTCCTAAGAAACATTCCGCCACATAGAATGTCCTGAGAAACATTCCGCCAAATGGAATGTCGCAAGAAACATTCTGCAAAATGGAATGTCCTGAGAAACATTCCGCCAAATGGAATTTCCTAAGAAACATTCCGCCAAATGGAATTTCCTAGGAAACATTCCGCCACATGGAATGTCCTAAGAAACATTCCACCACATAGAATGATTTAAGAAACATTCCACCAAATAGAATGTTCTAAGAAACATTCCGTCTCATGGATTGTCCTAAGAAACATTCCGCCAAATAGAATATCCTAAGAAACATTCCACAACATGGAATGTCCTAAGAAACATTCCGCCACATGGAATGTCCTGAGAAACATTCCGCCAAATGGAATGTCGTAAGAAACATTCCGCCTCATGGAATGTCCTAAGAAACATTCCGCCAAATAGAATGTCCTAAGAAACATTCCGCCACATGGAACGTCCTGAGAAACATTCCGCCAAATGGAATGTCGCAAGAAACATTCCGCCAAATGGAATGTCCTGAGAAACATTCCGCCAAATGGAATTTCCTAAGAAACAATCCGCCACATGGAATGTCCTAAGAAACATTCCACCACATAGAACGGGCTAAGAAACATTCCGCCACATAGAACGATTTAAGAAACATTCCACCAAATAGTATGTCCTAAGAAACATTCCGCCTCATGGAATGTCCTAAAAAACATTCCGCCAAATAGAATGTCCTAAGAAACATTCCGCCACATGGAATGTCCTAAGAAACATTCCGCCACATGAAATTTCATAGGAAACATTCCGCCACATGGAATGTCCTAAGAAACATTCCACCACATAGAACGATTTCAGAAACATTCCACCAAATAGAATGTCCTAAGAAACATTCCACAACATGGAATGTCCTAAGAAACATTCCTCCAAATGAAATGTCCTGAGAAACATTCCGCCAAATAGAATTTCCTAAGAAACATTCCGCCACATAGAATGTTCTAAGAAACATTTCATCACATAGAATGTCCTAAGAAACATTCCGCCATATGGAATTTCCTAAGAAACATTCCGCCAAATGGAATGTCCTAAGAAACATTCCGCCAAATGGAATGTCCTAAGAAACATTCCGCCACATGGAATGTCCTAAGAAACATTCCGCCAAATGAAATTTCCTAAGAAACATTCCGCCAAATGGAATGTCCTGAGAAACATTCCGCCACATGGAATGTCCTAAGAAACATTCCACCACATAGAATGATTTAAGAAACATTCCACCAAATAGAATGTCCTAAGAAACATTCCGCCTTATGGAATGTCCTAAGAAACATTCCGCCATATGGAATGTCCTGAGAAACATTCCGCCAAATGGAATGTCGTAAGAAACAATCCGCCTCATAGAATGTCCTAAGAAACATTCCGCCAAATAGAATGTCCTAAGAAACATTCCGCCACATGGAATGTCCTGAGAAACATTCCGCCAAATGGAATGTTGCAAGAAACATTTCGCCAAATGAAATGTCCTGAGAAACATTCCGCCAAATGGAATGTCGTAAGAAACATTCCGCCAAATGGAATGTCCTAACAAACATTCCGTCAAATGGAATGTGTTGAGAAACATTCCACCACATGGAATGTTTAAAGAAACATTCTGACAAATGGAATGTCCTAAGAAACATTCCACAACATGGAATGTCCTAAGAAACATTCCGGCAAATAGAATGTCCTAAGAAACATTTCGCCACATGGAATGTCCTGAGAAACATTCCGCCAAATGGAATGTCGCAAAAAACATTCCGCAAAATCGAATGTCCTGAGAAACATTCCGCCAAATGGAATGTCGCAAGAAACATTCCTCAAAATGGAATGTCCTGAGAAACATTCCGCCAAATGGAATTTCCTAAGAAACATTCCGCCAAATGGAATTTCCTAGGAAACATTCCGCCACATGGAATGTCCTAAGAAACATTCCACCACATAGAATGATTTAAGAAACATTCCACCAAATAGAATGTTCTAAGAAACATTCCGTCTCATGGAATGTCCTAAGAAACATTTCACCAAATAGAATATCCTAAGAAACATTACGCCACATGGAATGTCCTGAGAAACATTCCGCCAAATGGAATGTCGTAAGAAACATTCCGCCTCATGGAATGTCCTAAGAAACATTCCGCCAAATAGAATGTCCTAAGAAAGAATCCGCCACATGGAACGTCCTGAGAAACATTCTGCCAAATGGAATGTCGCAAGAAACATTCCGCCAAATGGAATTTCCTAAGAAACATTCCGCCACATGGAATGTCCTAAGAAACATTCCACCACATGGAATGTCCTGAGAAACATTCCGCCAAATGGAATGTCCTAAGAAACATTCCGCCAAATGGAATGTCCTAAGAAACATTCCGCCACATGGAATGTCCTAAGAAACATTTCGCCACATGGAATGTCCTAAGAAAAATTCCGCCACATGGAATGTCCTAAGAAACATTCCGCCTCATGGAATGTCCTAAGAAACATTCCGCCAAATAGAATGTCCTAAAAAACATTCCACAACATGGAATGTCCAAAGAAACATTCCAGGAAAATAGAATGTCCTAAGAAACATTCCGCCACATGGAATGTCCTGAGAAACATTACGCCAAATGGAATGTCGCAAGAAAAATTCCGCAAAATGGAATGTTCTGAGAAACATTCCGCCACATGGAATTTCCTAAGAAACATTCCGCCAAATGGAATTTCCTAGGAAACATTCCGCCACATGGAATGTCCTAAGAAACATTCCACCACATAGAATGATTTAAGAAACATTCCACCAAATAGAATGTTCTAAGAAACATTCCGTCTCATGGAATGTCCTAAGAAACATTCCGCCAAATGGAATGTCCTAAGAAACATTCCGCCAAATGGAATGTCCTAAGAAACATTCCGCCACATGGAATGTCCTAAGAAACATTCCGCCACATGGAATGTCCTAAGAAACATTCCGCCACATGGAATGTCCTAAGAAACATTCCGCCTCATGGAATGTCCTAAGAAACATTCCGCCAAATAGAATGTCCTAAGAAACATTCCACAACATGGAATGTCCTAAGAAACATTCCGGCAAATAGAATGTCCTAAGAAACATTCCGCAACATGGAATGTCCTGAGAAACATTCCGCCAAATGGAATGTCGCAAGAAACATTCCGCAAAATGGAATGTCCTGAGAAACATTCCGCCAAATGGAATTTCCTAAGAAACATTCCGCCAAATGGAATTTCCTAGGAAACATTCCGCCACATGGAATGTCCTAAGAAACATTCCACCACATAGAATGATTTAAGAAACATTCCACCAAACAGAATGTTCTAAGAAACATTCCGTCTCATGGAATGTCCTAAGAAACATTCCGCCAAATAGAATATCCTAAGAAACATTCCACAACATGGAATGTCCTAAGAAACATTCCGCCACATGGAATGTCCTGAGAAACATTCCGCCAAATGGAATGTCCTAAGAAACATTCCGCCTCATGGAATGTCCTAAGAAACATTCCGCCAAATAGAATGTCCTAAGAAAGATTCCGCCACATGGAACGTCCTGAGAAACATTCCGCCAAATGGAATGTCGCAAGAAACATTCCGCCAAATGGAATTTCCTAAGAAACATTCCGCCACATGGAATGTCCTAAGAAACATTCCACCACATGGAATGTCCTTAGAAACATTCCGCCAAATGGAATGTCCTAAGAAACATTTCGCCAAATGGAATGTCCTAAGAAACATTCCGCCACATGGAATGTCCTAAAAAACATTCCGCCACATGGAATGTCCTAAGAAACATTCCGCCACATGGAATGTCCTAAGAAACATTCCGTCTCATGGAATGTCCTAAGAAACATTCCGGCAAATAGAATTTCCTAAGAAACATTCCGCCACATGGAATGTCCTGAGAAACATTCCGCCAAATGGAATGTCCTGAGAAACATTCCGCCAAATGGAATTTCCTAAGAAACATTCCGCCAAATAGAACTTCCTAGGAAACATTCCGCCACATGGAATGTCCTAAGAAACATTCCACCACATAGAATGATTTAAGAAACATTCCACCAAATAGAATGTTCTAAGAAACATTCCGTCTCATGGAATGTCTTAAGAAACATTCCGCCAAATAGAATATCCTAAGAAACATTCCACAACATGGAATGTCCTAAGAAACATTCCGCCACATGGAATGTCCTGAGAAACATTCCGCCAAATGGAATGTCGTAAGAAACATTCCGCCTCATGGAATGTCCTAAGAAACATTCCGCCAAATAGAATGTCCTAAGAAAGATTCCGCCACATGGAACGTCCTGAGAAACATTCCGCCAAATGGAATGTCGCAAGAAACATTCCGCCAAATGGAATTTCCTAAGAAACATTCCGCCACATGGAATGTCCTAAGAAACATTCCACCACATGGAATGTCCTTAGAAACATTCCGCCAAATGGAATGTCCTAAGAAACATTCCGCCAAATGGAATGTCCTAAGAAACATTCCGCCACATGGAATGTCCTAAAAAACATCTCGCCACATGGAATGTCCTAAGAAACATTCCGCCACATGGAATGTCCTAAGAAACATTCCGTCTCATGGAATGTCCTAAGAAACATTCCGCCAAATAGAATGTCCTAAAAAACATTCCACAACATGGAATGTCCTAAGAAACATTCCGGCAAATAGAATTTCCTAAGAAACATTCCGCCACATGGAATGTCCTGAGAAACATTCCGCCAAATGGAATGTCCTGAGAAACATTCCGCCATATGGAATTTCCTAAGAAACATTCCGCCAAATAGAACTTCCTAGGAAACATTCCGCCACATTGAATGTCCTAAGAAACATTCCACCACATAGAATGATTTAAGAAACATTCCACCAAATAGAATGTTCTAAGAAACATTCCGTCTCATGGAATGTCTTAAGAAACATTCCGCCAAATAGAATATCCTAAGAAACATTCCACAACATGGAATGTCCTAAGAAACATTCCGCCACATGGAATGTCCTGAGAAACATTCCGCCAAATGGAATGTCGTAAGAAACATTCCGCCTCATGGAATGTCCTAAGAAACATTCCGCCAAATAGAATGTCCTAAGAAAGATTCCGCCACATGGAACGTCCTGAGAAACATTCCGCCAAATGGAATGTCGCAAGAAACATTCCGCCAAATGGAATTTCCTAAGAAACATTCCGCCACATGGAATGTCCTAAGAAACATTCCACCACATAGAACGGTCTAAGAAACATTCCGCCACATAGAACGATTTAAGAAACATTCCACCAAATAGAATGTCCTAAAAAACATTCCGCCCTATGGAATGTCCTAAAAAACATTCCGCCAAATAGAATGTCCTAAGAAACATTCCGCCACATAGAATGTTCTAAGAAACATTCCGCCATATGGAATTTCCTAAGAAACATTCCGCCAAATGGAATGTCCTAAGAAACATTCTGCCCCATGGAATGTCCTAAAAAACATTCCACCAAATAGAATGTCCTAAGAAACATTCCACAACATGGAATGTCCTAAGAAACATTCCACAACATGGAATGTCCTGAGAAACATTCCGCCAAATAGAATTTCCTAAGAAACATTCCGCCACATAGAATGTTATAAGAAACATTCCACCACATAGAATGTCCTAAGAAACATTCCGCCATATGGAATTTCCTAAGAAACGTAGGAATTTTGATGCTTACCTACGGGAAATTCCTGTTCTTGAAGTCCGTAGGCGGCACACAATGGGTTAAGTCTAGGATCCCGAGTGCAAGGCAGAAGAGACATGCTCAGCAGTATCCAATCAAAAAAGGGTACTGGGTATAAGAGGCGGTAATAACCACACACACACTGAGTCCGTATGCAGAAGTATATTTATTATAGGGAGGGCGTGTTGTGCCGCCTACGGACTTCAAGAACAGGAATTTCCCGTAGGTAAGCATCAAAATTCCTACGTTCTTGCAGTCCTATGGCGGCACACAATGGGAACTGATAAGCAGTTTAGATCATAGGGGGGGTATCTTTACTGATAGTTTCATGAGACTTTAGCACTGTAGCGCCTAAGGCTGTCCCCCCAGAGACATTCAAGCGGTAATAGGTGACGAATGTGGAACATGTTGACCACGCCGCTGCCCTGCAAATCTCCTGCAGGGACACATTCGAAGCTTCCGCCCAGGAAGTAGTAACTGCCCTTGTCGAATGAGGTTTGATTTCCGATGGTGCCTCCAGATTTTGAACCGAGTAACCATAGCTAATTGTGTCTTTAATCCATTTAGCTAACTGTGGCTTTGATGCTTTCATACCTTTAGATCTGCCGTCAAAAATCAAAAATAAATTTTCTTCTTTTCTGAATGAATTTACTCTATCCCGGTACATCAAGACTGCTCGTCTGACATCCAGCGGGTCTTCCCCCGCAGAGGTTTGAGGAAGTTTTGGCAGAATTATCTCTTGTTCCATGGAGGAAGCCATCTTGGGAATGAATCCAGGTATAGTTCGAAGATAAATAGCATCCCCTAGATCCCTGAAGTATGGTTCCCGGGATGATAAAGCCTGTATTTCGCTCAATCTTCGTGCGGACGCAATCGCCACTAGGAATGCAGTTTTCCATGACAGAAATTTGATGTCCGACAATTCCATAGGTTCAAACGGTGGACCTTTTAGGGCCTCCAGAACCACATGTAGGTCCCATGAGGAGATGGGTGCCTTTACTGGAGGTCTGAGATTCCTGACTCCCTTCAGGAAGGCGGTGACCAATGGATCGTTGGAAAATTTTCCGCCCATAAAGGAATTAATTGCGGCAAACTGAACTCTTAAGGTATTAAACTTTAGGCCCTGATCCAAGCCCCTTTGTAAAAAATTCAGAACTGACGGCAGGGAAAAATCACCTGTATTAGAAGCAAAAATCTTCCAGATGCCTTCATATTTTTTCCTCGTACTTGCTCTTTTGGCATTAATCATAGTTGATATCGTATTTTCAGTTAAGCCTGATTTTCTCCAGGACGTTAATTCAACTTCCAGGCCGCTAACTGGAGTAGGCTGATCTTCGGATGGTGTAGGCCGTTCTGTGTGAGCAGGTCCGGTATGCAGGGTAACTTCCATATTCGGCCCCTGGCTAGGGAGCAAGCTAGGGAAAACCAGGGCCTGCGGGGCCAGTATGGCAGGATTAGCAAAGCTGTTGCCTTCTCCTCCTTCACTTTCTGAAGAGTTGTCTGAATCAGCGCTGGAGGAGGGAAGGCATAAACATAAATCTTGTTCCATGAGATTGACAGACCGTCTAGAAAGGTCGGCTGGTCCGACGGATTCCTGGAGCAAAATCTCGTCAGCTTTGTGTTGCCTCTGGTTGCGAACACGTCTAAATCCGGCTTGCCGAATTTCTTCGTCGCTTGATGAAATATCTTCCATGACAACTCCCATTCTCCCGGATGCAGCGAATGCCTGCTCAGCCAGTCTGCCGTGCAATTTAAAGTTCCTCTTATATGTACTGCAGACAGCCCTTCCAGATTCATCTCTGCCCATCTGAAGATGGCTTGACTCTCCTTCAGCAGGGGAAAACTTCTGGTGCCACCCTGCTTGTTCAAGTAGAACACCGCGGAAAGATTGTCTGTCTGTACCATGACATTGGAGCCGTGAAGAAGATGCGTAAAATGAAACAGAGCAAGTTTTATTGCTCGTAGCTCTCTTTGGTTTGAAGACATCTCTGACTCTCTCTTGGACCATCTCCTTTGGACCCAATGATCCAATGTATGCGCTCCCCAACCGTACTGGGATGCATCTGTTGTAAGGACCACCTTCTCTTTCCGGATCAGAGAGATCCCTTTGGTGAGATTCCCTGGATTTAGCCACCAGACGAGGTCCTGCCGAGTCTGATCTGAGATGTACATGAGACGATCCAATGCCCGATGGTCCCGGTCCCAAACTGAGAGTATTTCCATCTGGAGAGGTCGAATATGCGCTTTGGCCCACAGTACGGCATCTATCGTGGATGTTAATGTCCCTAGTACCGCCATGGCATCCCTTAGAGACACCGACTGACGGGACCTCAAGGCAGAGACGTGTCTCCTCAATCGGTTGACTCTGTCTTCTGATAGCGAAATTCTCATCTGGATCGTGTTGATCTTGAATCCCAAGAATACTAGTGACTGAGTTGGAATCAGATGTGATTTTTGATGATTCACCAGGAAGCCATGATTTTGTAGGAGGCTGACAGCTTGTTGGATGTGACCTTCTAGAATAGAATGAGAGCCTGCTATCAGCAGCCAGTCGTCTAAGTATGGGACGACCCTCATGCCCCTCATCCTGAGAAGTGCTGCTAGCACTATCGATATCTTGGTAAACACCCTGGGGGCTGAAGAAAGACCAAACGGAAGACACTTGAACTGGAGGTGGTGTACCTCTTTGTTTATAAGTAAGGCCACTCGAAGGTACTTCCTGTGACAAGAAGCCACTGGTACATGGAGATAGGCGTCTGTCAGATCTATTGAAGCTAGGAAGTCGTCCTTGTCGATCAATGGAATGACTGATTTGATATTGTCCATCTTGAATGACAACTTTCTCATGTACCTGTTGAGGGCTGACAGATCTATGACCAATCTGAACTTTCCGCTGTTTTTTGGTACTAGGAAAATTCTTGAATAGAAACCTTTCCCTCTTTCTGGCTGGGGTACCGGCTCCAGCGCCCCTTTTGATATGAATTCTCGTACTAGGAGCAGAAGGTTGCGGTCTTTCACCCTGTTCAACAGGAATCTGTTGGGAGGAGAAGAAAGGAGCTCCAGACAATATCCGTGCTGAATTACTGACAGGACCCACTTGTCGACTGTGGATTCCCTCCACTGGGGAAGAAACTTCTCCAGACGCCCCCCTACTGCCTGAGGCAGTAATCTGGCGTCATAATTGACCGTCCTTCTTAGTCGGAGGCTACCTCTTAGTTGTTGTGGAAGTTGATCCGGAGGGTCTTGCTCTGAAATTTTTGAAGCGATTAGACCTATAATCTTTACGAACCTTGGGGGATACTTTCCCCTGCTTCCTATTTCCCCTAAACGGAGGTCTTTTAGGCATGGGGAATGTGGATTCCTTACTCTCATGTAAGTCTTTTAATATTTGCTTCAATTGAGGTCCAAACATTGATTCCGGTTGGAATGGCAAGGAACAAAAATGATGCTTCGAAGCCATATCCCCTGGCCATTGCTTTAGCCATAGGCACCTTCTGGTGGAATTAGCTGCCATCATTACCTTAGAAGAAAGTGCCAATGAATCCAGGGGGGCATCGCAGAGAAACTCTGATGCTGCTTTCAGAGTCGGTAATTTGTCTAAAATCTCCTCCCTTGGGACATTAGACGTTAAGTCCTTGGTAATTTCACTTAACCAGACCCTTAGAGCCCGAGCCACTGGTACAGATGATAAGGCTATTTTGGATGAGGCTGCTGCCGCCGTGTAGATCTTTTTGGACAGCCCATCTGCCTTCCTGTCCAAAGGCTCCTTCAACATAGTAGATTCTTCTGCTGGAAAAATAGATTTTTTCGTCAGTTTAATCACAGCCTGATCTACTTTTGGAGGAGCGTCCCATGTGGATGTGTGAGCTTCATCCAATCTGTATACTGAACGGAAGCGTGAGCCGATATCCAAGCGTTTGTCTGGTTTGTCCCAATCTTTCCTCTGCCATGAATCCAAGAGGGGGTGGGAGGGAAAAGCCCTATTTTCCGTGGGAGGAAAATAATATAGTGCATCACGTGGGGCCTTGTCTTTTGTGGATCTATCAGAATCCAAAGTCCCTTTTACAGATTTTATAAGCTTAGATACATCATCCTTATGAAATAAGAAGTAATCATTTGACTCGTTATCTGAGTTAGAAGATGAGTCCCCACTAGAATGAGCAGGGGAGGTGGTAGCCCTGGCAGGCTTTGGTTTTTTTGCTGGGGGTCCACCATCCCCAAACATATTATGCAGTTCACTCCTAATAATGTCCCTTATCGAGTCAGACAGAGAAGGAACTGGGTCAGAGGGTTCCGTGGTGCACAATATACAGATGTCAGTAGCGTTATCATCCGGCAATAAATCATCACATTTAGTGCATGTTCTGTGCTTGTTCTTATTAGAACGTTTAACATTAGGCGAAGACATTCTGAAACAAACAGAATAAAACAGTCCTGACCTTTATTTATCTAAGCATAAAAACCAAAATATGGATAAAAAAAGCTCTGAGAGCCTGGACTTACTCAGCGTTCTGGGGAGGACGGCTGCCCGGCAATGTGCAGAGACCGGAATTCACCATTACCGGAATTCACCGGGTTCAACTCCTCCCCCGCTATTATTTTTTTTTTTTTTTTTCCCTTTTTTTTTTTTTTTTTTGAAAAAGGAATTATGCTCAGAACTTATTAAATTCCCCCAAACCCGGAGGTCCTTAGGTGGTATACAGTAGCAAAATATTGCAAGACGATAAAACTCTGAAAAGAGTATAACACTTACTGTATCCAGTGGAACGCGCTGACACGTGCCCTGAGCGCGGGCGCCGGCAATAGCTCGTGGCGGAAGTTTCCGGCATGATGACACGCACGTGGAACGCAAGCTCCCGCTGCAATTTCCGGACGCCGGGCCGCGTGGAGCAGAGGCGGCAGAAGCTCCCAGGTGAGTTGGCGCCATCAGGCGAATTCAAACTCAGCAGCCAATCAGAGGGGGACAAGAGAAAACTCCTCCCCCTTCAATATCGATACCCAGGATTGCATTAGTAGAAATCTGCTGACACGTGTCCTGAGCGCGGGCGCCGGCAATAGCCCGCGGCGGAAGTTCAAGGCATGATGACACGCACGTGGAACGCAAGCCGGCGCTGCAACTTCCGGACGCCGGACCGCGTGGAGCGGTGGCGGCAGAAGCTCCCAGCTGAGTTGGCGCCATCAGGCGAATTCAAACTCAGCAGCCAATCAGAGGGGGACAAGAGAAAACTCCTCCCCCTTCAGTATCGATACCCAGGAATCTAATGCAAAAATATTTAAGGACATAAATAAATAAAGTATATGTTCTCTTACTCACCGATCTTGTCAGTCACAGCATCCCTCTAGGTCATGCAACGAGTCCTGCATCATCTGGGTATCGGGCTATGGTCTGACCTCAGACCAAGATCTACTGAGGGGAGTTTGGGGAACCATACACAATAGCCCCATATCCAAATCCCTAGATCAATCCATGGGCAAGACAGAACAAGGCAAACTACAACACTGTAGCCTGGTCTCCAGGTCTGAACTTGCGTTGTGCCAGCAACACTGCTCAGGCAATCTGAAAAAACAAGAAATAAATGTAAATATAATATACGTCTCTTCTATACTTGCAGAAGGAAAAAAACTCAGTGTGTGTGTGGTTATTACCGCCTCTTATACCCAGTACCCTTTTTTGATTGGATACTGCTGAGCATGTCTCTTCTGCCTTGCACTCGGGATCCTAGACTTAACCCATTGTGTGCCGCCATAGGACTGCAAGAACATTCCGCCAAATGGAATGTCCTAAGAAACATTCCGCCAAATGGAATGTCCTAAGAAACATTCCGCCACATGGAATGTCCTAAGAAACATTACGCCAAATGAAATTTCCTAAGAAACATTCCGCCAAATGGAATTTCCTAAGAAACATTCCGCCATATGGAATTTCCTAAGAAACATTCCGCCAAATGGAATGTCCTAAGAAACATTCCGCCAAATGGAATGTCCTAAGAAACATTCCGCCAAATGAAATTTCCTAAGAAACATTACGCCAAATGAAATTTCCTAAGAAACATTCCGCCACATGGAATGTCCTAAGAAACATTCCACCACATAGAATGATTTAAGAAACATTCCACCAAATAGAATTTCCTAAGAAACATTCCGCCTCATGGAATGTCCTAAGAAACATTCTGCCACATGGAATGTCCTGAGAAACATTCCGCCAAATGGAATGTCGTAAGAAACAATCCGCCAAATGGAATGTCCTAAGAAACATTCCGCCAAATAGAATGTCCTAAGAAACATTCCGCCACATGTAATGTCCTGAGAAACATTCCGCCAAATGGAATGTCACAAGAAACATTCCTGCAAAATGGAATGTCCTGAGAAACATTCCGCCAAATGGAATGTCGTAAGAAACATTCCGCCAAATGGAATGTCCTAACAAACATTCCGTCAAATGGAATTTGTTGAGAAACATTCCACCACATGGAATATTATAAGAAACATTCCTACAAATGGAATGTCCTAAAAAAACTTTCCGCCAAATGGAATCTCCTAAGAAACATTCCGCCAAATAGAATAATCTAGAAAACATTCCACCACATTGAATAGCCTAAGAAACATTCCGCCACATGGAATGTCCTGAGAAACATTCCGCCAAATGGAATGTCCTAAGAAACATTCCGCCACATGGAATTTCCTAGGAAACATTCCGCCACATGGAATGTCCTAAGAAACATTCCACCACATAGAACGATTTAAGAAACATTCCACCAAATAGAATGTCCTAAGAAACATTCCTCAACATGGAATGTCCTAAGAAACATTTCGCCAAATGGAATGTCCTGAGAAACATTCCGCCAAATGGAATTTCCTAAGAAACATTTCGCCACATGGAATGTCCTAAGAAACATTCCACCACATAGAATGTCCTAAGAAATATTCTGCCAAATGGAATTTCCTAAGAAACACTCCACCAAATGGAATGTTCTAAGAAACATTCCGCCACATGGAATGTCCTAAGAAACATTCCGCCAAATGGAATGTCCTAAGAAACATTCCGTCACATGGAATGTCCTAAGAAACATTCCGCCAAACGGAATGTTCTAAGAAACATTCCGCCAAATGGAATGTCTTAAGAAACATTCCGCCAAATGGAATGTCCTAAGAAACATTCCGCCACATGGAATGTCCTAAGAAAAATTCCAACAAATAGAATTTCCTAGGAAACATTCCGCCACATGGAATCTCCTAAGAAACATTCCGCCTAATAGAAAAGTCTAGAAAACATTCCCCAGCATGGAATGCCCTAAAAAACATTCCGCCACATGGAATAGCCTAAGAAACATTCCGCCACATGGTATGTCCTGAGAAACATTCCGCCAAATGGAATGTCCTAACAAACATTCCTCCACATGGAATGTCCTAAGAAACATTCCGCCACATGGAATTTCCTAGGAAACATTCCGCCACATGGAATGTCCTAAAAACATTCCTCCTAATAGAACGATTAAAGAAACATTCCACCAAATAGAATGTCCTAAGAAACATTCCACAACATGGAATGTCCTAAGAAACATTCCGCCAAATGGAATGTCCTGAGAAACATTCCGCCAAATGGAATTTCCTAAGAAACATTCCGCCACACGGAATGTCCTAAGAAACATTCCACCACATAGAATGTCCTAAGAAACATTCCGCCAAATGGAATTTCCTAAGAAACATTCCGCTACATGGAATGTCCTAAGAAACATTCCACCAAATGGAATGTCCTAAGAAACATTCCGCCACATGGAATGTCCTAAGAAACATTCCGCCACATGGAATTTCCTAGGAAACATTCCGCCACATAGAATGTCCTAAGAAACATTCCACCACATAGAACGATTTAAGAAACATTCCACCAAATAGAATGTCCTAAGAAACATTCCTCAACATGGAATGTCCTAAGAAACATTTCGCCAAATGGAATGTCCTGAGAAACATTCCGCCAAATGGAATTTCCTAAGAAACATTTCGCCACATGGAATGTCCTAAGAAACATTCCACCACATAGAATGTCCTAAGAAACATTCTGCCAAATGGAATTTCCTAAGAAACACTCCACCAAATGGAATGTTCTAAGAAACATTCCGCCACATGGAATGTCCTAAGAAACATTCCGCCAAATGGAATGTCCTAAGAAACATTCCGTCACATGGAATGTCCTAAGAAACATTCCGCCAAACGGAATGTTCTAAGAAACATTCCGCCAAATGGAATGTCTTAAGAAACATTCCGCCAAATGGAATGTCCTAAGAAACATTCCGCCACATGGAATGTCCTAAGAAAAATTTCAACAAATAGAATTTCCTAGGAAACATTCCGCCACATGGAATCTCCTAAGAAACATTCCGCCAAATAGAAAAGTCTAGAAAACATTCCCCCGCATGGAATGCCCTAAAAAACATTCCGCCACATGGAATAGCCTAAGAAACATTCCGCCACATGGTATGTCCTGAGAAACATTCCGCCAAATGGAATGTCCTAACAAACATTCCTCCACATGGAATGTCCTAAGAAACATTCCGCCACATGGAATTTCCTAGGAAACATTCCGCCACATGGAATGTCCTAAAAACTTTCCACCTAATAGAACGATTAAAGAAACATTCCACCAAATAGAATGTCCTAAGAAACATTCCACAACATGGAATGTCCTAAGAAACATTCCGCCAAATGGAATGTCCTGAGAATCATTCCGCCAAATGGAATTTCCTAAGAAACATTCCGCCACATGGAATGTCCTAAGAAACATTCCACCACATAGAATGTCCTAAGAAACATTCCGCCAAATGGAATTTCCTAAGAAGCATTCCGCTACATGGAATGTCCTAAGAAACATTCCGCCAAATGGAATGTCCTAAGAAACATTCCGCCAAATGGAATGTCCTAAGAAACATTCCGCCACATGGAATGTCCTAAGAAACATTCCGCCACATGAAATGTCCTAAGAAACATTCCCCCTCATGGAATGTCCTAAGAAACATTCCGCCAAATAGAATGTCCTAAGAAACATTCTACAACATGGAATGTCCTAAGAAACATTCCGGCAAATAGAATGTCCTAAGAAACATTCCGCCACATGGAATGTCCTGAGAAAAATTCCGCCAAATGGAATGTCGCAAGAAACATTCCGCAAAATGGAATGTCCTGAGAAACATTCCGCCAAATGGAATTTCCTAAGAAACATTCCGCCAAATGGAATTTCCTAGGAAACATTCCGCCACATGGAATGTCCTAAGAAACATTCCACCAAATAGAATGTCCTAAGAAACATTCCGCCAAATGGAATGTCCTGAGAAACATTCCGCCAAATGGAATTTCCTAAGAAACATTCCGCCACATGGAATGTCCTAAGAAACATTCCACCACATAGAATGTCCTAAGAAACATTCCGCCAAATGGAATTTCCTAAGAAACATTCCGCTACATGGAATGTCCTAAGAAACATTCCGCCAAATGGAATGTCCTAAGAAACATTCCGCCAAATGGAATGTCCTAAGAAACATTCCGCCAAATGGAATGTCCTAAGAAACATTCCGCCACATGGAATGTCCTAAGAAACATTCCGCCACATGAAATGTCCTAAGAAACATTCCCCCTCATGGAATGTCCTAAGAAACATTCCGCCAAATAGAATGTCCTAAGAAACATTCCACAACATGGAATGTCCTAAGAAACATTCCGGCAAATAGAATGTCCTAAGAAACATTCCGCCACATGGAATGTCCTGAGAAACATTCCGCCAAATGGAATGTCGCAAGAAACATTCCGCAAAATGGAATGTCCTGAGAAACATTCCGCCAAATGGAATTTCCTAAGAAACATTCCGCCAAATGGAATTTCCTAGGAAACATTCCGCCACATGGAATGTCCTAAGAAACATTCCACCACATAGAATGATTTAAGAAACATTCCACCAAATAGAATGTCCTAAGAAACATTCCACAACATGGAATGTCCTAAGAAACATTCCGCCAAATGGAATGTCCTGAGAAACATTGCGCCAAATGGAATTTCCTAAGAAACATTCCGCCACATGGAATGTCCTAAGAAACATTCCGCCAAATGGAATGTTCTAAGAAACATTCCGCCAAATGGAATGTCGTAAGAAACATTCCGCCAAATGGAATGTCCTAAGAAACATTCCGCCACATGGAATGTCCTGAGAAACATTCCACCACATAGAATGTCCTAAGAAACATTCCGCCAAATGGAATTTCCTAAGAAACATTCCGCTACATGGAATGTCCTAAGAAACATTCCGCCAAATGGAATGTCCTAAGAAACATTCCGTCAAATGGAATGTCCTAAGAAACATTCCGCCAAATGGAATGTCCTAAGAAACATTCCGCCACATGGAATGTCCTAAGAAACATTCCGCCACATGAAATGTCCTAAGAAACATTCCCCCTCATGGAATGTCCTAAGAAACATTCCGCCAAATAGAATGTCCTAAGAAACATTCCACAACATGGAATGTCCTAAGAAACATTCCGGCAAATAGAATGTCCTAAGAAACATTCCGCCACATGGAATGTCCTGAGAAACATTCCGCCAAATGGAATGTCGCAAGAAACATTCCGCAAAATGGAATGTCCTGAGAAACATTCCGCCAAATGGAATTTCCTAAGAAACATTCCGCCAAATGGAATTTCCTAGGAAACATTCCGCCACATGGAATGTCCTAAGAAACATTCCACCACATAGAATGATTTAAGAAACATTCCACCAAATAGAATGTCCTAAGAAACATTCCACAACATGGAATGTCCTAAGAAACATTCCGCCAAATGGAATGTCCTGAGAAACATTGCGCCAAATGGAATTTCCTAAGAAACATTCCGCCACATGGAATGTCCTAAGAAACATTCCGCCAAATGGAATGTTCTAAGAAACATTCCGCCAAATGGAATGTCGTAAGAAACATTCCGCCAAATGGAATGTCCTAAGAAACATTCCGCCACATGGAATGTCCTGAGAAACATTCCACCACATAGAATGTCCTAAGAAACATTCCGCCAAATGGAATTTCCTAAGAAACATTCCGCTACATGGAATGTCCTAAGAAACATTCCGCCAAATGGAATGTCCTAAGAAACATTCCGCCAAATGGAATGTCCTAAGAAACATTCCGCCAAATGGAATGTCCTAAGAAACATTCCGCCACATGGAATGTCCTAAGAAACATTCCGCCACATGAAATGTCCTAAGAAACATTCCCCCTCATGGAATGTCCTAAGAAACATTCCGCCAAATAGAATGTCCTAAGAAACATTCCACAACATGGAATGTCCTAAGAAACATTCCGGCAAATAGAATGTCCTAAGAAACATTCCGCCACATGGAATGTCCTGAGAAACATTCCGCCAAATGGAATGTCGCAAGAAACATTCCGCAAAATGGAATGTCCTGAGAAACATTCCGCCAAATGGAATTTCCTAAGAAACATTCCGCCAAATGGAATTTCCTAGGAAACATTCCGCCACATGGAATGTCCTAAGAAACATTCCACCACATAGAATGATTTAAGAAACATTCCACCAAATAGAATGTCCTAAGAAACATTCCACAACATGGAATGTCCTAAGAAACATTCCGCCAAATGGAATGTCCTGAGAAACATTGCGCCAAATGGAATTTCCTAAGAAACATTCCGCCACATGGAATGTCCTAAGAAACATTCCGCCAAATGGAATGTTCTAAGAAACATTCCGCCAAATGGAATGTCCTAAGAAACATTCCGCCAAATGGAATGTCCTAAGAAACATTCCGCCACATGGAATGTCCTAAGAAACATTCCAACAAATGGAATTTCCTAGGAAACATACCGCCACATGGAATCTCCTAAGAAACATTCCGCCAAATAGAATAGTCTAGAAAACATTCCACCACATGGAATGCCCTAAGAAACATTCCGCCACATGGAATAGCCTAAGAAACATTCCGCCACATGGTATGTCCTGAGAAACATTCCTCCACATGGAATGTCCTAAGAAACATTCCGCCACATGGAATTTCCTAGGAAACATTCGGCCACATGGAATGTCCTAAGAAACATTCCACCACATAGAACGATTAAAGAAACATTCCACCAAATAGAATGTCCTAAGAAACATTCCACAACATGGAATGTCCTAAGAAACATTCCGCCAAATGGAATGTCCTGAGAAACATTCCGCCAAATGGAATTTCCTAAGAAACATTCCGCCACATGGAATGTCCTAAGAAACTGTTAGGACTCGGGCTTTGCGTTTGGCTCGGCGTCCTTAGCAGCCAGACTGCATGTCAGGTTTTGCTCTGCTCTGCTATTCATGGTTGTAGTAGTGGCCATTATTCACTCCCTGACAGATCAGCATAGGTGTAGTGAGTTCACTAATCATGGACTGAAAGCTGACTCACTAGTCAGCTGTCAGTATCTGGGCAGGACCCACGCCTTGGGGGCTGGGACTACAGGTCTGTCACGGCCGCGGCGGCGTCCCGTGTTCCGGGCCACCGCCGCGACCTCCTCCTGCCCCATGCAGACGCCGGGGTCCTTATGCAGGGACCCGGCGCTGCTGCTAGTTCGGCCCCTGGGGGCGCCTCACCTCTCCTCCGCTCCTGTCTTCGTCTGTGCCGGCCGGCGCGCGCGTCCCCGCCTCCTAGGGTGCGCGCGCGCCGGCTGTCTCAGATTTAAAGGGCCAGTCCGCCCCTAATTGGTGTTGCACACAATCACTCCCTATAAATTCCAGTCCTGCCCCACTACAGGTGTTGGAGCCTCTATATGCTTCCCATAGCGTTTGGCCCAGCTCCCTGTTGTTCCTGACCTTAGCCCTTGTCCCTTATTCCTGTCTTCAGTCCTTGTCCCTAGTCCTTGCCCTAGCACGTCTACTATCCTCTGCCTGCACTATCTCCTGCCTACTGCTCCTGCCACGCCTCGCCTGCCGTCACTAGCAACCAAGCCAGGGGTAGCGACCTGGGGGTCGCCTGCCGCAGCAAGTCCATCCCGCCTTGCGGCGGGCTCTGGTGAAAACCAGCGGCCCCTTAGACTCCGCTCCCTGGTGAGGTTAGTGCCTTAGGTGGTGACGGTCCAGTGGATCCACTACTCCAGGCGTTACAAGGTCCTATAAGTATAATCCCCTGTCTCAGTATCTTGCCTGCGATAGAGCCTAGTACTCCTAGTGTTTCTTGACCTTGCATTTTCCCTGACTTAGATATTCCTGTTTACCGGACCTTTTGGCTTGTATTTTGACTATCCCTTGGACACGTTTTTGTACCTCGTAGCTAGACTGTTGCTGACCCGGAATTCTGACCTTGCTCTTATTGTGTGTGTCTGTCTTGTTTTGTTTCGTGTTGCACCCTAGCAGTACAGGGACTGCCGTCCAGTTGTCCGTTTGCCACCTAGGGCATCTGGGGCAAGCAGGTAGGGCCAGTGGGGCGGGTGCCAGTCTCAGGGCTCACCTGTCCTTGTGTCTCCCTGTCCCTATCCTGACATTATCGCAGGCCCATATCAAAGCCGCTCTCGACGGTTCGGCATGAGTACCGAGACATCGGTCGCTGACCGCCTGGACGAGATGGCTACCCAGCTCCAGGGGATAGCCGGTTTGGTATCTCAGCTATCCAACCGGGTTGACTCCCTAACTCTGACTGCCCCCCAGTCATCAGTACCACCTGTCTCGGTATCTCCACCAGTCCAGCTAGTCTCCCACAAACCTAAAATGTTGTTGCCTGACCGTTTTAGCGGTAATCCTGACAGGTTTCGGTCATTTAGGGAATCCTGCAACCTGTATTTTAGGTTTACTCCTTTCTCTGGTGATGCAGAGAGGGTAGCGGTTGTTGTCTCTCTCCTACAGGGGGCACCTCAGGATTGGGCTTTGTCCCTACCCTCCGAGGCCCCTGAATGGAACTCTGTGGAGACGTTTTTTGAATCCCTAGGACAGGTGTATGATGACCCTAACCGGGTCGCCCTAGCGGAGTCACATTTACTATCTATACAGCAGGGTCGTCGCACGGCCGAGGAGTATTGCTCCGAGTTCAGACAGTGGAGTGCTGTGATTGGTTGGGCAGATGCTCCCTTAAAGACGCTTTTCCGGCAAGGTTTGTCAGAGGCAGTGAAGGATGCTCTGGTCAGCCATCCTGTACCTGACACCCTTAGTGATTTTATGGCCCTATCTGTTTCAATTGACAGACGTCTTAGGGAGAGGAAACGGGAAAAGCAGGGGGCGACATCAGTTATGTCACGCCAGAGTCAGTTGGTTAGGTCTATGATGACTGCTCCTAAACCTACTGTAGTTTCCTCACTGCCTTTACCAGCTGAGGAACCCATGATGTTGGGCTCTACCACGGCAGCCACCTGCAGAGAACACCGACTTTCAAACTCCTTGTGCCTCTACTGTGGGAAACCGGGACACTTCATCAGAGATTGTCCGACAAGACCAAGCCAGAAACCGGGAAACGCCAGTGCCTGAGTGATTGTCAGGAGGGTCACTCAGGCACACAGGTACCTCCAAATATTATTGATAAGTTCCTGTTACCTGTATCACTATTTTCCAATTCTTTGTCTTTTCCTTGTCAGGCTATGATTGACTCAGGTGCCGCCCTGAGCTTTATGCGTACTTCTGTAGCCCTGTCCATGGGACTTGAGTTAGTCCCTCTATGTGTTCCTTTTTTGGTTGCTGGTGCCGATTCTGCTCCCTTAAGTGGTGGAAAAGTGAAATTCCGAACCTCAGAAGTTACTATGAGAGTTGGGTGTCTTCACCATGAAGACATATCATTTTTTGTTATGGATAAGCTGGCCGCAGATATTATCCTTGGTTTGCCTTGGTTACGTTTGCATGACCCGGTTTTCAATTGGAGAACCACGGAACTGATCAAGTGGGGCAGTTCCTGTGCTTCTCACCTAACCCAAGTCAGTCCGTTGGTATGTTCAGTTAGTGATTCTGTTTCTCTCCTAGAGTATATCTCAGATTTTAGAGATGTGTTTGATGAAATTGTCACTGACGCCTTACCTCCCCATCGTCCTTATGACTGTGCCATCGATCTTGTGTCTGGGGCCAAGTTTCCTAAAGGGCGGATTTTCAACTTGTCTCCCCCAGAACGAGAGTCAATGCGCCAGTATATACAGGACAGTTTGAGGAAGGGTCACATCCGCCCATCTGTGTCGCCTATGGGTGCTGGCTTCTTCTTTGTTGAAAAGAAGGACGGAGGGCTGTGCCCCTGTATTGATTACAGGGAATTAAATAAAATCACCGTAAAAGACCAGCACCCGCTTCCCTTGATCCCGGATCTCCTGAACCAAGTGGTAGGTGCTCGTTGGTTTTCTAAGATCGACCTTCGGGGTGCCTATAATTTGATCCGGATTAGGGAGGGTGACGAATGGAAAACGGCCTTCAACACCCCCGAGGGCCATTTTGAATACTTGGTGATGCCATTTGGGCTAAGTAATGCTCCTGCCGTTTTCCAGCGATTTGTTAATGATATTTTTCGTGATTTGTTTGGACGTTATGTTGTTATTTACCTTGATGATATTCTGATCTTCTCTCCTGATTTCAGGTCACATCAGACACATGTGCGGGAAGTATTATCTAGGTTACGCAAAAATTCTCTGTGCGCAAAGTTTTCTAAGTGTTTATTTGGTGTCCAAGAGGTGGGATTTTTAGGTTACATCTTGACCCCTGATTCTATACAAATGGACCCAAAAAAGGTCTTAGCTGTTGTGCAGTGGGCAAGACCCACTACCCTGAAGGAAATACAGAGATTTCTGGGTTTTGCCAACTTTTATAGAAAGTTCATCCGAAATTTCTCCCTGATAGTTAAACCCCTTACAGAACTGACTAAAAAAGGGGCTGATCCCTCCTCTTGGACGCCAGAGACCGAACAAGCCTTTGAGATTTTAAAGAAAAGTTTCTCCTCAGCCCCAGTGCTGGTACACCCTGGTATTGCAGGTACCGGGTATTTGTTGACTCGCTCCTGTTGGTGGCCTTTGTGGCAGTGTGATGTACAAAATTTTGTTAAGTCTTGTGAAATCTGTGCTAGGGCAAAAACTCCTCGGTCCCTACCTGAGGGGCTGTTGCAGCCACTACCACTTCCCAGCAGACCTTGGTCCCATTTATCCATGGACTTTATTACAGATCTTCCTCTCTCCAAAGGGAAAACAGTAGTCTGGGTTGTAGTCGATCGTTTTTCCAAGATGTGCCATCTAACTGCTCTAAAAAAATTACCCAATGCTAAAACTCTTGCCCACTTGTTTATCCGCCATATATTAAGACTTCATGGTATACCAATGAACATTGTGTCTGACAGGGGTGTACAGTTTGTGTCAAGGTTCTGGAGGGCCTTCTGCAGTAAATTGGGTGTCACGTTATCCTTCTCATCTGCTTTTTACCCAGAGACTAATGGCCAAACTGAAAGGCTTAACCAGTCTCTGGTGCAATACCTGAGGTGTTATGTTTCTGATTATCAAGAAAAGTGGTCTGAATTTTTACCTATGGCAGAATTCGCTTTGAACAATCACCGCAGCTCCTCGACACAATTGTCCCCCTTCTATTGCAATTACGGATTCCATCCCAAATTCTCTGCCGTACCTAATCAGGAGACTCAGTTTTCATCAGTAAAAGAGGTCGCTAAAAAACTGTGCACAGTTTGGGCCGAGAGTCTCAAGACTCTCGAACACGCCCAGCAAACTCAAATAAAATACGCCAATCGTAAAAGACGTCCCGGTCCAGATTACATGGTTGGAGATAGAGTTTGGTTATCCACAAAAAATCTACGTCTTCGTGTACCTTCAGCAAAATTTGCTCCTCGATACATTTGTCCGTTTTCCATTGTTAAAATTGTTAATCCTGTTTCTTTCAAACTGCAGTTGCCCCGATCACTTCGAATTCATCCGGTGTTCCACAAGTCATTGCTCAAAAAATACATTCCGCCTGCTATACCTAGTCCTCCCCCTTCTCCTGTGGTTTTACAAGGAGAATTAGAATATGAGATTGAGAAAATTCTAGATTCTCGTAGGGTCCGTAACACCATACAGTACCTAGTGCATTGGAAGGGTTATGGACCAGAAGAGCGTACATGGGTCACTGCCAAGGATCTCCATGCTCCCGACTTAGTAGAAAAATTTTATTTGTCATGCCCTACCAAGCCTGGAGGTCTTTGTGAGGGTCCAGAGGCCCCTCCTCAGGGGGGGGGGGGGTTCTGTTAGGACTCGGGCTATGCGTTTGGCTCGGCGTCCTTAGCAGCCAGACTGCATGTCAGGTTTTGCTCTGCTCTGCTATTCATGGTTGTGGTAGTGGCCAGTATTCACTCCCTGACAGATCAGCATAGGTGTAGTGAGTTCACTAATCATGGACTGAAAGCTGACTCACTAGTCAGCTGTCAGCATCTGGGCAGGACCTGGAGCTTCAGCCCCAATCACGCCTTGGGGGCTGGGACTACAGGTCCTATAAGTATAATCCCCTGTCTCAGTATCTTGCCTGCGATAGAGCCTAGTACTCCTAGTGTTTCTCGACCTTGCATTTTCCCTGACTTAGATATTCCTGTTTATCGGACCTTTTGGCTTGTATTTTGACTATCCCTTGGACACGTTTTTGTACCTCGTAGCTAGACTGCTGCTGACCCGGAATTCTGACCTTGCTCTTATTGTGTGTGTCTGTCTTGTTTTGTTTCGTGTTGCACCCTAGCAGTACAGGGACTGCCGTCCAGTTGTCCTTTTGCCACCTAGGGCATCTGGGGCAAGCAGGTAGGGCCAGTGGGGCGGGTGCCAGTCTCAGGGCTCACCTGTCCTTGTGTCTCCCTGTCCCTATCCTGACAGAAACATTCCGCCAAATGGAATTTCCTAAGAAACATTCCGCCACATGGAATGTCCTAAGAAACATTCCGCCAAATGGAATGTCCTAAGAAACATTCCGCCAAATGGAATGTCCTAAGAAACATTCCGCCAAATGGAATGTCCTAAGAAACATTCCGCCACATGGAATGTCCTAAGAAACATTTCGCCACATGAAATGTCCTAAGAAACATTCCCCCTCATGGAATGTCCTAAGAAACATTCCGCCAAATAGAATTTCCTAAGAAACATTCCACAACATGGAATGTCCTAAGAAACATGGGTGCGCGCTGATCCGGCCAGAGACCGGCCGTTCTGTGACCCGGCCGGGGTCACGGAAGGGCCGGTCTCATACATTGTGTGAACATAGCCTGTGTGAACATAGCCTTGTGTGAACATAGCCTGTGTGAACACTGTGGGCTATGGTAAGCTCCGATGCGGGTGCGCGCTGATCCGGCCAGAGACCGGCCGTTCTGTGACCCAGCCGGGGTCACGGAACGGCCGGTCTCATAAATTGTGTGAACATAGCCTAAATAAGTACAAAATGAGACAATAATGTTCCCAAAGCAGAGATTGTTGCTGTCGGGAAAGGACTTTGCAGCTTATGGTCACTTTTGGGAGAACTGTCTCCCAGGCTACACCTCCCCAACAGCTAGGGGGCGCCTCACAGTTTGAGAAGCACTGGGGTAGGACATGCATACCTCCCAACTGTCCCGGATTCCGCGTGATAGTCCCGTTTTTGGGGTGCTGTCCCGTGGTCCCGGAACGGCACCCAGTGTCCCGCATTATATGTGGCCCCACCGAAGAAAATAATAAACCAGTAACTCACCTGTCCGCCGGTCCCAGTAGCTCCTCTCCCGACAGAGCGCGCATTCCCGTCATCCTCTGGGGCGGGCAGCGGGGTATATAGACACTGACTGCCGGAAGTAATTCATGACGGCACAGTCAGTGTCTGTATACCCTGCTGCCCTCCCCGGAGGATGACGGGAGTGCGCGCTCTGCCGGGAGAGGAGCTGCTGGGGCCGGCAGACAGGTGAGTTACTGGTTCATTGTTTTTCTGGTCGGGCCACACAAAGGGGAGGATTGGCTACTATGTGGGGCACTATATGGGGGATTGGCTACTATATGGGGGGATTGGCTACTATGTGGGGCGCTATATGGGGGATTGGCTAGTATGTGGGGCGCTATATGGGGGATTGGCTACTATATGGGGGGATTGGCTACTATGTGGGGTGCTATATGGGGGATTGGCTACTATGTGGGGCGCTATATGGGGGATTGGCTACTATGTGGGGCACTATATGGGGGCATTGGCTTCTATGTGGGGCACTATATGGGGGATTGGCTACTATGTGGGGCACTATATGGGGGGATTGGCCACTATGTGGGGCACTATATGGGGATTGGCTACTATGTGGGGCACTATATGGGGGGCATTGGCTACTATGTGGGGCATATATGGGGGCATTGGCTACTATGTGGGCACTATATGGGGGCATTGGCTACTATGTGGGGCACTATATGGGGGGATTGGCTACTATGTGGGGCACTATATGGGGGCATTGGCTACTATGTGGGGCACTATATGGGGGCATTGGCTACTATGTGGGGCACTATATGGGGGAATTGGCTACTATGTGGGGCACTATATGGGGGGAATTGGCTACTATGTGGGGTACTATATGGGGATTGGCTACTATGTGGGGCATATATGGGGGCATTGGCTACTATGTGGGCACTTTATGGGGCATTGGCTACTATGTGGGGCACTCTATGGGGGATTGGCTACTATGTGGGGCACTATATGGAGGGATTGGCTACTATGTGGGGCACTATATGGAGGGATTGGCTACTATGTGGGGCACTATATGGGGGGATTGGCTACTATGTGGGGCACTATATGGGGATTGGATACTATGTGGGGCACTATATGGGGGGATTGGCTACTATGTAGGGCACTATATGGGGTATTGGCTACTATGTGGGGGCACTATATGGGGCATTGGATACTATGTGGGGCACTATATGGGGGCATTGGATACTATTTGGGGCACTATGTGGGGGATTGGATACTATGTGGGGCACTATGTGGGGGATTGGATACTATTTGGGGCACTATATGGGGGATTGGATACAATGTGGGGCGCTATATGGGGGATTGGATACTATATAGGGCATATGTAGGGGAGTGGCTATGGAGGGTCGCTATGGGGGCGTGGCTATGGAGGGTCGCTATGGGGGCGTGGCTATGGGGACTGCGGCGCACATGTCCCTCTTTGCTCTTTGCAAAAGTTGGGAGGTATGGGACATGGATTTATAACAATGGCTCCGAACATTTCCATTAGCTGTTAGACATGTTATGCTGCCCGAGTCTATGATGTTGCCCTGATATTTTTTATTCCTAACGACTAATTATTATCAATGTTTCCTTTATAGAGATATTAAAGGGAACCAATCACCGGAAAAACGCATATAGAGCTTTTGAAATGTGCTGTTAGAGCACACAGCACACTTGCCACACGTGTTTCCATAGCCTCCGTGCCTTCCCTGTGTAAGCCGCAAAGTAACTTTATAAAACTGGCACCCTGTATGCTAATTACCTGAGGTAGTCACCTGGGCGGTGTTCGGCTAGCAGGTAGTCACTGTCCCCTGGGCGTTCTACCGCTGTAATCACGCCCCTCTGGGCGTGATTCAAATGGCCGAGTAGCTGTGACATTCTGATGCCGGACGCCGCCGCACATGCGCAGTGCAGCCGCTTCCATTCCGGCGGTACTGCGCCTGTGCAGAATAGCCTCGAATAGCCTGTTAGCCGGAGTTCGAGGCTATTCTGCACAGGCGCAGTCCAACCGGAATGGAAGCGGCTGCACTGCGCATGTGCGGCGGCGTCCGGCATCAGTACGTAAGCGAGCCGACGTTGGGCACGGCGCGCTCCCGAGTGACGCCACAGCCACTCTGCCATTTGAATCACGCCCAGAGGGGCGTGATTACAGCGGAAAAACGCCCAGGGGACCGTGACTACCTGCTAGCCGAACACCGCCCAGGTGACTACCTCAGGTAATTAGCATACAGGGCGCCAGTTTTATAAAGTTACTTTGCGGCTTACAGGGGGGAGGCAGGGAGGCTATGACAACACGTGTGGCAAGTGTGCTGTGTGCTCTAACAGCACATTTCAAAAGCTCTTTATGCTTTTTTCCAGTGATTGGTTCCCTTTAATGGATGATACATCGATATGGCATATACAGGCCTGGTAAAACAAAGCTAATGACATGTGAGGAGGAGGCGGAGTCTGGTGACTCGGACCGTTGTATCTTGCAGGCCTCGTTGCTAAGGCCGGTGAAGCCTGTAGTGAGGCTGGCGGAAGCTTCCGCCTACCCTTAGATTGACACTTCAATTCTCCAATCCCTACGCGGAACCTGACCCTAGCAACCAATCAGGCAGTAGCGTGTCAGGGCAGTGGGCGTTGCTTCCTGCGGCCTTGGTAACCGCATGGTAACCCGCTGTAGAGCCGGAGATTCCCGCTCACGCTTAGAGGAGAAGGCTGGAGCCGGCAGTCACACACTTCGTACACCGCACTAGCTGCCAGCAGTCGTCCTATTCCCAGCTGCACCATGAAGATCGAGGAGGTAAAGAGCACCACGAAGACCCAGCGCATCGCCACCCACAGCCATGTCAAGGGCCTCGGCTTGGATGAGAACGGGATGGCTAAGCAGGCGGCCGCCGGGCTGGTTGGTCAGGAGAATGCCCGTGAGGTGAGGCTTAGGATGTGCTGCTTCCTCAGTCATTGGACAGTGTATGGCAGTGCCCTCCAACAACTACAACTCCCAGCATGCCCTGGCAGGAGGTTCAGGAGGTCAGGGGTCACTGGTGTGTGGGAACTACAAGGTCCAGCGTTATTCTTGTGGGATCTATAGAAGTAAAGCTTATTGTCTAGTATATCTTTGTTCTGCTACTGTGTTTAACCCCTTCCTGACTGTCGGAAATTGTATATGATTTTGTCAGATGTAGTCACATGCCTCTCCGTTAAAACCAATGGCGAGTAAGCCGGTGATGGGGATGTGTGGGGAGCGGAATACGGCCGATGCTCCCTGCAACTCATATCTCTTCCCGTATCCAGGAAATATACCTGGAGTGGTATACGGGTGTATATAGGTCTTCACACCAGTCACTCCAGGTCCATAATAACTTATGCACATGTTCCACAGATACCTGCCCCTATCCACCCATACAATCTGCTAAAAATTACCGATTGGGCGTGTGGAGTGCATGCCTGTTTCTGTAAATCCTTTTTTTTTCTTTCAAAATGTCCATTATAACTCATCTGTATTATGTACAGATATATGGATGCCAAACAGGTTACAATCCGTAAAAAGTGGCTATCTATGAGAGGATCCCTACTAGGACATGTCCTTTTTTTTTTTTTTTTCCAGCATTGGTTTGCGTCCTTGTAATCTACTGATTGTGTGACTAGCCCAATGGACAACAGTGTGCAACTCAAATACGTAAATACGGATCTGTAGATTACGGGACGTGTGAATAAGGCCTAAGTAGATTACAAAAATGCAAATCAATGCTGGAAAAAACAAAAACAAAGCACGTGTCCTAGCTTGGACCCAGATTTCCTGTTTGGCATCCGTATTTCCGTAAAAATATGGATGAGTTATAATTGACATGTTTGGGGGAGCGGAAGGATTTACAGAAATATGGATGCACTACGTATGCCCAATCTGTAATTTTTAGCAGATTGTAAGGGTGGATAGCAGGCGGAATCTACAGACTTAAAAAAAAATACTGAATGTGTGCATAAAGTGTGAGTAGAAGTTGCCGTCTTGTGACCAAGACTAACTCTCAATAACTGTCACAGGCTTTAAGATCCCTGCTTGCTGTCAGTGACTGTCATTACTATTGTGTGACTGCAGAGTACAGAAATCCCTGTTGTAGCTGAGAGTAGGGCTGGGCGATAATGGCCTAAATCAATATCGCTGTTTATCGTAGATGTAGCCGCGGTAACAATAAATTGAACGATAATTATGACACGCCCCCTTTAAAAGCCACACCCCTTTGAAAACCCCATTTTCCGATGGTAATACAAACGTGAATTTACTCCATAGAACAATGTGCAGCAAACTTCACAAGTAATACACAATATTTTGGCACCTCCTACACCATTTTCAAGTGGCACTTGAAAATGGCATAGGAGATGCCAAAACATTGTATATTACTTGTGAAGTTTGCTGCACATTGTTATATGGAGTAAATTCACGTTTTCACGTTTGTATTACCATCGGAGTATTTTTTACTAGCTGACTTGATCCAAGGTCTGGGATTCGTCTGCTGGCACCCACAGTTTGTTTATTGTGCTGCCTATATTTTTTGCTATATCTATCTTTATACTGTGGGGAGATTTATGAAACAAGGTGTAAAGTGAAACTGGCTGTTGCCCCTAGCAACCAATCAGATTCCACCTTTCATTTTCCAAAGAGTCTGTGAGGAATGAAAGGTGGAATCTGATTGGTTGCCGGGGGCAACTGAGCATGTTTGATAAGTCTCTCCGTGTGTGTGTGTTATATATATATATATATATATATATATATATATATATATATATATATATATATATATATATATATATACACACACACACGTCCAAAATTAGGGTACCGACACTCCAAATGAAGAATAGGTGTTTTATTTCAGCTCACAGGAACAAACTAGCCAAGGCTAGTTTGTTCCTGTGAGCTGAAATAAAACACTTATTCTTCATTTGGAGTGCCGGTACCCTAATTTTGGACGTATATATTCTGCACTCGAGGATCCACAGTGCAGGGGTGGCACCCACTCTCCTTATTTACTGCCCGGGTGCCGTGGACTTTTGTTGTTTGTGTAGGAGATAGATAGATAGATAGATAGATAGATAGATAGATAGGAGATAGATGATAGAGAGATAGATAGATAGGAGATAGATAGATAGATAGATAGAGAGATTCGTAGATAGATAGTTAGATAGAGAGAGACATACATAGATAGATAGATAGGAGATAGATAGATAGATAGATAGATAGGACTCCTATCTATCTATCTATCTATCTATCTATCTATCTATCTATCTATCTCTTTCTACCCAATATCTGCCCCCAGTCACAAGCTGTTCTGGACCCCCCCACCCCCTCTCCCGCACATACACTTGGGGTCAGGTATAGGTCGGCACCTCCATGCTCCACCGGGCACCGCTCTCTCTCTCTCTCTCCTGCACGGCTACTTTGCATATCCTTTCTTCTCTCCTGCACAGGAATCCTCTGTCCCCGTACCTCAGTGTTGTAGCACATATATCTGCCGGCAGCGTCACCGGCAGAGCGTCACACACGGCTGCTTCCAGCACTGCCAAAAGATAACGGGACGCCGAGGATTCCTGTGCGGGACAGAGTGCAGTGCCCGGTGGGGGGAGGATGTGCTGACCCATACCTGACCCCAGCAGCCACTTTATGTACGGGAGAGGGGAGGCAGGGCACACCTTGCAGCTTCCAGAGCCGCCCGGAAGCAGCGGCAGCACTGAGCACACAGCACGCCTGTGCGCAGCCTGTCACATCTCCAGTCTTCCTCCTCAGGAAGATTAAACGGAGTGGAGCAGAGCATGCGGCCGCCGGTGAGGAGGAGGAGGAGGGAGGGGGGAAATACCGCAGATACCGTCCTGGCAGAGTTGAGGTCGGTTAACCGACGCCAGAGACGGTATCGGTATTTTTGCGGTATACCGCCCAGCCCTAGCTGAGAGTATACAAAAGATGCCTTCAGCCAACGAGCGGATATTTTCCTGCTCATCAGGTGATTGCTGATACTTTTATATGGGCCGAATTAGCGCTTCTAGCAACTCTCCTTTCCAATATTCGTATATAAAAGCGTCTTTAGGCAGATTGATAAACCTGGGCTATTGTGGCCTCCGTGCAGGGAGAAGTGGTCTTTATCTTCTGGAGGATCATGTAGACTGGATGTGGCATGGAAAGTATATCTGAGGAGTACAGATCTTTTCATTACACTGGGATTAGGTAGGAAACTCCACTTAGGCTGTTGGACATGCTGGGAGTTTTAGTTCTGCAGTAGCTGGAAAGCATTAGATTGGAGGATACTGATCTAGTAATGGTGCGTTTACACAGAACCATATTCGTTCAAATGATCGCATTTGAGCGATAATCGGCTTAAACACAGCGAACGATCAAGCGACGAACGATAAATCGTTCATAATGAACTTTCAACATGTTCTCAAATCGTTGTTGGTCGGTCACTGAAAATTCGCAGATCGCTTCGTGTAAACAGTCTCAACGATTCACCCTATGTGTAGGCTTAACGATTTTTTCAACCGATATATGGTTCCGTCTTAACGCTGATCATTATAAAAATAATACATCGTTATTTAGAAATCGTTAATTGTTCGATTGGGCGGATTATTGTTCTGTGTAAAAGGACCATTAGTAGTTATCTAGCATTATCCAAATTCGAACACTCAGGGCCACATGTATCATCCTGCGGACGGATGATTTTCGGCGGAAAGTGCCGATTTGCGTATTTTTTTTATACGCAAATGGCCAATCTGCGAATGAAATATTCGCAAATCGGCACTTTCCGCCGAGTACGCCAGGGGGGGGGCGGAAAGGGGGCGTGTAGTGGGCAGAAAGGAGGGCGCGAACTCAGAGTCCGCGCGATTTACCATCTGTTCCGCCCAAATATACGCCGAAAACCTACTCCAGTCCTCAGCTGGCGTAGGTTTTCGGCGGTGCGCACCGGCGCGCACGGGATTTATGTAGAGGCAGTCCGCCTCTACATAAATCTCCGTAGCGCCGGAGCTGCGGGGGCATTTTTAAGTCCGGCGTAAAAAACGCCGGACTTAATAAATGCCCCCCTCAGTGTTTGATTCCTCACGGCTGCAGAAGTTAGAGGCCGCCTAGGGCTGCCAGAATAAGGGATATAGCCTATGGCTGTATCCATGTTTTCCAGGCTCCCTAGGATAGCATCCAACTTCTGCAGCCATGAGGAATCAAACCCGTTTTAGTTCAGATAACGTTGGATAACTGCTCACCAGCATCATGATCAGTGTTTGGCAATGGATAACGTTGCCAAACATTTTGACAAGTCCTCTCAGCGCTACTGCTAAGTAAACAGAGGATCAGCGGGCAGCCTGCACAGCTATGTGTGGGGAGTGGTGCATAATGATGCAGAGCAAGAGTCCCAGCTTATGCAGGTTGTGTAATGGAGTTGTGTGTCTGCATGACTGTGACCTGCCAGTATTTTCTGTCAGACGATGAACATAACACGTGTAACCATATTAGTGCAGCAATGTCCTGGTGTTTGCCATCTGATCTCCATGGTGCTGGAGTCATTTGCACTCCCCATAGATGACCACAGATACTGATAATATGTATATGTGATGACAGAATGACCACTAATAGATAGATGGGAAAAGCAACACAATCTATCTTGGTCGTCTGCATTGACATTTTACACATCCAGAATGATTTTCCATGAAGGAGTTCTTCAGCTTGTAACAGAAAGCTTATTCAGCAATGCGCAGATCTGAACATTACAAGTACATGTAGATTCACAGGCTGGGTTTGGCTTCATGGAAATCCTACAGGTAATACAATACTGGGCACCACATTGCTAGTCATGTGCAGCAGCTCTAAATCCCGATATCCCCTCTAAATCCCTGACCTTTACTAGGAAATATGTCACCACAAAATGCCCTACTGTTTAAATCAAGTTTTTGTATTGTCCATTTTACTATCTATAGCCTAAAATATTCCTGAGATCTTTTAGTTTGAAAAACACAGTGAACTGTACAGCAAAGGTGACAGCTGCAGATAGCAGCTCACACCTCCTCGTTGTGAATGTACAAATGGATCCCATACAAATTATAGGGTCTGTAGAGTTTTATTGTGTCTATGTCCATGAGGCTTGCTGTAAAGCATGCCACTAAATGCTGTTAAACAGCCGTCCACATGTGTATGTATTAAAAATAAAGAAAATTACAATCTGAAATAGAAACAGACCGTGTATGACCAAAGGACAGGAAGTGAGCCTCTGGACCTCAGTGACTATGGCAGATGATGGAGTCACCCAACACAGACTATTGCTATGCAGCAGATGGCCTACTAGGCAGAAAGCCTGAAACTCACTCATGTCTACTGGTCACTTAACATTAAAAAAACCTCAGTATAAAATAAGTAAGTATAAGTAATACTGTCCCTACTGACCCCCCAGCCACTCCTTTTCCACTTCCTGGTTCACTGCCATTCTCTTGGTCATGTGACCGCTGGTTCTGAGACCATGACCGTCTTCTAACCTTTGGTTATTGACGCCTATTAAATATAGAGTCGAAATTGAAAGGAAAAATCGCAACATTTTCCTTCAAGGAAAACTTGGTTTAAATAATTTAAATCATAAAGCGCACCTGCTCAAGCTTGTGGTCTTAAAATAAACCAGCAGCTCCTACGTTTCGCTGCCAAGCTCCTAGGATTGCACTTTTTTCCCCCTCTTTCATTTTACTTAAAAGTTAAGGCTGTAAACTTTTCACTCCCTGAAAATTGTTTAGTGAAATGCTAAATTCTGCTCCACATGTATCGGATGGATTTTCCTGTATGTGCTGAGCCAGTCATTGCGGCCTGGTTTTCATTTCATGTGCTGTTTCTCAGATGTATGCGAACACTGGCAGTGAAGCAGTGCACAACTTGGAAAGTCCTCTGACAAGTCTGGTCCGTGTGGGCCGAGCCGAGAGGTTATCTGATGGCAGCAGAAAACGTGCCGTGAACCAGTGATTGGTGCTTTTATTTATAGACTGAGAAATTGCAGGATCAAAGCTATACAAGCCCGTCCTGTTCTTACCGGCGCACACAATTGAACCGTATTCCTTGTCACTGCATGTAAATCTGTAGCCGGTCAGATGGGACGCAAGCTGTGGCGTCACTCCAAGGTTATCACATCCATTTACTTTTAAAGAGCCTTGAACAATAAAGATTCCAATTTTATGTTGATTACAATAATGTAGTGTTGAAATAGGGTTTCATATTTAGGTTTTCTGAATTAACCTCCCAATAAATTTTATAGGAGAACTATCAGCAGGTTAGACGAATCTAACCTGCTGATAGCCCCCTATTGCTTAGGAGACGCACAGGAAGAAAGTGTGTGTCTTACCTGTTTCCATGCACTTAGGGTGCGTTCACACGTCCATAGATTTTACGGACCTACAGATGGTGAAGGCAAGTAATGGATTGTTTCCCTGCCCAGCATGATGTATCAATATCTTGCCAGCAGAGGGGAAACTCTTTGAATCGCTGCGGCTCTGTCAGTAGAGAGACCATTAGGAGCACTGTCCACCCCCATAGCGCCAATCCAGCCCGATCTATTCATTATCATTAAATAGTGGTGAGTCAGCCAGGGGCAGATCGGCACTATGGTGGCAGGCAGTGCTCCTAATGGTCTCACCGGACCATGGAGCAAAAGACCAGAATGGCGCCAAGGAGGAATTTAAGATGCATACCTTCCTTCTCGGCGTCTCCTGTGCAAAAGGGGGCTATCGGCAGGTTACATTTGTCTAACCTGCTAATAGTTCCCATTTAATTTAAGGAAAAAACCATGGTGAAACCTTGTCTGAAATCAAGATTCGTAAAGCTGATGCTCTTTGTTGTGCTGCATAGCAATAGCCTGTGTTGGGTGACACCATCATCTGCTATAGTCACTGAGTGGTGCTCACTTCCTGTCCTATGGTCAGGGATCAGCGATGGTTTGTTCTCTTAAACTATAAGCGTTTAGACCAGAAGATTCTCGCTTAAATTTAAACAACTTATTGCAAGTCGGCCAGTGTAAAAGACTCTTAACTCCCACTGACCAAAGGACAGCACCATGTCAACTTTTGTTTGATACTTAATACCCCTTTTAAACAGAATGTATCACCTAGACTGCCACTGACTTCAATGGCCAGCCTGGACGATCTTCGGATTGTCCGGGTAGCCTCTCTCGTTGTTCCTGTTCGCTGTCTGTGCATGTAATAGCACAGGCAGCAAGTCGGGAAAGAGGGAGAAACGAGTGCTAAGCTAAAAGGTCAGCCCTCGCTTTCCCATTATCGTGCAGTGAAATGCGACCTTTAGGGTCCTATTACACAGAGCGATTTTTACCCATTAACGAGTAACGATCACAAACAAGATTGTTTATCGTTAACCTGAAATCGTTCACCTTATTACACAGAACGATAGTCGTTAGTTACGATCGTTACTATGATCGTTTATTCCTTCTCATCCCAGCAAAACAATGAACAATGTGCTATTACACTGAACGATTAGTGAAAAAATGCGGAACTTGAGCGAACGAATGTGGAATTACAGCGAAGATTAGCGACCGATTAACAATAATTTTAGGTTCGAATATAGATCAACTACATAAGAACAATTTTTGATCGTTGCCTGCAATTACACAGAATGAGTATCGTTCAAATTCGAACGATATAACGATTTTTCGCACGATAATCGTCGTGTGAAATAGGGCCCTTAGTTTTATACTTATCCGGAAAGAGAGCTGACTAATGTGTATGGACATCTTTAGAGCTATGGTTAGGTACCAAGTGATGATATTGCCCAGCTGCCTGTAGTCGTAGGAAACAATTGTAAATGCTGCATGCAATATGGCAGCCAGAATCTAGAATAAAATAGACAAATAAGCAAGTTTAGTTTATATTAAAAAGGAGGTGGACTGCATGATGTAGATTAGATTTTGGGGGTCGGAATAAAATATCTTTGTCCTGCCAGACTTTATTCTAAATGTTGCCATTTTTAGTCATGATTTTACTCCAATTGTTACAATTTTCTCTCCTTATATTACAGGCATGTGGGGTAATAGTCGAGTTAATTAAAAGCAAGAAAATGGCTGGAAGAGCGATTCTGCTCGCTGGACCCCCTGGAACTGGCAAGGTAACTTGGATTTCACCTGCATCCTATTTAGCCGTGGAAAATGTTAGGCATAAAAATCAGAATGTTCCCAACAAGTACAGCGGCTGGCAGTGCCCTTATGTGCTGAAATGTTCCTCTTTTCACCCATATCTAAATGAATCCAGTATTAAACTTAGGAATCAAGCATATTCCCCATACTAATAATGGAGAGCAAGAACGTGTGACATTTTTTTTTTATTTCTGCTTGACCACTAGATGGCAGTATTCTATTGCTTCCAGATTGATATGAAAATACCATAAAGCTATTTTAAATTATACAGTAAAACTCATTTTGTCCAGTTGGTATCCTGATATCTATTCTGGACAAGTGACAGATCTAATAAAAAGATATTTTTTGGGGGGAGGGAAAAATTGTCATATGCTTCCTACTGTAAATAAAAAAGCTTATCCTGCCTCCGCCATAGCTTCCAGTCCCTGCTGCCGTCCTCTCATTCCTCCTGATGACGTTTTGTGCCAGTATAGTCAATCACTGAGCTGAGTGGTCAATTCATGCAGGCACAAAACATCATTGGAAGAGGATGAAAAAGAGGACCACAGAAGGGACTTGAAGCCTTGATAGCTACAGGAGATCAGAGGATGTGAGTGTGAAGGCGTCATATTTTTGGTGCACAGGGATCCATAAAACTGTATTCCCTGGATAACCCCTGTAACACAATGAAGGGTAGAAAACCTCCAATATGTGTGTTACAGCTTCTCTCTGTTACCAGTGTTTATAATGAGGAAAACTGTTTTATTCATTAAATAATTAAAGGACACCTGTCACCCCCCGTGCCGGGGTGACAGGCTCCCGACCCCCTGTTAGATCCCCCTATACTTACGTGATCCCGCCGGGTCCCGCTTCCTGAGCCGGCCGAGTCCCGGAGATATCAGCTCCCGAAGCCCGGCTGACAGCAGAGTCAGACGCCCATAGAGAATGAATGGGGAGTCCGATGCCCATAGAGAATGACGGAGCATCGGACTCCCCATTCATTCTCTATGGGCATCGGACTCCTCTCTCAGCGCGCGCGCCGGGCTTCGGGAGCTGATATCTCCGGGACCCCGCCAGCTCAGGAAGCGGGACCTGGCGGCATCACGTAAGTATAGGGGGATCTAACAGGGGGTCGGGAGCCTGTCACACCGGCACGGGGGGTGACAGGTCCTCTTTAAACTTTTTTTTTTTTTTTTTTTTTTTTACAGACTGCTTTGGCTCTAGCCATTGCTCAAGAGTTGGGCAGCAAAGTTCCTTTTTGCCCTATGGTTGGGAGTGAAGTTTATTCCACAGAGATTAAGAAAACGGAAGTGTTAATGGAGAATTTCCGAAGAGCAATTGGTAAGGGACAAATATATTCTAACCCTGGTTGTTCTTGTTTGAAGGCTCTTAGTGGGGTCATTTTACTGCAACGATCAAACGACTAACGAGAATTCATTTATATTGGAGCTGACCGTAAAATCGTGGTTATTAGTTTAACTGATCACAGATTTTTCGGTGTGCGTACACATTGTTCATTCGCTGGAATCAGAAGGAGTATAGAGCATACCAACGATCGTAACTAACGACTATCGTTCTGTGTATTGTGGTGAACTATTTCAAGTCGTTCGCAAAAGCGCTTGTTTGCTATCATTATGTAGAGAAAATGAAGAATCGCTTAGTCTAATAGGACCCTAAAAAGACCTGGCAAACTGTAATGAGTTGATAGCTTTATAGGGGTTGTCTCCCTGTCCATCTGCTCTGTTAAGACAGTTGTACATCATAGATGGTGTCTCCTATTAGATGAGAGCATGGAAGATTTAAACGAAGTGAATCGGTTTATTTGATCTGCGCTCCGCTCATCAAGCCCCTGGCCTGTCGGCGCTGCTCCACTCCCTGATGCTTCTCCCAGGACGCCGGGGAAAGCTGGATCCAATCCTGGGAAACTTCTCCCAGGATTGGATCCAGCTTTTCCCTGGTACCTGGGGTGGAGCGGCAGGGAGTGGAGCAACACTGACAGGCTAGGGGCTTGATGAGCGGAGTGCAGATCAAATAAACCGATTCACTTTGTTTACATCTGCCATGCTCTCATCTCTATCCCCCATCTATCCTTGCAAGCCTTTCAACTGAATGCTACAGTCCCCTGCAGTCAGCTGTTTTTCAGAGATTTCGTCAGTAAAGCCTAGGGTTGTCTTTTCAGTCAACGTCTTTAATACATTGTATTTGCTAATAAAGATAAATTCCTCCAGCTGATGACCTTTCAACAGCATAAAATCTCTTCCTTCTCTGCTGAGGATGTAAACAGCATCTGGGGATGTAGCAGAGTAAAAAAAAGGCAATGAGGTGCGAAATAAGGCGTTGTGTGGACATCCCGATCGAAGAAGATCAGCAGGCTGTCTCTATTATTGAAATTGCGGGTGATCGTTTTCCGAGCCGTGAGTCCGGCAGCACAAGAGAGCAGCAGAGGAGACAAATCTCCTTCCTTTAATCCCAAAGTCAAATAAAGCTTGACCTTTTATTGATTTTTATATATATTTTTTTTTAGCAAAGAAAGAGGACAGTCAACATTATCTAGTCTTTAAATTCCTGTCAAGTCAGGGGCAAAGAGGGAGGGAACGCGAGAGAAACCTCTTGAGCAGAAATGAAAAGAGAAACGTCTGCAATATTTCCTTGATGTGATGAAGTTGCCTGTCAGGGATTTGGAAATTTGAACCAACAGATGAAACCTGTGTCATCCCCGTTGTCATTCCCCCAAGATAACAGTCTGAGAGTTAAATCATCGCTAACAGCCGAAGCTTTTGTTACCGGGGAACATTCTTTAAATGTCAGCACACGGGAAGGGTCTAAACAAATATTGGATTTACTGAAAGACTGGGGGGGGGTTCTTTTGTGGAATTTTCAATTTCATACATGGATTGGGATTAGGAGAGAGATCCTAATAGGATTCTTTCACCCTGCCTAAATTAAACGTCTAATTCCAGCAGCACCTTCAGTGTTGGCAGATTCTGGAACATATTTAATTGCAGATGTTTCTGCTGCTCAAGTCATTGCAAATCCAGCAAAGGCCCTATTTAGACTTGTTGACTCGCTGTGAAAAGGATTGTCGTTTCCCAGGCATTTAAGGAGGTTTCCAAAACTAATGTTGTGGATTATAGATGGATTACATATTACGAACAATGACATGAGGAGCTTCAGAAACATGATCAACTACAGGGTTCTTTTATTAGGAAGCTATCACATTTACATTGTACTCTGCTCAGTTCCATCACCAGTTCTTATGAAAGGTATGACAGCCATGAATATGGAAAAAGTGTACATTTTGTGTGTGTGTGTGTGTGTGTGTGTGTGTGTGTGTGTGTATATATTATCCCGTACACCATCACAGTCGCAACTTCAGATCCACACATGTATTTCAGAGATATCACAATGCAGTTGCTATTTTTTTTTTTCTGTGTGAACCTGTTACCAACCCCCCGATTTACATCTTTTTTTGCAGCTTCTTGACGTACCCTCCAGTTTCATATTTATTTAGTCGAATGGGAGTGAACTTAAATAAAAGGAGGGACTATCGGGTGATGACTGATTATACAGGGTGTGTGTTGGTTTAACATTGCAGGGCAAGTATGCCTAACACAACCTAACTGTATTATCACACTCCTCGCTTTAAATTCATTCCCAATATTAAAATTAGGTCTAGGTCCATCCGACTATTAACTGACATCACAGGAATGAGAGTAAATATGAAGAAACCAAAAAATAAAAGGTTTGGGATCAGGGTGCCTTAAGCTATTTAATGGTACTAACATCTCATTTTTGCGGCTTGCTTTCAGGTAGTCTTTAGTTGGATTGTGTGGGCTTTCCCCTCCGTTATAAGGCTCAATTAGTCGTCTAGTTTTAAAAAAACAAAACAAAAAACTTTTCTTCCAGAAACAGTGCAACACCTGTCCTCACGCTGTGTGTGGTATTACTACTCTGCTCTATTCACTTCCTTGGATCTGAACTGCAATACCTCACACATATTAAGGCCTTATTCTCATGCTCCATAATCCATGGAGCTTAGGGAGTGTGAAGCTGTGCACTCACAGCTCTCTCGGCATCCTGTATCTATATGATGCCAGGGTAGATACGTGTTTAAATCTCTGCGGGACTTTACTGATACAGCTGTGTGGCTGTATCTGTAATCAGTAAAGTACTGAAGATTTGAACTCTTTTCAGCTATCCCGGCATCATATGGGTACATGATGCCAGGAGAGCTGCGAGTCAACTGCATAACTTCACATTCTGTAAGCTCTGTGGATTATGGAGTGTGAGAGTAAGGCCTTAAGAGTACCTGAAAAAGGCATTAAAAAAAGTTTTAATGTCTAAATTTTTAATCAGTCGTGTTTCAGATCTTGACCAGTGAGGAGAATGAGCCACGAGAAGTCTGTGCCATGCTTTTCCTCCTGGCTCTGTTATCTGACCTGGCCACAAAGTGTAAGGGAGCCTGTAGTGAATGTGCTGCATGCAAACTTCTCCCGACTCGTTCTCCTGATCAGTTGTGGCCTGAACAATCGGTCCACAACTGATTAAAACTTTTTATCATGTCACAAGTTGTTTTTTTTCCATGACAGTGCCCATGAGTAATGCTGTTTCTAGAAAAAAAGCAGTTATGGTTTTTGTTTTTTATACACATTACAATGATTTTTCCTCATGGTTTCAGCTCTATATACTGACTTTTTAGTTACTTATGTAATTGTGCTTCTAAACTGTGAGCAGAGCTGCACTGTAAAGTATTGGGGCAGAGCAACAGTCTTGACACCTAATGCTATGTTCACACAACGTAAGTAAATTATTATTTACAGCCGTTGCTGACTTGCAACACGGCCGTGATTAATCCTTTACCTACATTGTGCTGCAGGCTAAGGGAATCCCGGCCAGAGTGTATACACTCCGGCTGGGATGCCTAGCATCGTAGAAAACTGACATGTCAGTTTTCTGCGTCTGCTATTCATTGAATAGCGGCTGCAGAAAAACCTGTAAGTGCACACAGTGGAGCTTGCGGCTCAGGCCGCACGCTCCATTGTATGCAGTGGGGAATAGTGATGCGGCGTGCACGGATGCGCCAGCATCAGAATTCAGGGGTACTGCAGTACTGGCCGGGTCACGTAACGGCTGGTGTCATACAGCATCTGAATAAAGCCTAAAGCAGCGTGCATGGCTAAAACCAAGAGGGAGTGATTTCCTCTGTCCCTGGACATCTTCTTTAATGTCAGAATCTGTTGCTGAATGACAAGCAATCTAAAGTTGAGCAATCTCATGGTAGGTGGTTGTATTGTCAAATCAACCTCAATGAATATTACTCTCCTTTCATTGTAGCTGCTGCTTTTCAGACTCCATCTACTTTTAAGGCGTGTGCTCAATCTGTTATCCTTTATGACCGTCCATTCATTATTGGGAATTTTTCCTAATCTGATCTCGCTTTGCAGTTAACTCCGCCAGACTGTGCCCTGGAGGATGCATAATAAAAGTGAAAAACGAAATGGCTCCAGTGATGTTTGAACAGTGCGGAGGAGGAATTCATGTCTCTTAATGTTGAACAAATCTAAATTTCTATACTTCATGCATGGATTATTTATTTATTTTTTTTTTCAACTAAAATAGAAGTTATTTTTTCTTCTCCTCCACAAGGGCAACAGAAAATTGTTTTTGCCAATGATTTAAACCACTTTCAAGTGTTTGTAATGAATTGTCTATTGGAGGCTGGCCTGCAATCTTATTGAGCCTTAGAAATTTTACAGCAGTCGTAACTCAGGCGGCGTTCTGTTGAGGTTTCGTTATCGCATTTGTCTAAATTTGTTGAATAAGCCAGTTTTCAGATTAGGGCATAAAAATGGGCATAAGAACTGTGTGAATGCTTTGGGTGGTAATTTTGTTACTTTTTATGGAGCCTGGAGTACGTGAGATTCTAATCTGCCATGGTCAGCACAGTGCAGTGCTGCAGAGTGGGTTTACCCATGAGGGGGTTTATATGTGAATCAGGTATACCAGAGGAGCTGCCATGTCCTCCTCTAAAGATGAGTGAATTTACAGTTTGGCCAAAACCGAACCTGATCACTTGGCCATTAAATCCCGCTGCCTGGGAAACCATAGATATAGTCCAAGAAGACCTATGACTGTAGCCATGTTTTCCAGGCAGCCCTAGGGATTCGTCCATCTTTTCCAGGCAGCAGAAGTCAATGGCCAAGCGATCAGGGTTTGGCCAGATATACTGTAAGTTTACTCATCTGTATCCTCCACTTGTGTATACCCAGTATATGACGGCTTTGTCCTGATATGGGACTGTGATGGTTTTTGCAGTGAGATATGAGATCTGTTTTCTGTCATTCCAGAGTATGATTGGGAAGTAACAAATCCATAGCCCAACCCAAAAGGAGACTGTAAAAAGGATTTCCATTTTTCACCCAAGCTTTACTTACAGTACTTACAAGTCAGCACCCATGTGCTGTGCAATACTGTGATCTGTGACCCACAAATGCTAAAGTTTAATATCTACCTCCTGTGTCATAAGCTCAAGGTTCTTTTACATTTGGCAAGCAGCGTTGCTAAAAACGGCCGGTGTAAAACTGTCAACGATCAGCTGAGGAGCAGGAAAATACTGCTCATAGGCTGATCACATCTTTTGGCTATGTTCACACGAAGTAAAAAGAAAAGGTGTCCATGTTTTCTTTTTCAAAAGAAGGCCATTATTACCGCATTTTAATTGACCTCAATGGAATGTATTGAAATCAATGAAATGACGTCCGCCCAATGCGCACAGTATGTTAAATAATAGACGTTGTCTGCGCAAACATCAAAATAATGATCATGACAATTATTTTCGGACGTCTTTAGCAAAGAGCAGACGTTATTTCTGAGCTGTTTACCACACATTTTTCTCACTGTCCTTTCACAGTCTTTACTATTAAATTCAATGGACTTTTCATTTAAACACACACCCAAAGGGCAATCAATCCACCTGAACTAGAATAATGTACCAACAGCCGCCTTTGTAATGCCGGGCATCCAAAACGTGAAATAACTGACGTAATTTTTGTCAAAATGACGGACATAATTTTGAAAAGAAAAAAAAAAAGATGGAAAGTAAAAGATTCTTGTGAACACAGCCTTTGTGCACGTGGTAAAATTTATCGCCCTTAGCCCCACATCCCCCTGTTTAAACGAGGTGGGTGGCCGATAGCAATACATTTAAATGGCTACATGACTTATTGTGCCTTCTGAATGCACTGCGTATGAGCGCTGATCGTTGCTTGCTTGCCTTCTTGCACAACCCCATATAGGGCCATGTAAAAGGACCTTTAGGCCCTTGCTGTATGTAGGAACTCTGGATTGATCTGTATAAGCAAAAGGCATCATGTGTGTACTGCTGCCAGAATAGGACACTTGTTTCACTTATCGGAGTTCATATCGGTCATTCACATGTGTGCAGAATTCTGTCCGTACACTGATGACATTCTGCAGACTGTACCTGGAAGCTCCCAGCATAATGATAAATTGTCATGAGCTCCTTTACAGTTTAAAAGCTTGTGCTAGTGTACCGACTAAGCCGTGAAGTTAAGTCAGTACACTAGTGCAGACTGTTAATCTGTATAGGAGCTCCTGACATCATAATTTATCATTATGCTGGGAGCTTCCAGGTCCAGTGCGCAGAACACCATCTGTGTACGAACAGAATTCTACGGACGGGTGAATGGACCCCTTAGGTGATCGGTTCCACTTGTTTTCTGCCAGTAATAAATGCTAATTACTAAATGTTGCAATATATTTATTTATGTGCAGGTCTTAGAATCCGTGAAACTAAAGAAGTGTATGAAGGAGAGGTAACAGAGTTAACCCCATGTGAGACTGAAAATCCAATGGGTGGTTATGGCAAAACAATCAGTCATGTTATCATAGGCCTGAAAACTGCAAAAGGAACCAAACAGTTAAAGGTGTGTTGTCTTCATTACCTAGTTATTGTTTTGCTGTATTGTATATATGTGGTCGAATTCATTTAAAATTCTCCCCTCTTCGTTCTCGATTTGAAGAAGCACTTTCAGCCATATTTCGTAGCCGTACGCCATTGAAATAATAAAACATAATTTGCAGTAGCTGACTGTTTCCTGACTCCTGCAACAAGTATTATAAGTAGTAATGCTTCACCCAGAGCCCAACTGACCTAAAACATGGAAATATCTTATATATTATAATATTATGGCTTTTTGTCTAAAACCCCCCCCAAAAAACAGGTCTTTCTCTATAGACAAAACACCACTAGTGTCCATGGCTGAATGTGAATAAAACTGAGCCATATGTGGGTTGAATGTTAATTTTCTTATGTGCCTCTAAACATTTCCATGCTTTGCTTGCTTCTGTTGCAGCTTGATCCGAGCATTTATGAGAGTCTCCAGAAGGAACGGGTGGAAGTTGGGGACGTCATCTACATTGAGGCAAACAGTGGTGCAGTAAAGGTAAGTGTCTTTGTAATCCTGTATCTCAAGTTCCGGATGCTTCTGAGATTTCAGAGATTAAAACACCAGCAAATTGGGTCTATCCAAAGCAAATAATAGAAATCCTTTTTAGTATCCTAATAATATGGTGTTTATATAACATGGGCTAAAAAGTAAGAATAATTTTTCTCAAGTTAAAGCTTTAGATAGAAAACTTAGTTCTCTTTAACAGAATATTGCTTTCAGCAGAACTAAAATTGGGAAGCGAGTCCTCTTTGCCTGCTATCAACAGCCTGTCAGTCAGGGATTTGGCAGCCGCCCTTGTAGTACACCTGCTTCCCTTTCACTAACCCAGATTCCGTCTCTACCACACAGAGGCAAGGCAGGTGTGACACCTATGCCACAGAGTTTGACCTTGAAGCAGAAGAATACGTGCCCTTGCCAAAGGGTGATGTCCACAAGAAGAAAGAGGTGATACAGGACGTCACATTGCATGACTTGGATGTGGCCAATGCAAGGCCCCAGGTGAGTTAAGGTTCTTTTGGTCTTCAGAAAAAAAAAGTAGGATTGTTTTCTCTGTGTATTTGTTTTATAGAAGATAGCTTTAAGGTAGCTTAGAACAGTGAGAATTAGCAGGATTATGCTTAAGGAGTAGTTAAGCAGGGCCATACTCTACTTTTTCCATCAGTCCCATAACTTTGAATGGCACATAATTGCCCACTGTGTCATTTATACTTGGAATGGGAGTGGGGGGCACAATTCCAGTTGTAGTGATTCTTAGGGATCACAGCAGTCGTACATTCAATGCTTATCTTATAAATAACTTTTTTTTTTTCTGGGATAGCACCTTTTAAAGGGTGGTACTCTGACAGTGCCCTCTTGACTGCTGCACTTCACTGCTTCCTCTGACATGTTGACCCTGAAATGCTGGTTCAGTTAAAGGGGTTATCTAGTGCTACAAAAACATGGCCACTTTCTTACAGAAACAACACGACTCTTGTCTTCAGTTCAGGTGTGGTTTGCAATTAAGCTCCATTTACTTTAATGGAACTGAGCAGCAAAACCCCGCCCAAGCTGGAGACAAGAGTGGGGCTCTCTCTGGAAGAAAGTGGCCATGTTTTTGTATCGCTGGATAACCCCTTTAAGTGACTGGCCGCTGTGGTTAACATCAGCAGGAAGCAGTAAAGACCGGGCACTGTTGAAACAGCAGCTGTGGGGGAATGGGGACTGGGGAGTATGGCTTTTGTCTGGATTTAGCACCTTTAAATCCAGTCCAAAAACCCTGTATTTCAGGAATAAGAATTAAAATGTTTTTGGGAGCGCAATTTGTATAATAGCTAATACTTGCAGACCAGTTTAGGGAGAGTTTATATTTTTGCCACTAGATGTCACCATAAGGCCCTAAGCAAAGCTCTACAGGGAAGCCAAAATGCATCTAAAATACATCTTATCTACGCTCACTAAGTACATGTGGTCTGTTCACTGTTATCAGCCATTTCAGGCTGGGGACGGTAATATTATTAAATGTTTTACTGAGGGTCTCCATATGTGTAACTCGCAGATTTGATACATAACTGTGAATGAGCAGCTCATCTTATAACACTACTTATAACACTCACCTTTGATCCCCCTTTAAACGTTTTCTGAAAACATTTGAGACAGCTGATTCATGGGATAACATTAGAACCCAACTAAGGATACATACGTATATGCTGTACATCCATCAGATCACTAGATCTTAATACCTATGTTCTATATTAATCATTTTGAAGGGAGGACAAGACATTCTGTCTATGATGGGTCAACTGATGAAGCCGAAGAAAACCGAAATCACAGGTAAATGTCATTACTCTTTGGGATACACTTCTTATTAGTGCAGTGTGAATTGTATAAATAGGTGGAATTACTCTTCCTTAGACGGTAATAGTAAATATCCGTGCTGTAGCTGATGGAGATAATGTTTCTTTTATTTACCAGATAAACTGAGAGGCGAAATCAACAAAGTGGTGAACAAATACATTGACCAAGGCATTGCTGAGTTGGTTCCCGGAGTGCTTTTTATTGATGAAGTTCACATGCTAGACATTGAATGTTTTACTTATCTCCACCGAGCCCTGGAATCATCACTCGCCCCCATTGTCATTTTCGCTACTAACCGAGGCAACTGCATCATTAGGTAACGAGTGTTTCCTGATATATAGGGCATATGTTAACTGAAGTCATCTTTGTTACTTATTTGCAGTGGATATAGAGATTAGTTTAATTCTAGACCTTTGTGTTATACTATTTTTGCAGAGGCACTGAAGATGTGGTTTCTCCTCATGGCATCCCCTTAGATCTGCTGGATAGAGTGATGATTATCCGCACCATGCTTTACACCCCCCAGGAAATGAAGCAGGTGAGATACATTACCCTTCATGTTTATTATAGGACCATATTTCTTTGTAGGTATACACATCATGTCAGTATATTCACATGCTACAGATTTTTTTTTCTGCGATTGAGATGCATATGCCAGTTTCTGATATTTTTGCAACAAAGCTGCTGCAGGTGTACGGTTTTACTGACAACACTTGTAGGATATTAGGTGAGAGCTAAAATAATCTATTCTGTTGGTCATCAGACCACTGTTTCTATAGGATTCCTATCTGAAAATTGGAGAGGTGGTGGTTATGCAGTCCCCAGATGTAATTATTAAAGCGGCTCCAGACCTTTATTCTTTAAATAGTTAAGAAGAGAGCATTCAGATTCAGATCTGTAAATGAATTACAAGGCTTGGCACTTATGCGCTATTTCTCAAATAGCTGTCTGTAAAGTTTCTAGAGCGCTCACACACTGTCTACTTGTTGTGCATTCCCAGTTTTAATTTAAGCAGGCGCCTCCTGCTATCTTGTTTACAGAGCTGCCAAAGTGAAAAATACCTGTATTATATGAGACTTGCTATCTCAGCAGTACAACACACAATACCATTATCCAGGCTCTACCCCTTATCACTCAGCAGTAAGAACTGGCTGCTTGGTGCATGGTGCCAGCTCCATGCTTATTAGGTGCAGTGCCTTGTCACTGTGTCTTACAATATTAGGAAGATCATTAGCATGGCATTATGTTGTTACCTTACATTGTTTTTATCACTTGCTAATACAGAGTCAGTACAGCCAAAACACACTTTATGATGGTTTAAAGGGTAGCTTTCATTTAAAACAGGATCACAGCAAAGTTAGGCTTTCCAAAGAATAACCATCTGCTTTATTTATAGTGTAAGTGTCACTTTGCAGAAATTAATAGGACAAGTGATTTGAAGAAACTCTGTAATAGGTTTCATTTGGCAAAATACTTTTTTTCTGTACTCAAAAAGCTGTTTTGCAGTCTCCCCCTCCCACTTATCTGTTCATTATCAGGCAAAGTCGTCTACATAACAGAGGAGCAAGGTGAAGACGGGTTTGCTGTGTCAATTATAACTTATGGAGGGGGAGGGGCCAAGGGGGATAAGTGAGCAGGAAGGGGAGATCCCCCATAAAATTTCTATAACACACCCCTCCATTGCCAAGTTCAAAAATGTAATTTCCTGAAAGTGTTTTGATCCTATATGGTGAATGCTGTGAACTTACTAATAGTCTTTATGCCGTATGCCATGTGGTAAAACGGACATGTTATCTATATTGCTCAAGTCATTAAGATTACAAATATTTTTGTAGCTTTTATTTTACTACTTTTAGGGTGCGTTCACACCTACAGGATCTGCAGCAGATTTGATGCTGTGTTCAGTTATTTAAATGAAATCTGCTGCAGAAAATCAGCTGCAGATCCTGTAGGTGTGAACGCACCATTAAAATGCTTTAAATTGCCCTATTCTAAATCTAATGTTTTTATCTTTCGGTCTGTAGGGCTCGGTGTGTGAGGGCTCATTTTTTTTTGGTCTAGGATCTGTAGGTTTTGTCTGTAGCACACTTGCATATATGTGACCTTTTAGATAACTTTCTATTCAATGTTTTTCTGGGTGGTGATGTGGCCAAAAATCCTCAATTTTCCACTTTGACAGCATTTTGTGCTTATGCTGTTGTATCATTTAATGACATGCATAACATGTCAGAGGTTTGTAACATTCGGGCTCCATTATAATTTCGTCGACTGCTACTTTAGCCGATCACCTGCCCCTTCAGTCTAACAATCGGCAGTGGTCTCAGCACCCGGACACTACTATTTTTTATTTTTAACATTTTTGTAGTCCCTCTTGGGTGCTTCTTCTATGAGCAATACTTTGATAGCCCATAGGGATTAATGCTGTGCATATGTACCACATTGTTTGCTACTGGCTGCTGAAGGCAGCCTGTACCTATTGCTGATGTTTGGCAGCAACTCGGGCCTCGGGCTGCCTTTACAAGAGAGTTGCACCCTGTGATCCCACTGCTGGGAGCCGATCCAGACCACTGTGTACCAATGACTGGGCCATTTAAACGCTACTGTTAATTTTGATAGCAGTGCTTAAAGTGTTAAATAGCAGTCATGGATGATCTCTTTATGCTGGCTATTAGCACCACCCTAGCCAAAATATGCTGAGTATAGAGAGGGCTCACTTAGTGAACTCTCTGTACCCCCTTAACAACATAATGACGTACTGGTACGTTAAAGGAAAACTACCAGCAGGTTTGTGCAGGCGAATCTGCTGATAGTTTCCGGTAGCCCTTTACCGCCTCTGTCTGTCACTGCTTTTCCGATGATTTATATGTCCTAAAGCATTATGTAAATTAGTACATTATGAGCACAGTTACTCCCCGCCCATTAGATGTCCTGCGTTTACACAGAGTGAATGGTGCTCTGAAGGCCACAGAATGCCACCACTGCTCCTAATGTACTAATTTACATATTAGTTTAGGATTAAAGTTCGTGAAAACAGCAGGACTTACAAGCATTGGAGAAGCGGCGACTATAAGAGGAGGTAAGGGGCTGCACAAACCTGCTGCTAGTTTTCCTTTAAGGCTGTCAGCATCACTACCCCTAAATCCTTCTCTTCTAAAGTCTTTGCCAATACAGAACTGCTAACAATTACCGTATTTTTCGGACTATAAGGCGCACATAAAATACTTTGATTTTCTTAGAAATCGAAAGTGCGCCTTATAGTCCGATGCGCCTTTATATGTGAATTATCACTTCACTTGAGTTAGAGTAAGTTCAAACTTAGTAAATCTCCACCACAGAATCATGTCTGCCTCAGTGTGCTATAGCACACAGGAGCCTCACTGAGCGTGGTGGTATGATCAGCTCTGTGTGCAGGAGCCCCTGGAATATCTGTGTTTCAGCCATTATTATACCTACTACCCCAAAAATGCCTCCTCTTTAGAGACTTGCTTATTTTAATATTAAAGCTATAGAGCATGGAAATAGAGCAGCTGTTGTGAAAGGGTTGAATAAAGTTTCTTACGGACTGAGCTTTGTTTCATTTAATGCACTGCGCCTTATAATCCAGTGCACCTTATTAGAGATAAGCAAATTTGCTGAAGTTCGGGTTAGTATGAACCTGAACTATCGGCTTCTGATTCCCCGTGTCTGCAGCCTCTGTGAACAGAGTGGATACAGCCTTACGGACTGCCCGGAAATCTGGGATACAGACATTGACATAGGCTGTATCCCAGTTTTCCAGGCGGTCCTTACGCTGTATCCACCCTGTTCACGGAGGCTGCAGACAGCAGGAATCAGAAGCAGATAGTTCAGGTTCATATGAACCCTAACTTCGGCAAATTCGCTTATCTCTAATAAGGTGCACTGGATTAAAGACAATTTAGCAGGCGCTCATTGATTATGTGCCTTATAATCCGGTGCGCCTTATAGTCGGTACGGTAGACACCTCGGTAGATGGAAAAATAAAGTTATAGGGGTCAAACATGACAATTCTGAGCCCTTTTTTAAGATTAATCGAAATTAATAATTGTTGCAATCTTACTGATCCAAACAAGTGATAATGTCAGCCTTAACGCAAAGTGAATAATGTAAAAACAAGAGCCCCCCCACAAAAAAAGTTGAGAAATTACAGGTTTCACTCTTTAGATACAGTTTAACTTTTTTACTCTTTAAAGAAAAAAAGTATATATTTAGGTCATGTACAACCCACTGCTTAGTAACATGATTTCTAATTTGGTCTCTTGTTCCTTGATTCAGATTATAAAGATCCGTGCACAAACTGAAGGGATTAACATTAGCGAGGAAGCCTTAAATCACTTGGGAGAGATCGGCACCAAGACAACATTAAGGTAAATGATGTGTAAGAACTGCCGGTCATTCTTCTAGTCTCAGAGAGGGCACTAAAGGACGGACTGGCTGAGTAACGTCCAAGTTGGACCTCACAGCTCAGGTAGATAGATGTCAGCTGTCGGGTATCTCAACAGCACAGGTGCATTACCCTCCACATCTGATGTTATAAAGGGCGCTGAGTAATTCTTTACTTTCAGGAAAGGAGCGGCAACATTGTGGCTCTTATTTTAATGGTGGTTTTCTTTCTAGTCTACCTTTTTTATAAACCTAATGTTTCCTGCCACTGTATTATAGGAGTAGCAGCTTCATTCCTTTTTGTATATATTTTTTTCCCTTGAGAGCATTATAAATACATATGGATACCTACAGGCCATTCATGCTCCACTGGGGATTCTGGGACAAAAGGATACGTAAAGCAATTCTCACACAATGGTTTCAGGGTAGCCTTCTCTTAAAGTCAGTGTCTTACTCCAACTGAGAATCTTAAAACATGCCTGGGAATGTACGCCAAGCCAGATATATTTACAAAAGAGATTGCCCATGTGTAGACCGCTGTTTAAGCAACAGTAGGCCTCTCACAAGCCAGCCAGCTCACTGCTCTGTACTGACGAGGGGCAACAACCCTTAAATGGTTGCCTACAGATGGGTAATCTTTCCTTTTGGAGAGATCTGTGGCTTGGCATACAATTCGCTGACAAGTTTAAGACTCCTAGTTGGAATGAGACACTGACTTTAAAGGAAAAGCTAACTTGAAAAGGTGTAAGCTACTTTGTAAATGTTTTAGTGTTTAAGAAATTTTTTAACCAATAATAAACTTGTTGCCTCTTAAAGGCAGGACCTATCCATATTTCCTGCTGGAATATACTGATGATATAGATGTGGGGGGATGGAACTCTCCATGGTTGACCGTTTAATTAAATTGTCATTGTTTAGTGATACCTTAGCCTTACAGCAGCCACTGCAGAGGAGTAAGATGATGTTGGCCATGGTGTCCATGGGGCTGTGTAGAACCACAGACAGATGATGTCGATGGTGATAGTGGTTGACTGTGGTGGTGGCCTTTACAGAATGTGGCTGATCAGTTGGCTTTGTGTTCTTAAAAAGCAGCTAATGTTGTATGTTAAAAAGCCTGAGGCTCGGTTAATGTGTGATATTTAGATTTTTAGTTTTGACAAACTACCAAGCAAAATACTATGAGTAAAGCCAAATAAGATGCAAATCTTTGAATTCTAGTTCTTTTGTTTCTGCTCTGGGTTTTGGCTAAAAAATACTGACTGAAATATTGACCAAAATACTGTGAACAAAGCCTATATCAAATGCATCACAAACATGACCTTTGTGATCATGAATTAATCTACAGCCATGCCTCTATGTGGTCACCAATAGTCATGGCTATTGGTGATAAAATGGGGTGTGGTTTCAGCCATATGTGACTGCAAATGTGGGAACCTGGCCTGAAGGTGAAATTATTTTTTTCTGTGCATTGCTAATGACTATTCTAGCCTAGTTACCATCACATTATATGCCATCTGTGGATTTTTTGCCCTGCTCAATCCCACCCTTTAACTGTGTGCCCTGCCAGGTACTCTGTTCAGCTGCTGACCCCGGCCAACCTCCTCGCCAAAATCAACGGCAAAGATAGCATTGAGAAAGAACACGTGGAGGAAATCAATGAACTGTTCTACGATGCAAAATCATCCGCTAAGATATTGGCCGAGCAACAGGAGAAGTACATGAAATAACCCACCAAGAATTACCGCTGAATATCCTGTATTATAGATTTCTCCATCATCTGTCGTACAATGAACTGGTTTTGTGAATTGAAATTTTTCACGGAGAGATCCCACAGAATGGCTCTGTCCCCTAATGCTGGGCTGGGTTGGAAACCGCAAACTTCATAGAATGTATTTAATTTGTAATTTTTCATTATAAATGTTTTATATTGAAAAAATTGTTGGGTTTTTTTGGTTTGTTTTTCTGTATACTGAAATCCATTGAGCCAGTTATAGTAGAAAAGATAAATGGTTGCATAGCAAATCTGGCACCAGCCCCTTTTAAACATACAAAGTAGCCTGAGCCTGGCGTGTGAATATAACAGATGAGAGATGAAGCGGGAGTAATGCTTTCCAGAGTTTGTTATTCTCCGGCACCTGTGCAATTATCAAATCCATCTCCGCCGTGAAGTTTTTACAACCAAATTGCCAAGGCTGGTAAGAAGCTTTCCGATTCATTATGTGCGGGAAGCAGGCCTTGCCGAAAAAGGACATATTAGTTACATCTTATCAGGCTGACACCTAATCTAGCAACAATTACAGCAGACACATATATTCTGAAATTTCAATTTCAGTGAAGTAAAAAAAAAAAAAAAAAAAATGTTAAGATGGTGGCGGATGTGAGGGAGGGTGGAACGGCCTGTGGATTTTGCATACAGTAAGTGAGAGCAAGACTATAGGAGGTGCTGCTGGAAAATAACCTATATACATTATCCTCCCTTTTACTGTCTGTGGCAAATTTATGGACGTCTTGCTTGGGAGATAGAGTCCTCATTTTTTTTTGGGTACTTGTAAGAACAGAAGGAAGATAACTGCAGCTGTGTGTCCTTGTTTGTATTCAGTTCCCCTTTATCCCAGACATGCATCTGATATAAATGTTTACAGACTAATTGGAGATCATTTAGAGCATCCTGTAGGGTCGTGTACACACTGAAATATTTCATAAAGCATGATGACTTCATTGCTACAATATTTCACTTGCTTTAAGGATGTGGGGTACAGTTGGCAAGTAGCATTGCTGTAGAAGTTGTACAAAGGATTTTTTTTATAATTAATTGCTGGGAACAAAACCTCTCCATTTTTAGTAACATGTCATGTCATCGGTAATGCTTTTAAATAGAAGCATAATAGCAATGTATCCCACTGTATGCCTGCACAGAAGGATATATCACACCCTTCTGGCCGGGGTAGATATCAGGAGATCCTTCCATTGTAGGGTTTAAAGGGGAACTCCGGATAGGGGGAAAGAAATTCTGTTAAAAGTTAGATATTCTATATAATGTATTACTATATCTGTGTGGTTCTGCCATACTGGTAGTTGATTGACATCCAGAAAGTGAAGAAAACTGGACTCTGAGCCGATCCACTTTGGCTCCTGCTCCCTTTATTCTCCCCCCTTGGGAGACAGATTCCATGCCTCTGTCTCCCATTGTGTGTGTTTGCTAGGCACAGGATGATGATGCATACAGGGCAGGGCGTGATGTCACAGGAGTGATTTACCATCTCTGACCAGCCCCTCCAGCCTACACCTGAGCAGACAAGGAGTGACAGAATCAGCTGCTGCAACTTCAATGATTGTGCAAAAGTCTGCAGTGAAATTCGGGATATATTCCCACATGTTGGAGTGTCAGTAAATGTCATGTGTTCATAAAATATGCAATCAGACCGCAAATGAGAAATTTCATGGACCGATTAATGCAGTGAGTGTTCCTGCGTACTAATAATCCTAAAGGACCCTTAAGAGAAATCTAAACCATACCAAAGGGTTTGAGCTCTGTATCGCTAAAGAGTCCCTTTATCTTGGAAATCAGTGGTGGTCCAAGATCAACAATTTTACAAATGCCTCCATCTTCATTCCATTCTGCTATATCATTATTAGAGATGAGCAAATTTACAGTAAGAAAGCAAATTCCTTCATTTTCTGTGCAATCTGCTCATCAGTCGGCTGTCTTATAACTCACTGCTGCTCCCCTTGGGTGCTGGGAAAAGCTGGATCCAGTCCTGGGAGAATAGATCCAGCTTTTCCCAGCACCCGGGAAGGAGCGGCAGGCAGTTAGAAAGCAGACGGCTGATGAGCTGTATCCAGAAATACCAAAGCGCTTTGCTTTCTTATAACTGTAAATTCAGTTATTGTTGTGTTGCAGTTCAGTGCATTGGACTGTACAAGCTGGTGCTGTACTGAGCTGATGACTTACACAGTATGTGGTGGGATAAGGGCCTACTTATGCATTGGGTTTCCAAGTTATGTGAGCAGAAAGGAAAGCAACATCAAGGAAAAGGTTTACACTAATCACTGAACTGCTGCTGAGGTGCTAAAGTGGAGGGGGATTACACTGCTGCACTGTGGATATACAGCAGTGGATACCCCGGTATTTACACAAGAGACTGTCCTGAGCTTTATTGGTGGGCAGAAATATGGAAACCTTGCTGTCCGGAGACCCTACTGGCCATCGTAGAACGAATAGGCCATGCAGGCTGCTCACAGTAGTACAAGCAACATGCAACCTTGCATTGCTGTGCTAATAAATTGCTCTTGGGATAGTTCGGAAAGATAAATGTACCACTGGTCCCACGACCAAATCAATGTAGCTGTTAGTCTATCTGGAATAAAAACTATAGGGGTCTGGCCACTGTTCATTATGCCACTCACACAATAATCCCAGAGGCAGTGACATGTTTGTTCTTTCTGGGTGGGTTCACACACAACAGATCCACAGCGAAATCCGCTGCAGATCCTGAACTGTTATTTTTAATGAAACTCCATACTCGCAGCAGGATTGTCATCCCACTGCCAGTATGTAAAAGTCAGCCCCCTTAGCCGCCCTCACGGCCCGGTACATACATTAATGGGTCCATGCTCCGGCTTGCTTCAGGGGTTCCCGACGCCTAGACGGTAGAGCAGTGCACTGATTGGCTGAGCACCAGGATCCCCCGAAGCAAGCCGGAGCGCGGACCCGGTAATGTATGTCCTGGGCCGCAGGGGGGAAATCTTTTTCTTTCAAATCAACTGCTGTCAGACAGTTGATTTGAAAGACCAGAGAGTATGTAAAAGTCAGCACCCTTAAAGGGATTATCCAGCGTAAATCTTTCTTTCAAATCAACTTATATCAGAAAGTTATACAGTTTTGTAATTTATTTCTATAAAAAAAAAAATCTCAAGTCTTCCCATATTTATCAGCTGCTGCATGTTTTACAGGAAATGTTCTATTTTCAGTCTGCAGGACATTTAGTAGCTAATAAGTATGGGAAGACTTGAGATTTTTTTAATAGAAGTAAATTACAAATCTATATAACTTTCTGATATAAGTTGATTTGAAAGAAAGATTTACGCTGGATAATCCCTTTAAGGGTGCTGACTTTTACATACTCTCAGCAGCATGACAATCCTGCTATGAGTATGGAATCTCTTTGAAAATGACAGTTAAGGATCCGCAGAAGATTTCACTGCCAATTCGCAGCATGAAATCCGCTGCGGATCTGTTGTGTGTGAACCCACGCTAACACTGAAACTGCAAGAAGATCCAGCTATAAGGTTAAGGATAGGAGCAAGAAGGCAATGGAGACTAGAATGGAGGTCATCCTCTTCAGTGATGAGTCACATTTTGTTCTTGGATGTAATGATAGATTGGTCTGTGCGAATGTCACACTGGTCCTCTAGGTTATAATGGTGCTACTGTGAGCAGCCTGGCCTAAAGTTGCTGCCATGGCCTGCGGACTTGTTTGCTATCGAGCTCATCTGGGACATAATTAGTTGGCAATTGCAATGGAAATTGTCAGCAGTGGATCTTGATGTGTAAATGCATGTATCTCTGCAAAGGGTACTCCTACTTAAAGGGGTAGTGCGGCGGTAAAGAATTATTCACAGACTAACACACATTACAAAGTTATACAACTTTGTAATGTATGTTGTGTCTGTGAATGGCCCCCTTTCCCGTGTCCCACCACCCCCACCCGTGTTGTATAACTTTGTATTGTGTGTTATTCTGTGAATAATTTCTGAGCGCCGCACTACCCCTTTAATGCTGAATACATTGAGATGTTAGGAATTTATTATGTTTTACTTTTTTTTTTTTTTAAACACACACCATGTCTGTATCACTGGCCGTCTATCAATTCCATGATTTCTATAATTCCATGACATTTCTTCTGGTGGTGCAACTACAATGTTAAGGAGCAGGGCCGGACTGGGACTGAAAATCGGCCCTGGCATTTCAAAGTACACAGGCCCACTCCAATCCAGAAAAATTGTAATAAAAAGTGATCAAAAATTCGTATATATGCGCAATCAAGGTACCGATAGAAAGTACAGATCATGGCAAAAAACTGACACCTCAAACAGCCCCATAGACCAAAGAATAAAAGCGCTATAAGCCTGGGAATGGAGCAATTTTAAGGAACTTAAATTTTTTTAAAGAATAAAAGTTATACATGTTACATATCAAATTGTAAACAACTTGAGGAACATATATAACAAGTCAGTTTTACCCCAGGGCGAACGGCGTAAACACGAAACCTTCCTAAATAAAAAAAAAAAATGCTTTTTTTTCAATTTCATCACACATTTAATTTTTTTTCTGGTTTCTATTTTTTCCTGTCATTGCAAAGTACAATTAGTGGCACAAAAAATAAGGGCTCATCTGGGTCTCTAGGTAAAAAAAATGCAACTGCTCTGGCCTTATATACACGAGGAAAAAACGAAAGCGCAAAAATGGAAATTCGTCCGGTCTTTAAGGGGTTATAGACCTTCATGAACTGCTGGAAGTTGTAGTTCTCACAATAAAATACATACTTCTGTATTTTGTAGGGAGAACTACAACTGCCAGCAGTTCCTGAAGGTTTATAGCTGTCAGGGCAAACTGGGAGTTTTGGTTCCCCATCTATGGGGTTATGTGTTACATAATTCTGAAGAATTCATTTTACATGAATAAAAAATGTAACACCCAACCCCATAGATTGTGAACTACAACTCCTAGCATGCCCTGGCAGCTATATACCTTCAGTAACTGCTGGGAGTTATAGTATATTTTGTTGGGAGACCTACAACTTTCAGCTGTTCCTGAAGGTCTATAGCTGTCACTGTCAGGGCATGCTGGGAGGTGTGGTTCATAACATTATAATCTTATTTTTTTAATCCTAAGGGCCCAGCTTCCACACTTATATTAGAAGCTTTCACGCTTACATTACAGTACTTTTCATTTTATACTTTTACTACCTGCTGCCAGGGCCGATTCTAGGTTTTATGCTGCCTGAGGTGAAAATAAAACCTCCCACAAACATAACTATATACCAGCATTGGACATATTGCATACATGACTATATACCAACAGTACATGTAATGAATACAGAACTATATAACAGAAGAGCATACAATGCACATATATTAGTGCCTGTCTTAGTGGTGGTGACACATGGGGACCCCAGTTGTAGAGACCCCCTAATAGTAAAGGCCTCAGGCCTCCTAATACTGCCAGCTTCAGACACCCAATAATACTGTTAGCCTCTGAGGGTGGGTTCACTTGTACCGAATCTGCAGTGGAGCAAAATCCGCTGCAGATGCGATCCCTGTTATTTTCAGAGATTACCTGCTCTATGCTGCAGCTGCACCTGAGGCTCCTGGAGGTCCCTCTCAGCCAATCAGTGACTGCGGCAGGGCTGTGCACTGATTGGCTGAGCGGGACCTACGGAGACGGTACATGTGAACCCACCCTGAGACCCCTTAAAGGGAACCTGTCACTGGGGACGCGGGCACAGAGACCGCTCGACTCCCCGGCGCAGCCCCTGGATACTTACCCTTTCCGGCGCTCCTGGAGCCGGTCCCGGGACGAAGATATCAGCGCCTGAAGCCGTGTGTGGGCACTGCAGAGATGAGTCGGATGCCCTTAGAGAATGACGGCTCCATTCATTGTCTATGGGCATCGGACTCATCTCTGCAGCGCGCGCACACAGCTTCAGGCGCTGATATCTTCGTCCCGGCTCCAGGAGCGGGACTCGTCAGAAAGGGTAAATATCCAGGGGGTCAGGCGGGCTCTGTGCCTGCGTCCCCAGTGACAGGTTCCCTTTAATTGTGCCAGCCTCAGAGTCCCCTTAATAGTGACAGCCTCAGAGACCCCTTAATAGTGCACACCTTAGAGACCCCCTAATAGTGACAGCCTCAGAGACCCCTTAATAGTGCACGCCTCGGAGACCCCCTAATAGTGCCAGCCTCAGAGACCCCCTAATAGTGCACGCCTCGGAGACCCCTTAATAGTGCCAGCCTTGGAGACGCCTTAATAGTGCACGCCTCGGAGACCCCCTTAATAGTGCCAGCCTCAGAGACCCCCTAATAGTGCACGCCTCAGAGAGCAGCTCTGTAGTTGTAGTTCACACTTACTAATATGGCTCCCAGTCTCACATATACTGCTCCCTATATACAGGTACTACCCTCCCCCATACACATGTATCCCACCCTCCCTATATACAGGTACTACCCTCCCCTATATACATGTATCCCACCCTTTCCTTATCTTCACACACTGCTGCCTGCCAGATATGCTGCTATATGAGGGGCCATAGCTGATTCCCCTGCTCAGAGGCCATAGAGGGATCATACAGGGTAGTGACTAAATCCCATACCGCAAAGGGACCTCACTGGGTGCGTGCACACAGCTCCCAGGCAAGCCCCGCCCCGGCCGGATTTCATTGGCTGCTCCACTCCAGACTTCCAATCAGTTAAAATCAGACCCTGCCGGACCCCCGACCCTAATCCGAGCGTTTAGTCTTAGGGTTAGGGTTGGGGGTCGGATTAGGGTTACTAAAATCATCTAACTATCCCCTTCCCACACAACAACCCTAACCCTCGGGGTTGGTGCTAATCAGGAGGGTTAGGGTTGGGGCTGTGGAGAGGGTTAGACATGAGAATCAGTGGGACGTAACCCTAATCCGACCCCAACCCTAACCCTAATACTAAACGCTCGGATTAGGGTCGGGGGTCCGGCAGGGTCTGATTTTAACTGATAGGAAGCCTGGAGTGGAGCAGCCAATGAAATTCGGCCGGGGCGGGGCTTGCCTGGGAGCTGTGTGCGCGCACCCAGTGAGGTCCCTTTGCGGTATGGGATTTAGACACTACCGATCATACAGGGTCTTTATCTACCTGCAAGGACCTTTCAGGTAGATAAAGACCCTGTATGATCCCTCTATGGCCTATGAGCAGGGGAATCAGCTATGGCCCCTTATATACATCATTGCCGGCTGCCGAATTTGTGCAAAATTGCTGTAATTTTACCGCAATTTTGCACAAATGCTCTGACAGAGGATGTAGACGGGCACGGAGGGGCTGTCCCCTCTGGCATTTGCCAGACTTGCCCTATGGCCAGTCCGGCCGTGTTAAGGAGTATATGTTCAAAATCAAACGAAACAGAATGGTTGACACTTCAAACTGAACTTCCATCAGGTGCCGTCAATAATAGCTAGGTGGTGCTTGCTAAATAGAAACTTCTATCCAACCAAAGAAGAAAGTCCATGCCATGCATCTAGTGCTTGGAAAATAAAGAATTACAAGGCAGATGTTGGTGAGTGTGGCTCTCTTTCTTCCTTCTTTGGTTGAATATGTTCAGAATCACATTGGCTATCACATGGAAGAAAGTAGTTTTAAATTACATTGTGCATTTAAAGGGGTTGTCCAGGCAGGCGAATTTTAGCTATATGCCAGGGGTGATTAAACCATTTCCAGGAGAAAATACATCATGCTTTAAATAAGCACCCCTTTACCAGTGACTTCCAGAGCATACCTTTTAAGAGAAACTTTAACGCTTTATGAGAAAATTCAGTACCGGCTCTTTAATAGCGAATTCAGTATTGGCCCTTTAAGAAGAAATGCAGTAACAATCCTTTAAGAGCCAATATAGTAACGACCCTTTAGGAATGAATGCGGTACAAGTCCTTTAAGAGTGACATTAACATTGGCCTTTTAATGGTAAAGAAAATTACTCGGTTACCATGACAATAGTATGAACATCTGTATTTGTGTCAGTGAGGCAAAATTGTAAGGACCTGTCATGTTCTATTGTCCAATGGGGGACATGTGACTACGAGGATGTTGTCCAGCATTGAGTAAAGGACCTGAGAGTTTATATTGTCTGCTGCATTTAAGCTATTTGCATATGTGCTGTGATTGGCTGGTTAGTGCTGCGCTGTGTGCTATTTGAATTTCTAAACATTCTGCCATTCATTTCTATGGGAGATTTTTTTGTTGACATTTAAATGTAAATTTCTTTAAAAATACAAGTTCAATCAAAACTAAAAATACATAGCACGCCAGTCATTGATGAGGACTTCAAATTGCAGTTTGAAATGAGTCTGTATGCAAAGTAGTTTGGGCTGTATTAATTGTAGAAAATCAGGAGAAGAAGAAGAAAGAAAATGGATTACAATATAGTGCTTTTTCAAGCCCTATAATAACCTGCTCTCATCTATACACTAACCTACACAAGCTGGGACAAGCTGATTTTAGTGCTCTCACTGCTGTTACAGTATGTTCCCACTATGGGGCACACGCAGAAATTTCAAGCAGAGGCAGACTTGGCTTGAAGTTCCGCCTGTCCCACTGACTCAATGATATTCTGAAGGTCAATCTGCCTCCCATCCAAAGAATTGACATTGAAAATGATATTTAACCTCACCGCCCCCCCCCCCCCCCCCTTATTCACAGATGTCTCGCTTTTCCTGTTTGTAACATCCCTAAAATGTTCTGCTGTTTCTGTAAGTCATTCATTTGTGAACTTGTCTGACGAAGGGATCTTTTAAATCCCGAAAGCACACAATTCTAACAGTTTTTTGTTGGCCAATAAATAAAATACTTTGATCCCAAGTATCTACCACGATATGGATATTGAAGCTTGGAATTTCTGTGCAAATTCCAGAGTGTGCTATTTAGTGTTTCCATTAAGTTGTGCAAAACTACTATATATTCGCTTTATTTCATGGGGTGGGACCAGAGCTGGGATATTCGCCAGTAGTATACACACAGTAATCTTTCCAGCTAGCTGTCTGTCTAATTACAACACACCACAAGCTCTGCTCTAAGTGGAGTTTCTGATGCTGTGGCTTTGCAAGGTGGTGTGTAAGCAGAAATGGGGGTTGTTTTACACAGTCTGATTTATGTTTTTGATGACCCAAACTGTAGCCATACAGGAACATGTGTTTGTGATACACTCGTGTGGAGCTGGCCCAATGGAGATAAAGAGGACCTGTGGTTGGTAATAACAAAATCTAGTTTTTATATAATTTTGTAGCCTCTAGTGCTTTAATTCCAGCAGTGTTATGCCCCCCACCACACCCTGTTCAGGGATTTTACTATTTGGTTGAGTATCTGCAGATTTTCCTGAATAGTGTGAAAGCTTCTTTGGACTGAATTTCAGGGACTGACTGGTCAAAGGGTACTACAACATCAGATTAAAAAAAAAATAAACATGATGCAGAAGAATACAGCATTGCTTATATATCTGTCCATCTCAGTAACCATTGAAAATGTATTTATTTTGGGGTCTTTTTTCTTTATTTTGTGGTCATACTTCCTGGTTAGACGGTTGCTGAGTACCACAATTTCCAGAATGCATTGCTTTCCCCAGCGTTTTATCATAGTACTCCCACCCTGCTTACATCCCTCCTACAGCACTCCTGCCAGTTCTCCACCCAAAGCTGTTGCAGAACATCGAATTTCATCGCAGACTATTGCACAATTGATGCAATAAGTTGCAGCACATGCTGCTTTAACTTAACCTATATGTTCCAATAAAGGTAAATATGTATCAGCGTATATGACAAAAAGAAGGTGATGTAGGCTGGAAGGGCAGGTCAGAGATGGTAATATCACTCAGGAGAGCTGGAGACAATACACATTTTGTAGTTCTGTGTTTTGTATTTTCTTTTTCCTGTCAGCACCAAAGACGCTGAAGCCTTTTAGTGATTACACTATGTTTGTAAGTTATAAGTCTTGGGGTAATAGCTTTATTTAAATACAATTTTCTGATTACAGAGTAACCCTTTAAAGTGTACCTCCAATTTTTTACTTTGAGAAATCGTGCAGCACTGTGCAGGATAGTCATTTATCTCATGTTGCTCTCTTTTTAATTATGCTCTGGAATAGGCTTGTGAGCGCCATTTCTTCCACTCCTTGCCACATGATGTGCACAGTGCTGCAAAATAGTCATTTTTCAGTAGTGACCTCCAACACTGCAGGAAACATTTTACCTAAAAGTAAAATCTCAGAGACAGGACTGATTAGAATCAGAGCATCATAGGCAACAAAATAGCATTAAAGAAAAAAAACTTGACCACAGGTCCTTGTAATACCCATAAGTGCCTTAATATAATAACTGTATTACCTCCTAATAATTCATGTATGTTTTTCGCATGGACAATTGTATATTGCCTGCTCCAGAGTTGGATCAGGTAAAAATCTTTGTCTATGCACCTGGCAATAAAACAATGGCAATGTTGTATATAAACAGGCTCTTATCACATGACATCTCGGTTTGGCTATTAGGTATTTAGAATGTTAAAAGTTTTTAGTTTATTTCTATTGTGCATATGTTACAATTTACATAAACAGTGTATAACTGTTGGGGTATACAGGACTCCTGGCGACTTCCCCATAAACAAAAAAAATGAGGACATAGATTGGCCTCCTGGGCACCTTGGAACAAATCTAATTAACACTTTATACCCAGGCAGCGCCGGGTACATTTTCGCATAAAGGCGATTTGTCAACCCTGTACTTGGGCGCAGACTGCAAACAGTAACAAATTTTTGTGCAAACCGGTCTTTAGAGCAGAATTTCCAACTTTACAAATGTATGGCGCCCACACAACACAGTAAACAGAATTTGTTTCTATTTATTATGTAGCAGTGGCGATGTGTAACTGCAGCTCAGCTTCCGTTTAAGTGAATAGAACCTAAGCTGCAGTTACACATTCCCACCACTACACAGTGAACGGAAACAAAATCCATTCAATGTGAAGTGTAGCGCTGAACAGCTAATCAGTAGAGATGAGCGAACCTGGAGCATGCTCGAGTCCATCCGAACCCGAACTTTCGGCATTTTATTAGCGGTGGCTGCTGAACTTGGATAAAGCCCTATGGCTATGTGGAAAACATGGATATAGTCATTGGCTGTATCCATGTTTTCCAGACAACCTTAGAGCTTTATCTAAGTTCAGCAGCCCCAGCTAATCAAATACCGAACGTTCGGGTTCAGATCGACTCGAACCCGAACCCAATTCGCTCATCTCTACCAATCAGCGCTGATGCTGGCTATCCGGATCCTGCCAATAAGTGACTGATCTGGATAGATCATCAGTTTATTTGGCCTGTACCAGTGTACAGATACGCCAGACATCATAATGATTAGAGATGGGCAAACCTTAAAGCGTAACTGTCATTTCAGGGACATTTTTTTTGAAAACCTTAAATGTCAACAGTTCAGGCAATTTTAAGAAACTCTGTAATAGGTTTTATAAACCAAGAGTTTCCTTCTGGACTGAAAAAGCAATCTCCCAGCCTCCCCCCTCACATCAGAAGAAGCAGGATTTCTGTGTCCATTATGTGGCTATGGAGAGGGGGGGAGGGGCTGTTAGGAGTGACTGAGCACGGACCAGTCCTGCACAGCACAACACCCTGCAATCTTCTCTCAGTAATTTCATAGATAAGCATTGACCTTTCTGACCCCAGAATTCTGCGGTTTAGGTGCCCAGAGAGTCTACAAACAGCTGACCTTCATGTCACCTCTTCCTGCTTCCTCATCTCTCTCAGCCCCTCCCCCCTTCATAGGCTTACAATGGAGAGAGCAGAGCCCGTCTTCACTGGCTTCTCTGTAATGAAGACGTGTTTGCCTGATAATGCACAGAAAAGAAGTCGGGGGGGGGGGGGGGAGGCTGGGAGATTGCTTCTTGAGTACATAAAGAGGCTTTTTTGGCTGATAAAACCTATTACAGAGTTTCTTAAAATCGCTTATACTACTGATTTCTGCAATAAAAAAAATATGACAGTTACGCTTTAACCTCTTAAGGACATAGGACGTACCGGTACGTCCTATGTCCTCATTAGCACTTCAAAGCGGGGCCGCGCGGCGGCCCCGCTTTGAAGTGCCGCGATCCCGGGTGCCGCGTGTAGCCCGGGACCGCCGCTATTAGCGGGCACGGTCCGATCGCCGTGCCCGCTAATTAGCTAATCGGAGGCAGCTGTCAAAGTTGACAGCTGCCTCCGATTACCGGAGGCAACCTTTCCCTGGTGTCTAGTGGGGGAGATCGCTCCTCCGGGACCTTGTCCCGGAGGAGCGATCTCCGTTACTGATGCCGGCCGGGGACGCGTCCAAGATGGCGCCGTCCTCGGCTCGGCACTCGTTTGTTTCCGGCTGCAGCAGCCGAAAGCAAACGAGTGCCGATCTCATGGATCTCTGCAGCATATCTATGCTGCAGAGATCTCAATGAGAGATCACAGTGTATATACTAGAAGTCCCCCATGGGGGCTTCTAGTATATGTGTAAAAAAAAAAAAAAAAAGTGTTGTTAATAGTAAAAATCCCCCTCCCCTAATAAAAGTCTGAATCACCCCCCTTTCCCCAGGTTTTAAATAAAAGTAAACAAATAAATAAATAAATAAACATGTTTGGTATCGCCGCGTGCGTAATCGCCCGAACTATTAATTAATCACATTCCTGATCTCGTACGGTAAACGGCGTCAGCGCAAAAAAATCCCAAAGTGCAAAATTGCGCATTTTTGGTCGCATCAAATCCAGAAAAAATGTAATAAAAAGCGATCAAAAAGTCGTATATGCGCAATCAAGGTACCGATAGAAAGATCACATCATGGCGCAAAAAATGACACCTCGCACAGCCCCATAGACCAAAGGATAAAAGCGCTATAAGCCTGGGAATGGAGCGATTTTAAGGAATGTATATTGGTTAACAACGGTTTGAATTTTTTACAGGCCATCAGATACAATATAAGTTATACATGTTACATATCGTTTTAATCGTAACGACTTGAGGAACATGCATAACAAGTCAGTTTTACCCCAGGGCGAATGGCGTAAAAACACATTTCCCCCAAATAAAAGAAATGCGTTTTTTTTTTCAATTTCACCACACTTTGAATTTTTTTCTGGTTTCGCAGTGTACTTTATGCAAAAATTCAGCCTGTAATTGCAAAGTACAATTAGTGACGCAAGAAATAAGGGGTCATGTGGGTTTCTAGGTGGAAAAATGCAAGTGCTATGACCTTTTAAACACAAGGAGGAAAAACCGAAAACGTAAAAACGAAAATGGGCCATGTCCTTAAAGGGTTAAGCACACTCGGGTTCGTCTGAACCTGAAGGCTCTGCATTTGATTACCGATGCAGAAGTTGTTTGCAGCCCTAAGGCTGCCTGGAAAACATAGAAACAGCCATAGGCTAGGCTAAGGCTGCATCCAACTTCTTCAGCCAGCGGTAATCAAATTTTAAAGGTTTGCTCATCTCTAATAATTACTCCAAAGACTACAGGAGAGAATCCATCCCTTTACCAGCCTTACTATAGAATCCTAACAAATTTCACATTCCCACCACACATTTTATCATTAAGATTAACTACAACATCAACACAAATAATAAACTAGGGGCCATGTTCATTTAAAGCAAGAAATAAACCATCTTTTGTGACCTGAAAGTACCCACCATCTCTCAGCTCCCTCCTATCCACTATCCCTACATTCCGCCTGCGACCAGGTTTTACACTGTGATCATAGTTCGGGCCGTGTAGAAATGAACACATAAATAAGTATAATAAAGCATCTTTCTAGAGCCGTCACACACAGCCAGCGGGGGGATCTCTGCTATTGATGATGCTGTCACTTGGCCGGTTTCAACTTTTTGATTAATGGTCTTCAAAAACTTTTCCCCGGTTCCCATCGGCTTCCTTATTACCTATGTATCTTTTCATCAGCAGGAATGGAGGAAGGGGTGGGGGTGTTTGGGAGCGAGAAAAAAAAGGTTGGCGGAGGGGCGTTCTGCCTGACAGAACTGGATTATAAAAGGTAATAATTGCAGGTGGTGTTAGTAGACTGTATTTCTTCTTTTAACATGTTGGTTGCCAGATGCTCCACGAGCTTCCAACCATGGAGTTTTATCTAGACGGCTCCTAGCAAATAGGTGTCTGGGCCTATCCTTTGTGACGCTCGGTTCTCCATTCCCTGATGGGGTTAATCATATCTGCCTTGACTTGAACTTGAAGCCCTGAGTGGGTACAATTTCTCACGGCTAGACAGCACGATTAATTCCTGTTGCCCTCCAAGGGTCCTGCTGGAGCACGAAACGTCCAGCTGGCCCAGAGCTGATAAGATGTACCTTTTGATTCAGTCCTTCTTTGATTGGTCTTACTGTCACCCACAATAGCTTTCACCGTTTGGGACCTCTATGCCTGACTGACTGATCTATCTATCTGCAGCCTTCTGTTCTCCATTACCAGCTACCCCACCTCCATCTTTCTCCTGCTTGTCTGCTGGCCCTTGGCATTCTACCTTCACCACCGGTGCACCTTGTCCATTTAAAATCCCACTCTCCGTACAGCAACCCTCGTCCATCCAACTCCCCCCCCCCCCCCCCTTCGTTATTTTCCCTCCGCACCACATCTAATGGAAATCCACTGAAGTCTCGTCTTTAATAAAATACATCTGCCAGCGCTTCTCCCTGGCAGATAAAGGCCTGTCAGTGTTACTTTGCAATCCTTGGGCAGTTTGATTAATGGTGAAAAGCTAAAGCAAGATCGACTACTGTTTTTTTTTTTTTTTTTTCCTTTTACAAGGGCTGTCAGCGTGGCCGAGGCTTCACAAAACACCCCAGCTAGACAACAATACAGCATGAGGGAAAGGTTGGTGGGGGGCAGAGAGAAGGAGGGGGGAGGGGGGCTTTCCGAGTACCCAAATCATATTAGCCTCATGACTAAATATAAATGACTCCGGGGCTATCAAGCCACTGTCAGGGGTGCTGGGGGTGGGGGAGTGAGGAAAGCGAGCGCTGGCACATTGTAATAACTAAATGCTAATAATAAATCATTGTTGAAGGGGACAAGGCTGATAATATTTTTGTTGCACTGGTCTGCTGCCACGCTTCTTGGAGAAGGGTGCATGGTTTTAGGTGGAAGGCTTTTTTCCCCCCCGATAGTAGAAATGCATTTGAAGCAAGTTATTAATCTGTCAGTCACCTCCTCTGGTCTGTCTCTTGCTTATAATACCCCCTCCCTCCATGTAGTCTCATGGACGCAGTGTTCAGTCCATTACCAAATGTTACGTGACTGCTGGCTTATTGTTTAAGCAGTTTTTGTTTTTTTTTAATGCAGGTTCTTGGTAATATATTCTGCACTGTTGGAATTAAACTGAAGCTCCTGGGCCCCCCATACATGATCTGTAACAGGGTCCCATAACTATTATTCAGTATTTATTGGGGTATCAGACAGCAAGGCCCAATCCACAAGTGCTACCATGACAGTTTTTATAGTGCTAAAATCTAATCCGTTGTTTTTCTGTTGCTGTGAAATGACATCTCCCATTTGACTATAGGGCATGCTGGGAGTTGTAGTTCCACAGTGGAGACCACTACCTTTAAAGTGTAGCTGTACTTTCAAAAGAATTAAAAATTGCATTGTTTAATCCTTCAAAGTGGAGACAAGATTATTTTAGTGCTCTGAATGTTGTTATTGAGCCTCTAAGTGTCCCCTTCATAGTATGCCGCTCTTTCTAATTTCCAGGTCATAACTGGGCTGTTTGCCAGTAGTACTTAAATTTGGACTATGTTTCCCTAACTTTTCTTGCCAGTCAATGGACAGCACCTACTCCTCTCTGCTACATACTGCCATAGTGGTAGAGAAAGTGCACCGGACTGAAAAGGCTGGAGCCATGCTGGGGGAAGATTTACAGCACTGCACCACAGATGGCATGTGGGGTATTGCAGGTAATTAATACACTGACTTTTTAAGATGCTATGTAAGCAGAAAAGATTATACCACAAGAATCATAGCAAGGACAGTGTTAATTTAGAAAAGCAGAACACAAGTATTCACACAAGTAACAGTTGCTCCGAACTTTACGGATGTTCATAGATAAGAGTGAAGAGCACAGCATGGACTCTCTAGAGGAGGCAGACTGACTCAGGAAGCATGCACAGTCCAGGCTCTCTCCTGCACATAGCACTAGCTAAGTCCCACCCCTACTTCCTGTGTTTTCTCTTGGTCTCCCTGCTGCTAGACAGAATATCCCCAACAACAGGAGTTGGACAGCTATTTGCAGGGAAGTTAGACCCCCTAGACACCCAACAGTTCAGAACTATTTTTCTCAGGTAAGGAGTCAATTTTGGTAAAGTGATTTACAAATATTTTAGAAATCATATAGGCTACTAAAATATTTTTTTTTTAACTGATCATTTTAAGTTAACATTCATTACTTGTTATACCTATAATTTAAGTATATCGTGACAGCTTTTAGGAGCCTCTAGACTCCTAGAAGCTGGCCCCTGCCTCCCTTCACACATTCATAGAATTAAATAATAAAAATGTGCCTGCTAGTATCCACCACAAGAAGAGCTTTGAAACTATTATTTATTTATTATTGATTTTATTCTTTTTTTTTTTTATTACACAGTTGTCTCCCTCTAGTGGTAGCTGCAGGCGGCATAGATGTTACCATTCACATGTATAACCAATGTCAGGGATTTGGAGCAATGTTTCAGTAAATCGAAGCTCTGTACCTATATATAGAGAGAGAGAGTGAGGGAGAGAGTCACACTGGCTCTAAATCTTATTGCTCCAGACAATCATGTGACTTTCTGCCTGAGTGGCCACAATTTGGGAACATACAAATACAGCCTGGTGTACAAAAGTAATAACAAGACTATCCGTTTGCTGTACAATAGACTGCTCCTGCAGTATTTTAAAACTCTCACTCAGGCAAGAGGAAGAAAGTAAACAGAGTGCTTTACAGTGTGCTGCTTCAGGATACAAACAATGGAGAAATGTGCAGGAACAAGAAATATTGCAAGACTAGCGCTATCTGTGTAAGTACGTATTAAGCTGGGTTCACACATAGGGGAGATTTATTAAACTGGTGTAAAGTAGAATGGTCTTAGTGGCCCCTAGCAACCAGTCGGATTCACTTTTCATTTTCCAAAGAATGTGTGTAGAAAGAAAAGTGGTTGTTAGGGGCAACAGAGCCAGTTCTACTTTACAGGTGAGTAAAGATGCGCGGACCGTCCGACTTTTGGTCCGACGGCATCTGTGCTCGATCGTGATGCCTGTGATCCCAGGTGCATAGTTGCGATCCCGGGAATATGCGGCCAGGATATTCCAGGGAATTTCAGATCGATTCCCTGAAATATCCTGGCCGCATATTCCGGGGAACACAACTATGCACCCGGGATCACAGGCATCACGATCGAGCGAACTGCTTTCGGACCAAAAGTCTGAAAGGTTCGCTCATCTCTACAGGTAAGTTCCTCTTTACACTGTGCTTTGCAGCATCTGCTGGTGTTATATGTCAGGGATTTTCAACCAGTGTGCCGCGACACATGGTTGGGTGTGCCGCGAGGAAAGATCCCCAAACTATGGTGCCCCTGTGTTTTGTTCCCTGGCAATGCTCAGCGATCAGTGGCGGATTATAATGCGGGCGGTTGCGTGGTGCGCTGCGGCGGGCCGTGATGCACGCATCCAATCAACATGTGCACTACGGCCCACCGCAGTGCACCATGCTCCCAGTCTCCGCTGATTGGAGGAGCACGTCCGTGCCCTACGGGCGGCCAGTAGGTGAGGCGGACAGCAGCGGCGACCATCTCGGAGAAGGTGAGGAGGAAGGGGGGGAGAGAAACCTGGGGATGGGGGAGAGAAACAGCGGAGAGAAGCAGGGGGGAGAGAAGTTTGGTGGAGAGAAGCACAGGAGAGAAGCAGTGGGGAGAAGTATGGTGGAGAGAAGCAGAGGGGAGAAGTATGGTGGAGAGAAGCACAGGAGAGAAGCATGGGGGAGAGAAGTATGGTGGATAGAAGCACAGGAGAGAAGCACAGGGGGGAGAAGAAAACAGGCACAGGTTTCACACTGAGTGAGTATAAATACATTTAGAATCTATATTCTATATATATGTATAATATGTACTGTTTTAGTGTCATTTTGTGCCATTTTGGTTGGTGGTGTGCCCCAGGATTTTCTAAGTATAAAAAGTGTGCCGCGGCTCAAAAAAGGTTGAAAATCACTGCTCTACAGAGAAAGTCATTTATAGTCTCCAGTAGATCTTTATGACTGTTGTATTTAAGGGCTTGCTATACCCATATTAGTTATCTGCTTCAAAAGAGAAGTCCCATGTAAGTACAAAAACTGCAGCCAGGCTGGTAGGGGCAAGAAAATTATAAGGAACTGAACTCTCCCATCCCCTGCCTCCGATGCACCGTTCCTGGTTCCCGCTCACCACAGCCGTCTGTCATCTTCCCAAGCTGAAGCGTCACGGCCCAGCTGAGCAATCGCCCGCTCAGCCAGTCAGCAACTGGGGCTGTGTCAGTGGATTGTGTACAGAATACAATGTAAGCAAACTCTTAAATAGGCTTGATCGAACATCGGAAAAACACCGGACCTTCCGCATCTAATTGCTGAAGCCTTCGCGGTCCGTGCAAAAGGCGGAGACATCCCGGGGACCGCCTGGTATTCCGGGATACAGCCTATTACCTAGGCTAAATCTCGGAATTCCAGGCGGTCCCCGGGATGTCTCCGCCTTCCACACGGACCGTGAAGGCTTTAGCAATCAAATGTGAAAGGTCCGGCTAGGTTCAATTTCGATTGAACCTAGCTTTTTCCGTTGTTCAATCAAGCCTACTCTTAAAGAGGTTGTCAGGAGTTTTTTAAAGGGAGCCACTAAAAAAAATGTCTATAACGCTAATGAAAAGTGCTGCTACATGAGCCAGCACACTTCCGAAACATATTCCTGTAGCTCGGCTACCTGTCCTTTAGAAAGAGCACGCTTACATTTATAAAGTCCAGCACTTTATGTCATCTGGGCATTTTCCTACCGGGGCTTGTCAGCACCCTCTGGGCATGATTCAAAGCATCCCTGTGACGTCATCTTTATGCCGAAAAACGGTATGCATGCACATGTCTAGCGTAAGGGAGACGTTGGAACATATCACTCCTGAGATCAGTGCAGGCTCTGCAGTCAGTGGAGGACACAGGGAACACCACAGGAGGACACCGAAGGAGTGGGGACGGGTAAGGATAACGTTTCTTGTTTTATATGCACCAGCAGCTATATATTAAAAAAGTACAAACTCCGGACATCCCCTTTGGGCCCTATAACATCATTAGTTGTTGGCTGCACATTTCCCTGTGTAATAGGTGATGTGCAGCTGATGGCTGATTAAAGCAAAGGTCTTTACCACCAACAATCTAGCAATCATTCATGCAGCCCTGGCCACACGATTACCAAGCCACGTAATGCCAATCTAGATCAGCACTTGACTACTAAACGGCTCAGACCATCTAATACGAACTTTATTATTACCTTGTAGACTTTAAACAATAATATTCCTGTTCATTGACAGTAATGGTAACGAATTATACAGTTAATTAAAAAGTTTGCATAGTATAGTGATTTAGCTTTGCGTTACACAGTCAGGACAGTCGGTGTCCTCTGTGCTTACAGATTTTGAGCAATTCTGTAAAAAGTTGTCTTCTATGACCTCCATTCATCACCCGCAGGTGGCCTATAACGTCCAACAGAACAACCTTTAACTGGACGATAACATTAAAGATGATTTAGGAGCCGCCGGGAGGAGGCCGCCTGTCACCGGCTGTGTATTCATTCCAGGCTGTAAATATATTCTGTAATAGAAAACTTCAGCACAAACTGTGGAGGTCACTGGCAGCCGGAGCGGCAGACACTTTATATCACTACATATTCTTTATGAGAGATTTCAATTCAGCATTGACTGCCCTTGTACCAGGCACCAGGACTGTTTCGATATTGGCTGGTGAGAACCACAGACCTTAAAGCTCTTAAAGGGACACTTACAGGTTTAACCTTCTCTAGCTTTCCTAATTTTCCCAATGAGCCTGCTATATAAATTATGAGGCCACAGGAGGATTCTAGAGGTCTCTATGCATCACTCTCTACCTCATCCAATTCCCCTTAAAAAGAAATGCACAATTAGATATAATGTAAAATGTAATTACTTGTAGGGACAGTGTTCTGCAAACAATTGGGGGAGGGGGGGCATAGAAATTTACTGATCTTGTCTATCACTTTGTTCTTTTTTCAGTTATCTTAAAAAGACATTAATTGTATTCTTTCTTTTTCTTTTGCCAATTTGTTTCTTTCACTAAAGTGTCAGAAGATGCATCCTGTGCGGTGATGGATGTGGTCTGCAGGGATGGGAAATGTTTCTACATTTTTTGTTTTCCAAAAGTAGTTTTATTCTAATAAATATTATAGTAGTTCTGTCCTTGTACATAGGAGGCAGTGTTATAGTAGTTATATTCTTGTACAAAGGGAGCAGTATTATAGTAGTTAAATTTTTGTACATAGAGGCAGTATTATAGTAGTTATATTCTTGTACATAGGGGGCTCCATTATAGTAGTTATATTCTTGTACATATGGGCAGTATTGTAGTAGTTATATCCTTGTAAGTAGGAAGCAGTATTATAGTATGTATATTCTTGTACATAGGGGCAGTATTATAGTAGTTATATTCTTGTAAGTAGGAAGCAGTATTATAGTATGTATATTCTTGTACATAGGGGCAGTATTATAGTGGTTATATTCTTGTACATAGGGGGCAGTATTATAGTAGTTATATTCTTGTACATAGGGGACAGTATTATAGTAGTTATATCCTTGTACATAGGGAGCAGTATTATAGTAGTTATATTCTTGTACATAGGGACAGTATTATAGTAGTTATATTCTTGTACATAGGGGACAGTATTATAGTAGTTATATCCTTGTACATAGGGAGCAGTATTATAGTAGTTATATTCTTGTACATAGGGACAGTATTATAGTAGTTATATTCTTGTACATAGGGGACAGTATTATAGTAGTTATATCCTTGTACATAGGGAGCAGTATTATAGTAGTTATATTCTTGTACATAGGGACAGTGTTATAGTAGTTATATTCTTGTACATAGGAGCAGTATTATAGTAGTTATATCCTTGTAAGTAGGAAGCAGTATTATAGTAGTTATATCAAACTGGAGGAGAAGGTCTGAGTTAGCACCAAAGTCCAATATCATATCATGTGTACCCACGAGCTAGGACTTATATATGGAGGATGTAAGGCTAACGGTATGCAGCATAGGGGTGCAACGCTTGAACAGAGTATGTAGATAATCCAACAAGGGAGACAAAGAAGCTTGCACTCACCAGAAAACCGCTGCGGTATATGTCCGTTTATTTCATCTAGATAGACGGGAATGGGGAGGGGGAGTGAAGGCAGGGGCGTCCAGTGGCTACAGCCGTTTCACGTGACTGATCACGCCTCTTCTGGCCTGGGGGCGTCCCCAGGCCAGAAGAGGCGTGATCAGTCACGTGAAACGGCTGTAGCCACTGGACGCCCCTGCCTTCACTCCCCCTCCCCATTCCCGTCTATCTAGATGAAATAAACGGACATATACCGCAGCGGTTTTCTGGTGAGTGCAAGCTTCTTTGTCTCCCTTGTTGGATTATAGTAGTTATATTCTTTAACATAGGGAGCAGTATTATAGTAGTCATATTCTAAATCTCAAATCTCAATCTCAAATGCAGTGAGAGAGAAAGCGAATAAGGAGGGGAGGGGGGAGGGTAGAAGAAAGTGATAAAGTTGAAGAGCTCTCCAGAAGCTCAGGGGACAGGAGTCTGAGAGGTCCTTGAGGGCCTAGAGGGAAAGGGTCCTAATACACTGAGCGATTTTTAACGATTAACGACTAACGATAAACGATCGCAAACGAGATTGTTTATCGTTAACCTGAAATCATTCACCATATTACACAAAACGATAATCATTAGTTACGATTGTTACTATGATCGTTATTGCGATTGTTACTATGATCGTTATTGCGATTGTTACTATGATCGTTTGTTCCTTCTGATTCCAAGAAAAGAATTGAAGAATGTGCTATTACACTGAACAATTAGTGAAAAAAAACGTGGAACTTGAGTGAACGAATGTGGAATTACAGCGAACGATTAACAATAATTTTAGGTTAAGATCTAAATCAATGATATACGAACGATCGTTGCCTGCAATTACACAGAACGATTATCGTTTAAATTCGAATGATTTAACAATTTTTCACACAATAATCGGGTAATAGGGTCCAAAGCCAGGAAGAGGCTTGGAGAAAGGTTTTTGCTCTGAAATTACCTGACTGCGAACCATGTGGTCGCCCAACTCTGGCGGGAAAGGCAGAATTACACAGGACAGAAAAAAAAACAAGGAGGCGTGTGGCGCTATGAAGCCAGCGGATAGGTGTTTATGATATAGTTGTTATATTCTTGTATTATAACAGATATATTTTTGTCCATAAGAAGACGCAGTAGTATAGGACTAAGTTCACACATAATAAAATAAAAGCTAAATATGACCATAATTTTGAGTAAAAAAAAAACAATGTGTAAACAGATGAAAAAAAAGGTGTATTTTGGCAAAAGCAAGTGGTCAACATGTTCATTATTTGGACAGTCGTAATCAATTACAGACATAATTCTATATGGTGTCTGCACTGCCGTCCAACTTCCCATTGACTTCAATAGAGCGCATTACTATATTGAAAATACAGCTATACAATGTGTGAACATATAAGTCTTATGACATATATTGTAATTATTTTCTTGTACATAGGGGGCAGTATTATTTGGTAAATAGAACAGTGGACGGACAAAAACTATGGAAAATGTACATTGTGCAAAGGCAGTGTGTGAACAATTAGGTACACCTAACTGATTCCATAAGAATCAAGATGGTAAGTAGCTGCCATGTACTGCTAACCAAATGGAGATGATTAAAGGAGAAGTCCGGCCAAAATTTATTTATTATTTATGTTATTTATTATTTATGTTATTACTTATGGAAAGTTATACAATTTTCTAATGTACATTAATTATGGGAAATGCTCATATACTGCTATTTCCCTTAATTTAGTGTATCAGGAAGTGTTAGAATTCTCTCAGAAGCAGTGACGTCACGACCAACGGTGTAATTCCTATGGAGTGTCCAGCAGGGGGCACTCTCTATATAGAAGTCAATGAGTACCATTGACTTCTATATATAGTGCGCCCCTGCTGGACACTCCATTGGAATTACAATGGATGTGTGTATGTAATGTAATGTACTGTACTTTGCGATTGAATACATTTATGGAATACTTTGGGGAGCAAGTGTCCTTGCTCCCTAAAGTATCCCATAAATGTAATCAATAAATACATTTGCTGGGCACCGAGCAGGGAGGGAGAGAGGTGCCATCTACCTCCCCCTTCCTTGCTCGGTGCTGGGAACATATACAAAGTACTACTCCCCCATTATCTGCAGATAATGGGGGAGTAGTACCTGTGCTATCTTATCGCCGCCCGCGCCGTCGCTCACACAAGTGCCGCCCGCTCCGCCGCCGCTCACATAAGTGCCGCCCGCTCCGCCGCCGCTCACAGAAGTGCCCCCTCCTCCTCCGCTCCCTCTCCTCCTCGAAACACTATGGCCCCGCTGACTCCCCGCCGCCTGCCCGTGACGCTCCTCACACTATCCGGCCGGCCACCGCTCTCTGCTCCTGCAGGCCTGCCGCGTCAGCCCTCACCCACACCAGCCGGCAGCACGGCGCTCCTGGTGCTTCCTGGTGTCCCAGGCCGGTGTGGGTGAGGGCTGACGCGGCCGGCCTGCAGGAGCAGAGAGCGGTGGCCGGCCGGATAGTGTGAGGAGCAGCACGGGCGGCGGGGGGTCAGAGGTCCATAGTGTTTCGAGGAGGAGGGGGAGCGGAGGAGGAGGGGGCACTACTGTGAACGGCGGCGGAGCGGGCGGCACTTGTTTGAGCGGCGGCGATAGATAGCACAGGTACTACTCCCCCATTATCTGCAGATAATGGGGAGTAGTACTTTGTATATGTTCCCAGCACCGAGCATGGAGGGGGAGGTAGATGGCACCTCTCTCCCTCCCTGCTCGGTGCCCAGCAAATGTATTTATTGATTACATTTATGGGATACTTTAGGGAGCAAGGACACTTGCTCCCCAAAGTATTCCATAAATGTATTCAATCGCAAAGTACAGTACATTACATTATATACACACATCCATTGTAATTCCAATGGAGTGTCCAGCAGGGACGCACTATATATAGAAGTCAGTGGTACTCATTGACTTCTATATAGAGAGCGCCCCCTGCTGGACACTCCATAGGAATTACACCGTTGGTCGTGACGTCACTGCTTCTGAGAGAATTCTAACACTTCCTGATACACTAAATTAAGGGAAATAGCAGTATATGAGCATTTCCCATAATTAATGTACATTAGAAAATTGTATAACTTTCCATAAGTAATAACATATAAAAAATAAATTTTGGCCGGACTTCTTCTTTAAATTGATCAAGTGTGACCATCTCTTTAAAAGTATACTTTTTGGCAGTTTTTTTGTTTGGGGTATTAACACAATGGCAAGTAACAAAAACATCAGCAATATTCTTAGAGATGCATTTTTACTGCCCATCAATATGTGTCTATCATTCTACAGTGAGAAAGATTATTCACAATTAGCATGCTAAGTGGGGAGTATCATAGAAGTTATATTCGTGTACATAGGGGGCAGTATTATAGTAGTTATATTGTTGTACATGGGAGTAGTATTATAGAAGTTATATTGTTGTACATGGGGGCAGTTTTATAGTATATTCTTGTAAATAGAAGGCAGTATTATAGTAGTTATGAAAACGAAGAAAAAGATACAGGCACTCACCAACAAACTGGAATCTTTATTCAGGCACAGTTCACAGCGGGGATGGTAGGTCAGGTGGAAGTGCGGGCGTAAGCTACCCCAGGACAGCTGTTTCTCGCCTAATTGGCACTTCCTCAAGCTAGGGTATCACCTGGTCTACTAAGGGCGTGATTCGCCAGAAACGGCCATCCCAGTGCATGTCTAGCACCTGCAGTTCCTCCCTCCCCGCGGTTAGTGGAATAAACAGAGCTGTTCAACATTTACCAGGTGAGTGCTGATTTCATCTATATTCTACACATCGTACGCCTGCCCTACAGCCGAACATCCACGGAGAGACTTGTTTGCATGCTCATACCGTAGATCCCCTGACATTGGAGTTACGGAATGTGGTGCGGGTCAGCTGTGCCATTAACCCACTATTATAGTAGATATATTCTTGTACATAGGAGGCAGTATTATATTAGTTGTATTCTTGTACATAGGAGGCAGTATTATTGTAGTTATATCACACAAGCTTCAAAGAGATGTCGGCACTATCGCATTCAGTGGTAAGGGATACGTTCAAAATGTGTTTTAAGTTTAGAAAGTGCTCAGACACGTTTGCAGATATAAGTCCATCCAACATAATGCACAAGCCAGGTTGGAAAGCAACAGAAAGGTAACCAGTAGAACTCACCAGTCTTCAGGCAGTACGTATCTTTATTCAGGGTGACATCAAACAGGTTGGTGTGGGGCAGGGGGAGACAGATCCAGCAGATGCGGTGCCCTCAGGCTACAGCCGTTTCGTGGGTAAACTTCCCGCTTTCTCAAGGGCTTGAGAAAGCGGTAAGTTTACCCGCGAAACAGCTGTAGCCTGAGGGCACGGCATCTGCTGGATCTGTCTCCCCCTGCCCCACACCAACCTGTTTGATGTCACCCTGAATAAAGATACGTACTGCCTGAAGACTGGTGAGTGCTACTGGTTACCTTTTTGTTGCTTTCCTACCTGGCTTGTGCATTATAGTAGTTATATTCCTGTATATAGGGGGCAGTAATATAGTAGTTATATTATTGTACATAAGAGGCCGTATTATAGTAGTTATATTCTTGTACATAGGAGGCAATATTATGGTAGTTATATTATTGTCAATAGGAGGCAGTATTATAGTAGTTATGTGACAAATGAAGAGAAAAGATCGGGCACTCACCATACAGTAGCCAAGTTAGGTTTACGACCGGAATATGCGCTGCTAATCGTGAAACGTGCGTAGTCATCTAGTGAGAACGTGCCTGCTCCTTCACCTTCCCTCCCTGCATCTCATGAATATGCATTGAATATAAACCGGACTTGGCTACTGTATGGTAAGTGTCCGATCTTTTCTCTTCATTTGTCACATTGTATTGCTATATTGGAGCACCACCTTTGAGCTCATGATATGATGCTAAAGATACGATTGTCTACCTATTAGAGCCCAGGTGCATGAGAGACTGTGCCGTAGTGCTCCCCCACCCAGCCTACCTTCCTACATTATAGTAGTTATATTCTTGTACATAGGGGGCAGTATTATAGCAGTTATATTCTTGTACATAAGAGTCAGTAGTATACTAGTTGTATTCTTGTACATAGGAGGCAGTATTATAGTAGTTATATTTTTGTACATTGGGGGCATTATTATAGTAGTTATATTCTTGTACATAGGAGGCAGTATTATACTAGTTGTATTCTTGTACATAGGGGAAGTGTTACTGGGGTTGAGCGAGCACACAACAAACATGAAATCATTAGACTGTCAATGATCGTGATCTTTCAGCATGTCAAAAAATCAGTGTTGGTCTCTCACTGATAATTTGCCAATGCTTTAGTATAATAAAAATTTCAGTTGCTTAGGAAAAAAAAACACCTTTTTCTCTCGGGTGAACAATTAGCAACTTTATAATGACTACAAAAATGACTGTTCTTAGCAGCAATTGGTGAATGTACATCAATTGTTCGCTAATACACTATATCACTAGCGATTGATCAGTTTTAGTGGGTTTTTGCACAATGATTGCTCAATCTAATAGGGCCCTAACACCAGTTCCAGTTTTAGTGCACTGGGTAGTTCTATGTAGCTTTGTGCATTCCTGTAAGAGTAGTGGCCTACTTCATGTTCCTGGATCTTCACAAGCAGAGGCTTTGCGGTCTTTACTTATGTAATTGCACCCTCTAGTGGTCCAACAGTAACATTACTCTTCCCCTGTGTTTATAAAGGCAATAACATATCTCTGTAATATTAACAGGGAATCTTCTGCCCTTTAGCCATTGCAAAGCTACAATTCCCATCAAACCTGGACAGCCAAAGTTTTAGGTTTGGCTAGCCAGGCATGATGGAAATTTTAGTTTTGCAACAACTGGAGGTCTGAATTTTCCCCATCCCTGCTTTTTACTAACCCCTATGCCAGGATTCAAGTTAATTGCACCCTATCAGACCCCTTCAATATCAAGAATGGCACCAGCCCTGCCCCCTCCTCTCTCCCCTCTGTATGCATTCTCACAATTGAGACGTTGTTCCGGAAAATCAAACAATGCTCCCCAAAATAAGGCTTGAAAGTAAAGCCCACCACCAGAACACACCACTGGCACATACCAAAGGATGGTTTATTATCACTAACCCACATCAAGCTTTTGCAGTCCTGATGCAAATATTTAGTCACTTTGTAAGCCTTTCTAAACGATAAATAATGTAAATGGTAACCAGAGCTACAAAATATGTTCTCCCTCACTTGGCCCACTATGGATAATAAATATCTGGGAACATTCCAGCAGATCTTACCAAATTATATGATTTGAATGATAAACTGCAGAGCTGACATCTCTTAAAATTCCCTATATCTCTTGGCTAAGCAGAAATAACCTACCCAAGAGTGCTATATCTACTGCAAACTATCCCTATTAAAGCAACTCTGTACCCACAATCTGCCCCCCCCCCCCAAACTGCTTGTACCTTCGATAGCTGCTTTTAATCCAAAATCTGTCCTGGGGTCCGTTCGGCAGGTGATGCAGTTATTGTACTAAAAAAACAACTTTTAAACTGGCAGCGCTGTGCCCATTGGTCGGGGCTTAGAATGTCTATGCATTAGGCTGGCACAACCTCTCTGTCCCTCCTCCCCGCCCTCCTCATCATTAGGAATGCCCCAGGCAGATCGTCTCCTATTGATCACCTGTGAGCTCTGTGAATACTGAACATGGGCTGGATCGTTAGGGCACCTGTGCAATGTTCAGACAGGAGAAAATGTTCCAGTGGCATTCCTAATGATAAAGAGGGTGGGGAGGAGGGACGGAGGGGTGGTGCCAGCCTAATGCATAGACATTTTAAGCCCCGGCCGTTGGGCACGGGGCTGCAAGTTTAAAAGTAGTTTTTTAGGACAATAACTGCATCACCTGCCGAATGGACCCCAGGACAGATCTTGGATTAAAAGCAGCTATCCGAAGTGGTTTGGGGGGGTCAGATTGTGGGTACAGAGTCACTTTAAGCTTGTGTCTAAGATCTTTTCGCAGTAAAGATCTCTATACACTAAATTTGGAGTAACCCGCTGGGGAGGTAGATGTTAGCGGTACCCGGGCTGCCACTGTCATGTATTATGGTCACAGTATTGGCACGAGGGTGCAGGGCTAGACCACAGGAACTTGAGCAAGCGGGACCCCAGGACAATTCTTTGTTGCCCTTAGTCAAGGCACCAATAACTAGACCAACCTGACCAGGGGCGGAACTACCGCCGTAGCAGCCGTAGCGGCTGCTACGGGGCCCCTAACATCAGGGGGCCCGTGGCCTTGGCCCCCCGAAGATGACCGCTTGCAACACCCGGCGGCCGAGCGGGCCTCCCGGGTGTTCAGTGTTCTGACTGACAGCGCGAGAAGCCATAGGCTTCCCGCCCTGTCAATCATTCTTGTGACCGCAAGCAAGCATTCTGCTTGCGATCACAAGAGTGTCCCACCCAATGAGCAGCTCTTTGGTGAAGTCCTGGCAGCGTCATCGCTGAGCACTCAGTGTGCGCCGCCGCGGCTGGGACTTACGGTACTAAGAACACAAACCGGAAGTCCCAGCCGCCGCGGCGCACACTGAGCGCTCAGCGATGACGCTGCCGGGACTTCACCAGAGGGCTGCTCATCGGGCGGAGGCAGAGAGAAGAGGAGACCGGCGACCGACGGGGGAGCGTGGGGTTAGGTGAGTTATGTGTTTGTTTTTTTAATCAGAGGGGCAACACTGCGAGCTATGTGGGGAAGGGGATGCACAACACTGCGGGCTATGTGGGGAAGGGGATGCACAATACTGGGGGCTATGTGGGGAAGGGGATGCACAATACTGGGGGCTATGTGGGGAAGGGGATGCACAATACTGGGGGCTATGTGGGGAAGGGGATGCACAATACTGGGGGCTATGTGGGGAAGGGGATGCACAATACTGGGGGCTATGTGGGGGAGGGGATGCACAATACTGGGGGCTATGTGGGGAAGGGGATGCACAATACTGGGGGCTATGTGGGGAAGGGGATGCACAATACTGGGGGCTATGTGGGGAAGGGGATGCACAATACTGGGGGCTAAGGATAGACAACACTGGGGGCTAAGGATGGACAACACTGGGGGCTACATGGGGGATGCACAATACTGGGGGCTATATGGGGGATGCACAATACTGGGGGCTATATGGGGGGATGCACAATACTGGGGGCTATATGGGGGATGGGAATGCACAACACTGGGGGCTACCTATATGGGGGATGGACAACACTGGGGGCTACCTATATGCGGGACGGGGATGGACAACACTGGGGGCTACCTATATGCGGGACGGGGATGGACAACACTGGGGGGCTACTTTTATGGGGAATGTGGGCCATCTAAAAGGGGAACTACACAGAGGGGCCATTTATGAAGGGGACTAGGGGGCATCTATAAGGGGAACTACACTGGGGGGGTTGACACAGAGGGGTCATCTAAGAGGACTACACAGAGGGGACCATATACTGTAGGGCAGGGATAGGGAACCTTGGCTCTCCAGCTATTGCAAAACTACAGCTTTATTTTTGACTGTCCACACATGATGGGAGTTGTAGTTTTGCAGAAGCTGGAGAGCAGAGATTCCCTACCTCTGATATAGGTGATGCACAGAGGGTGTCATCTACTATAAATGGATTACACAGAGGGGGATCTCTACTATAGTAGATGCACATGGGGCCATCTATATGGAGGACTGAACAAGGGGCAATCTATAAGCTGTCTACACAGAGCCTAATTTGTCTGTCTGGCAGATTCTGTGGATTCGTGGCTCGGAGTTCTTATAATGGCCCAGGACAGATGGAGAAGAAAATGAAAAGGAAACAACTCTAATGAGAGAAGGCGTCCCCTGTGAGTCACTTAATATAACTGCAGTGTAATTTATATGGTGTATAGAACCTGTGTAGAGCTGGTTGTGTTGATGGCATAGTGGTTGGTCGAGGAGGGGGGGGCCCCAATCAAAAGTTTGTTGTGGGGCCCAGCCATTTCTAGTTACGCCCCTGAACCTGACACAACCTTCTCTCTTGAGAGCAGAGAGGAAACTGAAACAGGAAAGGAAGTGACTAACTGACCCCAGCCAAAAGCTTGACGGCTATTGGGGTTACTATGGCAGCCGGGGAAAGTCACGTGACACTAGTCCGTTTGCATCACCACACCATGTGACATGGACACATATGCAAATCAATGTACATAAGAGAATATGAGGAACACAGAGAATAATACGAAACTTGAACACTGGGGGGCGCAACATAAACTGAGCTCTTTGCAGTGGCCATTAACACTTTCCACTACTATAATATATAGAACCTTTCCTGTACTGGGACACTGCAAATTTATTTGGCAAAACACGCGCACATGGATAGACTATTCTATAGACTAATTCAGCACAACTACCAAGGCGGCTGCGGCCTATCAGATCTACGCCCATATTATAGAGCAGTACATCTAACAAGGTGGCTCTCCCTTGTTTCTCTAAAAAAAAAAAAAGCTTCTTTTCTTATTGCTTTTTTTTTTTTTTTGCAGACAACTTAAATGGGAACTCCACCCAATTTTTTTTTCTTCCAGTACTTATCCGCTGCTGTATGTCTTGCAGGAAGTGGTGTATTCTGTCTACTCTGACACAGTTCTCTCTGCTGCCTTCTCTGTCCATGTCAGGAACTGTCCAGAGCAGGAGAGGTTTTCAATGGGGAGTTGCTACTGCTCTGGAGAGTTTCTGACATGGCAGAGTGGCAGCAGGGAGCACTGTGTCAGACTGGAAAGAATACAAGGCTTCCTACAGGACATACGGCAGCTGATAACTACTGGAAGACTGGAGCTTTTTAAATTGAAATACAAATCTATAGAACCTTCTGAAACCAGGTGATTTGAAAGACAGACAGATGGACCAGGTGGTGTTTTTCAACCGACAATCACAATAAGAAGATAATAAGTATGGAATAAATTGTTAGTCTCCAGGAGGGGAACAATTCAACATGTATGTTACCTGAGCAGAATACACCTTGAACTACACTCACCGGCCACTTTATTAGGTACACCATGCTAGTAACGGGTTGGACCCCCTTTTGCCTTCAGAACTGCCGCAATTCTTGGTGGCATAGATACAACAAGGTGCTGGAAGCATTCCTCAGAGATTTTGGTCCATATTGACATGATGGCATCACACAGTTGCCGCAGATTGTGTCGGCTGCACATCCATGATGCGATTCTCCCGTTCCACCACATCCCAAAGATGATCTATTGGATTGAGATCTGGTGACTGTGGAGGCCATTTGAGTACAGTGAACTCATTGTCATGTTCAAGAAACCAGTCTGAGATTATTCTAGCTTTATGACATGGCGCATTATCCTGCTGAAAGTAGCCATCAGATGTTGGGTACATTGTGGTCATAAAGGGATGGACATGGTCAGCAACAATACTCAGGTAGGCTGTGGCGTTGCAACGATGCTCAATTGGTACCAAGGGGCCCAAAGAGTGCCAAGAAAATATTCCCCACACCATGACACCACCAGCCTGAACCGTTGATACAAGGCAGGATGGATCCATGCTTTCATGTTGTTGACGCCAGATTCTGACCCTACCATCCGAATGTCGCAGCAGAAATCGAGACTCATCAGACCAGGCAATGTTTTTCCAATCTTCTACTGTCCAATTTCGATGAGCTTGTGCAAATTGTAGCCTCAGTTTCCTGTTCTTAGCTGAAAGGAGTGGCACCCGGTGTGGTCTTCTGCTGCTGTAGCCCATCTGCCTCAAAGGTCGATGTACTGTGCATTCAGAGATGCTCTTCTGCCTACCTTGGTTGTAACGGTTGGATATTTGAGTCACTGTTGCCTTTCTATCAGCTCGAACCAGTCTGCCCATTCTCCTCTGACCTCTGGCATCAACAAGGCATTTCCGCCCACAGAACTGCCGCTTACTGGATGTTTTTTCTTTTTCGGACCATTCTCTGTAAACCCTAGAGATGGTTGTGCGTGAAAATCCCAGTAGATCAGCAGTTTCTGAAATACTCAGACCAGCCCTTCTGGCACCAACAACCATGCCACGTTCAAAGGCACTCAAATCAACTTTCTTCCCCATACTGATGCTCGGTTTGAACTGCAGGAGATTGTCTTGACCATGTCTACATGCCTAAATGCATGTAGTTGCCGCCATGTGATTGGCTGATTAGAAATTAAGTGGTATCGTGCAGTTGGACAGGTGTACCTAATAAAGTGGCCGGTGAGTGTATATGGGAGCCATGAAATAAGTTCTATAAAAATTTCCTACAACCCTCCTCCTCCTAAAATATAAGCTATATTGGGTCTTGCTCCATCACCATTATTTAGTGTTCTGCATGGTTTTGTACAATCACAATAAATCCTTTATGAATACCTTTATTATATAGATCTTTTCTTTGAACATCTTCCCATGTCATTGACAACTATAATGTTCGTGGCTATCTTACCAAGGCTGGTAATGACACAGCAGCTGTAAACGGATAGACTAAGCACGTAACAGATGCCACATGGTGCCAGATATGGGTCAATAAAATAGTCCAACTGAGCCACTTACCTGCATCCACATGCAACCCTTGTATCCAGACACCCAGAGAAATATGGAAAAACCATGGGTGATTCAGAAAAAGGAATCATGTGGTTTTTGTTACTGTTCCCACAACCAGATGTAAATGGTGCCAATGTGAAGTCAATGGAATGGCAGTGATAGACCCTAAAGGGAACAGGTCTTCAGAAAATTACCTATTGTTTAAATCAATAGGTAACCTCTTAACAATAGATGACAGGTATAAGGGTATGTTCACACTGAGCAATATAGGCGGAATTGCGCGGCAGAGCTCCCTACTGAGGAATCCCGCCTGCCTCAGTGTCACACACTGGTCTTTATGGTAGAGCTCTTGCACCTCCGCTTAAAGAAAATTGACATATCAATTCTTTGAGCAGAGGCGCACAAGCTCTCCCATAGAGACAGTGTGAAACACTGAGGCACGCTTAGAGCTCTGCTGCAGAATTTCTCCTATATTACACGGCCAGTGATTGGCTGAGCGGCATCTCAGCTCTGAAACTGGAGTGCGCGGGACCCGGTGAGAAGACCGCAAGAGGAACACTGCAGCCTGGATAGGTAATGTAAATGGTCAGTCGCCGGCCACGCACCGCTATTATACGAAGCCATACACGGTCAGCACCCAACAATTATAGGTTCAAACCTATATCAACAATAAGCCGATGATTGTTGTATTTACTACACGGAGCGATAATCTTCTGAATCGGGACGATTATCGTTCTGTGTAATAGTACCCTAAGGGTATAAGAGTGTACAGAGAGGTCTGATAGCTGGCATGGACCAATCGTCCATGCAGGCTATTTAACTGGCGCTGTCAAAACGGACAGCAGCATTAAATGGTTTTCACTAATCTTCATTAATGGTCCAGTGTCTGGATCAGCTCCTCACTGCAAGATCACAGGGAGCCAATCCACTGTCAGATCAGCCTGCTGAATAATGTGTACTGCCTTGATCTTTATGAGCAATCATCGTATTGCTCATAGAAGTCCCTTAGGATAATGGAAGTGTGTAAAAAAAAAAAAAAAATCAAACTTTTAACATATAAAAAAAATCCCATCCCAAAAGTTGAAATCTCTCCCCTTTTTTTAAATAAAAAAATAACATGTTTGGTAATTTCTAAACAGTTTACATTTTTTTATAGTAAAATAAATGTTATATAAATTGCCTATTGTAATTGTAACAGGCCACTTTGCCTGTCCATCACTCCCGCAGAGCATGCTGACAGGCAGAGGTCTGTGACTATGATATTGCCTAGATGACTAGTAGTGATAATTGTGTATATTCTTTTCTCTTGCATAGATTTTTGGCTTGGCATATATTTGCAACTATGTTTTACGCCTTCTAGTTGGAGTGAAACACTGAGAGTGCATTCACACGTTCAGTGTTTCGCAAGGAACATGGACGTGGAATGCCTGTAATGGACTCTTCCGCGCCCGGACAGCATCTGTGATGAGATTCTGGGAGCAGGGGAACTGTACAGATATGCTGTAATGAAGCAGCCGTGCGCATATCTGTACAGTTCCCACCGCTCCCAGCATCTCATCACAGATGATGACCGGACGGGGGAGAGTCCGTTACAGGTATTCCGCGTCTGTGTTCTATGCGGAACACGGAACGTGTGAATGCAGCCTAACTGGAAGGGAATTCTGCCTTTGCATATCCTTTCTTCCTAGAATTGTGTGCTTTTCACTCCTAACCGTGTCATCCTGTGTCACAGCACTCTGTTCCTAATGTATAACTTTTTGCATTCCTCTTTGCTTCAGGGAATTTGTCGAGACCTCGGCAGCTTGCCAGCTGTACATACACAACACTTCCTGTGCCAATACTTCTAGAAAGAGTCCTGGTCAATTACAGGACAGCAGAGATAACCATCCCCCATCCTCCTCTGTATGCAGGGGCGGTCTTGGCATTTCTGGGGCCCCAAGCGAAGTTATGTCTGCCCCCCCCCCCCTCGACATGCACTCCACAACAATAGACCGCTGTGTGCTGCCCCCAGTAGTATATACCCCTTGTGTGCTGCCCCCAATAGTATATACCCCTTGTGTCCTGCCCCCAGTATTATATACTCCTTGTGTCCTGCCCCCAGTAGTATATAGACCCCTGTGTGTTCCCCCAGTTATATATAGCCCCCCATGTGCTCCCCCAGAAGTATATAGACCTCCTGTGTGCTGCCCCAGTTGTATATAGACCCGCTGTGTGCTGCCCCCAGTCGTACATACCCACTGTGTGGTGCCCCGTTGTATATACCCCCTGTGTGCTCCCTCAGTGGTATTTAGCCCCCCTGTGTGCTCCCCCACTTGTATATAGACCTCCTGTGTGCTCCCCCACTTGGATATAGACCCCTGTGTGCTACTTCAGTAGTATATAAACCCCCTGTGTGGTTCCCCCAGTAGTATATAGACCCCCTGTGTGCCCCACCAGTATTATATAGACTTCTATGTGCTCTCCCAGTAGTATATAGACTCCTCTGTGCTCCTCCAGCAGTATATAGACCCCTTGTGTGCAGCCCCCAGTAGTATAGACCCCTGTGTGCTCCCCCAGTTATATATAGACTTCCTGTGTGCTGCCCCCAGCAGTATATAGACCCCGTGTGCCTCACCAGTAGTATATATACCCCCTGTATATTCCCCCAGCTGTATATAGACCCTCTGTGTGCCCCACCAGTAGTATATAGACCCCTGTGTGCTCCCCCAGTAGTATATAGACCCCCTGTGTGCTCCCCCACTTGAATATAGATCTCCTGTGTACTCTCCCAGTTGTATATAGACCCCATTCTGCTGCCCCAAGTAGTACTGTATATAGACCCCCTGTATGCTGCCCCCTGTAGTATATAGACCCCTCTGTGAAGCCACAGTAGTCTATAGCCCCCCTGTGTGCTCCCCCAGTTATATATAGCCCCCCTGTGTGTTCCCCCTATTTATATAGACCCCCCTGTTTGTTCCCCCCATTTATATATTCCCCCGCTGTGCTCTCCCCCAGTTAAACAGATCCCTGTGTGCTCCCCCTTCCATATAGTATATAACACAATAAAACAAACACTTATACTCACCTGGGTCCGGGCGTCTCCTCTTCTCTTCACTCTTGTGGCCGCAGGAAGGGTTTCCCCTGCGATAACAAGAGGCTGCACTCCCCTTGTTCTGGCGCTGATGCTCCAGTGATGTCACTGGAGCGCCGGCACCACAAGGACAAAGTGGCCACTTGTGACCGCAGGGAAAACACTTTCTGTGGCCACAAGAGTGACTGACAGGAAGGGAGCCAATGGCTTCCGCCCTGTCAGTGCTGCTGTATTTAACTTTGAGCGCTCATTACGAGTGCTCACAGTTTCAGTTCAGATCGCAGCAGCGAGCAGGGCAGCGGCCCTGTCCAGTGGTCTTGAGCACAAGAGCAGGACGTGGGGGCCCCCCTGGATGTTGGGGGCCCCAAGCGATCGCTTGGGGTGCTTGGTGCCAAAGACCGCTACTGTCTGTATGGTGTCTTCATATTAAAAAGGAGAGACAAAGATTAAAAAAAAAAAAAAAAACACAAAACACTATCTAGTCTCTGCCCTTTGAAATGCATTTTTTCCTACATCACATCCTTTTTGCTGTAAAGAATGCCGAATCTATAGGCTCCCTTCTCCATAGATAGTGGACATACCCCATTGTAAGGCTGCATTCACACATCCTGTGTTCTGTCCATTAAAAAGACGGACGTTGAATGCAAGCCCTGGAGAGTTTCCCAGGACGGCATGATGTATCAATATCATGTAGGCAGCAGGGAAACACTTTGAATTCGCTGCGGCCGTTCAAAGAGTTTCACCGCTGCAAGTACGATGTTGATACATCATTGCGTCCAGGGAAACTCTCCAGGACTTGCATTCAATGTCCGTGTTTCACAGACAGAACACGGAACGTGTGAAGGCAGCCCAAGACAATTCTCTGCACACTTAGACCTCCAGAGTTTTCCTTTTAGGAGATAAACCACCCAAACTCAAAAATCAATCTAACCCAGACCATATACATAGCAGCATGAATACACATAGCTGTGCAATGGAAAATACCCTACTGTATTTCAATAGCTGGCTAGGGATAGTACTTTTTTTCCAATTATTTATTAATAAAATGGTCCTATTGTGACGCTTATAACGGTTTTAGTTTTTCATCCATGGGGCGTCATTTTTTGCACCATGATCTCTTTTTATTAATACCACATTTTTGTAGCTCGGACGTTTTGATCACTTTTTATATATAATGTAAAATATATTTTAATAGATCAACAATTACGCACGCTACGATATATAATATGCTTATTTTATGTTTTATTTATATAACAGAAAAGGGGGGTAATTTTAACTTTTATTGGGATATTGTAAAAAAAAAAAAAAATAAAATTTTTTTTTTTTTTTTACACATTTTAAGTCCCCCTGGGGGGCTTTTACATGCAATCAATAGATTGCATGCACTGTACAATGCTATGCCATTAGCATAGCATTGATCGGTGTAATATGGATTCTGCTGATTAAGCCTGCCTGTGGCAGACTCAAGCAACAGAGCGCCGATCAGACCCGCATGGAGGCAGGTAAAAGACCTCCGGCAGTCTGTGAAAACAATCGGGACCCCCACAGTCCCGATCAGTAGGTGACAGGGGCCGCCCGTCACTTACACTTATATGCATCGATCGCGGCGTTTAAAGGGTTTAATGGCAGGCTCCAGTGAAGCGTGCTTCATAGCGCGATAAACACCCTGGACGTAGTTACGCCCAGGGTCGTCTGGTGACAGACTCCCTGGGCGTAACTGTACGTCCAGGGTCGTCTAGGGGTTAAAAAAAAAAAAAGTTAGCCCCCTATAACTTTTTCTTACTATGGAGCAGTGTGGGTGCTCATTACTTGTGATACAATGTGTAGTTTAGCTGCTTAGATGTTAACTTTTCATTTTTTATGATATCATGTGTCCTATAAATCTGTGTCCGGCTGTATATGGCAGAAAAAGAAACCATAACAACCAAACAGAGGGATCAGAATTCCAATCCCAGGAATTGATTGAATGTTTTGGCTGTATGATACAGACACATCCACAACATATGAATTGCATATTAGTTTGAGAGACTATTCCATTTGCCACAACTGCTCAGTGTCTCCAAAAAAAGTGTATGGGTGGTGGGGAGGGCTCCATTCATTGCAGGGGTTACTGACACCAATCTAACAATCATGAGAACCCCCAGCAATCAGCTTATCCCCTATTATTCTTGGGATATATGGATGTGGATCTTTCAGTGTAATAGATACATCACTTGTAAAACTTACATCACTTGTAATAACTACGTCTGACTCACATGGAGAACATCTGCCATCTTTTAGTCGTTTGTAACCCTTTTCTTCAAAAGAAAACTTTGGTGAAACAACGTAAAACCACTTGTTTTCAAAGGTTTTATTGAAAAAAAAAAATGATAATACCCATAAGCTCTGCTCCAACTCTGTACAGACGCATTAACCAACTGGATGACTTAAGTCTATGAGAAGAGACTTAAATAGATGCCCTGTTTGAATCCATGCTCATAAGTGAAAATTAAAATAGTTTTCCTGGGAAAGAAAAAAAAAGTTCTTGCACATTGTCCACAATTTTATAAAAATGGGCCAAAAATAATAAGAAAAACAAAAAACAAACAGGGTTTTTGTTTCAGGACGTCACTGGTGAACGGACACCAACTCAGTGATGTGTCTGACCCTTTCTGAAGTCCCTGGAATACACACTTAGAACGGAGTTTTCCAAGTCACATAATCAGCTCACATCTTGGGCCTGCAGAATGACTGCTTAAAAAAAAAAATTATGGTTTTAGAAGAGTAGAGCGCCCATGCTTCCGACTTCACTCTGCTCCTTGACAAAGATCTCGAAGTACTGGTAGATAATGGTGACAGCCAATAGGATACCAGTTCCAGAACCTATGGCACCCAAGAAGTCAGCAAGGACAGAGAGTGCACCAATACAAAGACCACCAAAGGCAGCGGCTGTTGGAATATACCTAAAGTGCAGGGGGAAAAAAAATGCAGATTAGTATTCCTTATTAATTTGCACTTTGCAATATCAGGGGCCAGTGGAAGAGAAAATCTATACTGCCCACCCCCTGTTATCATTAGGTTTTAATGTAAAGTTATGGCTATCTTCCTATTATAAGTACTACATCCCTATGTGTCTACAGATGGAATAGGCATCAACTGTGCCACAGTAAACTCCAGTGAGAAACATGACAGATGGGCTCAAAACAGTAGCATTGAAATACTATAAAGTGGTTAATAAGATATCATAATAAACTAGGAGAAATTTAGGCTTTGGTCACTGTTATTCCGACTATAACCACTGCTGCACCCAGTGATAGGCTGCTATTGGTCACATGGCAAGTATAACACTATTGCTTTGGCCAAGTTAACAGAAATTACTTGCATTTGCAGTAGATCTAGAATGGTGTTATCTCCCCTACACAGAAGTGAATCGACCACTCACCTGTTCAGCTCGTGCACCATGGATGTCTCTCTGTGTCCTCTCATTACCATCTGCTGCTCTTTAAGCTGCTTTGCAACCTGTAGACAATACAATTGTCAATTAACTGTGCATGAAATATACCAGAGCAGCAACATGTTAAGCCAAGGGGCCGACACTCACATCTTTTGCTGAAGAGCCAGATACTTCAATCCAGGTTTTGGAGAAGAAAGCGCAGGAGCCTAGCATAAACACAATATATACTACAGCATGAACCGGATCATCCAACACCGAACCAAACGATTCCGGCGGAGAGAGGTAATAACACAGTCCACCCACTGGATAGGCTCGCGCTGGTCCACCAGTGGAAGTGTCCTAAAAATTGAGAGAGGAGGTTCGAATACATTTATTCTTATTTTTTAGATTTTTTTTTTTTTTTTTAAAGCTAAGACTTTGTTTAAACAGCATTAGGTTTGTATAGTTTTTTTTGCCCTATTTTCCTGACAGAATCTGCATCATTTTGGTTAGTACACTGATCCAACATACAGTGTAAGGGTACTATTACATGGAACATTAATCGGCCCATTATCGCTCCGTGTAATAAAGACAACGATCAGCTGATAATCGTTGTCATCGGCTGATCGTTGATATAGGTTAGAACCTTTATTTGTCGGGCGCCAACCATGCACAGCTATGTGCAACTGACGACTGGCGATCTACATTACCTGTCCACGCTCCAGGGCTGCTGCTGCGCTCTGTTTCTCCCCGGGTCCCGCGCGTGCTAACTTCAGAGTGGCCTGTCAGCTGACAGGCCACTCTTAAGCTAGAGCGTGCAGGACCCGGGGAGAAGCGGACCGCAGCAGCAGCCCTAGAGCGTGGATAGGTAAAGTATATAGTTTAAGCAAGGCCTGCAAGGACATCGGTAACGATGTCCTTGCAGCCCTTGTTAAACGATTATCGGGCCGTGTAATAGGCCCAGTAAACAAGCGCGATCTAGCAGATCGGCACTCGTTTACAGGTATTATCGGGCCCGTGTAATACCACCCTAAAAACAGTGATGTTAGTAACCAAGAATGCTAAAGAAAGGTCTGGTCAGGTCAACAGATACTTACAGACCATGTCCCCAGAAGGTTGACAAGCAGGTTTCCACTAAAACGAGCAGACAGCATCTGAGATATGACGTACAGGTTGGAGACCAAGGCAGACTGCAAGATGATTGGGATGTTGGAGGTATAGAACAGCTTAATAGGGTAAGTGTTGTACTGTCCACGGTAGCGTGCAGACTTGATGGGGAGGTCCACTCTAAAGCCCTGCAATACACAGATTATAATGTTTAATAAATATAGCAGAACAGCAACATATGGAACTCAGCATTGTGTAACACTCCCATACTATTAATGCACTGTACATCAGTTTGTAGGATATACCGTGTGGGGCAGAACGTACCTGGAAGTATATTACCACAGCGAAGACAAAGATGGTGGCAATCAGATTCATGAGGTTGGGCAAGTTCTGGCGATAGAAGGCTTCCCGGAGAGCACGGACTTTATCAGTACGAGTGGCGAGCAGGTGAAACAGGGCAATGATAGCTCCCTCAAACTCAGTGCCTGAAGAACAGCAACACAATCCACAAGTCAGAACAAGGGAATACGTAACTTTGCAGAAGAACCTTAATTCTACTGATGTATGTTTTCAGACACAAACATTTATGGATAACACAATCTCCACTGTCTTACCTCTGCCTGTGTTCACTGTGGTTGGGCTGAAGGCTTTCCACACAATGGTCTCACAAATATTAGTAGCAATGAAGAGAGAGATACCAGATCCCAGACCGTAGCCCTTTTGCAGCAGCTCATCCAAAAGTAAGACAATAAGACCGGCAACAAACAGCTGAAAGCAAAAAATAAATATGATTTAGTTATCCCCAAGAAAATGGAACATCTACTAAAGTCAGTGTATTAGGTGGAGCACGACTATGAAGGTTTACCTGGATAGTGATGAGCAGACAGATGCCAGCACCCATCTCAGAGGGATCCCCGTACATGCCAGTCATGACGTACACAATAGCCTGACCAATAGTGATGATCATACCGAACACTGGAAGGAGGAATATTACACATTTGAAACCAAACATCAATGATGGAAAATGTACTGTACTTCAATACTGATCTGAACCTTTAAGGAGAGTCTAGGAAAACAGTGCTATGTATGAATAGGCTTAATATTACAGGGGTTTTACTATAATAAGTATGAAGTTAGTTACTTTTCTGCATTGTTTCTAGTGTCCAAAAGAAAAAATGAGCAAGGTTTTATACAGATTAAGTATTCTGTATGTGTCACTGCTGAACAGAAAACGCACAATACAAATCATGTTCCCTGTGTGATTTAAGTTTTAAACTGAAGTCATGGTACAAATGACTTGTCTAAAGTCAAAACTGTAAAATAATCCTGAAATTTAGCAGTTTTCATTTCAACCACTAGGTTTCAAAATAAGCTTAGACTTCCTGAGACGTGGAAATAAGACTTCCTGAGACCTCTTATTCCCACGTTCCATATTTCACAGACGCTTTGGACAGGGAAGCACTGTAGTGGACTCTCTCCCTGCCCTGCATCATGTATTAATATGATGCCAGGAGCAGGGAAAGTGTCCGAGTCTTCACGGCAATGATGCAGGCACACGGCAGTCATCTCCAGGGCTTCCCAGTCCGCAGCATCAGTGGAATACAGGATTTGGGAATAAGCCATCAGCATCTTCCTGTGGAATGACCTCTTTAAAGGTCACAAAGTCCATGGGTCTTGTGGTAAAGCATGTGACTAAATGCTGTTAAAAACAGCTCAAGCAAAATGGCAGCCCCCATAACAATGAACAAAAAAAAGCAGGTGGGGGGGGGGGGGGGGACACATTATCCGGCTCTAATAACTAAAAGAAAATCTAGGCAGTACAATCTAATAGTTTTAGTAATATATCATCCTCAGAATCCCAGTAAACACCAATAAGGCTGACTTACATTTCTGTGCTCCATTGAAAAGGGCTCTATCTTTTGGTGTGTCTCCAACCTCAATGATCTTGGCACCAGCCAGGAGCTGCATGATGAGACCAGAGGTGACAATGGGAGAAATACCCAACTCCATCAAGGTACCTGTAAGGGAAGTTAACAAATTAATCAGTGCATGATGTTAGAGAATCTCTAGTAAGATCTCCTGTAACACTGTCTATTTACTTAATACTCACTACCTAGAAACCTGGGGAGGCACTAAATACCATCAGCACAGATATAGCTCTACCCTTATTAATGCACTAAATCCTGTATACAATCCAAAGACTTATCTTACCTCTGTTGGAAGCCAGGATAACTCTCATCCAGTAGAAGGGATCTGCAGAATCTGATGACATTATACCAAAGAGGGGAATCTGGAACAAAAAAAAAAAAAATCTTAAACACAAGGAATCTGCATGTACAGTCTTGGAGCACAGCCCCTTATTATAGCGCCACATTTATCCACATGACATGTTGATGTCTAGAACTGCAGCCAGTGAATGTGACTGAGCCGCAATACTGTGCAAGCCACGTGTTCATTGGTGCTGTGGGGGCTGTAGCACAAGAATAGTACTGAACCAATCCACACTGCTTAAATTCAGTGAATTGGTGGAACAAAGAAAAAAGTTAGAGAAATTAGGTTCTGTGCTTACCTGGCAGCATACTAAAAAGATAAATAGGGTGATCGCCGTCCATAATACTTTTTCTTTAAACTGGATCTGGAAGGGGAAAAAAAAAAGACACTGGTTAAGTACAAACATTAAATAACTCATGGGAAAACACTAAGCTTTTACATGGCATTCTAAATAATCCCCATTGGTAGGAATTACTGAGTTACTGCAGATGGGCGTCTCGCTATAGCAGCACTAGCAATGGTGGGACTACTACAGTATAATAGCAGAGACAGTGGGCACTGCTAGTGACTCCTACAGTATAAATAGCATCTGTAAAGCTGAGAATTCCCGCTGACCCACATTAACCTTTGTCACCAAACAACATTACTTACCTTTCTTTCTGGTTTTTGGATCTCTGGCAATATTGCACAGAACGGCTTAATAACTTCAAGAAATTTGACTGTTGAAAAAGAAAAAAAGTCAGGTCACATTAAAATCATCATCATCATTTCAGATTAAAGGGATTTTCTTGCTTACAAATTCCATTTCTTTATACTTTTCTAAGGAATTCTCTGCTCAGGATTTTCATCTCTTGGTGGTAGACAGTCTCATTCTGGAGGACCTGTCCTATACCACACAACCCAATGATGTGATGGGTATTCCTATCTCAGACATTTATGGCACATCTACAAGACCCTCTAAACGTCCATGTGGTGGCACTGCATGGATACTGAACACTTACTGCCAGGTTTTGGCACAGATTACAGCTGATTAAGGGACACTTTGCGATCAGTTTATTGTCATGGGACTCTCTTAGCAATTATGGACTTTCCAAAGCACAGCCTTGCTTTAAGACTACGGTTCACTACATAGGATGGATCCGTCCGTGGAGTACTGCTCTTATAATAAGAGCAACAGGGGAAGGTTATACAAGTGTCTGATAAGCTGACATATCAACAAAGGTAGATTACTGGTCTACAATGGTCAAATATTTGCAGAAGTGCAGCCTGTGGACTGACGTGTTCCTGGCAACATTATGTTAAACTGGTGGATAAACGTATCCATTAATCTTAAAGGCAGATTAGTCAACACACTGTGTATGCTAAAAGTACAAATTTAATTGGCTCCACAAAGTGTGAACATCCTTGCAATAAAGGAGCCTATAAACTTTAGAGAAATGTCGGTCAAACCTGCCAACCATCTAAGGAGTAAGGGGGGTGTCCAGACCTGCTCTGATGACTGATATTGTTTGGGGCATATTGCACGCCTATAGCTGTCAAAGCATGCTGGGGGTTAGAGACATAGCTGTTATGTTCATTAGTAGCGTATATTACAACAACCATTTACTTATAATAATATTTTTTAATAATTGTTATTTATATAGCGCCAACAGATTCCGCAGCACTTTACAATTCTGGGGGGACATACATAGACAAAAAATAGACATTACAGAGATATACATATAATTATCCATACATGAGGAGTGAGGGCCCTGCTTGCATGCATCAGCTTACAGACTATTACTATACTTATAAAGGATCTCTGGATGATGTTGCACAGCCTGGGGGTGGTTGCACATATTTCTACGTTGCCCTTACATGTAGGAGGAAAGGTCTGACAGCTCAATGTAGAGAAGCCTATCCACTGTAAGGATGCAGTCCATCTATCCTGCTGTAATCTTCATTGATCCCAGATGCACATATTGCTCGCAGTGTCAGAACTTGCAACAGCTGACTGCAATGTGTTGCTGGTGGATTGAGTTGCACAGGCCACACATGTTACTGACACAGACAGCCCCCATGGTAACCTTACAAAGCTTCTAATGCTTCTAGGCACTACTGGCAGGGAAAAGATGGTTGCTGCACGCCGAGCACTGGAGAGTGGACACTAGGCATTAACAATCAAGCTGTCCATGGTACACATTAAGGTCAATGGATTTCCCAGATGAAGATTAGGTCCTAAAAAGAATATTTATTTGCATGGTGTCCATTATAACATTGGGGCATAACGATATCCACCCAGGTTGTATAGGAATAGACTATATCTATAACAATACCTAGAAGGTTTAAAATCTTATTGCTCAAGAACAAGAGGACACAGTGAGAGATTAGTTGGGGGAAAGATCAGAAGCAACATGAGAAAATATTATTTTACTGAAAGAGTAGTAGATACCTGGAACAAACTTCCAGCAGAGGTGGTTGGTAAATCTACAATAACAGAATTTAAACACGCCTGGGATAAACATATATCTATCCTAAGATAATAAGAAAGAAAATACTAGGGGCAGACTAGATGGACCCAGTGGTCTTTTTCTGCCGACAATCTTCTATGTTTCGAAAACTTTTCCCTATACACAGAAGTGACACTATTGGATCTAGTGCTGAGAAAGGAGCGGCAGACGGGACCAGGTAGGTGAGCACTGTCCCCCTACATCCCTGGCTAAGCATACAGTGTATGGAGCCACTCTCACATTCTCTATAAAGCAGGGACAGGGCTCAGCTGATCCTTCAGTGGGTGCATGGCTGGAGAGGTTTAGGGAAGCAGCACACTCCTGTCTACTAGAAGAGGCCATCATAAGCGACACAAAAGGAGCAGAGGTGCTGTGTGTTATACTCGCCACCTGGACCACCACACAAGGTAGGAAAACCTTCCACCTGATCTACAACTGTAATGTCTATTGTAGAGAAGGGAGATCTGCTGCATGGGTTATTCTCTCCTTCATAGTAAACGCTGCATTTGTGGCAATTCACACTAAACAGATGAATACAGGTATCCCCAAGCTGATTACATGCCCATAGGAAGTGAGTGAGTGACCTGGGAGCAGATCTCCATTAGGAAGGGAGATCAGCATCAATAGCCCTCCTTCATACACACACACATATATATATATATATATATATATACACACACATTACACATATAAGCTTAGTGATGGCCATGGCCGCCGAGGGGAGCGCTCCATCCTCAGGAGAGGCCAGTCTCCATCCCCCCGGAGATGCCGTCACTCAGAGGCGCTGTGGATACTTACTGCCCATGGCCGCTGCTGTTGGGGGCTGTGGGGGCCGGGTGCTGGTGTCGGGCTCGGGAGCGCGGTCTGGATGCTCGGCGCTCTCTCTTCGGACTGACTGGCCGCCGCCGCTCTCAGCACTGAAGAAGCTCCCTAGACACGTCACCGAACACCGCTCACCCACACGTCAGTAACCGGAAGAAAGGGAGCCCGGCGACTTCCGCTTCCTGCCACGCTTAGCGACATTCCACACCTAGGACGCGCTCGGAAAGCTCGGGCGGCCATCTTAAGTGCTGGCACGCGTACATAATAAACGAAAGAATTTGCACACCCATAGTGGCCAACGTAATAATTCAGTGTGAGTGGTAAATAAAAATGAATGTCAGCTCTGAGGAGTGTACCGAGTCGGCCTCTATTGTTGTAAAGTGTAGTCTCGACGTTCACTGGCCCATTTCCAAAATGGCATGCGGGAGCAGCCTGCGGTCATGACGTCATTTCCGTTCCAGGGTCAGGGGTGGCGTACGAAAGCGCTGACTAGCGCTTCTGTGATTGGCTGGTAGAGAGTCGTCATCGTGTGCACTGGGGGAGCCATTTTGGGTTTGGGCACTGCTATAAGAACACGTCTCTTTTGTTTAGCTGATGAGGTCTGTAGGCTGTGCTGGGAAATCCCTGGGGATAGGGCTATAGGGGAGGAGGATGACGTCAGTGGTAGACATGATGATAGAACTATATCCTGTAAGTTTGGAAAATAGAAAGATTTTCTGCCCAGAAAACCAGGGGAGTCAATGCAGCACATTCTATAACAAGGTGTGTGCATGTGCAGTAGTGTCATTTTATTAGCTGCACAGCTAATGTTATCCCCAGTACTTGTATTGCATGCCAGACCAAATGTTCTTATAGGGACATATGACCCCTAGACCCATGATTACCCTGCATAGAACAAGCGCCACCGACAATGGCGCCAACCTCGAGCAGGCTGTGTAGAAGATAAAAGCCAAACAAGCCAATGTCAGTGACCTAACCTGCTGATGTGTGCCTACTGCAAAGGAGACACCGAGGAGGAAGGTATGTCTCTAACCTCCCTCTTGGAGCCATTTCGGTGCATTAGGAGCACTGGGGCACCCATTAGGAGCACTGCCCGCCCCTAAGCGCCGATCCGCCCCTTTCTAATGATAATGGATAGAGCGGACCACATTGGCGCCATGGGGCGGGCAATACTTCTAAGGGTCACACCAATACGCTGGGAACACGACTGCACTGAGGAGGACGTTAAGAGACATACCTTCCTTTTTTGTGTCTCCTGTGCAGTAGGGACATGTCAGCAGATTAGATTAGTCTAACCTGTTGATTGGTCCCCTTTAAAGCTACTCTGTACCCACAATCTGCCTGCCCCCCCCCCCCCCCCCCCCCCCCCCAACCACTTGTACCCTAAGATAGCTGCTTTTATTCCAAGATCTGTCCTGGGGTCCGTTTGGCAGGTGATGCAGTTATTGCCCTAAAAAAACAACTTTTAAACTTGAAGCCCCGTGCCCTACGGCCGGGACTTAGAATATCTGTGCCCTAACTTTGCACCACCCCTCCGTCCCTCCTCCCCACCCTCTTCATCTTTAGGGTGATGCATATACAATCTAGGCCACAGCCACCGGGCACAGGGCTGCCAGTTTAAAAGTTGTTTTTTTATGACAATAACTGCATCACCTGCCGAAAGGACTGCAGGACAGGTCTTGGGGTTTTCTATTTAAAGTTTATCTGTTACACTCATCTACCTATTTAGATCAGATGTGGAGAGAGGCAGGTTCATGCAGGGCATCTCCTCTCTCCTCTGTGATGCAGCTCCATTGATTCTAATGGAGCGGTGTCACAGAGGGGAGGGGGTTTCGTAACACTGGGGGCTGGCGGGCCCCCTTTAGTGTTTCATGCTTAGCCAGTGCTCGGTAATAGACCAGAGCCAGGCACTGGGCAGCAGTTCATCCCCACACCGGTGCTGGTGTGTTTATGTAAAAAGCAAAAAAGCAATGTACTAGTGGTACATTCACTTTAAATATTAACAGATTTGGGGGAGGTGGATCAATAAACCAGGCTTACCCAGTTGCCATCCCCTTTGAGATGGGGACGGTGGGCAGGAACACAAAATGTACAGAACTCTAATGCACAGTATTACTGGGGATAGATGGACTAATTTCTCTCACAACACTGACGGGAGGTCACATGCCTCTTCTACATACTATTAGGAATAAATGTGACTCTGGAGTGTGCCACATAGATATAATGGATGGCTAATTCATATGCAGTAAACTATTAGTTTCCATGGTGGGCTCCCCAGTATGGAAGAATTAGTCGGATTAGTGATGGTTCATTCCTGGGCTATGTTTGGCCCTTTTTTCCCTTTATGCTTTTCCATCATGCTTTATTCTAAGTGCCTTTTACAACTAACACCTCATGTTGACACGACGGACTACGTGTACTGTTTTACTGTTTTGAAGAAAATTGTACAAATAATTATTCACACCCCTGTGAGATGGTATGTTGTATGTTTATTCATTGTTCTTTTTGTTTATACAAAAAATCTAATAAAGTATCTGATTTTAAAACAAACTAACATACCTATTGTCAACTTCTCCCTCTTCTAGGCCGCAGGATGCTTCTTCCTCCAGTCAGTAGAGGTCAAGGAACATCTCTAACTTTGGGATACCCGTACGCATGATGATATTCCTCCTGTGTGTGTGCGCCCCAAACTAAGAGGTGCCCCCAGCCTTTAGTGACTGACTGGTGGCTACATTCCCTTGCTTGCTGTGATGGCAGGAAAGGTCCTTTAGGTACTGTTCAGCTCAGCGGTGGCGGCCATGACTGCAGTGGCAGGGTTATAAGAAATCTTCAGATGGGCTCTCGGTTGTTCATGTTTTCTATTGGTGCTCCAGTGCAAATGTCTGTTCTCCTGAACAAGGGGGGACTCTGACTTTAAGTCAGTATTCAAAAATTTCAGACAAGAACTGTGCTCTAAGAGAGCAACTGTTAATATTGGGCCTTGTGACATCCTACATTTCAGCAGTCCCTTTGAGCTAATGTAACTCAAGAACATCACAAAGAAAAATTTTTGCCCACTGGAACCAAAATTCTTCAGGATAAGATATGAATGATTTCCTGGCTTCTCTGACCTGGTGGTTTTTAGCCAAAAAATCTAAGAAACAGTGTTTAGTGACATCACTATCCAATATTAAAAGTCACCACAAATGCAATTCAAGCCGTTTTTCCTTTCTAAGAAATTCTTATTCAGTATTCTCCTGTGGTGCTCTCATGGAGGCAGGGAGAGAGAACTACAATTAGTTATGGTTTCTTTATCTTCTCCTTGGCAGTGTCATCTAAATTCCTTCCTCATTATGACACATGCTGATTTCTGTTTCTTGTAGTTGGTAACCTTTTGTCCTCTTGTTTTTTTTTTACTGTCCCTAATTGGATACAATGGGTACTTCACCTGTAATGCTGTCACAGAGGATATAAAGGATACACAAGCATGGCCTGGCGGTCTACTTTCACATGGTCCTGATGCATGACAAAGGAAGCACCTCATTCTTTCATATCAATCAAATGCAACGGTCTCTACTCTTAACTTGGGGTGCAGTAAGTCAGTATGGCGACCTCAGATCCACCAGATTTACTGAGAGTATTACATGGCCCAATGTTTTCCCTCTTATTCTCTGCTCGTTGCCTGTGCTATTGCATGTACAGACAGGGAGTGCGGAGCAGCCATAGGGGCCGCCAGAGCGATCCTTAGATCAACCCATTGAAAAAATTGTAGTCTTTTAGCATGTTGACTGATCGTGGCATTTCAACGTGTGCTATTACAGGAAATGATTATCACCCTAAACTGTTGGTAAGTGGGCAAGTGGGGCTGAAAATAGTCCAGTAAGTCCAGGTCTAACTAAGCTCTAAGTAGTCCACCTCTAAGTAAGGGCCCTATTCCACGGGATGATTATCGTTACATCATTCGGATTTAAACGATAATTGTTCGGTTGAGTGGCAGTTACCGATCAAACGACGAATGAGAAATCGTTGATCGTTTAATAGGACCTGGACCTATTTTTATCGTTGCTCTTTCGCAAATCGTTCGCATTGAATAAGACGTCGTTTGGTCGTTCGCAGTAGCAACGAACGCAATAGCGACGACAATACGACCGGAAGAATGATCATAAGTAACGATTACCGTTCCATGTAAATGGGTGAACGATTTTAGGCCGTTTGCAATAGCGGTCGTTTGAAATCGTTTATCGTTAACGATTATGCAAACTATAATCGTCCCGTGGAATAAGGCCCTAAGGCCCTAATGGACTTTTGATATACAAATCACTTACAGCTTGTCAGACCTTCAGGCACTGCTGTCACTGGTAGACACTTTTCCCACCAACCCAGATTTCCCAGAAAAGGATGTAACTTCCTTTCTTCCCATCTGTCATATTATGTGCACTATATTGCTCTTCAGTGGCATTATAATCAAAACTATACAAGAGTATATAGAAACAAGATAACATAAGCGCACAGCCAACTGCTTTTCTCACTGCATAACCTTGAACCTTGATTCTTGACTTGCTCTTAGAGATTCTATTTAGATTCAGTAAAATCATCATATGCCTGAATGTTGCCTGTTAAGAATCATTTTCTGGGAGAACGAAGAGGCATTGCACTTTAAAGGGGACACTCATCACCCATCTGCGTCGCCCACTTATCAGGATTCGAAATAATTTTTCTACCAGTAGTTGGAAATAAAAGATTGTAACTGCCACTAGGAGGCGCTCACTGCATACAGATGACCACAGCTCCTATTTACAGCCTATACAGCAAGATAACAGCAGACATTGTGGAAGTCTGAAAAATCTCTATTTTAGGGGAGAGTAATTTGTTTCCTGTCAATATTCCGACAGCAGCCACAAAGGGGAGAGTTTAAAAAAAAACTGCTTCTCTGCTGCCCCCAATGTTCATATTAGGAAAAGCAGGGCTGCCCAAGCACTTGTCCCAGTTCCCCTGCTGCCCCCAACACAATACTACTGATGTTGATATCATGTACTGTATATTCCTATGCATTCTAATATAGAGTACTGTAGGGAGGCTGGTTGTTAGTAGTTCGGTGTGCCCAGCAATCTGCAGTGCTGCAGTCATGTCTGCAATTCTTTTTTTTTCCAACCAAATCTGAATGTGTTGCAAATAGCGATTTTGTAGTTATTTGACCTCTTGCGTTACCTATATGTCTTAAATCATCATGAAAGAATCACATCTATGGAGCTTGCTGGATATCAGATCTGCTGAAATATAGTGGTGTGTTGTAGTGAATGACAGCATCTCTCAGTTTATATAATTAAATGCCTCGACAGTGGTTAATAATGGAAGAAGATAGAAGCGAGGGCCTGTGGGGAATCGGTGGAAACTCCAGACTAATTATAACTGAGAGCTATTTAGAGGAATTCTCCTGAGTTGAGTTGGACGTCGTGGATGCTGGTGAATGAGGCTGTGTCTGTATTAATCACATCTATCCCATTAAAACAGATAGAATTACATTTCAAAGTGAAGTATGATTTGCAATGTGGCCATTAACACGATATTTGACAAGGAAACTGCAGTAATTTCTGGATGCATCCCTATATTTGGGTATCTTATAGGGGTGCTCCTTAAAGGGGTTATCCGGCGCTACCAAAACTTGGCCACTTTCCCCCCCTCTCTTGTCTCCAGATTGGGTAGGGTTTGGAACTCAGTCCCAATGAAGTAAATGGAGCTTAATTGCAAACCACACTTGAACTGGAGACAAGAGTGAGGGAAAAGTGGCCATGTTTTTGTAGCGCTGGATAACCGCTTTAATTGCAAACCACACCTGAACTGGAGACAAGAGCGGTTCGAAAGTGGGCATGTTTTTGTAGTGCTGAAAAAACCCTTTAACCCTTAGGCGACCCTGGACGTACCCGTACGTCCAGGGCCGCATCCATGTGATCAGAGCAGGGCCGTGCGGTGGCCGCCCTCTGAACCGCCACGGTCCTGGGTGCCACTCGTAGCCCGGGACCGTGGCTATTAGCGGGCACGGTCCGATCGCCATACCCGCTAATACAGTAATCGGATGCAGCTGTCAAAGTTGACAGCTGCATCCGATTACTTGATGTAGTCCGTTGCCTGGTGTCTAGTGGGGAGGATCGTTCTTCCGGGATGTCCCAGAGGAGCGATCCACACATCTTACCCCGTCCGGGGTCAGAGCCGTAATGGCGCTGATCCCGGCTCGGCACTCGATTGCTTCCGGCTGCAACAGCCGGAAGCAATCTATGTGCCTATCTCATCGATCTATGCTGCATATCTTTGCAGCATAGATCTGTATGAGAGATCAGTGCACTTATACTAGAAGTCTCCCCGTGTGCTTAATCGCCCAAACTATTAATCACATTCCTGATCTCGCACGGTAAACGGCGTAAGCGCAAAAAAATCCCAAAGTGCAAAATTGTGCATTTTTGGTCGCATCAAATCCAGAAAAATTGTAATAAAAAGCGATCAGAATGTCGCATATGCGCAATCAAGGTACCGATAGAAAGAACACTTCATGGCGCAAAAACTGACACCTCATACAGCCCCATAGACCAAAGGATAAAGGCGCTATAAGCCTGGGAATGGAGCGATTTTTAGGAACATATATTTGTTAACAATGGTTTGAATTTTTTACAGGCCATCACATACAATGAAAGTTATACATGTTACATATCGTTATAATCGTAACGACTTGAGGAACATATATAAGAAGTCAGTTTTACCCCAGGGCGAGCGGCGTAAAACGAAAAAAACCCAAATATAAGAAATGCGTTTTTTTTTTTCAATTTCACCACACTTAGAATTTTTTTCTGGTTTCGCAGTGTATTTTATGAAAAAATTCAGCCTGTGATTGCAAAGTACAATTAGTGGCGCAAAAAATAAGGGCTCATTTGGGTTTCTAGGTGGAAAAATGCAACTGCTATGGCCTTTTAAGCACAAGGAGGGAAAAACAAAAACGCAAAAATTTTAATTGGCTCTGTCCTCTAAGGGTTAAGTCAATAAATTGTATTGTTATATGGCAGGCATAGCATAGGGATGTCAGTGCTTAAAAAAATTAATACCATCAATATGCAACATATTGTAATGCCAAACTGCAGTTGACTAATATAGTGGCTAGGAGTCTGTAGGTATGTTATTATAGTCACCACTGTATACTACTACTACAAGGCTATTGCAGGCTTATTCCACATGCACATAAGGCCTTCATCTCACTCATCTATATTTTCATCCTTCTGACTTGATGTCACTGTCCCAAACTGACTGTACTCTCATATGCTCAATTATGAAAAGAAAATCATGTTATACTGTAAAGAAACCTTACAGCCACTAGATGGCGACACGTCCTTATATTGTATTGATAGGGAACTTCAGAATGTAAAAAACTTTGTTAAAATTTGCATTTGATAAACATTAGATTGTACCTTCAAGTACTAATCAGGGGCTCGCAATATAGTAAGTGGCCACCATGGAGGTTGCAGAATGTCCACCCACAATACTCACAACTTACTACATTTACTCTATCCATGGTTTTACATAGAGTAGTTCTGGTTAGTGATGATATTTTTGTTTCTTGTATTCAAGTGTTGTCTGCTTACTTCTCCCCCCATGTCCCTTTTATATTCTCCCTTGGCATCATTCACACTTGGATTTACATTAAAGCTATCTCACACACACTTGGAGTATAATCCTGTCTGGAACTGTTGGCATTGTAATAGGGTTTGTGGACATACAAAAGCCCACCTGTCCCTACAGTAAGGGTACTATTACACCAAGCAATTTTCCGACGACTAACGATAAACGATCTTAAACGACCGCTAAGGCAAACGACCCGAAATCGTTCGCCCAAGTACACAAAACGATGATCGTTATTTATGATGGTTCTTGCGGTTGTTTAGTCGTCGCTATTGTGTACGTTTCAGCTGTGAATTCTTATTCCACTGAACGATGTGCGAACGATCAAACAATAAAAATAGGTCCGGATCCTATTAAACGATCAACGATTTCTCGTTGGTCATTTAATCGTTGCCTGCTATTACACGAAATGATTATCGTTCAAATCCGAACGATTTAACGATTTTTCGAACGATAATTGTTCCGTGTAATACCACCCTAAGACCCCCAAAAAGCATAGTGCATGGAGATAGTTATACAGATCAGGCCCCACACAGCCTACCAACATTTCAGGAAGAAATTGTAGAAAAGCAAGGATTGTATGGGGCGTGTGGAACACCAACATTTAGTGTGTTAGAAGCAATTTTTAATATATCCTATGAAGCACAAATGCAGTTGGACCCACATTTGTAAATGGTAAAACCCCTTTGATAGCTAATATCCAGGTTGTCTTAAAAAAAATGTAACATACTACTTTGTCAGTGCTAGCGCGTACATCCCGGAGGCTTGGTTTCTGATATGCAAATGGGGCTGCTCTATGCAGTGGAGGCAGGCCCAGCACCCCCAGTGTACAGATATGCCCTCCCCTTTGTGATGCAGCCAGACTTGATTCTTATGGAGGTGCGTCACAGAGGGGACAGTGTATCTGCCTACTGGTACATTCGCTTTAGTTTGACATTAACACTTCACATTACTGTTATGTTATGAGGGTGTTATAGGAATCTAGAAAAATTAAAGGGGTTATCCAGCTTAGTTTACTTCTATTTAATAATCTCAAGTCTTCCCTTACTTATCAGCCACTGTATGTCCTGCAGGAAATGTTTTCTTTCCCATCTGACACAGTGCTCTCTACTGACATCTCTGTCCGAGACAAGAACTGTCCAGAGCAGTAAAGGTTTTCTATGGGGATTTGCTACTGCTCTGGACAGTTCCTGTCTCGGACAGAGATGTCAGCAGAGAGCAACGTGTCAGACTGGAAGGAAAACATATTTCCTGCAGGACATACAGCAGCTGATAAGTATGGGAAGACTTTAGATTTTTAAATAGAAGTAAATTACATATCTATATAACCTTCTGAAATCAGTTGATTTAAAAGAAAAAAGATTTTCGCTGGATGACCCCTTTAACCCTTTGAGGACCAGGCCCAAAATGACCCAGTGGACCGCGCAAATTTTGATCTTTGCGCTTTCGTTTTTCCCTCCTCCCCTTCTAAGAGCTCCAACACTTTTAGTTTTCTATCTACAGGGCCATGTAAGTGCTGGTTTGTTACAGGAATAGTTGTACTTTGTAATGGCGTCTTTCATTTTACCATAACATGTATGATGGAATTCCAAATATATTATTTATGAAGATATAAATAGGTGAAATGGTAAAAAAGAATGCAATATGGTAACGTTTGGAGGGTTCCTGTGTCTACGTAATGCACTATATGGTAACAGCGACATGATACAATTATTCTATAGGTCAGTCTGAACACAACCATATGCAGGTTACACAGATTCTCTAATGTTATATATTTTTTTTTAAATGAAATCCTTTTTTTTGGCAATTAATTATAAATAAAATAACCCTATTGTGACGCTTATAACAGTTTTATTTTTCCACCTACGGGGCTGTATGGGGTGTCATTTTTTCCACCATGATCTCTAGTTTTTATTAATACCATATTTGTGAAGATCGGACGTTTTGATCACTTTTTATTAATTTTTTTTTATATATAATGTAACATTAAATCGGTAATCCGCGCACTTTTTCCCCTCTTTTCGTGTATGCCGTTCACCGTTCGCAATGACGCTTGTTATATTTTAATAGATTGGACAATTACGCACGCTATGGTATATTATATGTTTATTTATTTATTTATTTTTATATGTTTTATTTATATAATGGGAAAGTGGGGTGATTTAGACTTTTATTGGGGGAGGGGTTTTGGGGTAGTGTGTTAGTGAATTTAACTTTTTTTTTTTTTACACATTTAAAGTCCCTTTAGGGGACTTTTACATACACTAGTTTGATTGCAGACACTGTTAATTGCTATGCCATAGGCATAGCATTGATCAGTGTTATCGGCGATCTGCTCATTGAGCCTGCCTGTGCAGGCTCAGTGCAGCAGATCACTGATCGGACCGCACGGAGGCAGGTGAGAGACCTCCGGCGGTCTGTTTTAACGATTGGGACCCCCGCAGTCACACTGCGGGGGTCCCGATCGGTAAGTTACAGGGGACTCCCACTTACACTTAAACGCCGCGGTCGCGCGGCGTTTAAGGAGTTAATGACACGCGGCAGCGCGATTGCTGCAGCGTGTCATTACCGGTGAGGTCCCGGCTGCTGATTGCAGCCGGCCCCCACCTGCTATGAAGCGCGCTCCGGAGCACGCTTCATAGCGGGAGAACCACGCCCTGGGTCGTCTAAGGGTTAAAGGTTATTGTTTACATATTTTTATTCATTTAATTTTACCTAATCTTAATAGGGCTGACAGTAAGTGATACAAATGTTAGAAACTGACCCCCATTAACATAGTAACTAGTTAATAAGGTTGAAAGAAGACAAGAGTCCATCAGATTCAACCTAGAGAAACCCTACTGTGCTGACCCAGAGGAAGGCAAATCCCCTAGGAGGCAGAAAATATTCTTCCTGAATCCAATGGCGATAATACCTGGATCAACGTATCACCAAAATCTACTGCCCATAAAATTGATAGGTAATAGGTTTATAGGGGGCTGACTGCTGGGACACCCACCAATTGTGAGAACAGAGGAGTAGCAAGGGGGGACATGATCAAAACCTTTTAGTATGTAAAAGGTCTATATAAGGTTCAGGAGGGAAGTGTTTTTAGAAAGAAAAACTGAATTCAAGAACAAGAGGACTCAGTGAGAGGTTAGTTGTGGGAAAGATCAGAAGCAACGTGAGAAAATATTACTTTACTGAAAAAGTAGTAGATGCTTGGAACAGCAGATGTGGTTGGTAAATCTACAATAACAGAATGTAAGCCTGCCTGGGATTAACATATATCTATCCTGAGATAATAAGAAGGGAGATAAGAAGGGCAGACTAGATGGACCCAGTGGTCTTTTACTGCTGACTTCTTCTATGTTTCAGCACCGTGCATGCTGAACCACTGCTCCATTTACTCTCTATGGGACTTCTGTATTCTGTGTTAGGCTATCTTTGGAAGTCTCATAAAGTGTGAATGGAGTGGATGCCATGCATGTGTTTTGCTATTCCATTCGGCAACTTACCACCTATCTTGTGGATAGGTGATAACATGAAATCTTGGGTTAGCCCCTTAAAATGTTAACATCATTTCTGCTTGTAAAGGAGCTCTCTGTATATGGATTCATACAGTTTCCATTAAAGTTAATACTTGCTCTATAATCTCTACTGTATGTTTGACTCTCTTCTTAGTAAGAGATAGGATGCATTTTTCTACTTCTGGGGGGAAAATTGTGAATGAATTTTATTTAAAAATAAAATCTCCAGTTTTCCAGTACTTATTAACTGCTGTATGTCCTGTAGGAAGTGGTGTATTCTTTCCAGCCTGACACAGTGCTCTCTGCTGCCACCTATTTCCATGTCAGGAACTGTCAAGAGCAGGAGAGGTTTTCTATCAGAGATGACAATAGGGTGCACCTTGTCTGACGGGAAAGAATATGCAACTTTCTGCAGCAGACAAACAAAATTTCCTAATTTGTGCACGAGCCGCCATTCCAAAATGTGCTACTTTTCTCACTTGTGATTTTCAGAAATATGAAGTGGACAAGACAGGTGGAGCATGGCCTCCTGCAGACTGCTGGATAGAATATAATTGATAGTAGTAATTGAATTACTGTATATCTGAAGCCTCCTCCAGCTCATTGCACGCTTAGATTTCACTTGGTGGTGCACATGGGACAAGCTTATGAATAGGCCTAATGCTATGTTTACACGGAGCGATAATTCGCCTGATCGTACGATTTACAATTTTGAAGTAGCGATATTTTTTTTTATAACGATCAGCGTTTAGATGTAACGATATACCGTACAGAAAATTCGTTTTGCGATCGCTTAAGCCTATCTCTCACATAGGTAAAATCAGTGAACGACTGTTTACACGGAAGGATCTGCGAATTTTTTGCGAACGACGATTACTTAACATATTCAAATATCAAAAGGAACGATTTTTAGCTAATCTCTTGATCGTTCGCTGCGTTTACACGGAACAATTATCGCTCAATGCGATCGTTATTGCGAAAATTCGCCCGATAATCGTTCTGTGTAAACGTAGCATTAGGGTCCATTTACACAGAAAGATTATCTGACAGATTATCTGCCAAAGATTTGAAGCCAAAACCAGAAATGGATTTGAAAAGAGGAGAAATCTCAGGCTTTCCTTTATGACCTGATCTCTGTTTATAGTCTGTTTCTGGCTTTGGCTTCAAATCTTTGGCATATAATCTGTCAGATAATCTTTCTGTGTAAATGGACCTTTAGCCTACTAATAAATTAGTAGCATCTGACTCCAGCACATTTATTGAATTCTCTCCTAGCACTCATAGAGGATGGTGCGGGGAGGGAGGCATACTGGGAAATGAACCCTTAGATATGACCGTCAGCCCATATTCCCTGAGAAAACCCACACACAATTAAGGGTCTCCCAGTTCTCTCTTTCTTTCATCATATATACATACATCTTTGGGTTATATGACTGTGAGTAGTATACTGCTTAACTATGCAGAAAAGTGCTGATCCAGGCTCTCTGTGCATCACGCTACTGAGACACCTCCATTTATCTCAATGCCAGAAGCAATATAAAGGTTCCTTCCGAATATATCAGACTTGATGTCTGTCACTAGAACTTTCATCTAATGAATGTGCAGCTGGAGCATCAGTCTGCACGTCTTCTTCACTTCACACCCTTCATAGTGTCTTTATATGCCTAGTATGAAGAGGCTGCAGTGCTTGATCAGCCCCCTCAGCTCTTCTCCTACACAGTGAGATCCCCCTGAATTGACTGGGGCTCTATTGCAGTACCAGCAATCATGCCTGATGGGGTCATGGCAGCAGCCCATGCGTTCTCTCATTGCTTATGAGGCAAGGAAAACCTCTTTAAGGGCCTGTTCACACTGCACAAAAGTGGCGGAATTTCAAGCGGACACCACTTTGTTTCCATGGCGCCAGAAATCCTATTGGATCAATGGGACAGGCGGAATTTGAAGCGGCGTCCACAGTGCAGGCTCCGCTTGAGATTCGGCCACTTTTGCTCAGTGTGAACGGGCCCTACACCTCTCAAGACTCTACATGATTAGTAAAATGTGAGCAGTTTATTCCATAAAATAGTGCCACACCTGTGTTTAGGCTATGTTTGGTATTGCATCCCTATTGACTTAAATGGAGCTGAGTTGCATTATCAAATACAGTACAGTGGTGCCTTGGATTACAAGTATAATTCGTTCTGGGACCACGCTTGTAATCCAAATCCACTCTTAAACCAAAGCAAATTTTCACATAAGAAATCATGTAAATGCAGACAATATACATTTAGAAACAGCTGAATATGTTATATTATAAGTTACTGTACAGTATAGCAATCAGCATGTGGAGTATAATGTATAGTAAGTGCATAACCCTGATAACACAGCAGAAGTTTGTAGGTACAGGATGGAACTGCAGATCCCCATAATGCAGTGGTGTAGTACAACAGGCTAGAATTACCTCCACAGTCCTGTCCCCTGATGCAAGCCCCAGCCTGAAGTGGATCTGCCATTATTTGGAAGGTGAGAGAGACTTCCTGGGTCAGAGTACAGTGCTATAGACCCCGCTATGCAGGCCATGCCCCTCCCCCACTCCTCCTGCCACCCAGTACAGGGAGCTCTTACACCAAAGCAATGCTCTTAAACCAAGTTACAATTTTGAAAAACTGTGAGCTCTTCTAGCAAAACGCTCTTAATCCAAGTTACTCTTAAACCAAGGTACCACTGAACTTAAAAACGGCTTTGCACATGCTTATGGTTTGAGCTAGAATTCCAGAGGCAGCCCAGACATTGGCACTGTTATGGAAGAATGTAACCTCATAGATGACCCCTTTAAATGTACTGCCTCACAACCAATCAGATCCAACTTTCCATTTTGCCATAGTAGTACCAGCCCCATTTGGTTCATTGCTTTGGGCTTTGCCTATACTTAAATATATATACAAAAATATATATTAAAATTCTTGCTAAATTTTAACATTCCCAGAAAAAGTTCAGCACTACAGAGCACTGCCCCATCTCTCATATTTATATTTACCAGCGTCCCGTTATAACAGGGTTATGGCAGAACATCCGCCATCATGGCTGCAGTATCCCACTAGGCTGCATCTGTCTCACTGTTTATGTGAAGCAACAGAACCTATATTCTCCTCTCCTAATTACACAGCAGCAGCGTATGGAGAGTTTTCAAGAATCAACTGGCAAGACGCTTCTTATACCGCACACCCCGCCAAGAAGATCTGCGAGCTGTCATTATTTCACAAGCCATTTAAAGGGAAAAGAATCCTTAAATGTGAGAAACATGGATCAGGATTCTAAGAAATAGCTGAAAAAAAAAACCTACAGACGGAGCAGTTTTTTGACACATGTTCTCTCATCTTGTAAGGTTGTCATATATTTGCACAAATTTTGCTCCATTTGTATACTGCACAGACAACCATCTTCTAATCATCTGTGTTTTCTATTCAAGGATATGAGAAGTTAGCCATCAATTTCACTCTTCTCATCCCAGAACTGCTTATTAAACTGATGTCTCCTGTTCCTAAAGGTGATCGCAGAGAATTGTGATGCTGGGATATCCTATCCTGTTTGATTTTTCGCAGTACTACATTTATCATTGGAGAGATGCCCTTTAAAGTCAATAGCCCTCCATTATACTAAGACCCCAACCTTTAGCTAATCATGCTCTATGGGTCTTGCAGCTGTAACATGGCCACCTATAACCAGGCTTGGGTGCATAAAGAAGGGTATTATTACTGATGTAGACACGTTGATTCATGAAATCCTGAAAACATGACAATTATCATTGTAAGCCATACAGGCCAGAAGAAGTCAACGCCATTTAACGGGTTCAATAAGGAAATACATTTATTCCAAACACATATACATGTAAGAACATTGTGAAGGTGTTGCTTTTAAAGGGGTATTCCAGGAGTAAGTTTTATGTATTACTATGCCACCATCAATCATTTATGTATTACTTTGTCACCATCAATCTCATGGACCTGGTACCACTGCTTAGCACTTGTGGGGTTGGAGTCTGCACGTCCGAACGTGCCGAGGTTCGGGTTCGTACAAACCTGAACTCTCGGCAATGATTCCCGCTGTCTTCCACCTCCGTGAAGAGGGTGGATAACAGCCGGAGGAACACCTGGAAAACTGGGATACAGCCATAGCCATAGGCTGTATCCCTCGGCAGGTTCGGACCATCCCTAGCGGCAACCCATTGGCTGAGCAGACATTTGTGCTGTTGATGCATCTTTAGGCTATGTTCACACAGCGTAAAAGTACAGCCGTTGTTGCAATCGCCAACAACGGCCGTACTTTGTACGCCTAAGAACGCTGCATGCTCTTCTATAGGATCCTGGCCGGAGCGTATACACATAGTATACGCTCTGGCCGGGATCCCATACGACGCCGCAAACAACTGACATGTTTTACTAAATTGCGGCCGCAGAAACACCTGTCAGTTCACACAGTGAAGGGAGCGGCTTCGGCCACTTGCTTCGTTGTGCGCTGTGAGGAGTTCTGATGATCTTTTCACAGACCGGCCGCTCCGTGACCCTTCAAAGTCACGGAACGGCCGGTCCTATACACCATATGAACATGGCCTTATAATTTATCAATCAGATTTTGGTATTAGTGATCAAATGTCTGTTTGTCAGTAAGGCTGGGTTCACACTGCGTTTTTGCAATCTGTTTTTTTTTTTTTTTTTTAAATGGATGCATTTGTGTGCATCCGTTTTGATCTGTTTTTTCATTAACTTCCATTATAAAAAAAAAATAATCTGTTTTTTTTTAACGTACAAAAAAACCCCCCCAGTCAATCTCATTTTGGTGCCTGTTAAAAAACAGATCCGTATCGATCCTTCTTTTTTTTTTCATAATGGAAGTTAATGGAAAAACTGGTCAAAACAGATGCACACAAAATGCATCTGTTTTTTTAAATCTGTTTTTTGAAAAAAACGTATTGCAAAAACGCAGTGTAAACCTAGCCTAATGTGTCAAAGTAGAAACTTTTTCAATCATGAAGCTAAATGTGGCCACACACCTTCAATAACGGACGTTTGAACCGTTCGCCAATCAGTTATCTCTCCTAGAGCACTCTCACTATAGCTTATCTCTCCCAGAACAAAGGGGTCAGTGATTTTCCATCACACCTCTGTATTTTAATTAGGGACATAGCTGAGAGAAGAATTAGCCATCTTCTCATCTGTGAGGGAGGTGATAAGTAGCTTCTCCCGCGATTAAATTACACTAGAAATCAGCATTGCTGGCAACCTGGGATATGAAGGTAAAAGAAAAAGGTTATACATTACATTACAAACACAGTAGCAGTTATATTGTCCATTATCCATAAATACATTTTAATAGGTTGAGCCTGACATCTGGATGATGATAAACAGACAATGAGAAAACCTGTCATAGAGACGTATCTATCTTACTGAATTGTCCTTCAATCCATACTTAGAATATTCCAGCAGATGTTTCCATTTTCCATAAAATGACCGAGCACAATGCTGTAATCACAGTGACCACATGATGGATGCAGCCTGCGCTCAAGCGTCACATCTGCGAGAAACCATGAATGAATGGAAGATGAATGACCGTCGTCTTCACATGACTACTTAACCCCTTAGAAGGAAATTCTATTTGCGTAGTACAGTGGTTGCTGTAGCAGTTTAATTTAGAACTACGGAGGTGGTGCCATTATTTTCTTCTTCCCTTGTTTTATTTTTTTATTTTAATTGAATTTGCTGGTTTGAAAACCCACACCGTATTCTGACCTGTAATAATGTATTTCAAATTGAAGAATTACTTCGCTTGAAGGTATTTCCAGGACGTCCTTCTTGAAAAAATAGGTAATCGATATCTGATCAGTGGGGGTCTGATGCCAGGCAACCCACTCATCTGCTGTTTGCCACAACGCCAATATACACAGTAAAAAGAGCTGGAAGCAGATGGCGCCTTACATTGTGTAGTGACCATGCTGCTCAGCTCTTATTCACTTCTGGATCAGCTGGGTTGTCTCTATATGACTCGTTATTCTGTATATGCGGCTGTCTTGGATCTGGAAAGAAGCTGATCAGCTTAGTATACCAATATTTTGGACTCCCATAGATTAGATATTGATGGCCTTGGGGTAGAGAAAGAAGATTTCATATGAATGACTATATCTGAAGCTTGCCCTATTGCTATACATTATAGAAAGCATTAAAGGGGTATTCCACTAAACATTACTTTTGATAAGTTGTTGCCCATGGTGAGACTAATAATTCATTCCTTACTTGTTATTTTCTATTTAGTCTCCTTCTCCTAGTTCTGAGCTGCTGCTTTCTGCTGAAGACACAAAAAAACTGTGTGTGAGCTTTTCTCTCTATCTCCCCCTCCTCCCCCCTCTCTTCACAGACAGCTGATGTAAACAAGTCCCTGGCAGGCTGTATCTGCAAGTAGCTTCGTATGTAGCTTGTAGCTTGTAATGCTGGGAGGGTTAAACTGAGGTCAAGTTGCTAATGAGCTTACGGTGATTAATTCTCATTAATTCACATGGGTAGGGGAAGTATATGGTCTTTTTACTCTGTATTCTGTAGAGGAAGGACACAAGCTAATACGCTCCCTACAGCAGCCAATATCCAGTTAGTGGTGGTCTCGACATTGAGCATGCACCTGCGAGACCTAGACGCAGTTTTCCCTCACGCAACACCTCTAAACACTATGCAGTGTTAAGTTGTTACTAGAGAGGACAAGTCAGGGATCAACTCAACCCCTGCCGAGAACCAGAAGGAACACAGTGCAGGACAGTATCCATAAAAAGGAACTGATCCGGATAAAGCAAAGTTGCTAGAAGCCTAAGCACTCTCGCAGCGCAGGTGTAAACAGGGAACCCTCAGCATACCGCTCATCCCAGGTAACAACGTCTGGGGCTTGTGTCACCCTCTAGGACGGGTCGCTCGAACCTGGTGGGCAATCGGTGGTACGAAGACCAAAGAGTCAAAACACAGGCAAAAGTATTCTCTATTCTTTCAAGTACTACTTGGGTTTAGACTCTCTCGACATCCTCCTCTCTACTCCTCTAAACTTTCTACTTTTCAGCACTGTTACATCTCTCAGTATAGATCTGCCTCTTCAAGTTTAACATACCATATTAAGGCATAGCTGTATAACCTGCTTTCTATATCAAGTAAACAGATTCTATTTATTATAATGGGACTATAATGTGGTTCTTCACTAAACACCTACACAGTAAGCATACCATCCTTGAATTATCTGCCCTCTCTGTGGGTGGCAGTACCAATAGTCCGGGTGGGTCACAACTCCACTCCGGACCACCATGATGATTGCCCAAGGGACCCCCGAACAGCCCTGGCAGGTTACTGTCCACAGGGGAAAAAGGTATAGTCATCCCACTCAAATAAAAGCAGGTGTGCCAGCATACCTGTGTGCCCATCCGCCACTGGCGTCATGACAACATAACACCGGGCAGGGCTATACCTCGATCAGCCACCACAGGAGTGGTGTCATACCTAACCATCTGGCAATTGACCGGTTGTACCGCCTCCTAGGGGCGAGTCGCCACAGATATGTGGTTGACGGGAAACAATAGCAGCCAGCAGAGTTTTTGGATATAAGCTGCAGCTCAGGTCAAGTGAATTATTAGCACATTATATAAAAATTATATGAAAATATAAATGAGTGTTTAAGGAACATACATTTTTAATATACTACGTTATATGGGTTTCACAAGCAATACTGTAAATTATGGCTGTGTGGTCAGTCTGATGTCTCTGCACTGTGTCTGTGACAGTCAAGTGCATAGCTATAGATGGTGCAGAGGCAGCAGTTGCACCTGGGCCCTGACACCTTAAGACCCTTTGTGACATAAATAGATACTAATTCAATAAATGACAAGGTTAACTGAGGACTATATAACAGAGTTTGCATTAGGCCCAGAAATGTCATGTCTTCACAGCAATAATTCATACTCAATAGAAATTGCCTTTACTGAGTTCACTGCTCATTGACCCCTGAAGATCTAGCTACTTCACCAAAAACCAAAAAAACAATAACCTTGAGGTCAGAAACTTTACATGAAATGTCACCTCTCCAGTAGGTCCCGTGGGGGTGGGAGTAAGTCTCGCGGGTTTAGTCTTGCAACTAGGCAGACATCATAGGAATCATGCATAGGGGCCCGGGTACACACTATGTTCCACTGGTTCTCCCATGGATCAAGCTCCAGAATTTCTTTAGTGATGACTTCATGTCGATCTGTAATATAAAAAGGAAACATGAATAGATGCTTCGCATAAAGATTTAGGTAGTGAGCATCTTGAAATTTTTTATGTGTTTACTTTTTTAGGAAGTTCTTTATTATAAGTTGTTTATTATAAGGGCAACTGGGTCACAATTATACAATTCCTAAATTAGTTTTACACAATGTAACTCTGCCTCCTCCCAGTTTCTCTGGAAAGATCTCATATTAACTATCTTCAAATTTTACTTCTTGTTCACTTTACTCTTTGGTCCTATAGAGTGTGACACAAGAACATTTGGCACAGCCTAACATTCAGGTATCCTCCAGGTAAGGAGGAGTAATCTGCAGTGGAACAGCTCTGTGGCTTATTCCTTCATGAACAAAAGGGTTGGGAAGTGAAAGTCCCACACGCCCTACCCTTCTCTCCACCCCGTTGGAGTAAAGAGGCCGCCATATACCATAAGAGAGTCGACCAGACCAAGTGTATGGGCAACTTTAGTAGATCATGGATGATGTTGCAGCTAGGGGAAGTTACTCTAGCACCAATTAGTGTGCCATATTATAGAATACTAAGATAAAAAAGATTGACCCTTTCTTTTGAGGACATGGAATGTTTGTGGTTACATCACAGCCTGTTGAATTACAATTGTTCTGTTAAGTACTTTATTACAAGGAAATCTGCTACAAGCTACTTCTGCAGATAGCTAAGGGTACGAGACCCAAAGGAGCCCGTAAATGCTAGTTGCCCAAACTTAATAATATTCAAGATATTTTTAACAAAAACAAAATGTGTACATCCCTTTTGTGGGCTTTCTTAGTATAGGAAGTGATGTCATGTTGCTAGAATATACTATCCCTGTTTACTGAATGGGTTGACTGCTTGGACCCCAGCTTATACTAATATTTAAGGGTCCTTTTACATGTACAGATAAACTGCTTAAACGCTTTTTTAGTGAACGACAATCAATGTTTTTTTCTTCTGAACAAAAGACATTTGGACAAAAGGATAAATTGGAAGAGGAATCCCGCCAGCCTCCTTGTCATGCTGGTAGTCTATGGGAGGCTCGCGCGAGAATTCCGGAAGTCCCGCATATAACATTTTAGGGAAAGGGCTGCACGGACATCACTAACGATGTCCGTGCAGCCCTTACTAAAGGATAATTGAGCTGTTTAATAGGCTCAGCAAAAGAGCGACGATCTAGGAGATCGGCGCTCGTTTACATTATTGATCGGGCCGCCATCACCTGCCTAATAGGACCCTTAGTCAAACAGTTGGGTGAGGGGGTATATGGATATAGGGCCTATTACTTAAAGTTGATGACCCATTTAGTTGATAAAAACAGCAGTATGTGCTTAACAACATGCATGCCAATGCTGCAAAAGCTTCTCAATAATACATATAATAGTTATATTGTATTTGATGCCAATATCTCACTTAATACCTTCCGGCCCTTAACCAGTTACATTGTTTACATCATATACATGACTGCGGTAGTAATAATTCCTTCTCTTAACCATAGATTTACTTGGCAGGGAGCAGAGATTCTTTTTTCGGTAATGTGTAGGCAGATGTGCACAGACATCCAGACAGGTGTGCTTATTAAGCTTGTTAAATATAAAAGGGAAAAATAAATTTTAATTGCGCTAAGATTAGAATGTTCAATCCTCCATTTATATCAACTTTCCTCTCCAAATTACATGTTTATTTCACAGCGTTAACCCTTACTGCCGTAGCCAGCTTTGGCCGCAATAGGTATCTAGCACTTTTACAATCTTCTAGTGTGTCATTATGATATGTCAAAACATGGTGGGGGGTCCGGGTGCTGAGATCTCCACCGATGAAGAGTAGAAGCACTCAGCTGAATGCTGAACCTCTTTATTATTATTATTATTATTATTATTATTTATCTGTACAGTCAAGTGTGCATTGTGTGGATTCGTAGGAAGAGTCATGGAGCACTGAAGCTCTGGCTCTCCAATGGGAACCGATCAGTAATTAAAAGGCTCAGTGATTACCTGTCTGTCAGCTGCAATTCAGGCTCCAAACTGCTGACACTTAGGGCCGTATTACACAGGACGATTGTCGTTCGAAAAATCGTTAGATCGTTCAGATTTAAACGATAATTGTTTAAATCGTTGATAGAATCTGGACCTATTTTCATCGCTGATTGTTTACAAATTGTTCGAACATCGTTTGGTGTAATAACACGTTGTTCGGTCAGTCCCTAGTCTATCAGCCAGGAAAGGACGAGCGCAAGAACAACCGTAAGGAAGTAATAGAGTGAACGATTTAAGATTTTGTTTGAGATAGTTTATCGTTAATTGCCAAAATATCGTCCGGTGTAATATCACCCTTAGATAGCTGTACAGTCAAGGAAACACAAGGTTCCTTTCATATATCTGTCTGTGCCTCTGTAATGTACAAAAATGCTTTTATTTTTCAGTACAAAAGTGTTAAAGAGGCTACAAACCGTGTAACATCAACAGCCCTGGACATCAGCTGGGCTGGATGTTTCATGGGATGTCATCAGAGCGAGACTGGAGAGTAATTAATCTCTGTTCCTAGATATAAAACCCCAAGGAAGATGCCTTGAAATTCCCACATGTTCCAGATCTTTTGAGAACTACAGTAGAAACAGTGTAACTATACACAAAGAGTCAATCCTATGGGATTCAACAATCTGGCCCTGATTTCCAACAAACATGTAAACGTAAAAAATCTTACAGCAGATCTCTAGGGGGAAACGGGTATATATGCTAGATATAGATATATACTGTATATATGTACTGTAGATACCAATGGCAATGTGACACAATGAATGAACAGTACAGATATAATACTTTACTATTCATCCTATCAGTTAAAGGGGTTACAGACAAAACTGATGAGCTATCCTTGATAGTCCCTCTAAAATAGAGACATCCACTATGGGCACCATTTTATTTTGCCACCTAGCCCATATGGAAATGTTTGCCCTTCTTTGAATCTGCATGTTAAAGGACTAAATAAGATTCAGGAGGGAAGTGTTTTTAGTAAAAAACTGAACTCAAGAACAAGAGGACACAGTGCTAGGTTAGTTGGGGGAAAAGATCAGAAGCAATATGGGAAAATATTACTTTACTGACAGAGTAGTAGATGCTTGGAACAAACTTCCAGCAGATGTGGTTGGTAAAAAACAGAAGTTAAACATGCCTGGGATTAATATATAAATATATATATATATATATATATATATATATATATATATATATATATATATATATCCTCAGATTAGATGGATCCAGTGGTCTTTTTCTGCAACTATCATATTGCAATAGAAGCTTATGTGCCTTAGATGAGTTTCATAACTTTAAAGGGTACTCCAGTGAAAATATTTTTCTTTTAAATCAACTGGCTTCAGAAACTTATACAAATTTGTAATTTAGTCATATTTGAAAATCTCAAGTCTTCCAGTACTTATCAGCTGCTGTATATCCTGCAGGAAATGGTGTTTTCTTTTCAGTCTGACATAGTGCTCTCTGCTGCCTCCTCTGTCCAAGACGGGAACTGTCCAAAGCAGGAGAGGTTTTCTGTGGGGATTTTCTACTGCTATGGACAGTTCCTGAAATGGACAAAGGTGGCAGCAGAGAGCAGAGTGTCAAACTTGAAAGAAAACACCACTTCCTGAAAGTGCTGAAAGACTTGATATTTTTACATATAAGCCAATTAGCAATCTATATAACCTATATAACTCTGAAATCAGTTGATTTAAAAGAAAAAGATTTTCACCGGAGTAACCCTTTAAAAAAACTAAACATATTATGACTATTATTTCCTGATGTTCCTTAGTAATAATCTACTAGCTTCTTAAATGTAAGGTTACATGGCCCAGCCGCCTTACATTTATCACATTGGTAAAATGCCCTAATGACATAGCTCCATCCAGTGAGCCCTCTAGTGGTGACTGCAGGCGACCATCATGAGCATTTGGTGCTCTGTATAAAAAGAAATGGTGTTCTGGCTGCTTTAAAGAAAAAAAAGGAAACTGAACAAAATGTTTGACCGAAAAGCGACATTGTGAGAAAAGGCATAGATAAACATTAAGACTAGTGATGCAAAAGTCTTCGGGCGGAACACGAATTCTTTCTATTTTTTACATCACTAATTCAGTGTTAAGTAAACACATGGAAAGGAAATGTCAAACATTGAGCTCAGCAACTTAATACTCGAAAGAATTAAACATTTGTATACTTGATCTTTCTGTATACTTTATAATGTTTAGAGCAGGGGTGCACAGTCTGCAGCTGGTAAGTCGCATGTGGCCAGCACTACCTCTACTTGTAACCCCTTATTCTGCAGGAAGATGGCAGAGGTGGTGATCTGCTGTGTCTGAATATTGCCAGGACTATAATGAACATTTACTATGCTCATTGGATACTAAAGGTTGTGGTCACATAGAGATTGTTGGGAATGTACTAAAATTTGCCATCTCTGAGCCCATTCCATACCCAGTGGGTGCTGGCTATCCTCTGCAGTTGGGACCCATTGCCAGTGGCAGGCATCGGATATTACTCCAATACTGGTTGTTTAACCGATATATGCCATGCTCAATAGCAACCATCTAGACAGATACAGGGTGTCAACCCTCTTAGGCCTTCAATAATTTCTAAAGGCATTAGCGGCCGCCATGATTATACGCCTTTTACACATTGCCACAGGCACGGTGTAATGGGAGGATAGTAACATGACAGTAAACTGCAGAACATTAGTATTCGAGCATTTATAGCGTATCCTCAGGTTATCCCGTAAATTACTGACTTATGTGGATTGCAGCTCTGGGAGCCTCACCTATGTCTAGAACTGTGTAGCTGTTGTTGGTCAGGATTTTGAAGACTGTGCAGGATGTTGTACAGGTTATTTTCATAACTCCCATAGACATCAGTATAGCACTGCAAACTACTTTGTGTCCGTAACTCCCATAGACATTAATGGCAGTTGGGAAAGAACACAGCACCAACACACTATGTCCATAACCCCAAGTGACTACAGTAAGGGGAATAAATAAAAAAAAATGATAATCTTACCTTTTCACAATTCAGTGATAAATAAATCTCTGTTACACATTATGAAAACTGAGTAATCTCTTTATTGAATACTCCTTTATTCACTATAAGGAACTAATAACAAGTATGGAATGAATTGTTAGTCTTACCATGGGCAGCAAAATATAAAAAGTTAGGCTACGTTCACACAGAGCAAAAGGAGCGGATTACGCAAGGAAATATTTCCGCCTGAAATCAACTGACACTGAATTCCGAGCAGAATATAAGCAGAATGTAAGCAGAATCCCTGCGTATTCAGCTAGGAAAGTGTTCAGCTCGTAATCAGCTCATGACAAATTCAGCGCGGAATACTCGAGGAATCCGCGCTGAAACCGCATGCATTCAGCGCTGAAATTCAGCGAGTATTTGGTGAGTAAACTAGACTATACCAGAACATATACTAGAATCCTCCTCCCCCCCCCTTTTCCCCATTTCCGCGCTGATTCAGCGAGTAATTTACGCTTGTATTACGCTTGTATTCCGCACTGAATACGCGCGTATTCCGCGCTGAAACAGAAAATTAGAGCCCCATTGATTTGTATAGGCTTCCGCTAGCGGAAGAATGAACATGTTCATTCTTCTGGCGGAAAGCGGATTAGTTCAGTGCGGAAATTCCACTGTGTGAACTGCAGAGCAGAATTTCCATTCAACACAATGGAAATTAGCTCTGCACCTATTTTAACGGCTGAAATTTCAGCGCTGATTCAGCACAGAAATTCAGCTGCTTTTGCTCAGTGGGAACGAGCCCTTATGTTTGAGTGAAATTCCCCATTAAGTCAGAAGGTTTCTGTGAAAGGTGCATGGAGACTTGGAGACTTCTAGACTGTGATCCCATGACTATAGGAATTATATAATAAGATACAAAGTATCAAGACGCCGACTTTTCTGTGTCAATGGGAACAGGATTGTGCTTTGTAAATTCCCTATGTTTCATCTCCGTATAGGACCTTTCATAATCCGTCCTCATATTCAGCCGGCTGTCAGCAGGTATCCTGCAAGCTTCTTTATCTTACCATGAATTGTGGAGGACTGGAGAAGCAGGACCTGCTGGGAAGACCCGGGCTCCCTATTATGTCTTTTGTTTCCTTATCAGAACGGATTCCTCATTTGTGGCTCATCTGCTAATGTTCTTTTCAGAAGGAAACTCATTTCAGGAGAAATGTCAATGGTAAAATGACTTCTATTCAGCTATGAATAACACTCAAAGGAAAATCACCATCTAATAAATGTCTCCAATAAAAGAGGACACAATAACGGCAGGCAGGGACGTAAAAATAGGCGCGATCACCTGTCTGTAGCGTGAATAGGACACCACGGGGACAGTAAATACAGCCATTGAAAAATGGACTGTATTTATCAACATATTGCGGCCCTTCACAGTGCCAACATTTTCTACAAGCTGAAAACGGGTATGGCTAATCATGTACTATATGGCGGCATTAATGTCACCTCAACGCATCACTTCAATAGCTTCAACCTACACAATTCTGCTCTCACCAGCTCAAGCTGCAACAAGAGGTGTCACATGATATTTTTAGGTCCTGTTAACACTTCTGTTCTCACCTTTAAATACAATTTTAGAACTTATATATAGTAATGTTATATATAACGAGTTTAATACTGTGTACAAACATTACTTATCCTGTACTGATTCTGAGTTTAGGCCTATATTGCACTCAGGGCCGTTTTAATACATTGGTGGGCCCAGTGCACAGCCCTCAAGAGTGGGCCCCCCCTTCCCTTTCGGCACATTGTATAATGTGCTGAATTTGCCCCCACACTGTATCAAGAGCCCCAATACATACAGTAGTTACCTTATAACACTATTTCCACCATACAGTGATTACATATTACATAAAAACTGCACTAAACAAAACAGAAAGATATCACCAATGATACCATTACATAATACCGCCACATCATGACCCCTAACACTACAACCCTATAACAGAGTGCAGTTACATCCAGTGACTCACCGGGGGCGTCTTCTCCGATCAGAGACTGTCACCTTTTCTTTTTCTCTGGGCCACCTTGAAGTCTTCTCTTGGCTGTGAATCTTCTCTCCAGAATCTGCCAGACAAATATTTTAGGCTCCAACACATCCAGTAGTTAGGTCCCTTGTACCCCTATACAGTAGTTACACCCCTCTGTACCCCTACATAGTTACACCCCTCTGTGCCTCCATAGTTTTAAGGTGTCCCTGTAGTATATAGCCCCTCATGTGCTCCTCCAGTTATATACAGCCCTCCTGTGCGCTCCCCCATTAGTATATAGCCCCCCTGTGCACTCTCCCCAGTAGTATATAGCCCCCCCTGTGCTCTCCCACAATAGTGTATAGCCCCCCTGTGCTCTCCCCCAATAGTATATAGCCCCCCTGTGCTCTCCAATAGTATATAGACCCCTATGCTCTCCCACAATAGTATATAGCCCCCCTGTGCTCTCCCCCAATAGTATATAGCCCCCCTGTGCTCCCCCAATAGTATATAGCCCCCTGTGCTCTCCCCAATAGTATATAGCCCCCCTGTGCTCTCCATAATATATAGCCCCCCTGTGCTCTCCCCCATAGTATATACACCCCTGTGCTCCCCAATAGTATATAGCTCCCTGTGCTCCCCAATAGTATATAGCCCCCTGTGCTCCCCAATAGTATATAGCTCCCCTGTGCTCCCCCATAGTATATAGCCCCCTGTGCTCCCCCATAGTATATAGCCCCCTGTGCTGCCCAGTAGTATATAGCCCCCTGTGCTCCCCAGTAGTATATAGCTCCCCTGTGCTGCCCAGTAGTATATAGCCCCCTGTGCTCCCCAGTAGTATATAGCTCCCCTGTGCTCCCGAGTAGTATATAGCCCCCCTGTTCTCCCCCATAGTATATAGCTCCCCTGTGCTCCCCCATAGTATATAGACCCCTGTGCTCCCCAGTAGTATATAGTCCCCTGTGCTTCCCCATAGTATATAGCTCCCCTGTGCTCCCCCATAGTATATAGCCCCCTGTGCTCCCCCATAGTATATAACTTCCCTGTGCTCCCCCATAGTATATAGCTCCCTGTGCTCCCCCATAGTATATAGCTCCTCTGTGCTCCCCCATAGTATATAGCCCCCTGTGCTCCCCAATAGTATATAGCCCCCTGTGCTCCCCCATAGTATATAGCCCCACTGTGCTCCCCATAATATATAGCTCCCCTGTGCTCCCCCATAGTATATAGCTCCCCCATAGTATATAGCTCCCCTTTGCTCCCCGATAGTATATAGCTCCCCTTTGCTCCCCCATAGTATATCGCTCCCCTGTGCTCCCCCATAGTATATAGCTCCCCTGTGCTCCCCCATAGTATATAGCTCCCCTGTGCTCCCCCATAGTATATAGCTCCCCTGTGCTCCCCCATAGTATATAGCTCCCCTGTGCTCCCCAGTAGTATATAGCCCCCTGTGCTCCCCCATAGTATATAGCTCCCCTGTGCTCCCCAGTAGTATATAGCCCCCTGTGCTCCCCCATAGTATATAGCTCCCCTGTGCTCCCCAGTAGTATATAGCTCCCCTGTGCTCCCCAGTAGTATATAGCTCCCCTGTGCTCCCCCATAGTATATAGCCCCCTGTGCTCCCCCATAGTATATAGCTCCCCTGTGCTCCCCCATAGTATATAGCCCCCTGTGCTCCCCCATAGTGTATATAGCCCCTGTGCTCCCCCATAGTATATAGCTCCCCTGTGCTCCCCAGTAGTATATAGCCCCCTGTGCTCCCCCATAGTATATAGCTCCCTTGTGCTCCCCCATAGTATATAGCCCCCTGTGCTCCCCAGTAGTATATAGCCCCCTGTGCTCCCCCATAGTATATAGCCCCCTGTGCTCCCCAGTAGTATATAGCTCCCCTGTGCTCCCCAGTAGTATATAGCCCCCTGTGCTCCCCAATAGTGTATATAGCCCCCTGTGCTCCCCCATAGTATATAGCTCCCCTGTGCTCCCCAGTAGTATATAGCCCCCTGTGCTCCCCCATAGTGTATATAGCCCCCTGTGCTCCCCCATAGTGTATATAGCCCCCTGTGCCCCCCCATAGTATATAGCCCCCTGTGCTCCCCCATAGTATATAGCTCCCCTGTGCTCCCCCATAGTATATATCTCCCCTGTGCTCCCCAGTAGTATATAGCCCCCTGTGCTCCCCCATAGTATATAGCTCCCCTGTGCTCCCCAGTAGTATATAGCCCCCTGTGCTCCCCCATAGTATATAGCTCCCCTGTGCTCCCCCATAGTATATAGCTCCCCTGTGCTCCCCAGTAGTATATAGCTCCCCTGTGCTCCCCAGTAGTATATAGCTCCCCTGTGCTCCCCAGTAGTATATAGCTCCCCTGTGCTCCCCCATAGTATATAGCCCCCTGTGCTCCCCCATAGTATATAGCTCCCCTGTGCTCCCCCATAGTATATAGCCCCCTGTGCTCCTCAGTAGTATATAGCCCCCTGTGCTCCCCCGTAGTATATAGCCCCCTGTGCTCCCCCATAGTATATAGCCCCCTGTGCTCCCCCATAGTATATAGCCCCCTGTGCTCCCCAGTAGTATATAGCTCCCCTGTGCTCCCCCATAGTATATAGCTCCCCTGTGCTCCCCAGTAGTATATAGCCCCCTGTGCTCCCCCATAGTGTATATAGCCCCCTGTGCTCCCCCATAGTGTATATAGCCCCCTGTGCCCCCCATAGTATATAGCCCCCTGTGCTCCCCAATAGTATATAGCTCCCCTGTGCTCCCCATAGTATATAGCCCCCTGTGCTCCCCAATAGTATATAGCCCCCTGTGCTCCCCAATATTATATAGCCCCCTGTGCTCCCCCATAGTATATAGCTCCCTGTGCCCCCCATAGTATATAGCCCCCTGTGCTCCCCAATAGTATATGTGCTTACCCCTCCCATATAAAATTGAAAAAAAAAAACACTGTCACTCACCTAGGTCCACGCGTTCCTCTTCTCTTCCCTCTTGTGGCCGCACTTCCTGCGGTCACAAGAGGCTGCACTCTCCTTACACTCGCGCTGGCGCTCCAGTGACGTCGGGCGCTAGAGGGAGAGTGCGGCCTCTTGTGACTGCAGGAAGTGCGGCCACAAGAGTGACTGACAGGGAGGGAGCCAATGGCTCTCTCTCTGTCAGTGTCGCTGCTGCTGCAGCGCTGAAGCGCCGCAGCAGCAGCGGACGGGGGCAGCGGCGGACGGGGGGGCCCTGCAGGGGGCGCCATGGAGGGGTAAGTAGATTACCCATCCATGGCGCTCCCCCCTGACAGGCTGGTGGCCGGAGCCCTGTGCGACCGCATTGGTCGCACATAGCAACGGCCGGCCTGCTCGGGGGGGCCCCTTTAACCAGTGGGCCCGGTGCACGTGCACCATGTGCCCTCTGGTTAAAGCGGCCCTGATTGCACTCCAAGGCTTATATTCTGCTGATCCTGATTTACAGCCTGAGCTATACTCCAGAGCTGCACTCACTTTTCTGCTGGTGGATTCACTGTACAATGTGCTTACATTACTGATTCTAAAGGTGCCCCTACACCTTAGATTAAAATCAACGTACCCACCAACTATGCTGAGTTCAGATGACCATCTTTTACTGTATGACCCTATTGTTCTGGGAGATATAAGTCGCTGCCAAAGCTGTTTGGGTGCAGCTCCTAAGCCCTCCCCATTGAGGGAACATATTGCTGTGCATGGTCAGTGTAATCAGTGTTGATGATCCTGTGTTACAGTCTGTATTATAAATCTCCTGGGAACACCTAGTGTAGATGTTGAGCCTGGTGCAAGGAGATTTCAGCTCTGAAGCCTTAAGAGTATAATAGTCTATAATGGAAGATTAATTTGGACGACATGAACCTAGTCACTCCCACCGCAGACTGCTCTTTGATTGGAAACTCATTAGCCATTAACCTATGGCTCCAATCATCCAGTTGTTTCCGTTGGACTATCTATATAATATGGAATATAAAGCCTCTATACATATCTACTGAAACATTCTTCCAGAAAAGGCAGCTATTTTTCATCTGTCTTATTAATTGTACCATATGGCACTCTTCACTGGTGGCACGGATTACACATGGGAAGTTACTCCAGTAAAGCTCATGGTCTGCAAGTTGCATCATCGATCTCTTGTTTCGGACCGGCATTGGCATTGATTTCTCCCCAGAGACAGAATGTATAATGCATGGAAGGTCTCCAGGGAATTTAATTGTGTGCTGAAGCGCGTATATAATTACCTGCAAAGCTATTACTATGCCTGAATTGTGTGCAAAACAACCAAGCCCAGTGCTGGCCAAGTAACCCTTCCATAGCCACACGACCAGAAAACCTAGGTCCCAAAGTGGAGGATAAGCTCATAAGGGAAACGTGAAGTTGTCTCACCCCCAAACATTTTTGGCTGGGACATACTTCATATAATCTGGGCTTTTTAGTTCATTAAAGGGGTTGTCATGGAATACATTTTTTTTAATGACCAGAAACAGCGTCACTCTTATCTATAATAGACTATGACTAGTATTGCATTTCTTTATTTACAAACTGCCATAAGCAAAAGACAAAGCCCTTTCTACCTTGCTGCAATAGTTATAGAAAACATTTGCTTTATTTTCTACAGCTATAACAACACGGTATAAAGGGCTTTGTTTTTTTTGCCTACGGCAATCGTTTCTGTCATGGGCATGTCGCCTATGAAGATGACCGACGCGTTACAATGGAGCTGCTTAGCGCCAAAATAACCAGGAGGCTACCAGATAGATGAACAACAGTTCAGCAAACCCTACTGTATATTGGGCTCCGGAGCAGGCAGATTGTCACTGCACCTTGGCTAATATAGTTGCATCCACTTTTTGCCAGCAGTACCCATACGTGGACCTACTTTTCCTTCTCTGGCCAATCACAGGACAGCATCTCCTCTCTACTCTGCTGCAATGTAATGCTGGATAATGTGTGTAGAAAATGAGGAGCACTCACCGGTTATAGTGACCTAAAAAACTTTATTCTGGGCTCATGTGATATGGAAGTAAGCCAAGAATAAAAGTAGTTTTTTGGTCACTATAATCAGTAAGAGCCCTCTCATTCTCTACACACACTGTCTCTTGGAAATATTACTGTTTTTCTAGAGAGTGAGCACCCTGAAAAGATTTGAAATACCTCTTTAAAGGGGTACTCCAGCGTGGGGGCTATTTTTTGATCTGGCCGGGGAGGAGATGGCTGAGAGAAAAGACGTCCACTCACCTCCCCGGTTCTAGCGGTGGGTCCCGTATCGCGGCGCTTCGGTCCCCGGTTCCCGGCTGCTTCCTGGTGTCTGATGCGGGCTCGTGACGTGACATCTCAAGTCTGCTCAGCCAGTCAGTGACAGAGGTGGGATCTGTTTCACATCTCGAGCCCGCGTCAGCGCTCCTGCACCTTCTCCCTATGCATCTGCCCGTCCTCCCTCAGATACCTGTAGCTGATACACAGCGCAGGAGAAGGACCGGGCGGCGGGGTGAGCGCTGAGGTGCAGCAAGGACAGCCTCCGTGCCCCACTGTGCCTCAGCGCTCACCCCGCTGCCCGTTCCTTCTCCTGCGCTGTGTATCAGCTACAGGTATCTGAGGGAGGACGGGCAGATGCATAGGGAGAAGGTGCAGGAGAGCTCACTGCACTGCGACTGGGCGGCGAGTGAGCACTCGCCGCTCCTACAAGGGACCGGGGCGGCTCGGAGGACAGGTGGCTAGATGGGGAGGAGCAGGAGCGCTCACCCCCCCAGAGCGAGCGGCGGGTGAGAGCTATTGCAAGGGATCGGGCGGCTCAGACGAAGGGCGGTTAGAGGGGGAGGTGCAGGAGCGCTCACCCCGCCAGGACGGAGCGGCTGGGTGAACTCAGAGTTAGTTGGGGGAGCCCTCACCCCACTGCCTGGTACTGGGCAGCAGGTGTAATAGGACGGAAACAGGCAGCGGGATGGGATGGAGGGAGGGAGGGGGTACATTAGATCACTGGGCAGCACAGGCAGGCAGCAGGCACTGATTCATCTACACATAGATGCATGCACGCGCCCCCTGCTGGACCCCGCCGGAAAATATACTTTGAGGCATGACGTCACATTTATTTAGAGGAATTGAGCCTGCCTGATCTTCTCAATTGAGGGAAATAGCACTATGTGTGCATTTCCCATAATTTGTGTATATTAGGGATTTGCCTAACTTTCCATATGTAATGACATATTTAAAAATACATTTTGCCCGGAGTACCCCTTTAAGGTCTCATTTTTAGAAAATGAAGAGATTTACAAATCAGGCTATTACATGGAAGGTTTGAAATGACAGTGACCGTGCTGTGAAAATGTATTACACAGGAAGTGGATTTTTTTTATCTGCAGTATAACTATTTCTGTTTGTTGCTCATTTTACTTTGGGACTCACTGAGGAATATCTGCAGAAAACCCAACTGTTGCAGGTTTTGTGCAGGTCTGGAAAAGAAAACCTCTTTGCTCAAACTTTAAAGGGTATTATTATTATTATAGTCTTGCACATAGGAGACAGTATTATAATAGTTATATTCTTGTACATGGGAGCAGTATTATAGTAGTTATGTAAAACACGACATGGAGAAAGAGGAGCAGCCGCACATCCCACATATGGCTGACACTAGTGCCGCTAGGCCTATTTTAAAAACCGTCAGGGTGTCGGTATATAATTTGATCAAACCATAATAGCCTTGTGTACCACGTGCAGGTCCCCTGGTTCACACGGATCCCTACGCCAACTCACCGCTGTGTCGGTCAGCGACCGCCACCCCCACAAAGCGTGCACGTGCAGGGAAGGGAGGCTATGGAATGGCCCTGCAACCCCAATGTCACAGGACCAAACCCGGCACCACTGGGGGGGAAGGCTGCCCCCAAACAAAACAAGTATGAATGTGGTATTGCACTCACCAATGCTGCTGCAAACAGAATGGGAAAGACATAAGGTACTGACATGTGAGCACAGGTATATCCTGCCAATCTGGGTCATGTGGGTCTTAAGGGGGAGTGCCAGCTGCTCAGAAAAGGGAGAACTGTAAAACAACGCGTACCTCCTATCCTTCCCATTCTACCTGCTGGAGTGTGGTGAGTGTTTTAGCCCTTGTTCACACTTGTGTTGTTTGTTGACAGCTTTCTCCGCTGGCGGTGCCTGCTGGGATTTACGGGGGCCTCTGGGTATTGGTCCTGTGACAGTGGGGTTGCAGGGCCGTTCTATGGCCTCCCTTCCCTGGTTGTGCATGCCTTGCGGGGATGGCGGTCGCTGACTGACACGGTGGTGAGTTAGTGTAGGGACCCATGTGAGCCAGGAGACCTGCATGCTGGTACATGGAGCAATATGGTTTGATCAAATTTATACCAACATCCTGGAATTGGTTTTTAAATGTAGCTGAGAGGCATTAGTATCAGCTATAGGTGTGAGGTGCAGCGCTATTTTCTCTTCTTGTCTGTATTTTACATTTCTCCCTTTTCTCAGTGTTTGCACCCCTCCTGGTAATACCCACATGATTACAATTAGCAGGAGACACCTGTGCACACATGACTTGTACCTCCTATCCTTCCCATTCTACCTGCTGGAGTGTGGTGAGTGCTTTAGACCTTGTTCACACTTGTGTTGTTTGGTGACAGCTTTCTCTGCCGGTGGTGCCTGCTGGGATTTACAGGGCCCTCTGGGTATTGGTCCTGTGACAATGGGGTTGCAGGGCCGTTCTATGGCCTCCCTTCCCTGGTTGTGCATGCCTTGCGGGGATAGCGGTCGCTGACTGACACGGTGGTGAGTTAGTGTAGGGACCCATGTGAGCCAGGAGACCTGCATGCTGGTACATGGAGCAATATGGTTTGATCAAATTTATACCAACATCCTGGAGTTGGTTTTTAAATGTAGCTGAGAGGCATTAGTATCAGCTATAGGTGTGAGGTGCAGCGCTATTTTCTCTTCTTGTCCGTATTTTACATTTCTCCCTTTTCTCAGTGTTTGCACCCCTCCTGGTAATACCCACATGATTACAATTAGCAGGAGACACCTGTGCACACATGACTTGTACCTCCTATTCTTCCCATTCTACCTGCTGGAGTGTGGTGAGTGCTTTAGACCTTGTTCACACTTGTGTTGTTTGGTGACAGCTTTCTCCGCCGGTGGTGCCTGCTGGGATTTACAGGGGCCTCTGGGTATTGGTCCTGTGACAATGGGGTTGCAGGGCCGTTCTATGGCCTCCCTTCCCTGGTTGTGCATGCCGTATTATAGTAGTTATATTCTTGTACATAGGGAGCAGTATTATAGTAGTTATATTCTTGTATATAGGGGGCAGTGTTATAGTAGTTATATTCTTGTATATAGGGGGGCAGTGTTATAGTAGTTATATTCTTGTACATAGGGGCAGTATTATAGTAGTTATATAAGCACAAGCAAATAGATGTGTTGGCACTATCAGTAACCCGTGATTTGTATGGAGCTTTTTGTGTATTCAGGTTAAGTGACCTTGTGAGATGAGGAGCGTTGTAGTCTTTGTTGACTGAGTAGTCTCAGTGACATTCATGCATCACAGTGGTGCTCAGCGTAAATGAGAAAGCAATTCATTTAATCAGCACAAGCCATTGAGGAAGTAAAGACCAGCGGCACTCACCGGGTTGATGCAGTGATGATGATTTATTGGTAAGATGTCATCTTGCAGATAAGCTCAGGGCAGGGGGAGACAGGTCCGGAGGTGCTGTGCCACGGTGCACAGCACCTCCGGACCTGTCTCCCCCTGCCCTGAGCTTATCTGCAAGATGACATCTTACCAATAAATCATCATCACTGCATCAACCCGGTGAGTGCCGCTGGTCTTTACTTCCCCAATGGCTTGTGCTGATTATAGTAGTTATATTCTTCTACATAGGAGCAGTATTAGGCTAAGTGCACACTTAGTATCAGACCGTCCGGGTCACGGAACGGGGGCATCCCGCATCAGAACTCCCCACTGCACACTGTGGAGCGTGCGGCCATTCACTCCACTGTGTGCACTGTGTTCAATGAATAGCAGCCCCAGAAAACTGACATGTCAGCTTCTCACGGCGCCGCTAGGGATCCCGGCCAGAGTGTATACCATGTTTATACACTCCGGACGGGATTCCCCCGGCCTGCAGCACAACTTAAGTTCCATACAAATCACGGCCGTTGCAACAACGGAACTTACTTTGTGTGAACATGACCTTATAGTGGTTATATTCTTGTATATAGGGAGCAGTATTATAGTAGTTATATTCATGTACATAGGGGAAAGTATTATATTACAGTAATACCTTGGTTTAAGAGTAACTTGAATTGAGAGTGTTTTGCAAGAAGAGCTCACAGTTTTTCAAAATTGTAACTTGGTTTAGGAGCATTGCTTTGGTTTAAGAGCTCCCAGTACTGGTCGGCAGGAGGAGTGGGGCAGCAGCATGGTCTGCATAGCGGGGTCTACAGCACTGTACTCTGACCCAGGAAGTCTCCCTCACCTTCTTAATCATGGCAGATCCACTTCAGGCTGGGGCTTACATCAGGGGACAGGACTGTGAAGGTAATCTCTTCATAGCTATAACCCTTCTCTCCCAGGACAGAGAGCACTGGATTATGTGCCCACATCTGCCCTGCTCATTCCTTCATGCCCCCTGGAGTCTCTGTCCGCCCTTGTGTCTCCCATCCTCTCCATTACTATACAGCAACTTAAAATGTGACATATTCAGCTGTTTCACATTGCTTGTTTCATTTGTTTTACATGTTATTCAGAATTTTAAAAAAATCATTAATTTTGGGGTGTGGAACCAATTGTCTGCAATTCAATTATTTATTATGGTAAAATTTGCTTTGGTTTAAGAGTGATTTGGATTACAAGCGCGGTCCCAGAACAAATTATGCTTGTAATCCAAGCCACCACTGTAGTTATAGTCTTGTACATAGGAGGCAGTATTATAGTAGTTATATTCTTGTACACAGGAGGCAGTAGTATAGTAGTTATATTCTTGCATATAGGAGCAGTATTATAGTAGTTATATTCTTGTACATAGAAGGCAGTATATAGTAGTTATATTCTTGTACACAGGAGGCAGTATTATAGTAGTTATATTCTTGTACATAGAAGGCAGTATTTTAGTTATTGTAGTCTTTCATATAGAAGACAGTATTATAATAGTTATATTCTTAGCCAAGTTTCTCCCAGTGGGAAGTGAATACGTAATTTGTGCTTCCTTCTGATGGGCGATCCATTTAAAATAGAAAACAGAGTAGTTAGCAAAATCAGTTTTACAATCTCCTTATTGTGTAATTTAGGAATATTGCTGGTTTTAATATAATCTGAGAACGGATTTGTCCAATTTCCCCTGTCCTACGCCTGCAGCCTCCCAGGGTTCATTGTCCTTGTTGTAGTTCTTGTGTATGCACACCAGGCTACCTGCCACTAAATGACAGCTGGAAATGCTGATGTGACTGTTCCTATGATTTCCAGCTGTTATAATTTCAGCCTTTCCTGTTTGTAGCAATGGACGGATGAGCTGAGGCGTTCCCATATAATTCCTGCAATAAACTGCAGTGTCTCCAAGATGATGGCTTGGGGCTGACAACCTTCCCTGTTCCTCTTACTGCTCGAGTAAAAGATCAGCTTTGTAGTGCTGTAATCTATAACAACCTTTCAAGGTCATTGTGATTGCTTCATTGCCACCTAAGTGTGCGTGCCACCACTGAGAAGATGATGGAGCCTAAGAAAGTAGGTAAAAGGTTATACTAGCAAAATAGGCCTGTGGTATGTGAGCAGCTGATCCGACTCTCCACCAAGGCTTACACAAGGCCACAATACATCATCTCATTGTCATATACATCTAAAGGCACCCTGCTTTCCTTGTTAATCCAGGGTTAAATAAACACCACTGACTAAATGCATTGTGGGAATTTACAAAACTTCCAACATACATCAAAGAGCCCTTAAAGTCAGAAACATCCCCTACAGATCTACATAGATGATTCCTCCCCATATGTTACATTGCTACAAGTTCATTTCAGCTATTGCATAGTAATATCTGTCCCTGGGAATGTTGGGTAGCAATCACTAGGACCCAATATGGTGAGTTATCACCCAGCTTTCTCATAATTTTGTAGATTTGCAACAGCTGGAGTGTCAAGGTTAGCTATCACTGAAGTAGGTGAAGCCCTGATGCTGCTCCCACCAGACTGTCCCTGCCTTTTGGGGAACCCGACTCCTTAAAGGGGTTATCCAGCAAAAATCTTTTTTTATCAAATCAACTGATATCAGAAGGTTATATAGATTTGTAATTTACTTCTATTAAAAAATCTCAGGTCTTCCCATACTTATAAGCTGTTGTATGTCCTGCAGGAAATGTTTTATTTTCAGTCTGACACAGTGCTCTCTGCTGACATCTCTGGCCGAGACAGGAACTTTCTATAAATCCCCATTGAAAACCTTTCCTGCTTTGGAGAGTTCCTGTCTCGGCCAGATATATCAGCAGAAAGCACTGCGTCAGACTGAAAATAAAACAACATTTCCTGCAGAACATACAGCAGCTGATAAGATTGGGCAGACTTGAGATTTTTTAATAGAAGTAAATTACAAATCTATATAACTTTCTGACACCAGTTGATTTGAAAGAAAGGTCATCCCCAACCTAAAGACCGCAACTGCTCTGAATACAGTGCAAACACAAGACACAGACAAGACAAATGAAATACACAATAATAGGTCAGCAACCAAGGTCAACAACTATCGGGTGATAAAGTACAAAGTCAGTGGTCAGAGGGATAGTCAGGAGTACAAGAGCCAAGGTCTAGTAACAAGGTATCAGGAAAAGTAACTAGCAAGACATAGCTAGCATAGTCACTCCAAATGAAGGCTATAGCAGGCAACTACAACATGGAGGGGGTAGCACTTACATAGGGGCTGAAGTCCCATCCCCTGAACGAGATTGAAGCAGGGACTCCAGCCCCTTCTCCAGAACCAAATCTGACTGGCAGGAAAAACCTGTCCATCATGAATGAAGTGCAAGGTGATAAATGGCTCAGGACGTGCGCTGCAGCTGTCGCCGGCTCCTGACAGTCTTCCTTCATAATTCAGTGAGATGTTGTCTGCTATGCCACTGCCTAGGTAGATCTGTTGTTCAAGACCCTGCATGAATACTGCAAAAAGATTTTGTCGCTATGATGATAGAAATAATGTAAATACATGTAACAAGATATTCAGAGACACACCTCTAAATCAATAAATTCAGCTTTTTTTATTTAGTCCCATTGCCACAGGTCTATGAAATCTAAATTTCTCCAATGCAGTCTGCCTTAACAAACATTTATGAAAGAATGGGTCGTTGTAGAGAGCTCAGCGTGGTACTGTAATAGGACGCCACCACAGCAATTTATTCTATCCTAGATGTTCTATGATGAACTGTGAGTACCAGAGCCACCACAACAACCCAGCCACAAAGTGGAGATCACATAATATGGCATAGTAGGGTCATCAAGCTCATTGACTCATTATCTGCTTACCCTGTGCAAACCACGTTTGGCATTGCAACCAACACAAAACCTGTGCCCCACCAGGCGCTTCATGGCATTGGTTTCCACAGCCCGAGAACCAAGCCCAATGCCAAGTGTTGTATGAGCTGCACTCTGGAGCAGTGGAAACGTGTTCTGTGACTGTGCCCCAATACAGACAACAAGGTTGGTTGAATTTGATGCGGAAGAACTTGACTGCCCTGCACAGACCCCTGACCTCAACCCCATTTACCACTTTTCAGATTAACTAGAATGGAGGTCAGTGTCTGACCTCACAAATGCTATTTTGAATGAACGGCTGATAATTCCCACAGACACCTTCAAATTCTTGTAGTAAGTCTTCCAAGAGGAGTGGAAACTGTTATACCTGCTAAGGGGTGAGAAACTCCATCCTCCACGCCTTTAGAAGTGGATGTCCTAAAATCTCCAGTAGATTGTAACGTGTAGTTGTCCCTGTACTTTTGTCTATATAGTGTGCAGTGTCGGACTGGGGTACCTTGGGCCCACCAGGGAATTTAATTCTTGGGGCCCACACTACTTACACCAGATATAACCAGCGTCAACCCTTTCACATTACTATAGCGACTTGTGTATGTGTCAAGTGTTGGACTAAGACACCTGGGGCCTGCCAGAGGAAATTATCCTGGGGCCCACCAATAAAGAACCAGTGAGAAATGACATGTCAGTCAGTGTTACTGCAAGTTCTGAGCTGGGGGCCGACCGGAGAATCCTCTGGTCCTCTAGTGGGCCAGTCCGACACTGTATGTGACCAGCAATGCTAGCTCACTGCTAGTAACTTGTCACTCACTCTATGCAAACAGCATAATGTGCCACATAAGTATCTTGAAAGGAGAAGTCCCATGAAACTAACAAATCTCAGGCAGGCAGGAGGGTGTGGGAATATAATAATTAAAGTATATATACCCGTCCTGGTGCCCTCGTAGCACTTCCTTAACCCCTTAAGGACCAAGCCCTCCTCATGTTTAAAAGGCCATAGCTCTTGCATTTTGTCACCTACATTTTTTCACCTATTTTTTACATAAAATATGCTGTGAAATCCGTGTGCGCCCGCATCCCAATTCACCATAGCACACAATGCAGAGTTTGGCCGGAGCTGCACTTTCCATTGGGTATCCTGTGGATTTTGCAGGGGGGGAGCTACCTAGGCCATACCTGGATGTATGTGTGTGGGGGTGCAATACTTTACCTTGCCCCTGATGCTGCCCACACACACAAGAGCCACTGAGTTGTGTATATACACTATGATGTATATTTATGGTGGTGTCCATGTTGTAATAATGTGCTACCTTTTGACCTTGCAGCCTTGCAGATATAGGTATAAGCCATGAGAGTGCCCCTTTAATCCAGGGATACGCACATACATGCTCCATCCTACTTGCGCTTATTGTGCAGGTGATAGATCTGTGTAGCAGGCAGATGTCCAGCTCTATCACTTTGCAATATGTGACGGATCCCCAATTCCCAAGAATAAGTACTAAGTAATAAGTACACAAAATAAAGACGCAACACATTGCAATCAGGTGTCAAAGGGTGCCAATTTAATTTAAAATTACATAACACTGAAAATGGCAGACCCCCGACTCACGAAGAATCACTCTCCAGCACTCAGGCGAGGAAAAACCCCCGGTGGGGGAAACCTCGAGGGAGGGAGTTGCCCCTCCTCTGGGCTTAGAGGGTAATACCATACTATAAATATAATATAGTGGATCTGAGAGAGATCTGGCTGAAATATGTCACCTTATTGATGGCTAGACAGGCGGATGTATCTCTTCTAGGTGTAGACTCCATGAAGGCGTAGTCTAAAGCAGACCACCCCTTTTCCTCTGCTAGAACCTCCAAATTACATCAAAGGTAGGGGGCAGTAAAGTAGTCAAGCTTAAGGTCCTCTGGCGCATCCAAGATGGCACTGATCAGGGTGCGGTGCATTGCTTTATGGAACCTTCGTTATGACATAAGCGCTTGTCATCACGGTTGCCATGGTTACTGCAGGTAAACACATCTAAAGCATTAACCCATTAATGACTGGCAATGCACTTTACTGCAGAGGTCATTAAACTCACTTGTGACCAAGCAAACAGCTTATGGTTATGCCACATTAAGAACACTAAATAATATGGTTTGATGTGGCCCATAGCAACCAATCACAGCTCAGTATTAATTTTATAAGAGCTTGTTAAGATATGAAAGGTGAACAGTGATTGGTTGCTATGGGCGAATCAGACCAGGTTTTGTCTGTGGCAGTATGATAAAGCTGCTCCATTGCTGTAAAGTTTATGATGATGATGATGACTAAAAACACATGCAACAAGCTTCCCCATAATGCTTTGCAGTCAGCCCTTCCTCCATATCTCCCATCTTTTTGGAGGGACACTTGTGGTTCACAGAAATGTCTATACACTACAATTCCCAGCATTTCCGGTCACTCAGTTTAGAATCCACTGGTATACAGATCTGATGTAATTGTATGTGGAAGGGGCAGCCAAAGAGTATTATACATCAAGCTGCTGAAATGAATAGAGAAGAAAGGGGATCCCTACCCGGAAATCCTCCAGAGTAAAGACAAGCAGTATGGGTGCCATGTAAAACATTTCCCAGGCTTTCATAGGAAATCAGTGATCACCCGATTAGTTGATCACTGGAAAACGGAACTGACTGCACTAAAGGGGTTGTCAAGTTGTTTAAAAGTAAAATAGTCCACAGTATTAATGGGGTACTCCACAAAAAAAAAATTATTAAAAAAACCTGGTGCCAGAAATTTGTAATTTCAAGTGGTGTATTCTTTCCACTGACACAGGGGACTCTGCTGCCACCTCTGTCCATGTCAGGAACTGTTCAAAGTAAGTTCCTGACATGGACAGAGGTAGCAGCATAGAGCAATGTGTCACACTGGAAAGAATACACCACTTTCTGCAAGACATACAGCTGCTGATAAGTACTGGAAGGCTTGAGGGTTTTTAATAGTAGTAAATTACAAATCTGTACAACTTTCGGACACCAGTTGATTTTAAATAAATTTTTTTAGCTTGTTATCTCCTATCCTATGGATTTTAGCGGGAGCACCGGCCCAGCTAGACTGAGGTACCTTGGGCCCACCTGGGAATTAGATTTTTGGGCCCACCTTACTTACACCATATATACCAAGCACCAAACCTTTCACATTACTATAGCAACTTTGCACAGAGCTGTGTATGCGACCAGCGATGCCAGCTCACTACTAGTAACTTGTCAGTCACTCTATGCAAACAGCATAATGTTCCACTTAGGTTTCTTGAAAGGAGAAGTCCCATGAAACTAACATATCTCAGGTAGGTAGGTAGGGGGGTGCAGGAACATAATAAAGAAAATATAGTTACCTGTCCCTATGCCCCCGAAGATCTCCCTTAATGATATCCAATAGCCACCGGCCTCCTGCAGTTCCTCCCGCTGCAACATCACATACTGGGCTGATGGATCGCTCGCTCAGCCAATCACTAACTGAATCTGGTTGAAAATTACTGAAAATGACCTTCAGCGGCTGTGGGAGAGAGAGCAGTGCAGGGGCACAGGGACTGGTAAGTATAGTTTCTTTATTATCTTCCCGCACTCCCCTGCCTACCTGTTATTTGTTATGAGACTTCTGTCAGCTGTAATGGGTGTTCCAAACTGCTGACACTGTTAGATGCTGTTAGGTCAAGAAGACACATGGTACCTTAAATATATTTGTATGTGCTTGTATAGCATAGAATATGTTTTGATTCCCTAGTAAAAAGAGTCAGACAGGGAGGCCCACCTCCTGCCAGGGGCCCACCAAGGGGTAGGGCCCACCAGGGGATTCCCCTGCTCCCCTGTGGGCCAGTCCGAGCCTGATAGTGTACTCTTATGTGTCCTCCTAATGGTTAGGCTAGGTTCACACTATGGAAAAACAATGGCCTTATTTCATAACAATAGCAGTTATTTTAGAAATTGCAGCCATTGTATGCACAATAACGGCCGTTGTATGCACAGTGGCCATTGTTATTACATAGTGTGAACCTAGCCTTAAAGTGACACTGTCACCCCCTATTTGCATTATGACTGCTCTCCACAGGTGTAAAGGGTAAATGTTACAGCTTTCATCACTTATTTTATATCAAACCTCATGGTGCTTGTTCTGGTAAAAAGTCGTTTTTATCACCTGTGGATTGGTATATGTGGGCAGAGCGATGTGGCACATAGGCCGTGAGGCCCCGCCCACATATACCAATCCACAGGTGATAAAAGCGACTGTTTACCAGAACAAGCTCCAGAACAAGCTTGAGGTATAATATAAAATAAGTAATGAAAGCTGGATTCAATCTCCCTGACCTTCCTCGCTATCCTGGGAACCTGGCCCTGTGAGGTATAAACCTAGCAGACACTGCTGCTGCATTGATGATACATGAGGAGATTCCTATGATTTATAACAAACCTGCCATTTAGAGACAGAATTGACGTTAGGGAAACCAGCAACCGTATCCTACACCGACAGTGACAAATAGAGACTTTAAAATGAGGAAGTTCCACCCTGCACAGCATTCTGGGATGCTATTTTCTGGGACAATGTGTCTGTAATATTATCATAAGGAGTCATATGAGAGATGAACCAAATGTCAGCAGGGAGAATGAGGGCAGATATGAGTAGTATGTCCTAGATTGTAGTCATATAGCTCCGTCTCTACCCCACAGTTATTCTAGCAGGCTATAACATCATACCCACCTCTAGTGCCCTTTAAAGCTCTGTCCTGGATTCTGAACATTTATACAACTGGCACAGTATTTATACAGTAGGGGGCTATGTTCACACTACACGTATTTGACCGGCCGTTTCGTGACTCCGGTCAGGTCACGGAACGGCCGGTCTCATCCCGGATCATCACGGCCGGTTCCTAAGTACCGGCTGGATGATCTTTCAGCGCGCGCCCGCTTTAGAGCTTCCCATAGCACAGAGTGAAGCAAGCGGCCGGAGCGGCTCGTTCACTGTGTGAACTGACAGGTCCTTCTGCGGGCGGAATTCATTGAATTCTGTCCGCAAATAATGGCCCTGTCAGTTGTTTGCGGCGCCGTATGGGAACCGGCCGGAGTGTATACGATGTGTGTACGCTCCAGCCGGGATCCCATAGCAAATAATGCTATATTCCACCCCGCAAATCTACGGCTGTAGTTCTGCGGCGAGAACTACGGCCGTAGATTTACGTAGTGTGAACATAGCCTATAGATGCATTTAGAATCCATGTATGCCTAAAATACAGTAGAAATTTAATAAATTCACAGTTTTTATTGGATTTGGATTTGTTTCCAAGTGTCTCATAGACCTTAGTATGAGATATAGCAGCAGGAGATAGAGTGGGGGTACAGTCAGCTGTGTATAGCAATGTATTTATTTGCCTTTGATGAAGGCTGCCTAAAAAGATGTGTGGGTTAGCAGTCGCTGACCGACACAGTGTTGGTTTAGTGTAGGGACACGTGGGCCAGGGGACCTGCACGTGGTACATAAGGCAATATGGTTTCGATCAAATTATATACCAACATTCTGGTGTTGGGTTTTAAATGTAGCTGAGAGGCATTGGTGTCAGCCATAGGTGTGATGTGCAACAGCTTCTTTTTCTCTAGTTTTGTATTTGAGTAGTTATATTCTTGTACATAGGGGCAGTATTATAGTAGTTATATTCTTGTACATAGGGCGCAGTATTATAGTAGTTATATTCTTGTACATAGGGGGCAGTATTATAGTAGCTATATTCTTGTACATAGGGGGCAGTATTATACCAGTTATAGTCTTGTACATAGGAGCAGTATTATAGTAGTTATATTCTTGTACATAGGGAGCAGTATTATAATAGTTATAAGTCTTGTACATAGGAGCAGTATTATAGTAGTTATATTCTATTGCATAGAGGACAGTATTATATTAGATATATTCTTGTACATAAGGGACAGTATTATAGTAGTTATGGGCAAAAAGACAGATGGCCGGCACTGCAATGAAATAAAAATGAGTGGTGCAATCAAGACTAGCAGAGACAATCCGCTAACAGTGTGTAGGACTAGGCTAGTGGAGGTACTCCTTGCCAGCAAACAGAGAAACCAAATCAGAGTACGGAGTAAACAGAGGCGGTCACTCACCACAGGTAAGCCGATGAAGTCTTTATTGTATCCACACTGCAAACTTGAGCAAGGAAGGGGGACAGCATTATATTAGATATATATGCTTGTACATAGGGGGCAGTATTATAGTAGTTATATTCTTGTACATAGGGGGCAGTATTATAGTAGTTATATTCTTGTACATAGGGGCAGTATTATAGTAGTTATATTCTTATACCTAGGAGACAGTATTATAGTGGCAATATTCTTAAACTTTGGAGGCAGTATTATAGTAGTTATGCTGAATTATGTTCATAGGAGCTGTAAAATGTTATATTCGTGTACACAGGGGCTATACTACTGTATAGATCTTTTTATTGACTTTTGTCAGAATAACAAAATCATTATTCAACAATGTATAGAATAATTGACTGATTCCATACATGAATTCTACAACACAGAAACAGAATGTCTTCCACCCCCACCCCTCCCAGTCCCTGTGTGCATCATGTTTATAAACAACATCAATATAAAGATATGGGGCGGATTATTAAAGGGATCTGCTCTGTGTTTGCCGAGGGGGCAGGAAGGGGGGCATGGCTGTGTGCTGGAGAGGGACCAGCCATAAATCCCCCTTTATGTTCAAAACTGGAAATAAAATAATTTGATAATATCAGTAAAAAAATATCAGTTAAAAAAAAATTTGACTTTACTTTTCCTCCAGTATGTTATCATAGATTGAATCAATAAAAAAGGAATGGTGCTGGAAAATACTTTTCCTTGCAACTACTACCCAAACCTATAAGACAGATTTTACCCTCCTGGCGAATAGTAAATCGGAATCTGGCAGTATATTAAATAAGGTCCATTCTGGAGTTAGAGTGAAAATCATGTTATTTGCAGAATACAAATATATGTGCAGACGTACTCCAATATATTCTGTATTCCTAGACACTCCTATAAATACATGAGTATTTGGTACACCATACTTAAAGCAAGAATAAAGGGATAAAGCAATTGATAGCCTATCCGGTCAGTTGTTTGGCGCCCAAACTGAGCCAGGTAGTAGTTGGCCCTGTTCTCTGTGCATCGGCGGTGCCTCAGCTCATCAGCTAAAGGGACTAGCTGCTTCAGATATAACCTCCTTAATGTGTTTGAAATAGCAATACATGCAACTTACTAATATAAACTTACTAAAATCACAAGTTGACTGGTGATCTCTTACACTGTGAAGAGCTGTGCCAGCATTGTTAATGTTTTTTCTACGGATCGCAGGGCACTGTTGCCCTAAACGTGCAACATTAGAATTGTGATTCATTTTGTGCGAACTAAGAATTGAGCAGGGATTTGTCCTGTACAGTAAGTCTAGGGCTATATGATGCTAACAGCATAGGGCACCACAAAAAATAAGATTAGGAGCTAGGCCTCCTGTAATATGACACTGAGCTTTGTATTCCTGGCCCCTCTCCTTTACAGCCTAGGGCCGGGTTCACACTACATATGACACCCGCCGTTCTGTGACCCGGGTGTGTCACAGAACAGCCGGTGTCAGTGAAGATCATCCCAGCCGATACTGCAGTACCAGATGGATAATCTTCATTTCTGTTGAATTGGGATGCGGGCGCAGCGGTGTGTGCACCTACATCCCAATTCAACATAGCCACAACTGAGAATGCGGCCAGGGCCGCACTCTCCATTGTGTGACCTGTCAGGCTTGTGCAGCCAATATTCAATGAATTCAAAAAACTGACATGGCAGTTTTTTGTGCGGCCGCTAGGGATCCCGGACGGAGTGTATATTATGTGTATACACTCTAGCCGTGATTGCATAGACGGCAGCACAATATAAGTTTCCTAATAATCACGGCTGTTGCTGCCGATTTGCAACGTTGTGTGAACATGGCCTAGAAGTAAGTGGTTAAAAGCAGAAGTAAGCCCTGTAACCAGCAAATTTTAAGTGAGTGGCAAGGCATTAAGTCTAAAAAGGAGAAGGGAGTCCTTCCTATTGACAGGTGTTCCTGCTTTTGTCTAAATCATAACTGACCTTTAAATCTGAATCAAATCTGCCAGTTCAAGCAAACTGTCCCAAAATTTAAATCTACATGTCTCTGGTCAGCAGGTATCTGTACCTGTATAATGTATGCAAAGTGCCTCTAAAAAAATGAAAGTGGTGTCCCGGTATTTCTTTTTTCACTGCATAAAATTAAAAGTTTTAATTGTAAAACCTGACCAAATATTCTATAATGTGTCTGTGTTATATGTGTAATATTCTAAGATGGGGATCAAGAGGTATATTAACCCCTTAAGGTCAAAGCCTATTTTCGTTTTTGCGCTTTTGCTTATTCCATTTTAAGTTTAAAAGTCCATGGCGCTTGCATTTTTTCACCTAGAGACGTATATAAGCGCTTATTTTTTGCGAAACCAATTGTACTTTGCAATGACAGGCATTATTTTTCCATAACATATGCTGCGAAATCGGAAAAAAATCATTTGCGCTGTCAAATTGAAAGAAAAATGAATTTGTTTTGATTTTGGGGAGTTTTGCATTTACGCCGTCCGTCCTATGGTAAAACTGGCTTGTTATACATGTTCCTCAAGTCGTTACGATTACTATGATATATAACATGTATAACTTATATTGTATCGGATGGCCTGTAAAAAATTCAAACCATTGTTAACAAATATACGTTCCTTAAAATCGCTCCATTCCCAGGCTTATAGCGCTTTTATCCTTTGGTTTATGGGGCTGTGTGAGGTGTCAGTTTTTGCGCCATGATGTGTTCTTTCTATCGGTACCTTGATTGCGCATATACGACTTTTTGATCGTTTTTTATTACATTTTTTCTGGATTTGATGCGACCAAAAATGCGCAATTTTGCACTTTGGAATTTTTTTGCGCTGACGCCGTTTACCGTGTGAGATCAGGAATGTGATTAATTAATAGTTCGGGCGATAACGCGCGCGGCGATACTAAATATGTTTATTTATTTATTTATTAATTTATATTTATAAAATGGGAAAAGGGGGGTGATTTGGACTTTTATTAGGGGAGGGGATTTTTTATTAATAAAAACACTTTTTTACTTTTTTTTTTTACTGTAACTAGAAGCCCCCCTGGGGGGCTTGTATATACATAGCACTGATCTCTCTTAGAGATCAATGCTGTGTACAGAGCCGTTTTAATACATTGGTGGGCCCAGTGCACAGCCCTCAAGAGTGGGCCCCCCCCTTCCCTTTTGGCACATTGTATAATGTACTGAATTTGCCCCCACACTGTATCAAGAGCCCCAATACATACAGTAGTTACCTTATAACACTAATTCCACCATACAGTGATTGCATATTACATAAAAACTGCACTAAACAAAACAGAAAGATATCACCAATGATACCATTACATAATACCGCCACATCATGACCCCTAACACTACAACCCTATAACAGAGTGCAGTTACATCCAGTGACTCACCGGGGGCGTCTTCTCCGATCAGAGTCTGTCACCTTTTCTTTTTCTCTCCATCCAGCCTGGGCCACCTTGAAGTCTTCTCCTGGCTGTGAATCTTCTCTCCAGAATCTGCCAGACAAATATTTTAGGCTCCAACACATACAGTAGTTAGGTCCCTTGTACCCCTATACAGTAGTTACACCCCTCTGTACCCCTACATAGTTACACCCCTCTGTGCCTCCATAGTTTTAAGGTGTCCCTGTAGTATATAGACCCTCATGTGCTCCTCCAGTTATATACAGCCCTCCTGTGCACTCCCCCATTAGTATATAGCCCCCCTGTGCACTCTCCCCAGTAGTATATAGCCCCCCCTGTGCTCTCCCACAATAGTATATAGCCCCCCTGTGCTCTCCCACAATAGTATATAGCCCCCCTGTGCTCTCCCACAATAGTATATAGCCCCCCTGTGCTCTCCCACAATAGTATATAGCCCCCCTGTGCTCTCCCCCAATAGTATATAGCCCCCATGTGCTCTCCCACAGTATATAGACCCCTATGCTCTCCCACAACAGTATATAGCCCCCCTGTGCTCTCCCCCAATAGTATATAGCCCCCCTGTGCTCCCCCCAATAGTATATAGCCCCCTGTGCTCTCCCCAATAGTATATAGCCCCCCTGTGCTCTCCATAATATATAGCCCCCCTGTGCTCTCCCCCATAGTATATAGACCCCTGTGCTCTCCCACAATAGTATATAGCCCCCCTGTGCTCTCCCACAATAGTATATAGCCCCCCTGTGCTCTCCCCCAATAGTATATAGCCCCCCTGTTCTCTCCAATAGTATATAGACCCCTATGCTCTCCCACAATAGTATATAGCCCCCTGTGCTCTCCCCCAATAGTATATAGCCCCCCTGTGCTCCCCCCAATAGTATATAGCCCCCTGTGCTCTCCCCAATAGTATATAGCCCCCCTGTGCTCTCCATAATATATAGCCCCCCTGTGCTCTCCCCCATAGTATATAGACCCCTGTGCTCCTCAATAGTATATAGCTCCCTGTGCTCCCCAATAGTATATAGCTCCCCTGTGCTCCCCAATAGTATATAGCCCCCTGTGCTCCCCAATAGTATATAGCTCCCCTGTGCTCCCCAATAGTATATAGCCCCCTGTGCTCCCCAATAGTATATAGCTCCCCAGTGCTCCCCCATAGTATATAGCCCCCTGTGCTCCCCCATGGTATATAGCCCCCTGTGCTCCCCCATAGTATATAGCCCCCTGTGCTCCCCAGTAGTATATAGCCCCCTGTGCTCCCCAGTAGTATATAGCTCCCCTGTGCTCCCCAGTAGTATATAGCTCCCCTGTGCTCCCCCATAGTATATAGCTCCCCTGTGCTCCCCATAGTATATAGACCCCTGTGCTCCCCATAGTATATAGACCCCTGTGCTCCCCAGTAGTATATAGTCCCCTGTGCTCCCCCATAGTATATAGCTCCCCTGTGCTCCCCAGTAGTATATAGCTCCCCTGTGCTCCCACATAGTATATAGCTCCCCTGTGCTCCCCATAGTATATAGCCCCCTGTGCTCTCCCCCATAGTATATAGCTCCCTGTGCTCCCCATAGTATATAGCTCCCCTGTGCTCCCCCATAGTATATAGCTCCCCTGTGCTCCCCATAGTATATAGACCCCTGTGCTCCCCAGTAGTATATAGTCCCCTGTGCTCCCCCATAGTATATAGCTCCCCTGTGCTACCCCATAGTATATAGCCCCCTGTGCTCCCCCATAGTATATAACTCCCCTGTGCTCCCCCATAGTATATAGCTCCCTGTGCTCCCCCATAGTATATAGCTCCTCTGTGCTCCCCCATAGTATATAGCCCCCTGTGCTCCCCAATAGTATATAGCCCCCTGTGCTCCCCCATAGTATATAGCTCCCCTGTGCTCCCCCATAGTATATAGCTCCCCCATAGGATATAGCTCCCCTGTGCTCCCCCATAGTATATAGCTCCCCTGTGCTTCCCCATAGTATATAGCTTCCCTGTGCTCCCCCATAGTATATAGCCCCCTAAGCTCCCCCATTGTATATAGCTCCCTGTGCTCCCCATAGTATATAGCCCCCTGTGCTCCCCCATAGTATATAACTCCCCTGTGCTTCCCAGTAGTATATAGCCCCTTGTGCTCCCCCATAGTATATAGCCCCCTGTGCTCCCCCATAGTATATAGCTCCCCTGTGCTCCCCAGTAGTATATAGCCCCCTGTGCTCCCCAGTAGTATATAGCCCCCTGTGTCCCCCCATAGTATATAGCCCCCTGTGCTCCCCCATAGTATATAGCTCCCCTGTGCTCCCCAGTAGTATATAGCCCCCTGTGCTCCCCAGTAGTATATAGCCCCCTGTGCTCCCCCATAGTATATAGCCCCTTGTGCTCCCCCATAGTATATAGCTCCCCTGTGCTCCCCCATAGTATATAGCTCCCCTGTGCTCCCCCATAGTATATAGCCCCCTGCCCTCCCCTATAGTATATAGCCCCCTGTCCTCCCCCATAGTATATAGCCCCCTGTGTCCCCCCCCCCATAGTATATAGCCCCCTGTGTCCCCTCATAGTATATAGCCCCCTGTCCTCCCCCATAGTATATAGCTCCCCCTCCCATATAACATTGAAAAAAACAAACACTGTTACTCACCTAGGTCCACGCGTTCCTCTTCTCTTCCCTCTTGTGGCCGCACTTCCTGCGGTCACAAGAGGCTGCACTCCCCTTACCCTCGCGCCGACGCTCCAGTGACGTCGGGCGCTAGAGGGAGAGTGCGGCCTCTTGTGACCGCAGGAAGTGCGGCCACAAGAGTGACTGACAGGGAGGGAGCCAATGGCTCTCTCTCTGTCAGTGTCGCTGCTGCTGCAGCGCTGAAGCGCCGCAGCAGCAGCGGGCGGGGGCAGCGGCAAACGCCGGGGGGGCCCTGCAGGGGGCGCCATGGAGGGGTAAGTAGATTACCCATCCATGGTGCTCCCCCCTGACAGGCTGGTGGCCGGAGCCCTGTGCGACCGCATTGGTCGCACATAGCAACGGCCGGCCTGCTCGGGGGGGCCCTTTAACCAGTGGGCCCGATGCACGTGCACCATGTGCCCTCTGGTTAAAGCGGCCCTGGCTGTGTATATACACAGCAAAGATCGATTAGATCGGTCATAGATTACTATGGCCTGCTGCAGGCCATAGCAATCTATTGCCGAGCCGGGATCAGCGTCATTCCGACGCTGAGGCCCGGCACGGGCAGAAGAACGGATCTCCCCCCCCCCCCCCCGCGATCGCATCGCGGGGGGGAGATCCGTCCCACTAGACACCAGGGACGCGAGGTCTGAAGCCTCTAAGTGCAGCTGTCAGGTTTGACAGCTGCACTTAGAGGCTTAATTAGCCGGCGCGGCAACGGGACTCGCGCCGGCTAATAGAGGCACTGCCCGGCTGCACATGTCAGCCGGGATCAGCGCCGTTCAGAGCGGGGTCCCGGCGGGACCCCGCTCTGAACACCCCGAGCGGCACCATGACGTATCAGATATTGTCATGGGTCGTTAAGGGGTTAAATACCCAAGGGGGCAGTATTATAGTAGTTATATCCTTGTACATAGAGGGCAGTATTATAGTAGTTATATTCTTGTACATAGGGGGCAGTATTATAGTAGTTATATGCGCAAGCCAAAAAGACAGAAATGGCTGCACATCGCACCCATGGCTGACACGAAAGCTTATTCAGCTACATTTAAAACCAACATCAGAAGTTAGTATATAATTTGGCCAAACTATATTGCCTCATGTACCACGTGCAGGTCTTCTGATACACATGAGTCCCTAACCAAAAAACATCACTGTGCCGGTCAGCGACCACAATCCCCGCAAAACGTGTGCAAGCAGAGAAGGGGGGCCACGGATTTGCCCTGCAACCCCATTGTCAAAGGACCAGACCCTAAAGGGCCCCCCCGGACCCCGCAGGCGCCACCGGCGGAAAAAGTGGATGCCAAGCAACACAAGTGTGAACAAGCTCTTACCTCTCTCTCCATTCCTCTGCAGGTAGAATGGGATAATACTGGGAGATCCTCCCCTTATGTACACAGGTGCTTCCTGCTAATTTGGATCACATGGTTCTTACAAAGCACGAGTGCTAGCCACAATGAAAAAAGGGACAGAATACATAAAATATGCACAAGCAAAAAAGACAGAAATGGCTGCACATCGCACCCATGGCTGACACGAAAGCTTATTCAGCTACATTTAAAACCAACATCAGAAGTTAGTATATAATTTGGCCAAACTATATTGCCTCATGTACCACGTGCAGGTCTTCTGATACACATGAGTCCCTAACCAAAAAACATCACTGTGCCGGTCAGAGACCACAATTCCCGTAAATGTAGCTGTAGTAGTTTTCTTATACATCAGGGGCAGTATTATAGTACAGTGAAACTCCATCACCTGGTGGGACAGCTGTACTCTCAGTTGCTGTATGGACAATTTCCTCCAGGGCTTAGTATGTATAACAGGAGTACTCTATATGTGATAAATATGGTGGCCATCTACAAAATGTGGTGAGCTCACTGCTGCCTGGTCATCAATAATTAAAGTATCTCCTACCATACTGTGACATCTAACATTACAGAGAGTCTAAAGAGTGTATATAAGAGAGACCTGAAATGTGACCCACACAATGTATATTGGAGGAACATACATGTGTCATGTCTTTTGTAATATCTGAAATGTTATCAAGTAATGTAAAGTAATGTCAATTTCTTTATTTTTTATGATTTTATTGTAAATATATTGTAATAATTTGGTGTAAGTTTTAAATAAAAAGATCATTATAGTACAGTGGTAATTCAGTTCTTAAACTGCTGGGCTCTCAACTTGCTTAGAACTCAAACTGTATTTTTAAGGAAAGTTTGCTTTGGTTCTCAAACTCTTGCTTGATTCTCAAACACTTTTTGGGCCCCCAGTCTTGAAGTACTCGGTATCTGAACATTTTTGCGAGTGTGGATGGTGGGTTGTACCTGGTGAGTTTAGCACTGGTGGGGCTTCACATATAGTACAGTGCTGTATAATATTGCTGGAGTGCATATGCAGTACAGTAAAATTATAATCAGTGCACCACCATCTACCATCCATTACAGTGCTGGGGTGGGGTGGGGGGTGGGCACTATACAGTGAAGGGTGAGTGAGGAGTTAGTGACTACTGTCCTATAATTACTGGTTTTGTTGAATGTTTCTTCTGAAGAATGTATTGTACAGTATAGTGCTGTTCTGTAATGTCCTGTACAGTATAGTGCTGCTCTGTTCTGTACTGTAGGGATTAAACTGAGCACTTTTCAATGTAATATGTGGGTACTGTAGGTAATTATTGGTGGGTGCTGGAACCAATTAAACACATTTACATTATTTCCTATGGGAAGACACTGTTCGGTTCTCAAACTGCCTTCTGGTACGAATTAAGTTTGAGAAATGTGGTACCACTGTAGTTATATTCTTGTACATAAGGAGCAGTACTGTAGTAGTTATATTCTTTTACATAGGAGGCAGTATTATATTAGTTATATTCTTGTACATAGGGGCAGTATTATAGTACTTATATTCTTATACATAGGGAGCAGTACTGTAGTTGTTATATTCCTATACATAGGAGGCTGTATTATAGTAGTTATATTCTTGTACATAGGGGCAGTATTATAGTACTTATATTCTTGTACATAGGAGGCTGTATTATAGTAGTTATATTCTTGTACATAGGAGGCAGTATTATAGTAGATATATTCTTGTACATAGGAGGCTGTATTATAGTAGTTATATTCTTGTACATAGGGGCAGTATTATAGTAGTTATCAAAATGCAATACAGGAGAGAAAAGAGCGCTGCACCTCACACCTATGGCTGACACTAGTGCCTCTCGGCTGCATAAAAAACATCAGAATTTTGTGTATGAATTGATCAAGCCACACTGCCCCATGTACCTCGTGCAGGTATCTGATACACATAGGTCCCTACACTAAGTCCACACTGTGCCGGTCAGTGACCACCACCCCTGCAGGCGTGCTCAGTCAGGGAAGGGAGGCCATGGAACGGCCCTGCGACCCCCATATCACAGGATCAGACCCAAAAATGCCACGCCAGAACCCGGCCAGCACCGCCGGCGGAGAAGGTCGCCCCCAAACAGCACGAGTCTGGATGAGGTATTGCGCTCACCATAGCTACTGCAGATAGAATGGGACAAACAGGAGGGATTAAAAGCATGTGCACTCAGGTGTCTCCTGCTGATTGCAGTCATGTGGGTCTTACCAGGAGGAGTGCAAAACACTAAGAAAGAAAGAAAGCAAAATGCAATACAGGAGAGAAAAGAGCGCTGCACCTCACACCTACAGCTGACACTAGTGCCTCTCGGCTGCATAAAAAACATCAGTTCATACACAAAATTCTGATGTTTTTTATGCAGCCGAGAGGCACTAGTGTCAGCCATAGGTGTGAGGTGCAGGGCTCTTTTCTCTCCTGTATTGCATTATAGTAGTTATATTCTTGTACATAGGAGGCTGTATTATAGTAGTTATATTCTTGTACATAGGGGCAGTATTATAGTAGTTATCCACAACATGGAGAGAGAGGAGCGGCCGCACATCCCACATATGGCTAACACTAGTGCCGCTAGGCCTATTTTAAAAACCGTCAGGGTGTCGGTATATAATTTGATCAAACCATAATAGCCCCGTGGACTACGTGCAGGTCCCCTGGTTCACACGGGTCCCTACGCTAATTCACCGCTGTGTCGGTCAGCGACAGCCACCCCCGCAAAGCGTGCACGTGCAGGGAAGGGAGGCCATGGAATGGCCCTGCAACCCCAATGTCACAGGACCAAACCCAAAGTGTTTTAGACCTTGTTCACACTTGTGTTGTTTGGTGACAGCCTTCTCCTCCGGCGGTGCCTGCTGGGATTAAAGGGGGTCTCTGGGTACTGGTCCTGTGACAGTAGGTTTGCAGGGCCGTTCTATGGCCCCCCTTCCCTGTTTGTGCACGCCTTGTGGGGATGGCGGTCGATGACTGACACGGTGGTGAGTTAGTGTAGGGACCCATGTGAGCCAGGAGACCTGCACGCTGGTACATGGGGCAATATGGTTTGATCAAATTATATACCAACATCCTGGAGTTGGTTTTTAAATGTAGCTGAGAAGCATTAGTATCAGCCATAGGTGTGAGGTGCGGTGCTATTTTCTCTTTTTGTCCGTATTATAGTAGTTATATTCTTGTACAAAGGGGGCAGTATTATAGTAGTTATATTCTTGTACATAGGGGGCAGTATTATAGTAGTTATATTCTTGTACATAGGGGCAGTATTATAGTAGTTATTGTGCAATGGAGAAAGAGGAATCCGCACTCACCGGTAAGCAGAAAGAGTAGGTTTATTGATCCAAACACCAGAGGCAGTGGCTGGGAGGGGGAAGGTCTTACGCAGGTGAGCTCCTTACAGCAACAATTGTTTCTCGCCTGCTCGGCGCTTCGTCTGGCTGTGAGCTCACAGCCAGACGAAGCGCCGAGCAGGCGAGAAACAATTGTTGCTGTTAGGAGCTCACCTGCGTAAGACCTTCCCCCTCCCAGCCACTGCCTCTGGTGTTTGGATCAATAAACCTACTCTTTCTGCTTACCGGTGAGTGCGGATTCCTCTTTCTCCATTGCACAGTCATATTCATCTCCTCAGTCTCCAGCACCCCGGTTTACTAGGTTATCCTACACTGACTGTTTACTGCATTTATTTGCCCCCGGTTCCATTCAAGTGCTGACATCAGCTGGTGCCGGCTGAACCTCTCTCACCCATCATTATTATAGTAGTTATATTCTTGTACATAGGAGGCTGTATTATAGCAGTTATATTGTTGTGCATGGGGCAGTATTATAGTAGTTATATTCTTGTACATAGGAGCAGTATTAGCGCAGTTATATTGTTGTGCATGGGGCAGTATTATAGTAGTTATATTCTTGTACATAGGAGGCTGTATTATTGTAGTTATATTCCTGTACATAGGGGCAGTATTATATTAGTTATATTCTTGTACATAGGGAGCAGTATTATAGCAGTTATATTGTTGTGCATGGGGGAAGTATTATAGTAGTTATATTCTTGTACATAGGGGGCAGTATTATAGTAGGTATATTCTTGTAGATTAGAAACAGTTACTGTATAACATTTAAGTAATGTAGTAGAAAGGACTTGGAATAATGATTACATCTAGAAGGAAGTGGTGAAAGAGGATTGAGCACAGACAGGGCAGATAAATTATTAAGAGATGAGGAACATCTCAATTAAGAAGAATTACTGTATCAGCTAAGTTTATTTACATTGGAGAAAGTCCATTAGATAGATGACTTGCTGACTGTCAGCATTATAGACCTCTGTGCCTCCTGGCAATTATCTATTAAAGGGAGAACAGGCTTAAAGAAACACTTCACTAAGCATTTATATACTGTCTTAGTATAAAGTTTATAATAAAATATAATACTAATACTAATACTTTCTATCTCATATTATACTATAACCATCAGTTATACTCAGTGTGCAGTAAATGCAGTATATTAAGATAGGGTATATTCGTACATATTATTTATGCTTATTCCACTGTCTAGATGTCACATTGTAGTTAAGAGTTTTGACTGCTGCTCTGGGGGAGACTGGAGTATACTGGAGTATAAAGTAATAACTCTTTAATGTGAATGATTGATAAAATGATGAAAATAAGTACAAAAAAATTGGATTCGGATGTTATCTTTGTTACAGTTAGTCCCTTAGAAATCTAATTTTAAGTTAGTAAGCTATAAAACATGTGCAGTTTTATTTTGCTTTTGTTGTAGGAAGCACAAAATATAAATTACCATGGGAATTAAAGTACCCAAATGTTTTATTCTTATACGGCAAATTTGTATTTCATCAGCCATCATACCATTACATCTGGTAACTGGAGAGATCTCAATAACGTTCCTTTGTTTAATTCACATAATGGCTTCTCTAATATGAAGAGAGGGAGATTAACCCCTGGTAGCCCTATAGACATTCTTTTTTAGTGTTATAAACAGGACTTAGAGCACACATAGAAGTGAGGGGCCCTCCTTATTGTAGTGTCATGACACCACAGCCCATAGGGAGAACCTTTCCTAGACCATTGGGCCCTATCCCTTCCCTGCTTTGCTAACATTTCAGAATTTGTGAAAATTTTCCATGGCACTGACAGGATTTGTACAGAGTTGTATTTAAAGGGGTATCCCAGCATTTGAAAAAAATATGTTGCTGGGGCGGAATATGAAAAAGCTATACTTACCTCACTCTGGTCCCCATCTGTTTGTCTGCTTCCTGTCATCTGATCTCCTGCCTTTTTCCTGTTTCCAAGACAAGAGTTCGGTGTAGCTAATCACTGACCGAGAGGAGTTCAGTGAATCTTATAGTCTAGTTCAGTGCTTCTCAAACTGTTAGGCGCTCCCTAGTTGTTGGTGAGGCCCAGTTTTCACAAAGTAACTATGATCTGCACAGTCCTTTTGCTGTTTGCAAAAAATCTCCGTTGTCACGGAGGAGCAATCTTCGTGACTGATGCCGGCCAGGGTCTGCGCCGTTAATGGCGCTGATCCCGGCTCGGCATTCGGTTGCTTCCGGCTAGTATAAGAGTAAAAGTTAAAAATAAAGTGTCATTAATAATAAAAAGCCCCCTCCCCTAATAAAAGTCAGAATCACCCCCCTTTTCCCATTTTATAAATAAAAATAAATAAATAAACATGTTTGGTATCGCCGCGTGCGTAATCGCCCAAAATATTAATTTATCACATTCCTGATCTCGCACTTTAAATGGCGCAAGCGCAAAAAAATCCCAAAGTGCAAAATTGCACATTTTTGGTCGCATCAAACCAGAAAAATTGTAATAAAAAACGATCAAAAAGTCGCATATGCGCAGTCAAGGTACCGATAGAAAGAACACATCATGGCGCAAAAAATGTCACCTCACACAGCCCCATAGACCAAAGGATAAAAGCGCTATAAGCCTGGAAATGAAGTAATTTTAAGGAACATATATTTTTTAACAATGGTTGGAATTTTTTACAGGCCATCAGATACAATAAAAGTTATACATGTTACATATCGTTGTAATCGTAACGACTTGAGGAACACACGTAACATGTCAGTTTTTCCATAGGACACATGGCGTAAAAACAAAGCCCCCCCAAAGAAAAAGAATTGTGGGTTTTTTTTCAATTTCACCGCGCATATATTTTTTTTCTGATTTTGCAGCATATTTTATGCAAAATTCATTGCAAAAACTAAGGGCTCATGTGGGTCTGTAGGTGTAAAAATGCAAGTGCTATGGCCTTTTAAGCACAAGGAGGAAAAAACTAAAACACAAAAATGAAAATTAGCCTGGTCCTGAAGGGGTTAAATGGACTCCCACCACAGATGGTGAGGCCCAGGCTTCCTCTTGGTCAGTCTGGTGAGGCCAAGGCATTGCCTTAGTCTGTTGGGCGAGGCTCCAGAAGAAAAAGTTTGAGAAGCACTGGTCTAGTTAATCCTGAAGTCATATGTTGCTCTTCTGTCTTTGTCCCTTTTTATTGTCTGTCCTATAGACAGTAAAAGAGAGGTGGACGTAGTTGACTACAGGTCCAGACTTCACAGGTTTGTAAACATGAAGACACATAGATCGGTTTAAAAGCTCTATGCACAAAATGTTAGGGAATTTTAAATTTTTTACATTTCTTGTGGACTTTGCCAACGTATGCACAGTGTGCATTTGAGAAATAGATATGGTTTCTTATGAAGTGGAGTCAGTCAGTCATAGTGGCTTTGGGCCACTCTTGAGGGCATTGTCTAAGTAGCCTAACTGAATTTCACCCTATAACCCCTTTATAGGGATCTGGCAGATGACATCAGTCATTACCTCAGACTATGGTACCAGTGTAGTGGCAGCTGGCCAAGACACTGGTGCATAGCAATGAGGGGTCTGGCAGAGACAGGTCCACATACAGGCTGTTAGACTCTAGCAAAATCCGGGAACAGTCAGATAGCTCATGGTGAGCAGCACAGGTTCATAGTCAACAGTTTAGATCACACACTAGTGAGGCAATGTGGGTTTAGGCAATAGATAGAGTCGGGAAAGCAAGCATAGGTCAAACATAGAATTCAGGGGAACTAAGGCCTAGTTTACATAAATCCGGCGATCCGGCAGTGTTTCTCTCCGTTGCAGTAGAGAAGCACCGGAAGGAAACGCATCTCTGAACTGATCCTATTGTTTTCAATGGGACAGTTCGGATGATCCGTTCTACAACTGATGCCGCCGGCCCGCCGGACTGGCCGTACGGCAGAACACAGCATGCAGCATTCTGATGTACGGCCAGGTCAGCTATCCGGCACCGTATCCACTAAAGTCTATGGGGCGCCAGAGGCATGCCGTGTGCATCCTCCGGCGCGCCATAGAGAAGTCCCTGTCCCTGCCCCGACATTAAACTCTTGTGACCCCTGGCTCCCCCAGCTCCTCTATACAGTGCAGCACCATTTAGGACAGGGGTAGGAACTTTGCCTCTCCAGCTGTTGCACAACTACAACTCTCACCATGTCTGGGATATCCAGGCATGATGGGAGTTGTAGTTTTGCAAGAGCTGGAGAAACAAGGTTCCCTACCCCTGCTCTAGAGGACTCCCATGTAAAAGTTGTCCACGATATTTTATCTCCTGTTCTGGTGCTGCCCCCTATATAGATGGCCCCTATATACTGTATTTGAAAAAACTGATGACAACTAAAGGATTAAACTGATTGCAACTGATATTAACTGATGGCAACTGATGGCTTTTCATTAAAAAATGATATAAAACCTGATAACAACTGACGACCTTTTTGCCATCAGTTGTGATATCAGTTGCAGTCAGTTTTTTTTACAAAAACCGGAAACGGATGCATCTTATATATGTAAACTAGGCCTAAGCAGAAACACCTGTACAATAGGGACCTGGTGCTCAGGAGAAGTTGAATCCGGTGGTGCAGAAAGGTAGTTACCCAAAGACAAGTTTACAAGTTTTGTTGCATGAACTCAAAAACAGAGAGAAAGTGCGCGCACCCCCCTACAGGCAGACAGAGAAACAGCAGGTGCAGAAACAGGTGGAGACCCAGGCCAGACCACGAAGTAGAGAGGTAGTCTCATGGCTGTGTCTGCTGTGAGGTACTGAATGCTGACTGGGATAAGCTAATGGTGTTACACATAGATGAGTACAATTCAGATGCTTAATGTACAGACATCAGATGGGCCACACTGGTCCATCCTTCAAGATAAAATAATATATACTTTGGGGAAGATTTATCAAACTGGTGTAAAGTAGAATTGTCTTACTTACCCCTAGCAACCAATCAGATTCCACATTTCATTCTTCACAGATGCTTTGAAAAATGAAAGGTGGAATCTGATTGGTTCCTAGGGGCAACTAAGACAATTCTACATTACGCCATATTTGATAAATCTCCCACTTTACTTCAATAGATTAACTAGATTCAACAAGTATTTAAGCCAATGGATTGACTAAAACATACAATGGCTGCCCAGACCAAGGAGGGATAAAAAAAAAAAAAAAATAATGATGTATTTTGCATTGAGTTACACTTTAACACCCAACGGCAGAACCACCTGCACAACTCAGCTGACAATACTATCTCTCTGTCTCTCATAGGACAGTCCCCCTGATATGATCATAGCAGAGATGTACAGAGTGAGGGATTACAGTCTAATTTTATCATCTTGTGCAGGATGAAAAGTAAAGGTTTAATCCCTTAGAAAGAGGCAAAGCTATATAACAGAATTTTAAGGGAAGGTGGGGGACAAACACAACAAAATAAAAAGGAATAACAGGATGATTCTTTAAGAGACATGACCATTACAATGATTATTGATTGAATATAAATGAAGTTTCGTAGCAGAGTGAGTGTAGTAGTTATTATGCATTCTTAATACTATAATACAACAAGGGATGATATACTGAAATTGACAGGATTCATTCCAGTCTGATAATTAGTTCTGGTATGCTTAACGGGGTATTCCAAGAAAAATTAACTTGTCTATCCCCTATCTGACCCCCCCCCCCCCCCCGGCAATCTCCATATCGGCCTCTGGTTTCGGTGTTATGAATAGAGCAGCGGGTATGGCATATGACCTACGTCTCTATTCGTTCCTATAGAAGTGCCGGAGAGAGGCGAGTTAGCTCTCTCCGGCACCCCCATAGGAATAAATAGAGCCGCTGATCTCGTGCCGTACCCGCAGCTCTATTCATAACGCAGAAACCATGGGCCCATAAAGAGATTGCTGGGGGGTTCAGAGGTTGGACACCCCCCCCCCCCCCCGGTGACCTCTTACTTGTCCCTTATCCTGTGCATAGGGGACAAGTTAATTTTTCATGGAATACCCCTTAAGGGTATGTTCACACTGAGTAAAATAGGTGTAATTCCACGGCACAGAATTCCATCTGCCTCAGTGTGTCATAGCCGTCTATGGGAGAGCGCGCACTCCTCCGCTGCCTCCGCTCAAAAGAGTGACATGTCACATCTTTGAGCGGAGAGCCGAGGAAGCGGAGAAGTGCGCGCTCTCCCATAGACGGCTATGACACACTGAGGCAGGTGGAATTCTGTGCCGTGGAATTACACCTATTTTACTCAGTGTGAACATACCCTTAAGGGGTATTCCAAGAAAAATTTACTTAGTCCACATTAACTTAGACACACTAAGGCAGGCGGAATTCTCCACCGTGAAATTACGCCTATTTTACTCAGTGTGAACATACTCTTAAAGTGTCACTGTCATCATAGAAAACTTTTGACTTGTCATAGAGACATGTCAAAAGTTTTGATTGGTCCAGGTCTGAGTGTTCAGACCTGTACCGATCGTCAGAATGACTGTGAAAAGGACCATGCTCCAGCGCGTCCGATCCCTGATCTGTGTCAACATAATCAGTCGCACTTTATAGACTTACATAAAAAGCTCAACTGATCACATGACACAGAGCCCTGAGAGGACTGTGCTTAGCAGTAATTCCATGGTTACAGACTACAAACAAACTTTGTTTAGTCTCAGCAGTTGCACTCTTTTCTGACTCTTTTTCTATTGTCTTGGAGGAAGTGGGGGGACTTAGGAAATATGGCTGAATGAATATATGACTAAAGGGTCAAACTATGGCTGCATTGGAGCAGTATACAAAGTGAAATTTTTTAGTCCGTATAAAAAAAAACCTGTGCAACACTCCCTCATAGCTGAATGACTAAGCAGAGTTGCCCCATAGCTTTAAAGGGGTTATTCAGTGCTACAAAAACATGGCCACTTTCCCCCTACTGTTGTCTCCAGTTTGGGTGGCGTTTTGAAACTCCATTGAAGTAAATGGAGCTTAATTGCAAACTGTACCTGAACTGGAGACAACAGTAGGGGGGAAAGTGGCCATGTTTTTGTAGCGCTGGATAACCCCTTTAAAGATAGCCATATAGGTTGCCACCTTGGTTTTTGCACAGTGGACAGCACTAGCACTGTGATAATAAACATAAAGTTTCTGTGATTTGCTTTTCATTGCTGGACGGAATAGTGGAAATCAGTAGAACGTGTTAGCATTACATAAATTGCCGAAAAAAGATCAAAATTACCATACTATGGTAAAAGCAGATGAACCCCTAACAAAAGTTCACCTATTCACAACAGAATAATGGATCTGCCACTCACAACAGGTTCTTTGGTTTTGCAGAAGAAAAGCTCCGGAATTATTATTCAAAGACGTTTTCAGAAGATAACTTTCCTGTTGTCTGAGTCTCAGTGCACATTTCTGGAGATTTCAAAGAGATCCTCAAGATCTACGCAATAGAAGCCTCATTTTACAAATAGCCCTTCTTAAAGGGAACCTGTCACATTGAGAATTCACTCCAATCTGCAGGCATCATGTTACAGAGAAGGCAGTGTCAAGGAAATTGATATACCAGCTGTTGCAAAACTACAATTCCCATCATGCTTAACAGCTAAAATTATCCTACAACTTTTCCAACAAAATTGGATATTAATCTACTCAGCAACTTGTGATGCCTGCATATTGGACTACATTTTTAAAGTGACAGATTCCCTTTAAAGGCAAAATCAATGTTAAAATATCTCTATGGTACAGTACAATGATTAGGGTTATTGTTCAACTAGGAAGAGCTTAGGAGCTTACAGTAAACTATAGAAAAAACGGAGGGATCCCACAGCATCCGATGCAAAATAAAGTGTGTTTATTCACACATCAGGGTACAGAAGTGCAACGTTTCGGCCTATCAGGCCTTTGTCAAGCATAAACATGGTGTATATACAGGAGATATATATATGTGCAAAGCATAAAAGGAACAGCCCACGGGGAGGTACACGAGAGGGAGGGGGGAAGAGGGAGTGAAGGCAAAACAAGAGGGTAAGCAGAAAAACCAGGGATGGCACAGCTCATATAGATCATAGATAAACATCACAATAGAGATGATCAACACTTGAAAAATGTCCAGATAGAAGTGTGATCATGTGTGGTAGAGATTGCGACTTTAGCAGACTAAAAATAAGTGCATTGCATGTATGCGCATAATCCAAACATTACCTGGTCTTGGATGAAGCCGACATGACAGGAGACTGAGCACGGAGAAGCGCTGACAGCTTCCGGACGCCAAGATCAGCTGGTCCGTGCCGCCGCGCGCGTGCATGGTCACGTGACCGGCAGAGTGACGTGAACCAATTGCAGTGGGAGGGGGAGGTCCCGGTTGTCATGGTGCTAAGAAACATAAACACCAGGCTGTCAAAGCAGCCCGGTGATGATGTCGGAGGCAGCGGGGGCACCGTGTGTCAGGCTGGAAAACTCCAAATAGGTGGGAAATAAGTAGAAGAGCATGTAATGAGAAAATGCAAAAGAGTCCGAACCCTGAACCACAGGAGATGGCCCAATATTAAGAGGTTCAAAACAAGGGGGACAATGGGCAGATGTCCAAGTAAAAACCAGGGATCCTGACCCGACATTGCAGGTCTGCACTGTAGATGTCAGCGCGGTGGGGCAATATAAGGGATCACATAGGTGATACTAAACAACGCCGTAGGTGGCAACATAGTAGACTAGGCAGTGGTTAGGTGACCGCGGGAAAAAGTGACCTGACATCGCAGGTCTGCGCCAAATATAATAGCGCTTTGGATCTACATCAATAGGGTGTGACCACACCGGGTAGGGCCAGTGATGGCCGATATGGATGGTGGTTAATGGGGACTTGAAACAACGTAGTTATCCCATGGGCTCTGGAGACCTAAGTCCACACTGAATGGATAAGTGGTGGGAGAACATGATGAGGGCCGTGGTTACATATTGAGTCCATGCACAGTGCCACAAAGTATAAAAACTGTGAGAGTAAGCACTAGCTTGGAATGGACTCTTAGGCTCAATGTCTCCACACCCTACAATAGAAGTCAGTGTGTAGCAGCTGTGGGGTACCAGGGCCTATGTGGGTACACGGCGGTCTGTGTGGTTAACACACAGAGCCACGCGTATGACCCCAAATAAGGACCAAAGGTCCCCCCAGCATAATGGCAGGTCTCAACCCAGGATTGTGTAGGTGTGTGGGGTAAGGGGATGATGATGGTCACACACACTCAGGTACTAGGTCACCATAGCTCACTGCGAGGATACTACGGTAATTACATAATGGACTCGAATTATAATGCTCAATAGTTTATTTAGAAAAAGCAGATAGCAATAAATGCATAGAGAGGAAAAAGAAAAAAAGAGGGAGTCACAGCCATCAACTCCGGATATCCCATGTATGTGGTACAACAACCGAAGTCTCTCTCATGTCCGGCAAGATACAAGACCAGTCTCAACGCCTGAAAAAAAGGGGAGAGGGACAATGGAATTAGTACACAATTCAGGAGATCAGAAGATCATGGTAAAGTCACACTATCACTAAGAACCGCTGTGCGAATCCCCACCCATATAGTATACTTTAGAACAGAAAACAATCAACAAACACCCGTGCATTGGATGCATATATAAAAAAAAATCAAACTATACAGAGAAGTTGTAACCGAAGGTCACAGATGTACAATGCTGTAAATCCAAGAACTGAGCAAATATCGTATACTTGTACAATGGTCAGGTCTAAGAGCTGATGGATAGAGAGGCATGTTCAATATGAAGTAAAGAGGGAAGAAGGAAAGAAGGGGAAGGGGGGGGGGGGGGGGGGGGGGGGGGGGGGGGGGGGGGGGGGGGGGGGGGGGGGGGGGGGGGGGGGGGGGGGGGGGGGGGGGGGGGGGGGGGGGGGGGGGGGGAAAAGGGGTAGGGGAGGCTAGAGAAAGAGGAGGGGGGGGGGGGGAAGAGGAAGGGGGAAAAGAAAGGGACGAAGGAAAAGTGGGAAGGGGAAGTGGGGAGAACGGAAAAGAGAAAAAAGAGGAGGAGAGCTGTACTGGGTGAGAGGGAGGGGGGGGGGGGGGGGAGAAGGGAAAAGGAAAAAGCAAACATTAAAGCCGTATACGATAGCATGAATGGTATTTGCATATATAAAGGTACCGGAAAAGCATAATGAATGGTATGACGAATAAAATAATGTTCACTGCTGTAACTTGTGTATCTGGAATTATACACAACTGACAAGTGGCTGTCCAGTAGGGCCATGGTCAGATATTCAAAGGTTCCATCTGATCTCCATATTCAGGCCTTTCGGGTGTAAAGTGTCCAAATCAAAAATCCATTTTGTCTCTCTTAGTCTCAGGAGTCTTTGTCTGTCTCCACCTCTCCTGAGGGGGGGAACATGATCGATGATCCTATATCGCAACTGGCTGATGCTGTGATTTGCCTCTTTAAAATGTTTAGGAATGGGGAGATCAGTCATGTTTGTTCGGATCGTACTTTTATGCTTGCTGATACGTGTTTTAGGCACTCATGGTTGTCTCCCCCACGTATGCAAGTCCACATGGGCATGTGATAAGATATATGACATAATCAGAATTGCATGTGTATCTATGTTTGATGGGTATGACTTTGCCTGTGTGTGGGTGGGTAAAATGGTCACCCTTGATCAAATTGTTACAAGCCGCACACCCCAAACAGGGGAAATTACCCATTCTAGGGGGGGCTAGATACGTTTGTGTGTTAGTGGGTGTCACGGGAACCTCTGTTTTGACAAGTATGTCTCTGAAATTTCTGTTTCTTTTATAGGAAAGAAGAGGTGGTTGTATGAACTCATTAATGCGAGGGCATCCTTTCTGGAGAACACCCCAATGTCTTTTCAGCACTCTACCTATCCTATTGCTGTGGAAGCCGTAGGTAGACACAAAAGGTATCCGTTTGTTAGGCTCCCTATTACGGGCTCTGAATGTTTCTGTACGGGGTATGTCAGCAATATGTGATCTGTGTTGGTTGATTACAGAGGGCGGATATCCCCTCTGTAAAAATTTGTCACACATTCTGTCCAGTCTGTCATCCACTACCTCCGGGTCACTAACAATTCTTTTTACCCGTAGAAGCTGGCTCCAGGGCAGGGATTTAACCATATTCCTCGGGTGATTGCTGTCAAAGGTAAGTAAATTGTTCCTGTCCGTCTGTTTAGTGTAGAGATCCGAGCCCAGTCTATCGCCAATTTTGTATATGAGGGTGTCCAAAAATTGGATTCGTTCCGTGGAGTGTGTGACAGTAAATCTGAGTTCTGGATGTGTACTGTTGAGTGTATCCTGGAAAAGAAGTAATTCTGTCAGTGTGCCGTCCCAGAGTAAAAACACATCATCAATGTAACGGAGCCAACTGCGTACCTTCGTCATATGTGCGGATGTATATATGTTGGTTTCCTCAAAAATCGTCATGTAGATATTGGCGTAAGTGGGCGCCATATTGGAACCCATGGCTGTTCCCCTCTTTTGTCTGTAAAATTCACCCCTAAACTCGAAGTAGCTGTGCTGTAAGATGAATGAAAGCAGTTCAATGATAAACTTAGAACAGCTGGGAGAAAAAGTGGAGTTGTTAAGGCATGTCTGTATGGCTTCTAATCCCAACGTGTGTTCAATTGATGTGTACAAAGAGCACACATCAAAGGACACAAGGAAAGTGTCCCCACTGACCCTCAGATCTGAAATTTTGGTCAAGAAGTCCGTAGTGTCCCTAATGTAGGACCTTGCTGTGGTGGCAAACTCCCTGAGTATACGATCTAGGAAGATGGCTGCATGGTTAAAAATGGAATCCCTTCCCGAGACTATTGGTCTGCCTGGGGGGTTCATGAGGTCTTTATGAATTTTCGGTAAAGTGTATAGCACAGGGGTAACTGGATGTGTTGGGGTAAGGTAATCAGATAATTTCTCATCGATGATGTCCACCTCCCTTGCCTGCTCAACTATTGTTTTAAGTAGAGTGTTATAACGTGAGGTTGGATTGTAAGGCAGTTTTTCATATACATTGGTGTCTGCTAGTTGATGTTTAATCTCTTTCTACGTATTGGCTGGTGTCCATCACTACTAGGGCTCCCCCTTTATCGGCGGGTTTAATTGTGATTTGTTTGTTCCGTGTAAGGTCATCTAGGACCTGTCTTTCTATCCTGGAAAGATTGTTATGTGTGTGTCCCATGTTATTTAATTTCCTTAATGACTCTATCTCTGTAGAGACTATTTTGATGTATGCCTCAATGCAGTTGTCTGTTGGGGGCGGAGAAAAAGTGCTACGGGATCGTAAGCCTAGGTCTTTAGCAGTGAGTTCGGTGGAATGTGTGGTAGGGGAGGATGTAACTGGAGATTGTGAGAAAAAGCCCTTCAATCTAAGCTGTCGGTAGAATGCTTGTAACTCTTGCTCAACAATGAACCAATCAGTAGTGTGTGTAGGACAAAATGAAAGTCCTTAGATTGAAGGGCTTAGATTGAAGGGCTTTTTCTCACAATCTCCAGTTACATCCTCCCCTACCACACATTCCACCGAACTCACTGCTAAAGACCTAGGCTTACGATCCCGTAGCACTTTTTCTCCGCCCCCAACAGACAACTGCATTGAGGCATACATCAAAATAGTCTCTACAGAGATAGAGTCATTAAGGAAATTAAATAACATGGGACACACACATAACAATCTTTCCAGGATAGAAAGACAGGTCCTAGATGACCTTACACGGAACAAACAAATCACAATTAAACCCGCCGATAAAGGGGGAGCCCTAGTAGTGATGGACACCAGCCAATACGTAGAAGAGATTAAACATCAACTAGCAGACACCAATGTATATGAAAAACTGCCTTACAATCCAACCTCACGTTATAACACTCTACTTAAAACATTAGTTGAGCAGGCAAGGGAAGTGGACATCATCGATGAGAAATTATCTGATTACCTTACCCCAACACATCCAGTTACCCCTGTGCTATACACTTTACCGAAAATTCATAAAGACCTTATGAACCCCCCAGGCAGACCAATAGTCTCGGGAAGGGAATCCATTTTTAACCATGCAGCCATCTTCCTAGATCGTATACTCAGAGAGTTTGCCACCACAGCAAGGTCCTACATTAGGGACACTACGGACTTCTTGACCAAAATTTCAGATCTGAGAGTCAGTGGGGACACTTTCCTTGTGTCCTTTGATGTGTGCTCTTTGTACACATCAATTGAACACACGTTGGGATTAGAAGCCATACAGACATGCCTTAACAACTCCACTTTTTCTCCCAGCTGTTCTAAGTTTATCATTGAACTGCTTTCATTCATCTTACAGCACAGCTACTTCGAGTTTAGGGGTGAATTTTACAGACAAAAGAGGGGAACAGCCATGGGTTCCAATATGGCGCCCACTTACGCCAATATCTACATGACGATTTTTGAGGAAACCAACATATATACATCCGCACACATGACGAAGGTACGCAGTTGGCTCCGTTACATTGATGATGTGTTTTTACTCTGGGACGGCACACTGACAGAATTACTTCTTTTCCAGGATACACTCAACAGTACACATCCAGAACTCAGATTTACTGTCACACACTCCACGGAACGAATCCAATTTTTGGACACCCTCATATACAAAATTGGCGATAGACTGGGCTCGGATCTCTACACTAAACAGACGGACAGGAACAATTTACTTACCTTTGACAGCAATCACCCGAGGAATATGGTTAAATCCCTGCCCTGGAGCCAGCTTCTACGGGTAAAAAGAATTGTTAGTGACCCGGAGGTAGTGGATGACAGACTGGACAGAATGTGTGACAAATTTTACAGAGGGGATATCCGCCCTCTGTAATCAACCAACACAGATCACATATTGCTGACATACCCCGTACAGAAACATTCAGAGCCCGTAATAGGGAGCCTAACAAACGGATACCTTTTGTGTCTACCTACGGCTTCCACAGCAATAGGATAGGTAGAGTGCTGAAAAGACATTGGGGTGTTCTCCAGAAAGGATGCCCTCGCATTAATGAGTTCATACAACCACCTCTTCTTTCCTATAAAAGAAACAGAAATTTCAGAGACATACTTGTCAAAACAGAGGTTCCCGTGACACCCACTAACACACAAACGTATCTAGCCCCCCCTAGAATGGGTAATTTCCCCTGTTTGGGGTGTGCGGCTTGTAACAATTTGATCAAGGGTGACCATTTTACCCACCCACACACAGGCAAAGTCATACCCATCAAACATAGATACACATGCAATTCTGATTATGTCATATATCTTATCACATGCCCATGTGGACTTGCATACGTGGGGGAGACAACCATGAGTGCTAAAACACGTATCAGCAAGCATAAAAGTACGATCCGAACAAACATGACTGATCTCCCCATTCCTAAACATTTTAAAGAGGCAAATCACAGCATCAGCCAGTTGCGATATAGGATCATCGATCATGTTCCCCCCCTCAGGAGAGGTGGAGACAGACAAAGACTCCTGAGACTAAGAGAGACAAAATGGATTTTTGATTTGGACACTTTACACCCGAAAGGCCTGAATATGGAGATCAGATGGAACCTTTGAATATCTGACCATGGCCCTACTGGACAGCCACTTGTCAGTTGTGTATAATTCCAGATACACAAGTTACAGCAGTGAACATTATTTTATTCGTCATACCATTCATTATGCTTTTCCGGTACCTTTATATATGCAAATACCATTCATGCTATCGTATACGGCTTTAATGTTTGCTTTTTCCTTTTCCCTTCTCCCCCCCCCCCCCCCCTCCCTCTCACCCAGTACAGCTCTCCTCCTCTTTTTTCTCTTTTCCGTTCTCCCCACTTCCCCCTTCCCACTTTTCCTTCGTCCCTTTCTTTTCCCCTCCTCTTCCCCCCCCCCCCCCCCCCCCTCCTCTTTCTCTAGCTCCCTACCCCTTTTCCCCCCCCCCCCCCCCCCCCCCCCCCCCCCCCCCCCCCCCCCCCCCCCCCCCCCCCCCCCCCCCCCCCCCCCCCCCCCCCCCCCCCCCCCCCCCCCCCCCCCCCCCCCCCCCCCCCCCCCCCCCCCCCCCCCCCCCCCTTCCCCTTCTTTCCTTCTTCCCTCTTTACTTCATATTGAACATGCCTCTCTATCCATCAGCTCTTAGACCTGACCATTGTACAAGTATACGATATTTGCTCAGTTCTTGGATTTACAGCATTGTACATCTGTGACCTTCGGTTACAACTTCTCTGTATAGTTTGATTTTTTTTTTATATATGCATCCAATGCACGGGTGTTTGTTGATTGTTTTCTGTTCTAAAGTATACTATATGGGTGGGGATTCGCACAGCGGTTCTTAGTGATAGTGTGACTTTACCATGATCTTCTGATCTCCTGAATTGTGTACTAATTCCATTGTCCCTCTCCCCTTTTTTTCAGGCGTTGAGACTGGTCTTGTATCTTGCCGGACATGAGAGAGACTTCGGTTGTTGTACCACATACATGGGATATCCGGAGTTGATGGCTGTGACTCCCTCTTTTTTTCTTTTTCCTCTCTATGCATTTATTGCTATCTGCTTTTTCTAAATAAACTATTGAGCATTATAATTCGAGTCCATTATGTAATTACCGTAGTATCCTCGCAGTGAGCTATGGTGACCTAGTACCTGAGTGTGTGTGACCATCATCATCCCCTTACCCCACACACCTACACAATCCTGGGTTGAGACCTGCCATTATGCTGGGGGGACCTTTGGTCCTTATTTGGGGTCATACGCGTGGCTCTGTGTGTTAACCACACAGACCGCCGTGTACCCACATAGGCCCTGGTACCCCACAGCTGCTACACACTGACTTCTATCGTAGGGTGTGGAGACATTGAGCCTAAGAGTCCATTCCAAGCTAGTGCTTACTCTCACAGTTTTTATACTTTGTGGCACTGTGCATGGACTCAATATGTAACCACGGCCCTCATCATGTTCTCCCACCACTTATCCATTCAGTGTGGACTTAGGTCTCCAGAGCCCATGGGATAACTACGTTGTTTCAAGTCCCCATTAACCACCATCCATATCGGCCATCACTGGCCCTACCCGGTGTGGTCACACCCTATTGATGTAGATCCAAAGCGCTATTATATTTGGCGCAGACCTGCGATGTCAGGTCACTTTTTCCCGCGGTCACCTAACCACTGCCTAGTCTACTATGTTGCCACCTACGGCGTTGTTTAGTATCACCTATGTGATCCCTTATATTGCCCCACCGCGCTGACATCTACAGTGCAGACCTGCAATGTCGGGTCAGGATCCCTGGTTTTACTTGGACATCTGCCCATTGTCCCCCTTGTTTTGAACCTCTTAATATTGGGCCATCTCCTGTGGTTCAGGGTTCGGACTCTTTTGCATTTTCTCATTACATGCTCTTCTACTTATTTCCCACCTATTTGGAGTTTTCCAGCCTGACACACGGTGCCCCCGCTGCCTCCGACATCATCACCGGGCTGCTTTGACAGCCTGGTGTTTATGTTTCTTAGCACCATGACAACCGGGACCTCCCCCTCCCACTGCAATTGGTTCACGTCACTCTGCCGGTCACGTGACCATGCACGCGCGCGGCGGCACGGACCAGCTGATCTTGGCGTCCGGAAGCTGTCAGCGCTTCTCCGTGCTCAGTCTCCTGTCATGTCGGCTTCATCCAAGACCAGGTAATGTTTGGATTATGCGCATACATGCAATGCACTTATTTTTAGTCTGCTAAAGTCGCAATCTCTACCACACATGATCACACTTCTATCTGGACATTTTTCAAGTGTTGATCATCTCTATTGTGATGTTTATCTATGATCTATATGAGCTGTGCCATCCCTGGTTTTTCTGCTTACCCTCTTGTTTTGCCTTCACTCCCTCTTCCCCCCTCCCTCTCGTGTACCTCCCCGTGGGCTGTTCCTTTTATGCTTTGCACATATATATATCTCCTGTATATACACCATGTTTATGCTTGACAAAGGCCTGATAGGCCGAAACGTTGCACTTCTGTACCCTGATGTGTGAATAAACACACTTTATTTTGCATCGGATGCTGTGGGATCCCTCCGTTTTTTCTACAGCTTAGTGCTCACACCAAGGATTGTGAGCCGTCCTGCGTGCATCCATCCTCTACACTTTGATCAACTTTTTTGGAGTATCTCCAAGGTGCTGTTGGGGCTTTTTTTATTTTTTTATTCTTACAGTAAACTAGTCATACATTCATGTCAATAATAAAACAGTACACAGTAAGCACCCAGGCTCCCCCTAGTGGTGGCTGCAAGCAGCCTGACAATTATTGTTTACGTCAATGTATAGGATTTGGAGTTCCATATAAAAAAAAAAGTTTTAAAGGCTATATATAGAATTTTGTGCCAATTTAGAATCCCTTCAAACTCAGAGATGCTTAGAAACCTCTTGCACCACAAATGATAGAAGTGTGATACCTGCTCCACGATACCCTCCGCAAATATACAGCTTCCCATCCACGGCACCAGCACTACTTGAGTTGCTTCTTAGAGCGAGGAGTGGGTAAGGCATAGCTGGACCTTCTCTCCAGAAATCTCCATCCACATTATATATCTCCACAGCATCAAGGCATTTTCTGACTTGTCCTTTGTCTGGACCAATGCAACCAATGCCACCTGCAAGAGACACAATGTATTACCTAAGATAATGGAGGACGTTCCTTATTTCCCATAGCAAATATTCAGATTGTTCTTGAAGCACATGATAAAGAATCACATGACTTATGCTGAAAAAAAAGCAGGGGATACAACACCAGGGATAAAACCTATATTAACTTACACTAAAATGAGAAAATGACATAAAAACTGTGATAAAAAAAGCAAAAGAGCAGGTAAAAATGGTGGCAGTTTTAACACATACAACCACAAGCAATACAGAATATATTAAAAATAACATATTGGACCTTGCAGGCCCAGCTTGAATGGATAAATTCTCTAATCCAACATATTCACTTATATAATTAAATTTATCAACTAATTGCTTTTCAGTCTGACACAGTGCTCTCTACTGCCACCTCTGTCCCAGACAGGAACTGTCCAGAGCAGGAGAGGTTTTGTATGGGAATTTGCTACTGCTCTGGGCAGTTCCTGTCTTGGACAAAGGTGGCAGCAGAAAGCACTGTGTCAGACTGAAAATAAAACAACATTTTCTGCAGGACATACAGCAGCTGATAACTATGGGAAGATTTAAAATAGAAGCAAATTACAAATCTATATAACTTTCTAAAACCAGATGATTTGAAAAAAAGATTTTCACTGGATAACCCCTTTAAAAAGGCTGTGGTGCTCCAATACCTGTTTAAACAGTTGATCAGCCAGGACCCCTCAGATCTAATATTAAGCGTCTGTCCTAAGTATATGCCATCAGTTTTATAAGGCTGGATACCCCCCTTAAATTAGACAATCATATTCTGCAAACTAGTAAAGAAATGTTACTGAGCTTTGAGGCTACTTTGAGGCACTCGAATTGTTATTCGCAGGATGCACTAAAAATAATACCATTGTCCACATAATGAGAGGGCCATTCAGAGGCTTCTGGATGGGCCCCAGAATCGGAGGCAGTAAGCATCTTGATGGAATGCTCACAATAAAGACGTCTCACAATCCAAGTCCTCAACCCGGGCCCCTTTACTTTATTTACTTGCTGTTGAACAAAACGCAGTGAGTTTTCTAAAGGCCACAGAAAAACAGAAGCAAAAAAAAGAAAAAAATCTGCAAATTCTCATGACATTTTTTTTAAATCTACATAAGACCCCCATTGTCTCCAGTGCTGTAATCCATGTTGCCGCTCAATAAAAAAAAGTGAAAGACGTCTATTGATGAAGAAATCCTATTACTTGAAGCCGCACGGATCAAAGCCTCCTTGTTCTCAGCTCATATCCTTCTTCTAGTCTGTGCAAACAGCCGAGATTTTATTTCTTTATTTTTGTAAAACAAACTTCTGGTCCTCAAATAGACTCAATTAAAAGACAATTGTCTTAATTATGCAAAAATCAACTTCATGTTCTTGTTCAGGGTGTTTTTTTTTAGAATCCTTCTGGGAAACGGAATTGATCTTTGCTTAGCGGAGTGCGCTCCAAGTTTTTCTGGTAAAGTGAGCCGGATGGGTTTTTATAAATAGAAAATGAGAAGCAAAATTTGATTAAAACAGTGTGACATACTGTAGAGTCGTAAGAGTTGTCAGAGAGGTCAATGGCCCCATAAAGCGGGAGGGGTAAGCAGTAGGGCTTGTTGGATATGAAAGGAAGATGATTGTCAGTAAGTGTCTATGAGAACGGTACATTTCAAAGTCAGATGGAGCGATGATTGTACATTTCCCCTTCGCTTATGCAGAATGATAGCCTCCATTCTGTGGCTTTTAAGTTGTGACACTACAACTCCCAGCTTGCCTTAGTCACTGGTTGGGATTTGTAGTCCATTAGCAGCTGGAGAGCCACATGGTGGAGCCCACGGGTCTATCCATAGGATAAATTGTTCATGTTGTGTTGGAGCCTTCTAATCCATATACAAGGGGTAGTTAAAGGAGTTGTCCAGCAAAAAAAAAATTTTCTTTCAAATCAACTGGTGTCAGAAAGTTTTTTTTTTGTTGTTTTTTTTTATGAAAATTTTCTTTTTATTATATAACACAAACCCCAAACCATATACAAAAACCCCATCACAAACCAAATACTTCTAAATTACCCTCCCAACCCACATTATTAAAACTAGATAACAGCACTATCCACTTTCCCCAAACAGAGATAAAGTATATTGAAAAGTACTAACACACGACCACTTTTCCCTAATTTTTAACATATTACTCACTCTCTCTGTGTGGTTAAACCTGCAAGGCACCTGACATTGTGATTACCCTAACGTTCCTTCTCCTCCACTCTATCTGTTCTTACCAATAAGTTACTCCACGCACACCCCCGGGTCCCAGCATGTCCGCACGCCCGACGCGCTGGGGGCGGGGGAGGCCCGGCCAGGCGGAGCCAGCACCGCCCCACCCCCCAACACAAACCCTACAAATACATGAATGCCATCAATACTCAAAAAAATAAAAATAAATAAATAAACTTGAACACACTTCCACCAGCATCTTTAGGCTCCACTCCCTGCCAGCCCAGCCCTTTTCAAGGGCCACACTAGCCTAGGACGGAACTATTCACAATCATTCCTGTTATCTACCGACCCGAGTCACCAGTTCCGCTGAACAACAGTCCTGTCTAAACCAAAGGCTCCTACAGCCCATATATAATGGACTACAGTCCCCTCTAGATAGACAGGTAACCAAAATCCAATCCATACTTGAATTTCTTTACAAAATACTATTCAACCTTATGGCAACCGCATGGCATCATATCTGGAGCCTCAACTCTCTCACAGCCTGACTTCACGGCACCATCAATTTCCAGATTTCCATTGGCGGGTAGGATCGACCAACCCCGCCCCGCCCCCACCCCCCAACCCCCACCCAGCAGGCGAGCGGACACACCACGACCCCACACACGTCTCCAATCACCACTACGATTTTAACGTGTATATTTTAGTATGTGTAACGTAAAAAAAAAAAAACTTCTCCCTTCACCTGTTTGGGAAATTAGCTTCCATCTAGAATTTTCGCCCCCTGCCCCCCCAAAAAATCTATTCTAACCAAAGGAAGAGCGAAAGAGAGAAGGGAAAAAAAAAAAAAAAAAAAGAACCCACATTTCCCTATTATTTCCCCTATAAATCATCAAAATCCAGCCATAATGTTTCTCATATATGCGCACACAATTCGCCCATTCTTTCCAATTCGGTGGAACACTAACTATCCAATTCCTTACTATCACTAGTCTTGCATAGAACAACAATCTAAGGGCCTGTTTAGCTATTCTTCTGGTAGCATTTATTTTTGATGAGTCCCCCAATATGGTCAGTGCCGGATTCTTCTCTATCACAACCCCTAGTAGCCGTGTAATCTTATCAATAATTATCTCCCAAAACTCCTGTAACTTATTGCAACTCCAAAGCATGTGAATGAAACACCCCTCCTCCAATTCACATCTCGGGCATAAATTATTCTCTCTTCTCTTAATTTTCCACATAAAGCTTGGGGTATAATATATTCTTTGTACTATATTAAATTGTATCATCTGGTGGTTCCCTGATATAGATACTCTCTTTATATTACCGTAAACATTTGACCATTCAATTATCCCTTCTATCTCTTTCACCCATCCCTTTTGACTCTTAAATATTACATTCCCTACCGACTGTAAGTACTTATACAGGAACGCTGTACTGGACTTTCTAATCTCTTCATTTCTCAGTTTAATTAATAGGGGGTCTGCTGACTCTACCAGCTTTCTTATCTTTAAGGTGGCCATAATCATATTTCTGACTCTAGCATACTCAAACCAATCTGTTTCCGCTAGATTGTACTCCGTCCTCAGCAAGGCCCACTCTTTTACTTTCCCTTCTACTAAAACATCCTTAATGGTTCTTACCCCTTTCTTATTTAGCATTTCTAGAACACCCATTCCGATGCCACCCACCAGTATTTTGTTTTTCCATAAGGGGGTCCAGTCCAGAAAACCTTCAATCCTTAATAGCTTTCTTAATTTTTTCCACACTTTTACTAAATTACCAATCATAGGCCAACTACACCAGCTACCCGTCTCAAGGCACCCTGACTCGAGTTTCTCAAAAATGTCCCACTGCAAATCATCCTGGTCCTGCCCCACCAGCATAAAAAATTTACGTTGTTTCCACTTAGATAACCAATATAACTGTGATGCTACAAAATAAAGTTCCATATTTGGGACACCCAGACCTCCTCTATCCCGCGACACCATCAATGTATCCAACTTCAATCGCACTCTCTTCCTGCCCCATATTACAGCATTCCATAGTATAGTTATTTTTTTAAAGTACTTCTTTTCTATCCAGCAAGGTGCTGCTCCAAACACATATAACAATTTGGGGGCACACACATGATTTTATTAACGTAATACGGTCTGTTCTAGATAGGGGAAGTCTCAGCCATGTGTCAGCCTTCTTTTCTAGGGACTCTAATATTGGTTTAACATTAAGTTCATTAAAATCTTTGACATTCTGCGATATTTTAATTCCCAGATAACTAAAACACTCCCCATCTTTTAGTATTTTTAAAGGAGGAAAGTCAAAGTTCTGCCGATTTCCCAACGGCATAAGCGTTGACTTCCCCCAATTTATTTTGAGGCCGGAATATCCACCGACCTCCTGAATGAGCTCCATTATCCTCGGTACTGCCACTACTGGATCTTTTACATACATCAGGAGATCATCAGCATAAAGGGAAATTCTATCCCCCTCGCCCCCCGCCCCAAAACCCTCGAAGCCTTCCACCCCTCTAATTAAGTTGGCCAGCGGTTCTATGCTAAGGGCGAAGAGCAAGGGGGAGAGAGGACACCCCTGCCTCGTTCCATGGGATAGCTGAAAAGTCTCCGATCTGTCCCCATTAATAGAAATGACAGCCCCTGCACTTTTATACAAAAGTTTAACCATGCTGATGAAATTGCTTCCTAATCCAAATTCCACCATTACCCTCCACAGGTAGTCCCATTCCACCCTATCAAACGCCTTAGAGGCATCCAGGCAGGGCCGTCTTAACAGCATTATGGGCCCCTGGGCAGAGGTGCGAATTGGGCCCCCCCCCCCAATCGCCGCCATCAAATCCCCCACATCTTTGCATATAGTGCGCCCCATAGTAGCCAATTCCCCCATATAGTGCCCCCCATAGTAGCCAGTGCCCCCCATAGTAGCCAGTGCCCCCTATAGTAGCCAGTACCCCGAAAGTAGCCAGTGCCCCCCATAGTAGCCAGTACCCCTATAGTACCCAGTGCCCCTATAGTAGCCAGTGCCCCCCATAGTAGCCAGTACCCCTATAGTAGCCAGTGCCCCCCATAGTAGCCAGTGCCCCCCATAGTAGCCAGTGCCCCCCATAGTAGCCAGTGCCCCCATAGTAGCCAGTACCCCTATAGTAGCCAGTGCCCCCCATAGTAGCCAGCACCCCTATAGTAGCCAGCACCCCTATAGTAGCCAGCACCCCTATAGTAGCCAGTGCCCCCATAGTAGCCAGTGCCCCCATAGTAGCCAGTGCCCCCCATAGTAGCCAGTACCCCAATAGTAGCCAGTGCTCCCCATAGTAGCCAGTGCTCCCCATAGTAGCCAGTACCCCTATAGTAGCCAGTGCCCCCCATAGTAGCCAGTGCCCCATAGTAGCCAGTGCTCCCCATAGTAGCCAGTGCCCCCCATAGTAGCCAGTGCCCCCCATAGTAGCCAGTGCCCCCATAGTAGCCAGTGCCCCCCATAGTAGCCAGTGCTCCCCATAGTAGCCAGTGCCCCCCATAGTAGCCAGTGCCCCCATAGTAGCCAGTGACCCCCAAAACAACAAACGAGTTACTCACCTGTCTGCCGGCCCCAGCAGCTGATGTCTCCCGTCAGTGCGCACTCCCGTCATCCTCCGGTACAGGCAGCGGGGTACAGAGAGACTGCCTGTGCCGGAAGTGTCCGGCTGCACGACACATCCAGGACACAGGCAGCGTCTATGTACCCCGCTGCCTGTGCCGGAGGATGATGGGAGTGCGCACTGACGGGAGAGGAGCTGCTGGGGCCGGCGGACGGGTGAGTTCCTGGACTGCCGGCCCCTTCTATCGCCACTTAGCTGAGCCGATCAGAAGCACAGGAAAGTGCTGCTCATTGCACTTTCCTGGGCTTCTGATCGGCTCAGCTGAGAAGCGATAGAAGGGGCGGGCGGAGGGGGTCGCTCAGGGCCGCTCACTATGCATATGCTTAGTGAGCGGCAATACAGGGGGTGGGCGGGACGGCTTCCTTGCGGTGCTCAGCACTGCTTGGAAGCCGTCTTCGCTTTATAGGACGCACTTAGTTTTATAAGTGCGTCTTATAAAGCAAAAAATACAGGTGTGTCCCAGAGGGCAGGGGCCCCCTAGGACGCAAGGGCCCACGGGCAGCCGCCTACCCTGCCCAATGGGTAAGACGGCCCTGCATCCAGGGATAGGATGGAATGGGACCCCTTACCCTCTTGTAACTGGATATTTTCAAAAAGTCTCCTCAGATTCTCTCTTGGCGTACGCCCTGGTATAAATCCATTTTGATCATCATGCACTATGGAACCAATTACCCCTACCAATCTGTTCGCAAGCACTCTAGCAAACAGTTTTGCATCGACATTTATCAGAGAAATGGGTCTATAAGACTCCAATTCTAGCGGGTCTTTTCCTGGCTTTGCAGTTACAATAATTTCTGCCTCTCCCAACGATGCCGGTAGAGCTCCCACCTCTACCGCATACTGAAGAACCTTATGGAAAGCAAGAACCAAAATATCTCTATGTTCTTTATAGACCTCTGCCGGAATACCATCTCTGCCAGGGGTAGTATTGTTTTTCATCATGTCTAAGGCTTTGTTCAACTCCGCTACTGTTATTGGTGCCTCCAAGGCCTCTCTACTAGCTTGCTCCACTCTAGGAAGCTCTGCTCTTCTCAGCAAATCCTCTAACCCCGACGCACTCCCACTGGACTCAGATGTATATACTTTCTCATAAAAGTGCTTAAATTGATCTATAATTTCTGAGCTCTTATTACAGATACCGCCACATGGCTTTTTCATAGCCACAATTCCTTTACTTTCCCTCTGATTCTTAACAATAGCCATTAAACGCCTATTTGGTGTACCAGATCCTGAATATGCTTTTATCCTCCTAAACTCTAATTGACTACGTGCTTTCCCCATTAAATACCCATCCAACTCACATTGCTCTGGTGTCAGAAAGTTATATAGATTTGTACTTTATTTCTATTTAAAAATCTCAAGTCTTCCTATACTTATCGGCTGCTGTATGTCATGCAGGAAATGTTTTATTTTCAGTCTGACACAGTGCTCTCTGCTGACATCTCTGGCCGAGACAGGAACTGTCCAGAGCAGGAGAGGTTTTCTATTGGGATTCCCATAGGAAACCTCTCTTTCTCTGGAGAGTTCCTGTCTAGGACAGAGATGTCAGCAGAGAGCACTGTGTCAGACTGAAAATAAAACATTTCCTGCAGGACATACAGCAGCTGATGAGTATGGGAAGACTTAAGATTTTTTTAATAGAAGTAAATTACAAATCTTTATGACTTTCTGACACCAGTTGATTTGAAAGAAAAAGATTTTCACTGGACAACCCCTTTAATGTTTTCTGAATCTTTCAGCTATATATCATGCATAGAACTGATATACTTCCAAAAATAGCTATTAGCACATGGAACACGCATTGGGGAGAGTACTTAGTTACTTTCTACTACTATCTATGTAGGAATGTGGTCAGATTCTATGGCAGTACACCATGGGTTACATTGGAGTGATTCATATGTCAAACTAATTGGGAAAGATTGGGACCATGCAAGGAGGCTACTATAAGATCTCTAGATATGTACTATTGTCACCATTCATTAAAGGAGAAGTCTGGTGAAAATTTTTATTAAAGTATTGTATTGCCCCCCAAAAGTTATACAAATCATCAATATACACTTATTACAGGAAATGCTTATAAAGTGCTTTTTTCCCTGCACCTACTACTGCATCAAGGCTTCCCTTCCTGGATAACATGGTGATGTCACCTCCTGGATAAAATGGTGATGTCACGACCCGACTCCCAGAGCTGTGCGGGCTGTGGCTGCTGGAGAGGATGATGGCAGAGGGATGATCAGTGTCCCTCCAGTGCCCTGTGTCCCTCAGTGTCCCCCTGCCATCATCCTCTCCAGCAGCCACAGCCCGCACAGCTCTGGGAGTCTGGTCCTGACATCACCATGTTATCCAGGAAGTGAAGCCTTGATGCAGTAGTAAGTGCAGGGATAAAATAACTTTATGTGCATTTCCGGTAATAAGTGTGAATTGGTGATTTGTATAACTTTTAGGGGGGTAATACAATACTTAAATAAAAATTTTCTCTGGACTTCTCCTTTAAGATATGATAGGAGCAGCTCATAGGGAATGATGGATAATATTTTATGTTTTTGTCTATTTAAGCATGTATTTAGAGTACCATATTCTAACAGTAAGTTATACTTAGTTGTCTTGTTGGTGCTTTTCTTATAATATTGGGTTGAATCGTACACTCTGGATTATAATGTGGTTGTAACTTTTTAATTGTAATAATAAGAAAATTATATTTTTATAGTAAAGCTATGCTCATGTGATTCTTTTGGGAAATCATATATTTATGATTTTCCCATTGGGTGATTGTGGGAATATGTTCACAGCATACTTATAGCTTAGATATGCGGATTGGTACTTTATAGGTTATGATTTTTATCTGTCCGATGGAACAATTGTGTCTAATAATGTATAGAGCTGCAGACATAGGCAGATAAATAAAGAAAAATATCTGTCTTTTATCCAAAGGATATTTGCAAAGTTTTAAAATCATGTTTTCCTTCTAAGCCAGACGTGTCAAACTCTGGCCCTCCAGCTGTTTTAAAACTACAACTCCCATAATGCCTGGACAGCCAAAGCTAAAGCTTTGGCTGTCCAGGCATGATGGGACATGTAGTTTTGCAACAGCTGGAGGACCTGAGTTTGACATCCCTGTTCTAAGTTCAAAAGTCAAAGAGGCAATGCTGAGTTGCAGCATGCACACCTTCCCTACCCCTTCTTGTTCTGAATATTATTCATGTGCAGGTTCTGGTTTTCAGTGCTGAGCCCTGTACATCAATCGTGCAGTTCAGGGAGAGATAGAGGAAGGAGGCATGCTGCAGCTTATCTATGCCTCTACGATTCCTGACTTCACTTTATAACTTGGAAGCCATCAGCTAACAGACAGGTAAAATTTATTTTATTTTCTCCTTATCTGCTATCTGCCCATGCCTGTAGATCTTTCAGATCAGTGTCCACCATTGATCACCATTTTGTATTAACCTAAACAATTTTAAATGTCTGCTGAATAATTCCTTAATATATATTTATGGCAGTTATTACTCAGTTTTTCTAAAACAGAACTCTACATTCACTGCACAGGAATAGATTTAAAGGTGAAGTCGCATGAAAGTAAAAAAAAAAAGCAGAATTGACAGGAGTGCTTGAACATAATAAACAAAGTATACTTACCTATCCTCATGCCCTGTAGAGCTGCTCCTGAGTCCCATTGACAGCTGCCACCTGCCTGTGGCTCTTCCAGCTGTAACATCACATATCTGACTGAAAGATTGCCTGCTCATCCAATCAGTGACTGGAACATTGCAGCTGGAAGAGCCGAGTATGTGACTTACCCAGTTTCCAGCCCAAAATGACAGCCGGTGGCCATCAGGGAAAGCAGGAGTGGAACTACGGAGGCATGGGAAGTATACATTGTTTATTATGTTCCTGCACCCCCCTTCCATTCTGCCTTTTTTTTTTACTTACACGGGGCTCCTTTAAAAAACTACATTCTGCCATCTTGTAGCCCCCCTTAGGTGGAGCCTAAAAGCTTACTGCATACATATTTATTTTCTTATAGTCGTTAATTGCGATCACAATTACGATAATTTATATACTTTAGTCTAGGAGCATTCGCAATCCTGAACAACCGATGTGTACACATCTTGCGATTAGCGAACAATTAAAGGGGTAGTGCGGCGGTAAAAAATTATTCACAGAATAACACACATTACAAAGTTATACAACTTTGTAATGTATGTTATGTCTGTGAATGGCCCCCTTCCCCGTGTCCCACCACCCCCACCCGTGTACCCGGAAGTGTAGTGCATTATACATACCTGATCCGTGCCGACACGCGTCCGCCATCTTGTGCCAAACGTCATCTTCGGCCGGCCGGCCCGAACACCTTCGATCTTCCCGAGTGCCGGCCGCGCCATCAGCTGCTCAGCCGCGATTGAGCATAACTGAGCATAATTGAGCGACTGAGCATAACTGTGCTCGGCCAATCGCGGCTCAGCGGCTGATGACGCGGCCGCGTCATCAGCCGCTGAGCCGCGATTGGCCGAGCACAGTTATGATGCTGGTGATGGTTCTCCCTCTCGCTCCGGCAGAGGCAGGAGCCTGGGGGGCGAGGGGGTTACCCGAGTGTGTGGGGGCGGGTTCTCTCTCCTGCGGTCCCCTGCACGATGGAGGAGACCGGCTGGGATACGAAGGTGTAAGGTAGTTAATAGAGAGGTAATGAATTGATGGCGTCCATGGACACGCGCCTCCGGAATGAGAAATGTTATGTTAACCTTTTTTGAATTGTTAGGGGGTGAAATGCCTAAGAAGATATTTGGTTTAAGATGTGGAAAAATAGCGGCGGTATCCAGGAAAAAAAAAACAAAAAAAAACAATGATTTTATAGTCAGCTCAAAAGATGCGATCAACAACATACGAATAAATTTTTGTTTTCGTTTGATTGTTGCCTGCATACACACGAAAAGATTATTGCTTTAATTTGAACAAATTAGTGTAATAGGACCCTTACTTTATCTTGTGAATTCTTCATCCTTCCCCCCAGCAGGCTGATAAAACAAATCTCCCATATGTATCCCTCTTACTAGTAGAACCTCATGTTAAATTCAGCTCCATTAGGGCTCGCCTGGCAGAACGTCCTTCACTCTGCACTTGACTCGGAGGCTCACTGATGCATGACACAAACAGCGCTGTGTCTATATAGTGTTAATGGTTTCAGAGCAGTAAATGTGACTTAGCAGCTATTTATACACAGATTATGATACAACAGCGAGGAAGGATGTATCGGACGCGGGTGCATAATTAGCGGAGCCATCGCTTAAAGGAAACATTTTTTTGTAAATAATTTACATGTTATTGGCTGCCATGAAGAAGTGGAACTTTTCTTACAGACATAAATCTTCTGCCCAAGGCATCTCAGGATGGGAGGGGTGAGAAGAATACAGCACCTTCATGTGAACTTAAAGGGCTTGTACAGGATTATAAAACAAAACGATTTTGATCAGAAAACTGTGCCACGCCTGTCCTTAGTTTGTGTCTGGTATTTCAGCTCAGCTCCATTAGGCCATGTTCACACATAGTATAACACCGGCCATTCTGTGACCCGGCGGGGTCACAGAATGGCCGGTGTTACTTAATTCATTTCTGGTGAATTCAGATGCAGACGCACCCGATTGTGTGAACTGACATGTCTGTGTGGCCGCTATTCAATGAATAGCGGACACAGAAAACTGACGTGTCAGTTTTTCATGTGGACGAATGAAATCCTGGCCGGAGTGTATACTATGTGTATATGCTCCGGCCAGGATTCCATTCATTCAAATACAACGTATGTTTAGCATAAATCAAGGCCGTTGTTACAAATTGCAACAATGGCCATGATTTATGCTAAACATACGTTGTGTGAAGATGGCCTAACAGTGAAGGAGGCTGAACTGCCATACCTCACACAACCTGTTTTTAGAAGGAAGCAGCCATGTATTTCTACTCATGTGCCCCCACCCATCACAGAAGATCATGGTCACAGTGCAACACACTGCAATACAGATATGCATTGCAATGTATTGCACTAGTGACCAAACCTAGTGGGGCCTTAAAATAACTATTTTTCAATATTTCCAAATATTGGTACAGAATAAGAAAATTGGGTTAGGCATAAACTATTCTATATGCCCAACTAGGTCACATGGAGGCAATAGTAGGGGGGGCTTCCATATGGGCCTCCTCTTCATTAGTCACAGCATTGAAGCAGTGTGAAGAGCGGCCATGCCCCTAGAGAACCTGTGGTGGACTGAGGGTTGCCTGGGCCTCCGGAACTGTTACTAACAAATCCATTTTGCGTTGTATTTCATGTCTTGTTCTGTTTTTCACTTTGCTGAAAACTGAGCATTTAGACCCTGGCTGTGGACTCCCACTGGTCATGGCCCTCGGGCAATGTCTAAATGATTCTTCTGCTCTTGCTCCCCATGCACTTACCCAAGACGTATATTTCACTATTAACCACAGCAACACTGAATCGGTACTTGGAATACTTCATCGGAGCCATTGTTTTCCATTTATCAGTGTTGGGGTCATACTGCAACATGCGATTACTCAGACGATCAGGTTCATCATCAGGGTGATCCATCTGTATATACATAAATAGTATATATGATTATAAACAGTAATTATATAAAGCAATACAATACTGCAAGCATTTGAAGTCTAGAATTCAAAATTCCTTCAATCTGTCATCATTGTTCCCCAACCAGTATTTCTGGTACGTGGCCGTCTAGCAGTTGGCAGACGCAAATGCTATTGTGCAGCAATGACACTGGTAATGTCATAGCATTACTGAAATTTATCACCGCAGTGAGAACCTTAAGACTTGTACTTAGCATCTAGGTCAGGTTATGTAAATACAATACATAAGTAATCCTGTAATTACCCTGAATTACAGCCCATATTATACTTCAAAGATGCATTTACAATTCTTCTATTTGTTCTTGGAAACAGTCAACAAGCTTATGGATAGACATAACCCTAACAACTTAGCTAGGCTCCTATACAGCAGGGGAGGGGGCAGTTTGGTCTTTCTACATCTGATTGCTGCGCAGACACAGAACATGCAGTGTATGGTGGAAATTTCAGTTATAAAAGCTGCAGAATTATGAATACAGCTCCGAAAAACAAAACAGGCTATACATCAGGACCAAGACAAGATAACTATTGTAGTGTGACTCAGTTAGCAAAATAATGAGTACAGCTATGGAATATATTACAGAAACTAACTCATGATCAGTACAAGATAAGTAATGTACTGTATGTACATTGTGACCACCACCAGAATAGTAGGGGGCATTTATAATTGTTACGGCAGCGATGTACGCCAGGGAAAAGGCATAGATTCGTTCCTTCTCCCTGGTGTACGCCTGCTCTATCCCCTACTTGCCTGATGGGGGGGGGGACGCGGCAAGCAGGGGAGGAGGTGTGGCCTCCTCACACGCCTCATTGATCAGGATTTACACCCACTTGCATGCGTAAATCATGATCTAAATCTATACCTGCTAGAAGCCTCTTTGTGAATTCAGGCGGGGAAAGGGGCGGGGCCTAATTTAAGACCAGTGTACGAGTATGCCGGTGTTGATTAACACCCCCCCCCCCCTTAGTGAGTGCAGCTCTGGAGTAGATTAAGATCAGTATCAGATATATTTGCAAAGTGACTCTTCTGTTTAGATATATCCATTCGATATGTAAACTGCTTGAAGATGAACCTACACGGTCTAACTTTTTTATGGTCGTGTATAGTATCCTAAAATAACTATACGGATCCCCCTCTCAGCCCACACGTCTGCCATTATTCTCTTACTTTAGCTTTGTCATTTACATTTCAGAAGTAAAGGCAGAGAATAATCATTTCTAAACAATGCAAATCATTATCGTATTTTAAGCAAAACATGTTCTACTAATTTGAAGAGTAACAGGCACCGAGCACCATGCGGATGGAGCCGCTCAATAGAGCTGGTAAGCTATGCCTTCCTTCCTGCCATCTGTTTTGAGTACCGACTGACAAAAGCAGAATGTCTAATATTAATGCCAGTCTTGGTTCATAAATAAACGCCCACTTGCAATGTATGTGATGGAAACCCTTTGTGTTCTGGCCTCTCTGCCTCTTACGGTTTGGGCATGGAGTAACTGAGCAATGGTGAAAGGCAGATGTGTTCTCTGTTGCTCATTGCTGTTTAGTTATAAAGAATGAGAGAGAGTAGTTGCACTAAGGCCGGAGGGGTCCGAAGGCCCTGTCACTGCATAGGAAGACTCTAGTATTTTAAATAGCACATGATGGGTGGAGGCCCTGAGGGTGGAGGCCCTCATATGGATTTTGCATTATGCCAAGCAGCCTAAAATAATGCTTCTGGCTGTTTTACTTTGGGTCTCAATAGTGATTGACAGCCAGTGGTGTAACTTAAAACCTGGATCCCAATGCAAAATTATAATACTGTTGTTTTGTAAAAAAAAGGGGCCTTTGGGACACTCAGGCTATCCCTATATTCTTTATTGTACACCATATAACCATGTCCCTGTTATCAGCTGATAATATGAAAGCGTTAACAGTATAAAATACAATGACAGTGCCCGGCTCATTATTCTGAGCTGTCTGTATGGCTGTAGGCTTAGCTGCATGTTCCCTGGAGGGTGCAGATGGTCCACAGCCCGCAGGCTTCTCCTCATACTGCCCTGATCTGAGTTGCCTCTGGCATGTAAAGAGTGGGCAGAGTTTGCTGCCTTCTTGTATATTTTCTATGTATAAATAACTCCATGTTCTTGACAAGCTGTCACTTTATCATAATACATTAACCCTGTCAGTGCATCTACCAGAACACTTATGATGTAGTATGTGTGAGACATTCAGGGGAATATGTCAGAGACTCCTACAAGTGATTCTGTCTTCTACCTCCCACAATGTGTTTGTAAACTGTGTGGAAAAGATTTCATCAGAGTTCTAGGAACTTGAAGTGTCACACAAACTACTAGGCTCCACAAGTCTTTTTACAGAAGTTGTCACCCAACTCTCTGCCAGTGTCATATCTGCCATATTATGTAGTAATACACCCCCTCTCAATATTAGATTCACATAGGACAAGTACTCTAGAAAAGTGCCAGTAGGTGCTTTAATGGAGGCCATCAGTAACTAAAATTTATGTGCAATATATCAGTATCCGATCTATTCACTACTGGGTTAAATAGGTTGTAGTGTGTTAGTAGATTTACGTCAGTCTGTATAATCCAGTATGGATAGCGTGAGTCCGAACAAGTCTAAAATCTATTGCATTGTTATTTAGTTTGTAATACTCTATGTGCATACACATTGTGGTTGATTGTACAATGTGATTGTACAATGGTATAATTTTCTGTGCTGCCACTGTGTTCGTATATGAGAGGTAGGTCACATGACCTTCCCATATGGTTTCCCAAAGAAGTAAAGAAAGTAAAGAAACAATTGTCCTCCTGCATCTACTGGACACCTTGTGGGCCTCTGGCCAGAGCCAGTGGTACATGATATATACACCACAAACCTTACCACCCTGTGCCCTGCTACAGGGATTCGTAGCATATATTCCGGCAGTGTGGGCAGAAAATAAAACTTCATCCAGGGCATACAAGAAGGCATAAGTACTGGAAGACATGAGATTTTTAAATAGAAGTAACTTACAAATCCATATAACTTTCTTACACTAGTTGATATTAAATTAAGCACGATCTGTTTTTTACTGCTAAGTCTCAGCTGTCAGGCATGAAGAATGGAGTTTCCTTCAGATCTGTTCTCTTTTACCGTGAGGATTTTTATACATTTTGTGCTATGCTGGAAGTTTCTGTTTACATGTAGGTCTGGACTAGAAGCTCACATGATATGATTTATGGGTTCTGACATCTTAAAAAATATTGTGCCCAAGACTTGCATATTCTTAACGTCTCTGTACATTGTCTCAGATTAGCACCATAACACCAGGGGAATGTCAATTTCTATGTAAATGTGAGATGAGAGTAACAGTAACAGACGACCACCCCAGACAACAGCCCCAAGTCTTTCATTCCACTAGTCATGATCACAAAGCCAAAATGGTAATTCATGCAGCGCACCTATAAGAAGAAGTGGCATGACATTCGAATATCTTATATATACTGTAGTTTCGTTAGTCATCACTAACCTGCAGAGTCCAGCCACCCATTACATATAATTTATTGTTGAGTGTGACCACAGCGTGGGAGGCCAAAGGAATGGGCAGTGGCGCCACACTCCTCCAGGTGTCCTTATCTGCCAAGTATTTGTCCACACAGTTGGTAATGATATATTGGTTTTTCAGCTTCATTTGACCTCCAATCAGATAGAGGTCATTGGTAACAGTGCCCAAAGCATACAGCTCCCGGTACTCAGCTGTGCAGAGCTTTTCCCAACAGCAGTTACCTCGGTTGTGGTACCTGGTCAAAAAAAAGCTTGTAAGTAATTTCATAATGTTCAGACAAGAGCATTCATCAAATACCTAATGACAATAATAGTTTTTTCAGCCAGCTTTCACAGGATTCTGGATAAATGTGTGTTTTTTTTAAATGATGATCTACTACTCAGTCTGGGAAAGCTTGATGACACCTCTTATGGGTGCCATGTAAGTGGCCATTTTAGAAGCAATAATGGTTACTAAATAGCAAGCAATGATGGTGACCATTTTGAAAGAGTAAGACCATATTGAAAGAGTGCCCTACTGGAAACAGTGATGATGACTATATTGGAGTAGTGGAGGGAATGATGATGATAATTATGGGACCAGTGATACTGACAGGACTGAGAGCAGCATTGCCTACAATATTGCAAGCAAAGATGGTGGTTATAATGGAAGTAGTGACGCCAATCATAATGGAAGCAATTATGAGGATCATATTGGAAGCAATGACTGTGACTGTAGTAGCAGAGATTATGTTGACTATCTCGGAAGCAATCATAGTGAAAGCAATGATGGTGACCTTATTGGAAGCAGTCATGCTGACTTTATTGGAACAAATGGTGTAACCATATAGGAAGCAACAATGAGGATCATATAGGCTGCCACCCATATTGGCTGTTAGAGATAACTAACAAATGATCACCCTTATTTATATTAAAGGTGTACTCCAGAGACTTAGTTACATTGCTTTGTATATTACGTTATCTTAAAAAAAATGTATAGTGCTTCCTATAGTGCCAGCAGTAAGGGGTGACACAGCCCCCTCTGCTGCCATCTACATTTGTTTCAGAAATTGCAGGGCTCTAGGCTCCCAATCGCCTGCTCTGTTCTAGCACTGATTTGCTGAACCTACTTGTTTTAGTCTTCTAGTCTGTGTATGTGTATCTTAAAGTGACTTTTCTGGCCCTCTAGTTGTCAGTTGTCAGATATGTCCATCGGTCTGTGTTGTTCCGTTATGTGTCACACTTTATCTGAGCAATCTTGCAAGACTACTAATCCCATTGGCCACTGACATCTGATGGTGAGTGGCTTTTTGCTTTTGTCTCCGACAATTGATACAAGCTTGTATATTATCTTGTTGCTGATTGATTCCACTATTCTGTCCTATCATAAGTCCTTGGGGTATTTGAGTACTGGGAGCCATTGACAGGGCCTTGTAAACATGACTACTATAGGTAATAGGTAAAGCCTGGTTCTGTAGTCTAGAGAGCCATCAGTCTCAAAAGAAAACATGGGAGAAATGATTGCTTTCAGCTTATTTTGAGTGAAGAAAAAAAACTAATAAGAATACAGCCTATTCCTTTAGGGTTTGCTGCCATAACTGAATATTATTTATGATGCTCTTAATTTTTTGTTGTGAGAGTGTTCTTTTAAATTGTTCGCCTAATCTTGCTGTTTTGCTTCCTTAGTGCTCCCATGTGACCTGTTAGGATAGTTCCCTTTCAGTTCTCAGACATTCTTAAATTAGTTATTTTCTCCCTTAATATACATATATCTAATGATAATGAACCTTAAATAACAGGATAGCAGAAAAGATGTTCCCACTGGAATCCAGCCAAAGGATCATCTACATGGAGTTTGCATGCTCACATCTTGACCAGCTCCCTTTGAATTTGTTGTAATAAAGAATAGCCAAGTGACCCTTGATTTCTATTGCTAGCCTCTCTTGTTTCTGGAGCATTTGAAGAAAAGGACCTATTATAAAGGGGTATAGGGCCAACCAAAGCTGGGGTGTTCCATTCCATAGAGATCCAATAAAGACTCCATGGGCCATTTGAAAATAACTCTCATCTAGGTAGAATGTTAATATTGACCATCACATTGCATAATCAGTTTGATTCTACTGACTGGTGGTAAATCATAATATGCCTAATTTTTGTTGCCACCCGGGGCCTTGGACTCTTGTGGACCCATAGCAGCCCAAAATGCAAATCGACTTTCTGTGCTGAATGGCCTCCCTGCTACAGGTCTACCGTGATTCATACAAAATTAAAACTGCAGAGTTTTACCACAATTTTGCACAAATCAGGGCCGAACTGCAGCAGGGAGGCCATTCAGTATTGCAGATGCTTCAGGACTGTAGACATGTGGCTATGGAATCATACAGTTCTACAGAGTCTTCAGAGTACTATGGAGGAGATAAGGAGTTGTAGGTATGTAGGGAAGGGGACAGGGAGACCCATCAGTGTGGGGGGGGGGGGGGGGGGGCTGGCAGGATGACCAGTTTGGGTTGACAGGAGGGGAGGGTGAGGAGTCTGAGGTAGGGTAAGGAAAGGTGTGACCAGTTTGTGATAGGGCAGGGTGATAAGTATGGAGTGGCACCTAATTGAAATTAATTGAAAATGGAAATAATTTTAAAAAATTACCAATGTGCATAAAACTGCATGATAGTCATTCTTCATAACCCTTTACTGGTACCCTTTAAATATAACTTAAGTTATCCCATACTGTAAGTGCCACTATAGTGTGACCATGGTTATTGTAAACAGCCCAGGGCGTGTGGTACTTAATGTGCCACCGTTACTGACCTGCAGATCTCAATACGGCTGTTCTTTTGCCTGGACAACCTCACAGCCGTTGCTTCACCAGCCAATATTATATCATTGTTTTCAGTCACCACGCCTGTCAGCACCGAGCCCAACACCTCTCCTTGTTTTGGAGATGGCATGTAACATATTTTTCCTGTGATAGGCGCAAAACAAAAGCTAGCATCTCCATAATTTCCATATTTCGACCTGATGCCCGTGGCATTATTGCCAAGACAGAGAAGAAGACTTGTCATCTCCATTCCGTAGCGGAGACTTAAAGAGACTTGGGTAGATTTCTCGATGGTTTCTAGGGCCTCTTCAACCATGTCATAGCACTGGGCATTACACAAGAGAATTGTGTTCCTCTTCCTTGCTTCTCGAAGAAATGATGGGCTGACAAGTAGTAATCTGACTTGTTTCAAAAGATCAATAAGGTATTGGGACCTCTGATTCTTGTCATAGTTTACCCATCGTAGAACTAGGTCTAGGATGCTCTCTTCTCGAGAAACATTGAGGTCATCGGACATAATCATCGCCATCAACTGTTGAAACTCAACTTCTAGTATCTCCTCATGTAGGCCAACCTCACTAAAGTGTTGATATAAGTATTTCTTGGATGTTTCTTCCAAGTCATCTGCATTTATTTGCTTGGCAAAGTAGAAGATCCCTATGCAGTTTGATGCATCCATATGGTCCATCATGTAAGTTTGACACATCTTGAAGACATCATCCATCTGCATGAAGTAAGCAGCAGTGGCCACTCCTTGGACAGTTAGGTTGTTGATGTAGAGTTGTGATGTGTACATGTATTCCAAAATTATTGAGACACTTCCGGCAGTGATATCATGGAGAGTCACTTCCATTTGGTTACATTCTACCAACCCACATGTGAACATGGCCCTGAAATATTGACTGTATGAGGCTAGCACTACCCGATGACATGGAAACTTCTGTCCCTCGGCAACCAGGACTATATCAATGAGCTCTGACGATGCACGCATCCTGTTAATATGTTCCAATAATGTATTACTGTGTTGTTGTCTACATCTAATAGAGTCTGTTTCCATGATGAGGAATGGTGGACAACCTGGTTAATCACGTAATAAGTTCAGATGATGTGATGATCTGGAGCCATAAACTGGAAATATAAATAATACAAACATGTAAAATGTAAAGTCTATGATCTATCTTTGTACACTGCAGGTTTAATAAAAGCAACAATCTGCCTTTTAGGTTTTTTTCTGGAATCATCTATATATCTCTGGCCGACCTAACAATTATCTTTTTTATTGCTATGAAATCGGCAATAACATATGGCAACTGGTTAATAAACCCATCACAGTTTTCACCACTTAACTAAATCTCATGAGAGATGATTATTTTTTCACTTTCGACAATGCACCCGGGCGGATCGTACATGAGATTTTCCTTTTGCTTTGTATTTGTTTGTTTTTTATATGTCATAATTACTATAACGTTGCACTTATGTTTTAGAAGTAAATGAAAACTTTGATTCTAATGAGATTCAAGGGGTCCTGCAACATCATAAGGCTTTGTATATGGAAAATTAAAAGATGAGGAGTAAAATATAAAGAGCAAAAATGAATATTAGCATGGTCACTAAAGACCCCCCCCCCCCCCCCGCGCTGCTGTCAGTGGTGGAAGTTGACAGAATGGGAACACATCCGGGACCAGAAAATTGCACATTGAGGGCAGCGGATGGAGCAAGTTTGTTATAATATATTAGTGCAGGTACAGATCTATTGTTCTGCTTCATTAAAGAACAGCTATAATAACAGCAGTGCCAGGTACCGATGGCGCCCCAACAGGCCCCACTGACTTTAATGGATGACATTTTCATCATAATGTCCTTCACAGACATATCATTGTAGAGCTCGCTGTCTGATACCTTGGTGAAAATGATATTTAATAGGCCTAACCTCATCTGCAGATCTTAATTAGAGTCTTGCCTGGGGCATAACCGAATCATTTTAGATGAACTGATCTCTATTATGTTGATGACAAATGATACTGTGTCAAGGCTATCATGTAAGTACGCAGCCTTATAAAGAGATAATCAGCAGTTGTATCTTGGGAAAAGCCTAATAATAAAAAGTTACATTACTTCCTAACATACTGGTGTATACTTTATGTATTGATTCCTTGTCATTTTCGATATCTCTGCTTACTGTCAGTGAATGGAAGCATTCTTGTGTATGTTTTGATGCCAAAAACTTATACAGACCAATTCCCATAAACCCAAGGCATTCTTGGTGCATCTTTTAGCATTTAATACATACGTATTACATATCCAAATAGGCCATTGATTTCAACAGGTATGCATGCCATAGTTCACACTGTGAACTGTAATGTGTTTCTATCCACATGAATAGTTGGGCCTGTCTCTTCATTGAGCAGTGCATGGTAAGTTCCTTGCTTAGTTGACCAATAGTTTGCTGATTCTATTGTAGCTGCCCAGTGTGCCGCTCTATGCTTGCTCCATTCTGCTGTCCCTATTCCTCCCCCCGGTATTTGTGGTGGCACCCCTGCATCTTACTGAATAGTCAGTGTTTTGACATATTGTATTGCACCTCCCTATGTGATGCATCTACCATTAGCGATAAGCAAATCTACAGTAGAACAAAAGTAAAGCACTTCATTCCTGTCAAGATTCTGCTCAGCAGGCTGCGGGACTTTGAAGTCTGCCCGGCTCCCTGCCGCTCCTCCCCGGGTGCTGGGAAAAGATGGATTTAGTCCTGGGAAACTTCTCCCAGTTTTCCAGGACCAGATCCACCTTTTTTCAGCACCCTGGGAGGAGCGGCATGGAGTGAAACAGACTTCAAAGCCCGCAGCCTGATGAGCAGAATGCCGATAGGAACAAGGTGCTTCACTTTGTTCATACTGTAGATCCGCTTATCTCTACCTACAATGAGCATCAGAACTGCACCATGGAACAATGGAAGATGAACAGTATGATGAATCACATTTCCGTCTGGGTGCATCAATATTCGGGGATCAATATGGTTCAACATGATGAAGTGGGATGTTCACTTGTGTGTACAAAAAAAATGATCATGTTTTTTTTTTTTTACAGAACAGGATCAGAGAAAAAATTAGATCTGATAAAAACATGTCAAATTCTTTTAACCATGATGGATGCCCCACTGCAAAACAATGGATACATTAATAGATCTGTTTGGGAAAAAAATAATAATCAGGTGGCTGTTTCAGCAGGATAGCCAAACCTTGTGTGAAAATATCTGCTGCTAATGTCTTGGTGCCAGATGCCAGGTATGTTAGGGTCCACACAACAACTATGGCTGGATATTCCTTATGTTTGGGTCACCCTAAAAATAGCTTCTATCTGTCCATCAACTTACAGGTAAGAAAACAAAAGGGGCCAACCCTGTTTACTGGTTGACTTCAAGATGCATGTACACACCTTTGCCATTGTAGTAAGTACTATAAACAATTTTCTTTCTATAGGGAATGCAGAGGTAGCAGTTGTACCTAGGCCTGGAGCCTTAGGGGTCCCGTAAGCCCCTGTGCCACATAAAAAGTCACCAGTTATTCAGAAGAAACATGGTAGACAAGATCTTAATATCAGATTTCATATAGGGGAGCAGGTTCTAGGCTACTGCATTTGGGTTCAGTTGGAGGGCACTGGGACCCAAGGCATCCTAGCTACTCAGACAACCAATATCACAAGTGTTACTTGTTATATATAACATTGTGTACATGGCTGATTTCTTGAGATTCTGGGATCATAGGGGGAAATGCTCTTTACTTACAATGAACCATTGTTCTATTACTGCCTAAAAGAGAAAACAGTCAGTTCCCACCCGTTGATGGAGGCATCAGAAGCCTTGCAGCTGTCACTTCTTGGCTTCATATTGCATGTATTCAATCTACACAAGTAATAAACTTAATTTACAGAGATCCTGCAGACATAAATTTTTCCCAAGCAGAGGAAGAACAACACGAAGAGACACAGTGGTCAGCAGTAATCTGCCAGAGTGGTTATACTCGGTCACCTGCGGACATTGCACTGTTATAGAGATGGAGCTCCTGAGGTGTCCAGTGGTCAGCAGTAATCTGCCAGAGTGGTTATACTCGGTGACCTGCGGACATTGCACTGTTATAGAGATGGAGCTCCTGAGGTGTCCAGTGGTCAGCAGTAATCTGCCAGAGTGGTTATACTCGGTCACCTGCGGACATTGCACTGTTATAGAGATGGAGCTCCTGAGGTGTCCAGTGGTCAGCAGTAATCTGCCAGAGTGGTTATACTCGGTCACCTGCGGACATTGCACTGTTATAGAGATGGAGCTCCTGAGGTGTCCAGTGGTCAGCAGTAATCTGCCAGAGTGGTTATACTCGGTCACCTGCGGACATTGCACTGTTATAGAGATGGAGCTCCTGAGGTGTCCAGTGGTCAGCAGTAATCTGCCAGAGTGGTTATACTCGGTGACCTGCGGACACTGCACTGTTATAGAGATGGAGCTCCTGAGGTGTCCAGTGGTCAGCAGTAATCTACCAGAGTGGTTATACTCGGTCACCTGCGGACACTGCATTGTTATAGAGATGGAGCTCCTGAGGTGTCCAGTGGTCAGCAGTAATCTGCCAGAGTGGTTATACTCGGTGACCTGCGGACACTGCACTGTTATAGAGATGGAGCTCCTGAGGTGTCCAGTGGTCAGCAGTAATCTGCCAGAGTGGTTATACTCGGTGACCTGCGGACACTGCACTGTTATAGAGATGGAGCTCCTGAGGTGTCCAGTGGTCAGCAGTAATCTGCCAGAGTGGTTATACTCGGTGACCTGCGGACACTGCACTGTTACAGAGATGGAGCTCCTGAGGTGTCCAGTGGTCAGCAGTAATCTGCCAGAGTGGTTATACTCGGTCACCTGCGGACACTGCATTGTTATAGAGATGGAGCTCCTGAGGTGTCCAGTGGTCAGCAGTAATCTGCCAGAGTGGTTATACTCGGTGACCTGCGGACATTGCACTGTTATAGAGATGGAGCTCCTGAGGTGTCCAGTGGTCAGCAGTAATCTGCCAGAGTGGTTATACTCGGTCACCTGCGGACATTGCACTGTTATAGAGATGGAGCTCCTGAGGTGTCCAGTGGTCAGCAGTAATCTGCCAGAGTGGTTATACTCGGTCACCTGCGGACATTGCACTGTTATAGAGATGGAGCTCCTGAGGTGTCCAGTGGTCAGCAGTAATCTGCCAGAGTGGTTATACTCGGTGACCTGCGGACACTGCACTGTTATAGAGATGGAGCTCCTGAGGTGTCCAGTGGTCAGCAGTAATCTACCAGAGTGGTTATACTCGGTCACCTGCGGACACTGCATTGTTATAGAGATGGAGCTCCTGAGGTGTCCAGTGGTCAGCAGTAATCTGCCAGAGTGGTTATACTCGGTCACCTGCGGACATTGCACTGTTATAGAGATGGAGCTCCTGAGGTGTCCAGTGGTCAGCAGTAATCTGCCAGAGTGGATATACTCGGTCACCTGCGGACACTGCATTGTTATAGAGATGGAGCTCCTGAGGTGTCCAGTGGTCAGCAGTAATCTGCCAGAGTGGTTATACTCGGTCACCTGCGGACATTGCACTGTTATCGAGATGGAGCTCCTGAGGTGTCCAGTGGTCAGCAGTAATCTGCCAGAGTGGTTATACTCGGTGACCTGCGGACACTGCACTGTTATAGAGATGGAGCTCCTGAGGTGTCCAGTGGTCAGCAGTAATCTGCCAGAGTGGTTATACTCGGTGACCTGCGGACACTGCACTGTTATAGAGATGGAGCTCCTGAGGTGTCCAGTGGTCAGCAGTAATCTGCCAGAGTGGTTATACTCGGTCACCTGCGGACACTGCATTGTTATAGAGATGAAGCTCCTGAGATGAGCCTCCTGAGGTGTCCAGTGGTCACAGAGGAGAATAATATTGGAGTCTATTTATCTACACCCCCCAGTTAACAATAAGATGATTTCAAATAGTTGCTTAATTTTTTATCCATAACGTAGGGAAGAACATTTTCCTTCCATCGCTATTTCGGTAAATAAAGCCATTATATGTATCGGGAAAAGTTACAATGTTCTAACCCCCTCAATTCTTCTAGGCACCTCCGTGTGTACTTCCAGGGGATATAACTCCTTGTCTTGTGATGGATGCACTTGGTACACTTACTGTAAGGCCAGCGATCAGCTCATTTTTCTGCTGATCACTTACTTTTGGCTTCTCAACAAAAAACTCAAAAATCCCTTGCTGACTGCACATCATCTTGTGTGATAGGCGATGTTCAGCCAACGAATAATGGCAGAAAAGGGCCACATGCACGATCCAGCCATCATTTCTGTGGCAATCCCCATCAGGTGGACCAGCCTAGTAATAGTCTCTTTAATCCATCGCCAATCTATGAAATCGTCACTGGTTTACAGCAAGCATTGGACCATGTGATAGAGCCCCAACAGTACAGGTCAGACTTTTGTCTCTTAAAAGTAAACACTGAAGGTTCCTACCAGCAGGCAGAGTTGTCTAACCCCTTCCCTGACAATGATTTTTGGCATGTTTGTAACTCTTCACCTTTTATATACAGAGCCATATGAAGGCTTGTTTTTAATAATGCTTTTTAAAGACACCCTTCATTTTAACATAATGTAAGACAAAACTAAATAAAAAAAAAATATTTTTTGAGCATTATAGTTAATGGTGACAACAGTAGCTAGATAAGACAGTAAGTGAAGCTCGCAGCTCAGCCTCCTCCTATCTGTGGAATGACCGCTTCAAAGGTCACAGAGCATAACCAAAACTTTTCACATGCATGTTAATGGGACAGCTCCCATCTATGGTTGCCTATGTCCGTGGGGCTTGCTGTAAAGCATATTTCTAAATGGCAGCCCCCAAATTAATGTACAAACCGAAATAAATAAATAAAAAATTACAATTAGAAAATATGAACAAATTAGAAAAAATATTTGAAAAAAAAATCTAGGCAATACATTCACTTTAAGCCCTACCCCTGATCTGCTCAGGAACACCTAAGAAACTTTCCAGATCCATCCTTTTATTGATCCTTTCCTTAATCTGTCCCTTCTGAGGCCTGCCATGTAGGACTCTCCTGCAGATATGTCTCCTTATGTAAGTTGTCTGTGCTGCCCGTCTCCTACCGCTCTACAGTTGAAAAGCTTTTATCTGCTCCTGCTATACTATTTAATTCTGAAACTAATGATAAGTAATGCAACCTAAAACATAAAACCTATTTATATACCCAGATGTAACAGAGTTTATAACATAGGTCGCTGGGGTTGAGTGTATCATTGGGTTATGCAGTGTTAAATCCCCTACATGACAAGATTATAGCACTTTGTGAAGCTCGCAGTGTGATATTACACAGTATTAGAACAATATTTGCTTATGGGAGGTTCACCTTAAATTACATGTGCAAATGTTTTTGTGCCAATAGTTTCGCAGTCACTCATAACACTGTGGACAGATAACACACTGTGATCCATCATGACTTGTAACCCAGCTCTGCTACATAAATTGCCCTCTCCCCACCCATGTAATCTGGCCTGCAAACCCAACCAAACAAGAGAACATTATTCTGCATGTACCTGGGCTGCCACCATAGGTAAATCTCTTCTTTTGGGGCCTGTTGGATCTGCCTTTTTCTTTCTTACTCCTGATATGGAAGCTTCCCAGAGCTAAGGCAGGGATATAAATAGACCCTGACAAGGGAGAGGAATGGGAGATGGTGTCACACGACTGGTCTACCTCTCGGCATGAGAAGACGTCTCTCATGTGACAGCTCTAAGCCGTCATCTCATCAGATAGCAAAATGAAAGGAGGAAAAAGTTATTATGCATAAACTATTTTATAGAAGCCATGGCCTCAGAACTTGTCTTTATGGGCTGAGAAATGGAAAAATGCATATCCAACACTATTCTATAGATACCACCTGTACACGTAAACTCATAGGTGCATACCAATCTGTTTGCTGCAGGGTGGCTAGAACCTTGGTATTGTCAGGGAAAAGAGGGGATAAGGATCATAGAAAGGGGTCAAAAGCCTCAGACCATTATGTCTGGGTATGGTTTAGGCCCAATTTAATATATGCTATTGGGGCACACTCACTCTTATTTGTGGATGTCACTGCTTTAATCCATGAGATGAAGTGGAGATTGTGAATGTCCCTGATGTTTAGATATCAGATTGTAATCTATACTGTGCCTTCTTTGAATTATATTGATGCAATATGAACAATTCTTCTGTATACTGTTCTACACTTGGCTCAATAACAAGGCAGTATACATTAAAGTGTCACTGTCGACATAGCTTTCAAAATCAAAATCAACAGTAGATGTAAAATAAAGCAAGTTTGCAATATACATTCATTATTTTTGTTGTTGTTATCATGCTGTAAAACAAAGCTGTACTTACCAGGAATCCAGGTCCAGTCTCCTGAAGGCCAATTTTCTGACTTGTGCTGGTTGAAAAAAACAGATGAAATGTATCCATCATTCACATGACTGCCTTCTCGCTTTGTAAGCACTCAGATGGCCTGGGATACATAGCACTTCCTGTTTTCTGACTGTTTCCAGTTTTTTGCAAAAAAAAAAAAAAAAAAGTCTGAAAACAGGAAGTGCTGTGTTTTCCATGATAACTAAAAAAAAATGAATGTTAATTGCAAACTTGCTTTATATCACATCTACTGTTGCTTTAGACTTTAAAAGTTACGACAGTGACACTTTAAGCTCCCCCTAGTGGTGGATGCTGTCAGCCAGAATTCTATTATTTAATGCTTTATCAGCACATTTTTAGGAGAAAGCACTCTGCGTTCAAGATATTTTCCAGGCATTTTTCATTCCTTTTCTGGTCCAGTTTTGGCTTTGGTAAAGCTTGGTTTGCCTGTGATGGTCTGGAAGTAGTGTGTCACAATTTTATTCTTAACTTAAAGTCGACAGATAACAAGATGCTAAATGACTAGGGATGGTCCGAACCGAGTTCGGTTTGGGTTCGTACAAACCCGAACGCTCGGCAATGATTCCCGCTGTCTGCCCTCTCCGTGGAGAGGGTGGATACAGTGGGAGGACTACCTGGAAAACTGGGATACAGCCATAGCCATAGGCTGTATGCCAGTTTTCCAGGTGGTCCTCCCGCTGTATCCACCCGCTGCACGGAGCGGGCAGACAGCGGGAATCTGATGCCGAGCGCTCGGGTATATACGAACCCGAACCTCAGCAGTTTCGGTCCATCCCTATAAATGACTGAATAGCTTGTAAAAACATTGTAATTCTGCTGCAAAACTACTTAGAATTTCTTAACTGAACTCAAATAAACCAGCAGAAAATATACTCGACCCTCCAGTTGCGACCAGGGGTTACAAATACAACATACTCCCAATCTCTGGGGCTGAATGTCTGGGGACAAACGCCCCCTTTAATGGGACCCAACTAAACTATAACTTTTAATCTTATATATGAATAAAATCTGTGTATCAAGTGGTAGAAAGAAGGTGTCAAAAACACAACAGTCGAACTTCTACTGTATAAACCATATGCAGTAGGACCAAACCAGGTCTATGTCACTAAATATGGTGGAACAGTGTAATGTTGCTATGTAAAATCTGCCTATATCCCCTTCAACATGTTTCGCTTCGTCTGCAGCGTCCGCAAGAAGAATCAGATAGCAAAATAATAAAAATAATAAAAAGGGGGTAGGGATCCCATATTTGTGCCTTAGTCAAAAAAGACTCTTTACGTGATAAAGAAAACTAGAAAAGCCTTTTAAATAAGCAGTACTCTTCACAAAGCACAATATATTCTAAGTTGAAAAGAAAATCCAAGCACAAAACTTTTCCCTTTGTCCTGGGAAGAAGACACAGAGAGGCTCAATTCTGAGAGTTTACATCAATGAAAGAAAATACATTGCAGCACTAAAAAATACATTATTTAATGAGACGTGCTCCAGTATAAATCTTTAATGCTCGGCTGAGTTTTCCTGAATATGTTTTTCCCTTTCAGTTTAAACACAAGAAGTGAAGGTAGCTCCTGTAGTGATGATTAGAAGAATGGAAACTTACTAGATATTCCACAGGAGCGCTAACCTTTAGCTCTAGCTGATGCTGTTATGGCTAAGGTCACCTTAATCATCTCTAGGATAGGAGAACACAACCATACAATCGCCACAAATATTACAAAAAAGGGAAAATAAATTCTAAAAGTATTATCAAATAAAATATTTGGGGCAAATTGTTCAGTGTGACAAGTGTGCCTGGGAACTGCAGTTCTATCATTGAACAAAGACAGGAAGTGGAGGTTTAATCATGACAATGGTAGCAGTCAGGAGGAGGGGCCAAAATAACATCCCTTATAATTTTCAGGAGGAGGGGCCAAAATCATGTCTCTGATAATAGTCAGGGGGAGGGGCCTAAAACATGTTTTTGGTAATAGGAGGAGGGGCCTAAATCACATCCCTTGTAATTGTAAGGAGGAGAGGCCTATATCATATTCCTGGTAATAGTCAGTAGGAGGGGCCTAAATCATGTTGCTGATAATAGTCAAGAGGAGGGGCCTAAATCACATCCCTTGTAATTGTCAGGAGGAGGGGCCTAAATCATATTCCTGATAATAATTAGGAGAAGAAACCTATATCATATCACATCACTTTTAATAGTCAGGAAGAGGGGCCTAAATGATGTGCAAGTTAAGAAGAACTCAGGAGAAGGGTCGTAAATTATGTCTCTGGTTATAATCAGAAGGAGGAGCCAAAATCATATCCCACATAGTAATCAAGAGGAAGAACACAAATCATATCTGTAGTAATGGTCAGGAAGAGGGGCCTAAATAATATCTCTGATAATAGTCAGGAGGAGGAGCCTAAATGATATCACACATGATAGTTTGGAGGAAGGGCCTAAATCATATCCCAGCTAATAATCATGAGTGGTCTAATATTACTTGATAATTTCAGGTAAATATCCCAGGTAATAATTAGGAAGGAGGGCCTTAGTATTTGGGAGAAAGGTAAAAGAATTGGGGGCCTAAAAAACTATAGAGTGAAATACTATTTATGTGTTGGTATTAGCATAAACCACTCACAGCAGCACGGTGACTAGATGGTTAGCATTGTTCCATTGTAGTGCTTTGAATCCAATCAAACTCAACATCTGCATGGAGTCTGTATGTTCTCCCTTTGTTTGAGTGGGTTTCCCCAGGCACTCTGGGGAAATTTATTTAAAATTTAGACTGTTAACGATGTAATTACCTGTACAGGAATCAAATTTTTTTTTTTTTAAACTTGAATATATTATCTGCTTTGTTTCACTTTGTCATATTTCTAGTGTAAAGTGAGGCAGCTATAATGTTTAAAGAATAGTATGTAATACAGCAGATCCAAATTAGGTCAATGTCAATGTTACTGAGCTCAGCTATAATAAGTCACAGACCTCTTATTTCCAAGAAGAAAAAGTTTATCAGTCATTAAAGGGGTTATCCAGTGAAAATCGTCTTCTTTCAAATCCACTGGTTATATAGATTTGTGATTAATTGATTTTTAGAAATCTTAAGTCTTCCCATACTTATCAGCTGCTGTATGTCACTCAGAAATGTTTTCTTCTTTTCATTCGGACACAGTGCTCTCTACTGACATCTCTGTCCGAGACAGGAACTGTCCAGATCAGCAGCAAATCCTCATAGAAAACTTTTGTTTCTTTGGACAGTTCCTGTCTCGGACAGAGATGGCAGCAGAGAGCACTATGTAAGGGTACGTGCACACTTCGGAAAATAGACGGAAAATCCTTTGCGGAATCCGTTCATTCTTTAGACGGACAACGGAATCCAATAGAATGGAGTCTATGACACGGGCGGAAATGCGTGCGCATCTTAGACTGGATTAAATACACCACTTTCTGCAGAACATACAGCAGCTAATAAGTACTGGAAGACTTGAGATTTTTAAATAGAAGTAAATTACAAATCTATATAACTTTCTGAAACCAGTTAATTTGAAAGAAAAAGATGTTTGCTGGATAACTGGAGCAAGGTGGAGATTGAAGTGTTAGTGCCCCAATGGAAAAGCTGTAGCTGGGCCTTTAACCTGACAACCAGTATTTATCCTGACATGTATGGGATTATTATATACTATTATAAGGAAGTGCCCATATTGTAGTTAGTTAGCTCTATCCAGGACTGACCTTATGGATCTGTGGCATGTGTAGTTGCACTGGGTGTATCAGCCATCCCTGCAGTGCTAGGCTATGGTTCCACAATGTCTTTCTAGGCAAAATAACTTTTGCTTTTAAAATAACAGCTGTTATTTTATAATGATGTCCGTTAATAATGATTGTGATAATTTCTAATGGTGTTTTTTTTTCGAGAGGTGTGTGAACATAGCCACTGTGTGGTGTCAGCACTGTATACTTTTGTTCTTTTTAGACAATTGAATGCATGGTTTGTTTTGACAACATATGGTACTTACATTTTTTTTTCCTTTTTTACCTAGATTTTTTTTTATTTATTTATTTAATTTCTTTATAAATTTTCCATAGTACAAAATCATGTTAAAACCTCAATTATCCACATCCTACCCCATGCAATCTCCATTTGCTAAATATACCCGATCTAGATCATTACCATCCATTATAAAACATGACCAAACAGCATTATGGTCCGGAGGGGATTTCACCAGGGGGGCTCAATCCATCCCTTTACCAGGTCTAAAATCTAAAATCTTCCCCTTACCATCAGTATACTAACACCACCACTATATCTTACCACTAAACTAACATGGCACTTACATTTTTGAACCACCCTCTGTTTGGCGCTGATAGTTAGACATTGTATAGTATTTGCACATAATAAATAATGTTTTTAATTGTATAGTGGACACAGATTCCAGGTGTGGGAGTAAACCTATGCAAACATGGAGAGAACATACAAACCCTTTGCAGATGTTGCACTTGGTGGGATTTGAACCCAGGATTTGAACTCCAGCACTGCAAGGCAATAGTGCTAACCACTGAGCCACCATGCTGCACATATGCATTAAAAATAGAGACGTGAACTGTACCAATTGCACGCACCTCCAACAACACTGGCATTACGCTAAAGAGACTACATAAAACAACTGTCCAAGGATAGATAATCCTCCATAAAAAAAATAAACACATACCGTAGATAATGGAAACATTGCAATCTTACCACCTGTAATGGAAACTGGTGGTGGGGGTGGTAGGGGGCAGGGGCTGCCCCTTCTTAGGGCATACATCTTGCTGGTTCCCTGAGCGAGCAGGGATAGATTAGTGCACTTACTCCAGGGAATAACAGGACCGCTGCTCCACATATGCTTACTGCAACAGTCTACCTCTACAATACAAGACCCGACTAGAAGAGACATTCCCCCACCAATTTCCATTACAGGTGGTAAGGTCACTATTTTCTATTACCTATGTGTTTTATGCGACTTGTTATGGAGCATTATCTATCCTTAGCACGTTGCTTTTCGTTTTATGTAGTCTCTTTGGCGTGAAGCCAGTGTTATTGCAGGTGCATGCAATTGGTGCATTTATACCAGGTTTCAGCAGCCGCAGATCTGCACGGCCTAGGTAACAGTACAAATCTCATTTCATACATTGTAATAATGGGAGGGCCACATAGGTGGAAAAGGACAATTCTGTAAGGTTAAAACTCTGGCCTGTGATATGGGGCCCAGCTCAGGTTGACCCCATTTTCCTTCCCCATACAAAGTACAGATCCCAGGCTTACTTGGCCATATATATTATACAATAGAGCAGCCCAGATATTCTTGTAGAACATTAGTTGAAAGAGAAGCAGCTCACAGTTGATCTGAATACAATAACTTCAGTATTTTCCGCCGCCGAGGAAGGTGAATGTAGTCAGATGTGGGAGCTCTGATAATGGCTGCAGTCTGTAATGAGATTTTTTTCCAGCACTGAAGAACTCCATTACCCTACGTTACAACCATAAAGAAGCGTAAAAGGCAAAATCTTTAATAATGTGTTTGCAACAGAGATTAATTTTACAATCTCATCAGCAGGAGAAAAAAATGTGCCCACTGTGCCAGCTCTGCCCATGCATGGCTGTAATGCGGAGGAGGGGTGGGGGCACACATTAGCACTGCTCCTCCTGAGTTCATTATCGCTGATTGTGGAAGAACACATCTCCAGTTTATCAGAGGAGCTAAAAATGGCATCTTAAAGAAAAACGCCTTATTTATCTATATCAATAACCTGTGTTGGGTTCAGAAAAGGGAAATTCTCATCAGGGTATGGTAGATCTATTGAAGTGAATGGAGCTTAAAGGGGTTATCCAGGGAAAATCTTTTTCTTTCCAATCAACTGGTTTCAGAAAGTTATATAGATTTGTAATCTACTTCTATTTAAAAGTTTCAAGTATTCCCATACTTATCAGCTGCTGTATGTCCTGCAGAAAATGTTATCTTTTCAGTCGGACACAGTGCTCTCTGCTGACATCTCTGTCCGAGACAGGAACTGTCCAGAGCAGTAACAAATCCCCATAGAAAACCCCATTTCCTGCAGGGCATACATCAGCTGATAAGTATGGGAAGACATGATTTTTAAATAGAAGTAAATTACAAATCTATATTACTTTCTGAAACCAGTTGATTTGAAAGAAAAGGACTTTTACTGGACAACCCCTTTAATTGCCAACCACACCTGAACTGGAGACAAGAGTAATGTTGTTTCTGGAACAAAGCAGACATTTTTTTTTGTACTAATCCTGCATAATCCCTTCAAAGTTGTTTTACAGAAGTCTCATTTCTGCACTTTGCATTACTGAAGCAACTACATTGAAAAAACTTCCTGGGCTCCCAGGGGTCCACTGGCTTACTTACAGCACACTGAAATGTGGCACAACACTACTACTCCTAGCTAGACCTCAAGGCACCATTCATCATCCTCTGTGTGTACCACATAACCAATGTGTATAGCAGTAACATTCAGCGGGATAAAAAAAATAGAACAGCATTTATGTCCCCATGCTCTATGATCTTTCTCAGGCCTTCCGTAGAACCAAGAATAGTAACATCTCCCTCTCTTAAAGTCCTGACTCCTTGAAGCCATTTGAACTATTGTTTAGCACCCCTAATTAACTGCTTCACATCAGTGACTGAAAATATTGAAGTATTGGTGGGAGATCAAAAAAGGTCAGCTTTTTCCTTTTTTAAGAAACCTTTCTCATTAGATGTGCCTAGCATTGTAGTTTTGTAATTCTTTAATTCTGCAATGCCATAGTCCACTGACTATATAACCCTTTTAATAGTTTTCATTAAATGGGTTTTCCGATTTCAACGTACTTGTCCCCCTGTTTTTTCACATTTTGTCATGTTGAGGCCTTGTGCTAAAATAAAACAAACTGAAATTTCCCCCACCAGTCTGTACTTAATACCCCATAATGATAAAAGTCTGAAATTAGTTTTGGATCCTTTGCTATGGCACTTGAAATTTATCTCTGGGGTCTCCCATTTTTTGTGATAATCTTTGAGATGTTTTGCCTTGAATGGAGTCAACTCTGATAAATTCAGTTGACTGGACATAATTTGGAAGGACATGCCTATCCGTCATGAGGAGGAAAGTACCACCTGTAGGGCTTGGAGGCCGGAGTGTGTGGAGGGACAGATCTGCAGAAAGGTTCAATAATATTGCACTGAAAGCTCCCAAGAGCACATTTGTCTCCATAATTCTTAAATAGAAAAAAATCTGGATTTCTAGAGCTTTAGAGGGAAGGTCCTTAGTAAAGGGGTGACCAAGAGCCCAATGGTCATGCTGGCTGAGCTCCCAAGATTCTGTGCAGACAGATTTAAAGGGGTAGTGCAGCGTTTAACTTTTATTCACTAAATAACACACATTACAAATTTATACAATTTTGTAATGTGTGCTATTTAGGTGAATGGCCCCCTTCCCCTTGTTCCCCCCACCTCGGGAGTGTTGGTGCATTATACTTACCTGTTCGCTGTCGGGGTCTACAGCAAACACGTAAGTATAATGCACCAACACTTTCACAGTGGGCGGAACACGGGGAAGGGGGCCATTCACTTAAATAGCACACATTACAAAGTTGTATAACTTTGTAATGTGTGTTATTTAGTGAATAAAAGTTAAATGCAGCACTGCCGCTTTAACTTCCTAAAAGTCAACTATCACTGCAGCACTTCACCAATTAGAGCTTTATGACAGAGTAGCCAGAAAGATGCCTCACATCAGTAACAAATCCCTGCCTAGAAAACCCGAAGGACTCTTAGGCTATGTTCATACCACATATTTTTTGTATTAATCACGGCTGTTTTTGCACATTGCAAAAACAGCTGTCATTTATACAAAAAATACATTGCATTGAAAATGAATGGGATCCCGGCTGGAGTGTATACACATAGGGGGACACTTGTTAAGTCTGGCGTTTTCTGTGCCTGACTTAAAAATTTCCCCGCAGCTACGACACTATGGAGATTTATGTAGAGGGGCACTGCCTCTACATAAATCCTGTGCGCACCAGTGTGTGCGCCAGGAAACCTACGTCAGCTCAGAGCTGGAGTAGGTTTCTTGATAATTTTTTAGCAAAAAAAATGATGAATTAAGCGGACCTTGAGTCCGCGCCTTAAACTGTGAAAAACAAGATTCTATGGTCTGATGAAACCAACTAGTGATGAGCCGAACCTGGTTCGGACGGGGTTCGTACGAACCCGAACCCTCCACAATGATTACCGCTGGCTGCCCGCTCCGTGCAGCGGGCGGATCCAGCGGGAGGAACGCCTGGAAAACTGGGATACAGCCATAGCCATAGGCTGTATCCCAGTTTTCCAGGCGTTCCTCCCGCTGTATCCGCCCGCTGCACGGAGCGGGCAGACAGCGGGATTCCGATGCCGAGCGTTCGAGTTCTGCCGAACTCGAACCTCGGCGGGTTCGGACCATCCCTAAAACCAACTTTCAACTTTTTGGCCAAAGTTCTAACCATCATATATGGTGAAAGCCAAGAACTACTCATCACCTACTGAATACCATCCCCATGCTGTGATAGAAAGGAGTATCTAGCAACCTGATGAATTTCCAATCAATATAGTCCTTATTGGAGAAAAAAAGACACACTCCATGGTCCCAAGGACCTACACGTTTCAGGCCCTTAGTCATGGTCATGGACACGGCCAGTGACTGGCTGAGCGGCCTTTCACTTCAGAGGCCGGCTCTGCAGTTCCACTGGTGGACAGCGGCCAAGTGCCAGGAAGGTATCGGGGAGCGGGCAGAAGCACTGAGGAGTAAGGTCAGATATGTATAAACTTTAAATATTATTTTTTTATACAATTGCCAGCCGTTGGCTACGCATCGCTGTGCATCGCTACTGCATGTAGCGATGAGCACCCAGTGGCTCCAACACAGTACAGATACCACTGTGGCTGATGTCACATCTCTTCTGACCCCCTTGATTCTCCTGTGCTTTTGAAGACCAGAAATCAGTGTCTTCAATGCATCTCTGAGAGGGCTTACATACTTTATACTGTATAATATATAAATATATACTATAGCTATATATTCCGCAGACAGACCACTGCTTTTAGAGTAGAGTGGTGGTCAGTAACCTAGACAACGAGCATTCAACAATGTTAGAAATGGAGCAGGCATATCAGTAATAGGCAAGTTTGCTAAATGAATGTATTTGCAAAAATATATAACTTGACGAGTCCTATGAGATTAACTAAAGTAGTTGAGATTGGAATACACCTGGGATGAAATTTCTGGCTTATCATAATGGCATGTAAGAAGTTATATTCAGTTGGGGTCTTTGTGCTGGGACTCTCACCGATCACTGAAACAAAGGGGCGGTAGCACTCAGCTGAGCACTGTGTCCTCTTATTTTTCTGATAAGTTCTAAGGCAAAGGAAGCAGTATACGGATTCTGTGAAAGTCACCTGCCATCACCATTAAGCCTTTTCTCTCAGTTACGTAGATTTTATTGGACTTTATAAACTTTATTACTTGTGCTATACTAATATTCAGTTTATCTGTTGTAGGGGTGTGATGTGTGCACCTGACTGGGTCCCATAGGAGACTGGGCACCCATATCAGTAAAAACCGTCAGACATGCAGATCCATGGGAGAACTTCAATAGCCAAACTTTCGCTGACACCACTAAAGATCAAACAATTGTACAAATACCACAAACATGGTACTGGAAGCATGGAGACATGTGATACGGTCTGATGAGCGCAGTTTCAGCTTTTCCCGCTTCCTGATACATGCTTTTCTGGAGATCACCAGATGAAGACTACATTGTTGGCGGCTATAAACCCTCTGGGATATGATTTCATTGCACTTTTTCTGTCCAATAGTGATCCTTGACAGTAAAGTAACAGCCCGGAAGTATCTAAATATTCTAAGTATCCAACGCCATCCAATGGTCAAGACTTTGTTTCCAAATGGTGATGCAACCTTCTAGGATGACAGTGCTCTTATCCACACAGCTAGGGGCATTGAATCTTGTTTTGAGGACCATGAGGATAAGCATGTACTCTGCCAGCCCAGTCACCTATTATTGAGCCTGTGTGCGACATTCTTCATCACAAGGTTGGGAGTAGATTTGCTTCTGTGAAGGAATTAGCATTTAGCAATTAGCAAAAATTATGTTACTGTTGTTCATGATTTAGACTCATCTTTTATGTTGAAAAGGAGAGCCGACCCCTTATTAATAAAAAAAAAAAAGTGTGATCTGTAATGGATATTCTAGTTTAACACTGCACAACTTTTATTATACAATGGTTTCGTTTTATTTAAAAAAATGAAAAAAAAACAGGAATATGACATGTACCTCTGACCTCCGTTAACCTAGCACAGAAACCAGTGGAAAACATATGTGAAGCTTAGGATGTTACAGGGTGAGCCATGTGACATGATTAGTCTCACAAGGCAAGTTATACTTCCTCCTTTACTGAGGAAGAGAGCAAAACCCAAAAGTTTCTATGCAGTGATGATATATGATGCTTACTCATGGCAGCACAAGAATTCAAGTAGGAGCAAGTTTACGTTTTCTATAGAGCCCATAGGAATAAATTGGATGGATCTAATAATTCTCTGGAACGCACGCTCTGTCTGCAGTAAACTTTCATTCAACCACCAACTCTTTCTTTACCACAACCTATTCTTCTTAGGCCTAACTGGCTGACCCCTACTGACATGGTTTCCCCTGCTGCACTGTCCTACGGTGGACACCCCTTACCCTGGCAAAAAACAAAGTGGCGGTGTTGGTCTGCTGCTAATGGACAACTGCTCCTGTACCCCAATTCCTCCTCTCCCTATCCTCACCCCCCCCCCCCCCCTCAAACCTCCAAGTAACGGTCCTTTACCGACCACCGAGATCTGCAACTATTTTCCTTCACCAATTCACCTCTTGGCTATTGCACTTCCTCTCTACAGATATTCTTACCATGATCATGGGTGACTTCAACATCCCCATCCCAAACAGCTGCCTCCAAATTCCTATGACTAACCTCATTTTTGGCCTCACACAGTGGTCCTCACAAAATGGGTCACACACTGGACTTTTTTACCCGCCTCTGTCCCATATCTGACTTCAGTAGCACACCTCTCCACTTCTCTGACCACAACCTTCTAACATTCTCTTTTCCTCAACTGCCCCCTGAGTCCAGAACCTTGCCTACCCTCATATACACCTTAACATGAAAACACTCTCTGACTTCCTCCTGCCACTGTTCACCATATCTTCTCTCAATGGCACTAACACAGCCACAACATTTTTCAACTCCACAATTCCCTGAGCTGTTGACTCACCCCCCAAATGCAGAACAGACCACAACGCGTCAACAGACAGCCCTGGCACACCAACCTAACCAAACAACTAAAGGCCCTATTACACGAATCGATTATCGTCCGTATTCAGCCGATATTGGCCGTTATGGCCAATAATCGTCTAGTGTAATAGAAGACAACAATCAGCCGACATGCACGATATAGCGTAATAAAGGTGTAATATAGCCGTAATAGAAGCGGCGACAGCTGAATGCCGCTATCTTCTATGGGCAGCCCAGACAATCTAGCGAACACCCGGGCAGCCCCCCGCAGCTTCCCGCCTCCTATCCGCTTGTGCCGACGCGTGTAATAGCGCCGGCAGCTAGCGGGGAACGAGGTGCAAATGTGCGCTGACCTGACAGGTTGGCACTAGGCTGCTCCTTTTCGTCCCCCCGTGTAATAGGGGCTTAAAGTGAGTGTCCAGAGCTGCTAAAAACCCACTCCAAGGAAGACTTCCAGACATGCAGGCAAGCACTCCTTAACCCCTTAAGGACAGAGCCTGAAATGGCCTTAAGGACCGGAGCAAATTTTATGAATTTGACCAGTGTCACTTTATTCATTAATAACTTCGGGATGCTTTTACCTATCCGGCTGATTCTGAGATTGTTTTCTCGTGACATATTGTACTTCACATTTCTTGTAAATTGGAGTCGATACTTATAACGAATCTTTATGAAAAAACCCAAAATAGCGTGAAAAATTGTGAAAAAATGCATTTTTCCAACTTTAAAACTTTTCTGCTTATACAGAAAATGGTTATACCACATAAATTATATATTAAATAGCATTAGCAACATGTCTACTTTATGTTGGCGGCATTTATTAAACTATATTTCATTTTTTTTAGACAATAGGAAGCTTAAAACATTAGCAGCAAATTTCCAAATTTTCAGTAAAATTTCAAAATCAGATATTTTTAGGGAACTGTTCAGGTTTAAAGTGTATTTGAGGGGACTGTGTGTTAGAAAGCCTCACGAAGCACCCCATTTCAGAAACTGCACCCCCTAAACTCTGCAAAAGCACATCCAGAAAGTTTTTTAACCCTTTAGGGGAGTCACAGAAATAAAAGCTAAGTGTGTAAGAAATTTGAAAATTTTAATTTTCTGTGCAGAGATTTTATTGTAATCCAATATTTTTCATAATTATAAACCTATTACCAGAGAAATGCACCCCAATATTGATTGCCCCATTTCTGCAGTTTATAGAAATACCCCATATGTGGCCCTATTGCGCTATTTGACGCAACCACAAGCCTCAGATATAAGGGAGCGCCTAGTGAATTTCAATGGCTCCGTTATTTTTGGTCATTTTTGACTGTACCACTTCAGGTTGGCAGAGGCTCTGGGGTGCCAAAACCTAAAAAACACCCCTAAAGGGACACCATTTAGAAAACTACACCCCTCAAGGAATGTAACAAGGGGTGCGGTGAGCATCTGGACCCCACAGGTGCTTCACAGATTTTCCAAACAATATGGCTTGAAAAAAGACTAAAGTATTTTTTACACTAAAATGTTGTTCTAGCCTTCAATTTTTCATTTTCACAAAGGGATAAAAGGAAAAAAAAAACACAAAACATGTAGCACAGTTTCTCCCGAGTACGGAAATACCCCACATGTGGACATAAAGTGCCAAGCGGGCGCAGGACGAGCCTCCAAAGGGAAGGAGCGCCAATTGGCTTTTGGAAGCTGGATTTCACTGGAATGGATTTCAAGGGCCATGTCGCATTTACAGAGCCCTCGTGCTGCCAAGACACTGGAAACCCCCCACAAGTGACCCCATTCTGGAAACTACACCCCTCAAGGAATCTAACAAGGGGTGCAGTGAGCATATGGACCCCACTGGTGACGGGCACAAATGTGGAAAAATGTGACGTGAAAGTGAAAATTTTCATTTTTTCACTTTCATGGCACAAATGTGCCCGTCATCCAGGGGTCCATATCCTCACTGCACCCCTTGTTAGATTCCTTGAGGGGTGTAGTTTCCAGAATGGGGTCACTTGTGGGGGGTTTACAGTGTTTTGGCAGCACAAGGGCTCTGTAAATGCGACATGGCGTTCATCATCCATTCTAGCCAAATCCAACCTCTAAAATCCAAATGGCGCTCCTTCCCTTCGGAGGCTTGCCCTGCACCCACATGGCGCTTTATGTCCACATGTGGGGTATTTACGGACTCGGGGGAAATTGCTCTACACATTTTGTGTGTTTTTTTCTCTTTTAACCCCTTGTGAAAATGATAAATTCAAGGCTAGACCAACATTATAGTGTAAAAAATTTAATATTTCATTTTCACGCCACATTGTTCCACATTTGTGCCCGTCACCAGTGGGGTCCATATGCTGACTACACCCCTTGTTACATTCCTTGAGGGGTGTAGTTTCCATAATAGGGTCACTTGTGGGGGGTTTAACTGTCTTGGCAACACAGGGGCCTTTTGAATGCAACATGGCCCCTCGAAATCCATTCCATCCAAATCCAGCCTTCAAAAACCAAATGGCGCACCTTCCCTTTGGAGGCTTACCCTGCACCCGCATGGCGCTTTATGTCCACATGTGGGGTATTTCCGTACTCAGGGGAAATTGCTCTACACATTGTGTTTTTTTTTATCTTTTAACCCCTTGTGAAAATGAAAAAATCAAGACAAGATCAATGATTTAGAGTAAAAATTTTAAAAAAATTACACTAAATGTTGGTCTAGCCTTGATTTTTTTCCATTTCCACAAGGGGTTAAAAAAGAAAATGAACACAAAACGTGTAGGGTAGTTTCCCCTGAGTACGAAAAATACCCCACATGTGGACATAATTTGCCATATGGGCACAGGGCAAGTCACCAAAAGGACAGAGCGCCATTTAGAGGCTGGAATGGGGGATGGAGGCCATGTCGCAATTACAAAGCTCCTGTGCTGCCAGAACAGTAGAAACCCCCGACAAGTGACCCCATTCTGGAAACTACACCCCATAAGGAATCTAACAAGGGGTGCAGTGAGCATATGGACCCCACTAGTGATGGGCACATGTGTAGGACATGTGCCGTGAAAATAAAAAATACCATTTTTTTCATTTTCACGTCCCAAATGTGGCCGTCACCAGGGGGCCATATACCCGCTGCCCCACTTGTTAGATTCCTTATGGGGTGTAGTTTCCAGAATGGGGTCACTTGTGGGGGGTTTCTATTGTCCTGGCCGCACAGAGGCTTTGTAATTGCATCATGGCATCCTCTAATGGGAATGGCGGCCATACCTACTTAGCTGGGGAAAAGGGACAATTCTAATTTATTTGGGGGTATTAGGCCAATTATTAGTTTATAAGGTTGGAAAATGACAGGTGTCCATCAAACTCAACCTGTGTTGATCCAGAGGAAGGCAAAAACCCCTCGTGAGGCAGACGACAGTAGCCTCATCACAGGGGAAAAATTCCTTCCCGACTCCATAATGGCGATCAGAATAATCCCTGGATCAACGTGACCCCTGAAATAGGAATAAGGGACAGAATTTAGATAATGTAGAACCCCAATGACGTGTAGTGCGCCTTGGAGCGATCCAGTATGCAGAGGCCGGGGGGATCAGGACAGGTGTCACACTGGTAAATGGTGTCCTTCCTGATCCCCCTGTTACCCCACACTCTGCACTTCTTCTGGGGTCTCCTGTTCTCCAGTGTGGGGGACGTCACCTGGAAAATGTTGTCCTGGTGCGATACGGGGTCCTTCATATCCAGAAGCGCTGGGTCCGCTCCATGGCTGCTAAATATTAGGGCTCTATTACTACTTCTGATATGTTCGGATCGTGCCGCAAGCTACAGTAGCTCGGGCAGCGAGGGACCGGAAGAGGGGGTGCTGGTATAAAGGTTATCCCCGTACAGGTGGTGACCTTTATCCAGCAGTGGGAAGATCAGTTCCCGGACGATCTCCCCACTAACTCCGAGGATGGGGGGGGGGGGCATCTGGCGGCTGGATTCGAGTGTCCCTTCCTTCATACACTCTAAGGGTACGTGCACACTGCGGAATCGCGAAGGATAACCCTTTGTGCATTCCGCAGTTGGCACCCGCCGGCGGACTGATGCAGGCGCACGTCTCCGTCCGTGTCGTAGACTCCATTCTATGCACGGGCGGATTCCGCTCTGCGTCCAACGTGTTGATGGAATGACGGATAATGGAATCCGCCCATGCATAGGATAGAGTCTATGACACAGGCGGAGACGCGCCCCTGCATCAGTCCGCCGGCGGGTGCCAGCTGCGGAATGCACGAAGGGTTATCCTTCGCCATTCCGCAGTGTGCACGTACCCTAAATCTGTAAGTGTACCCTGAGGTACTCTCACAGAGTTTGTAGAATTTCACGCCATACCGTCATCTCTTATTGGGACGGTACTGGCGGAAAAGACGTGTCTGGGGGGCAGCGTACGCTACGCTACTCCCAGACACGTCACTGGATGATGAGGAGGATGAGGATGAATGGAGGAAAGAAGGATCCCCCCAATTCATCCTCACTGGCTGTTTCGGTGTCGGAGGCAATAATAATGTATGCGTCCGACACCGAAAACACCCTGGGGGCCATCTTTATATGGGGATTGGTATATGGGGTATGTAGTGGTGTAGTGTAAAACTTTATTCAATGTAGTGTGGTGTAATGTAGTGTTTTTTTACGTGTTTTTTACAGTAAGTATACAAAAAAAACCTACGCCAAAAATGGTGTTGCTGATGAATGCCGCACTTATGTTCGGCACTTATAAGCAGACCGTGGCAGTAGGATATAAAAAAAAAACACCCTACGCCAAAAAGGAGGAGTTGCTGATTAGCAGCGCACTTTCGTGCGATGCTGATCAACACTCAGCGGCGATAGGGTGCGGAAAATAGAAAAAAAAAAAATTGGGAAAAAAATTTTTTTTTTTACTACATTCTGAACATCCCTGTAGTGGCTGATACGTGTATTACACTTATCAGCCGCTAGGGGGCAGCAGAGCGCAAGATCCGAAAATAGACGACGCTGGAGCCGGAAAAATACGAAAATAGACGACGCTGGAGCCGGAAAGAGACGATCGGGACTCACGGAAGAAGCCGAAGTCCCAACAAGAGGAAGTGGACGCCGGGAACCCGGAAGACGCCGATCAGGACCCCGGGACAGGTGAGTAATGTACAAATACCTGCTCCGGACCCCTCAGCTACCTAGCTGAGGGGTCCGGAGCAGGTATTTATTACTTGTGGGGACTTTGATCGCCGTGAACGGCCGGCCGGCTGGCCGGCCGTTCACGGCGATCGGGACGGTGGTACCGTGACCACCATTACTTTTTACAGTAATGGCGGTCGGTGCCGTCCTCGGACAGCACCGACCGCCATTTTTTTCCGGGTCATCGGGCCACCGATGGCCCGGAAAGGTTCCGATCGCCGCTATGGGCTTATCAGCCAATAGCGGCGATCGTCGGCATGGGGGGGGTTAACAACCCTCCATGCCGACAGGGAGAGATGGCCTGCTATGTATTATAGCAGGCTATCTCCCCCGATCGGGACCCGGCCGGCCGCGGCGCCCGTTTAAAGGGATGACGTACCGGCACGTCATGGGTCCTTAAGTGACAGTGATCCATGACGTGCCGGTACGTCATGGGTCCTTAAGAGGTTAAAGTGTCACTGTCGTGAATTTTTTTTTTTGCAGAAATCAATAGTACAGGCGATTTTAAGAAACTTTGTAATTAGGTTTATTAGCCAAAAAATGCATTTTTATCATGAAAAAGCAGTTTGAAGCTCTCCCCCCTGTCTTCATTGAGAGAGCTAAATAAAAGACCAAAACAGGACAACAAAGAGTTACTCTACAAATCCCTCACCCTGTATCTCCTCTGACCATCAGCACTGACCTCCCTGACCTCTAATTACAGCTGTCACCCAGCTCTGTGCCTGTAATCCTCTAATATCTGCTTTCTGCTGCCGGCTAACTCCCTCCTTCCTCCTCCCCCCTCCCCTCTCTATAGGAACAGACAGGGGACGACTCCTGCAACAAGTCACAATTTTCAGATTTTTTGGAGTGGATGAAAAAGAGGAAGGAGGGGGGGACCTGGGAAAGGGCTTTTTAAATGCAGATAATGGCATATTTGGCTAATAAACCCAATTACAAAGTTTCTTAAAATCGCCTGGACTATTGATTTCTGCCAAAAAAAAAAAAAAATACGACAGTGACTCTTTAACTTCAAATGTGCCCTTACCTCTGCTAAACAAGATTACTTTACTCCCTCATATCTTCTTTATCTCACATCCCTAAGCGACTGTTTAACACCTTCAACTCCCTTCTCTGCCGCTGAGTGGCAGCGCTTAATCAGAGCAGGGGTTCGGGAACCCCTCAGTCTCTGGAGTACCCCTTTAACTATGTATTGGACCAAAAAAACAAAGCAGAACTGTTGAAGTACAATAATAAGAGATTTCAAAAGCATCAAGTCTTATACAATGGTGTTCCAAATTCTCTTCTATTTCCCCCGCTAAAGCCTAGCAGAGATACAGTCACACACCTACTGACGGCTTTTGTTGTGCTGTTTTAGGAAGTAGACAGGAAATTGCAATCCTCCACTTATAGAGTAAGCATCCTTCCTGCCCTGTGCTCTTTTGATGTCTTTTATTATTACTATTGTTTTTGGAGGTGTTTTTTTTTTTATTTATTTTAGGTTTGTTTATAATTAATGGTCAGGGAAACCAGTGCTATGAATTTATACGCCATCATACCTTTTTCACCCAGTGAAACTTATTATGAGCATTTATGTTACTGGTGTTTTCTACTGTGGCAAAGTGGAATTTTAGGCCCCTCAGGCACCAGCATTTTCAATACAGTAAAGAAAAAAAAAGTCTGCATAATTCATGTTAGATCCCTTCCTAAAGGAAAATGTACCCCCCCCCCCCCCACACACACACACAAACACACCTTACAATATGTAACAAGAGACTTTGGAGTATTGGAGGGGTTTAGGTTGTTTTGTGTCTGGCCGAAAGGTAGTAGAAACCTTGTCCTATTGCTCCTGAGACCAAAGATATGGGGTACCTCCCATTACATTAACGTTAAAGGGGTAGTGCGGTGCCCCCCCCCCCCCCAAAAAAAAAAGAAAAAGAAAAAAAAAAGGCCACGTCCCCGTCATCTTCTGCCACCGTCCTCAATTCCGGGTCCGGGTGCAGTGAATGGGATAGAAAAGGCTGCTGATACGCATCTAATGGTTTCCAGCAAGCTCAGCCAATCAGGGTTGGAAGCCATGTGATGCTCTCCAGCCAATGAAAAGGCTTCTGGTGCGCATTGGAAAGGGGGGGAACCGGGCCAGACCGCTTATTAACACACATTACAAAGTTATATAACTTTGTAATGTGTGGTAATTAAGCAGAAAAAGAAAAACGCTGCACTACCCCTTTAGGCCCATCTACAGGATATGACATTAGTGTATAAGACAATGTCTCTGGTACTTGCTTCTATCTTCCTGACCCCTATCCTGCCTGTTGAAGCAACTCATGTGAATAGATTACCATGTTTGTGGAACTCCCATAGGAGTCAATGGAGTGAACTGCACAAGGATGTCCACGTTTTTATTTATAGCAGCTGATTCAACAGGCACACCTGTTGATTCACATATATCATATCACTGTAGATATACCATAAATATCTAATACTACCCTTTGAAGCGAAAATCCTTACCAACACTTTGATTTTTTGGGATAATTACTGGGTTGGGGGGAGAGTTTCTCTTTAAAGTGTACCTGCACATAGCATCTTCATTTTCTGTGTTTTGTCTCTTTGTGTCTATTACTAAAGACAGACAATCTCTAACAACAGAAAGTGGACAGCAGATTGTGGCATTTTTATGTGGTATAATTTAGGTAAATTAAGTGATTTACAAATATGTAAGGAATCACAAAGGCTATCAAATTCAGGGACATTGAAACAACAGTGACCATTTAACTATATAACATTGATATAGTTTTTAGCATGTGATGTTGAATTTAGTGGCCATAGATTTCTTTTTCACATACTCCACGTTGCATGAGAAGTTTCTACATCTATTCTTTGCCCTAGCTGAAATAAATCCTGCTCTTCCCAGTCATGGATTCCCAGGAAAGGGTTAAATCTAGGAGCTGGATGTGCAGTATATTGTTAGAAAACATCATGCACTTTGACAGTCTACACAATTAATGTAGTATACAAATTAGATTATCTCCATTGCAAAACCAGTTTCTTGTTACCAAATATATCTTGTAGCAGCAGAACCAAGATATTTCCAAGGAATAGAAGACAAATGCCGTCCATGGTGCCGTAATCTGCCATGACAGCAGCCGCCCTGCTGATCCATTCATTTTTACTGGGACACAGCTAAATAAAAAATAGGCTTTTTTCTATGCAGAAAAATTGGGGACTCCATCAGTTCAAACTGTCGTTTCAATGTGTTTTCTGGGATTTTTTTTATACTTTATTCTCAGGATAAAAGGGGACAGAGAAAAAAAGAATTGATTTTTTTTTTTAAACTTTTCATAAACTAATCCTATGGTCTTCCTTTTATTTTGATAGGTGTTTTAATTTCTAGGTTACATATTGAGGACAGCTCAAAAGATGCGATCAGTGACATAAGTATTACTCATCCAAATTTTGACTGTTGCTGCATTAACACCAGAAGATTATAGCTTAAATTTAAATGATATAAAGATTTATCGCATCTCAACTATTTGTGATTTACTTCTATTAAAAATCTGTTCTTCCGTTACTTATTAGCTGCTGTATGTCCTGTCCTTTCCAGTCTGACACAGTTCTCTCTGCTGTCACCTCTGGCCAAGACAGAAACTGTCCAGAGCAGTAGCAATCCCCAAAGAAAACCTCTCCTGCTCTGGACAGTTCCTGACATGGACATAAATGTCAGCAGAGAGTACTGTGTCAGACAGGATACACCACTTCATTGTGGACCTAAGGCAGCTGATTTCCTATGAATATTGGATTCATTTCTGCTCATTAGCTGGCAGGGATTTTTCGGCAGCGCGAACAACATCAGGAGCATCACCAGGAGGAGAGGGTAAGTATTTTTATTAAGGGATAGATTGGTTTCTGCCACGGTCTCCTGCGTGACAGGTTCCCTTTAACTTATGGGTTCTCACAGCTAAAAATCTGTTTGCCATAGCGGCAGCACCTACATACAAAGAGAAGTGAGCGAGAAGCTGACAGCTCTGTACATTCTGTAGTGGTCATGCTGGGTTACTGCACCTCATCTCCTATTAAATTAGAGCTAAAATTTAGTAATCTATCCCAGCCACTACACAATGTATATAGCTGTCTGCCTCAAGCTCTGTTCTCTGCATGTGTGGGTGCCATGGCTTTAAAACACAGATGATTAGTGGAGATGCCAGGTGTCAGCCAGTGAGAAATTAATGGCCTGTACTGTACTGAGCTTCCGTCATCAAGAAAAGAACAAAAAAAAAGTGGAAGGCCCCAGTAATGTAGGAGTCTGGGAGAACAAAAGATCCAAGTAAGAATGAGGGCCCTATTACACAGAGCGATAATCGGACGAGTCAGGCCAATTCGGACGATTATTGCTCCATGTAATAGAGAAAAGAACGGCCGATGAAACGATAGTCGGCTGATCGTTTCTTTAGGTCCAGACCTATAATCGTTGGGTGCGCAGCACTGCGTGTAATAGCGAATAATCATCCGTTGGCTAATGATTGTAGTATAAAATAATAAAGTATTAACTTACCTTACTCCGTTCCCTGGTGTCCTCAGGCCTTCCGTCTGCACCTCTGCCTTTCGTTCCAGTCTCTACACTGACAGGCAGTGATTGGCTGAGCGGCGGGCAGCCTGTCAGTGTAGAGACCAGAACCGGAGGCAGAGCTGCAGACACCGGAGAAGGCCTGAGGACACCAGGTAAAGCGGTAAGGTAAGTTAATACTTTATTATTTTACACCTAAAGGCAAGGGTTGCACGGACATCGCTAATGATGTCCGTGCAGCCCTTGCTGCCCAACAGTAATTGCTCAGTAAACGAGCGCCAATTTAGAGGATCAGTGCTCGTTTACAGTTTATGATCTGGCCATGTAATAGTACCCTGAGACTTCAAGGATTTGTCCTTGGTGAAGTAGTGCCCAAACATGGCCCACATAATACTACTATTTGATGTCTAAATAATATGCAGGATCCAATAACAGTATCTTAAAGAGCTGACAGAATACCGAAATTCAATTCCCAAATAATACCACCATATGGTGCATTTACACAGACAAATTTATCTGACAGATTTTGGGAGCCAAAGCCAGGAATAGATTTGAAGAGGATAGACCCCAGTCTTTCCTTTATGACCTGTTCTCTGTTTATAGTCTGTTTCTGGCTTTGGCTTCAAAAATCTGACAGATAAGTCTCTCTGTGTAAAAGCACCAATACACTGCTTAATAACAATGAGCTTGCTTGTGAGGTTCCTGCCCTACCTTGCACTAACAGATGGGCGCTCTGGATGTGCATGCAATGAGAATCCACTTGAAACTGTGATATATGAGAAAACCTTACATGTGGACCCTATCTCATTGTCAGAGAATGCATGCCTCATAGTACCTCGCCTGGTTACATACGGCCTGCACCCAAACTCCAGAGGAAGTTGACAAGGTGATGCCTTGGCTGAGGTCATGTTATACTGTACATGTATCTTGTCATAAGCAATGCTTGTAATATCATTATTACTGTACTGAAGTGTAACCCTTTTTTTACCACTCGGCAGGGTTGCCAACCATTCATCTATGTATGACGTTATGCAGCAATGGGTTTACTGCTCTCCTACACAGATCTGTCACTCACATGTCTGGGAAATTTGGGTTCCCTTTATGATACAACATGCTTTTCCACAAGCAGCACCACTCCTTTCGTACAGGCTGTGTCTGGTATTGCAGCTCATCCCCATTCAATGCAATAATTATAATGCAGGTGTCCTGTAGAGTGCATTATAGTAGTGGTAGTTTTACAGCCTGTAGATCCACATTGAATCTGGTTCTACAACTCAATGACATGATAGGAGTTGTAGTTTCACATATGATGGTTATTGAATTAAATAAGTTTTGGGGTGGGTTATATAAGAATCCTATGACAAAACATACTGAGTAATTATACACAACTATTATGTAATATACACTCTGCACTACAAGTGTAACCTGAATACTCAGTAGGTTATTGTTACTGCGTCCTGGTTTGTCCTGTACAACAACTAATATATAGAGCTCACAGGTGGAAGTATACATTGGGAAATCTCATAGGAACCCTGATCCTAACAATGTACATTGCCATAAGATACCGTCACACGTCAGCAGGCTTACATGCTATTTCTTGATGCCAGATATTTGATATGTGTCCTAAGTGATGGCACCTTTGACCTAGTTTTTGCATGGCAGTAGAATGGGAAGGGCTGATCAGCGACTGTACATATACCAAGCATGGAGAATTGAGCAAGCCAAGTCACATTGTTGGATTGTGCATCTCTTTCCTTCACAAACAAATACAGTGGTACCTTGGTTAAAGAGTAACTTGGTTTAAGAGCGTTTTGGTTCAAGAGCTCACAGTTTTTCAATATTGTGACTTGGTTAAAGAGCATTGTTTTGGTGTAAGAGCTCCCTGTACTGGGTGGGAGGAGGAATGGGGGAGGGACATGGCCTGCATAGCCGGGTCTACAGTACTGTACTCTGACCCAGGAAGTCTCCCTCACCTTCCAAATCATAGCAGATCCACTTCAGGCTGAGGCTTGCATCAGAGGACAGGACTTCATAGCTGTAACCCCTCTCTCCCCAGACAGAGAGTGCTGCTATACTGTGCCTACATCTGCCCTACTCATTCCTTCCTGCTCCCTGCAGTCTCTGTCCACCCTTGTGTTTCCCATCCTCTCCATTACTGTACAGTAACTTATAATATCACATATTCTGCTGTTTCTAAATGTTTGTTTCATCTGTTTTACATGTTATTTAGAATAAGAAATTATTATATTTGGGGTGTGGAACCAATTGTCTGCATTTCTATGATTTCTTATGGGAATATTTGCTTTGGTATAAGAGTGGATTTGGATTACAAGCACGGTCCCGAAACAAATTATGCTCGTAATCCAAGGCACCAGTGTAGTTACAGCTCATGTTTGTACCGTATGTGTATCTGTATTTATATTGCCCCCATAAGGTTTGGATAGGGGGCTATAGCTGGCGCAGTCAGTATCTGTATAGAGAGATAGATGATGACATGTGACGACGCTGGTAGGTAAGCTATAATAAAAACAATCCAGGGTTAGGTCCGGTGCAGTTGTCCGTGATCACACACAATTGTATAGCCCATTTCTTACTGTTAGGCTATTCACACGTTCCGTTTTTTACAGATCCACAATCCGTTCTTTGAAAAAATAGGACGTCATAAGTCGGACTCTGGTTACAGCACTGATCCCCATAGAAATCATTAGAGAGGCTGGAATATAAAGAAATGCCATCCAATGCCAAATGCAATCCACGTTACAGCAGGTCCTATTTTTTTGCAGCACAGATCGCGGCCTCGTACACATACGGACGTGTGAACAGGGTCATTGAATACCATTGGTCCTATGTTGGCTACAGATGTGTGAATTTAGCCTTAGGGAACATGTGGATCAGGGATGGTACTTTGGCACTCCAGCTGTTGCAAAACTACAATTCCCATCAAGCTTAGAGAGAAAGGTGAAGCTTTGGCTGTCCAGGCATGATGGGGATTGTAGTCCTTCAAGGGCCGCAGGTCCCCATCCCTGATGCAGATGGAAGGATGCTATCTGGCGGTGAGAGCGCCCAGCTGCACGTGCCCGCCGATGCTGGGGCGCAGCGTGTGATGGCTCCCGCACATGAGAGGGTTAAATATGGGCGGCGCCTGTGCTCTGCTGTGTGCGGGCTGATGTCATGGGGGCGGGGAAAGGCGGAGCCTGCCGCTCGTAGCCTGAAAGAAGAGGAGACTAGTAGTATATAGCACGGAGGAGAGGATGGATGCTGACATTGCTGAGTGTAATGTAATGGGCATAGCATAGGGACAGGAGGGATCCCTATCAGGCTGAGAGGAAGAGGAATGGATAGGCATATGTATATGGATAAGAAGAGTCTCTGCCATAGTGTCCATTTAAAGTGACAGACCACTATTAATAAAGAATGCAGAGCGCAGCCCACCTCCTCAGAGGGAATGCTATGAGACACATATCCGTGACTGCCATGTAGATGTGCGGACACAATGGCTCCTCGCCTTCTCTCTATATCATTCTGCTGCTACACAGCTCTCCACAACAGACATGCTGCCTTCAGAAGGGGCGTGGTCAAAGGCTGGTCACACCCTCCACCTACACTGTCCCCACCCACTCCCGGCCATCCACGTGCTCGGACCAGTGCTGGCAGAGTGACAGTTTGTAGCCCCGCCCAGTTGATCTGCCTAGCCCCGCCCCCTCGTCTCATCATCCGTGCGGGCTACACTTGCTGTCAGAAAGAGGGCTGCGAGCTGGCACAGCATGACACTCCGGGGCTAGGAGCGCACTCTGCTGGCTCTGCGGCTGGGTAAGGCGGCATGTGTGTGTGTGTGTGTGTGTGGTGCATCAGCGGGTGAGGGCACGGGGACTGGCAGCTGCCCCCTCACTGCTGCTGGGTATCACCCGGAATATCTCCTGGGTGTGATGGTGCCTCTGCGGGCGGGCACTGGGGATGGGCACCTCACTCACCCTCACAGAGGCACATACAATTGCCCTGGATGTGGCAATAGCCTGTGCCATGGCTGCTGGGCACTGGCTGTACCCATCAGACAGCAGCACCCTCACCCACTATAGAAGGCAATGCAACACCTAAAGCTTTTCTGGGCACAGTTACAGAGCAGTTGGCAGCAGGCAGGTGGCACAATGGGGCACTGGTAAGGCAGGGATCACCACCGCCTGGCACATGGCTGCAGAGCTGCTCTGTTTGCAGGAATGCACTGTTTTTATAGACATTATTGGATGCCAGATACAATAGCTTGTGTGTAGGGGGTGTTCTGCAGGGTATACCTTTATAGATGGGCATCAGAGGGCCCTGGTAGCTCTATCACCTACATAGGGGGGCTGCCCATCCTTCTTCATGCATATATGGGAAGGAACCTGCATGAGCTTGGCTGCAGAGCTTACTTCCCCTTTTGTGCTTACTGCTATATCAATGGGTAAGAAGGTCGGTGCCACTTTCTTGGCCGCAGAGCTGACTCTCTTTCCATAACTGTGTCTTTTCTCATGGTTATGATAGGGCACATTTACCATTACTGTGCAGAGCTGATTCTCTTCCCATGCTCATGCTAAAGGGTATGACTGGGTCTGGGTCTGTGCCATCTTTTGGCTGCAGGGATGACACTTCCTTTCCATTGTAGTGCATATAGATGGGTATAATAGTATATAGTTTTGTGCCATCTCCTACTGCAGAACTGTCCATTCAGTTCTGTATTGATGGGGAGGATAGTATATATAGCCATCCCTTGGCTGCAGAGCTGACTATTTCCATACCTGATCCTATATAGATCAGTATTATAGTATATAGCCATCCCTTGGCTGCAGAGCTGACTCTCTGTTTCCATACCTGATCCTGTATAGATGGGTATTATAGTATATATAGCCATCCCTTGGCTGTAGAGCTGACTATTTCCATACCTGATCCTATATAGATCAGTATTATAGTATATAGCCATCCCTTGGCTGCAGAGCTGACTCTCTGTTTCCATACCTGATCCTGTATAGATGGGTATTATAGTATATATAGCCATCCCTTGGCTGTAGAGCTGACTATTTCCATACCTGATCCTATATAGATCAGTATTATAGTATATAGCCATCCCTTGGCTGCAGAGCTGACTCTCTGTTTCCATACCTGATCCTGTATAGATGGGTATTATAGTATATATAGCCATCTCCTGGCTGCAGAGCTGACTCTCTCTTTCCATATCTGATCCTGTATAGATGGGTATTATAGTATATATAGCCATCCCTTGGCTGCAGAGCTGACTCTCTGTTTCCATACCTGATCCTATATAGATCAGTATTATAATATAAATAGCCATCCCTTGGCTGCAGAGCTGACTGTCTGTTTCCATACCTGATTCTGTATTGATGGGTATTATAATATATATAGCCATCCCTTGGCTGCAGAGCTGACTGTCTGTTTCCATACCTGATTCTGTATTGATGGGTATTATAATATATATAGCCATCCCTTGGCTGCACAGCTGACTCTCTGTTTCCATACCTGATTCTGTATTGATGGGTATTATAATATATATAGCCATCCCTTGGCTGCACAGCTGACTCTCTGTTTCCATACCTGATTCTGTATTGATGGGTATTATAATATATATAGCCATCCCTTGGCTGCACAGCTGACTCTCTGTTTCCATACCTGATCCTGTATAGATCAGTATTATAATATATATAGCCATCCCTTGGCTGTAGAGCTGACTCTCTGTTTCCATACCTGATCCTGTATAGATGGATATTATAGTATATATAGCCATCCCTTGGCTGCAGAGCTGACTGTTCTTTTTGCAGGAGACCTATGTAATGTAAACCAGCAGGCTGTACCAGTGGGTATATTGACAAGCGACTGCCGGCTGCCTGCACACACATTCCTGGCTTGCATTCCAGATATTCTTCACATGATCTCCTGGTAGATAATGCCGCCTGTTATTGATGTATTAGCAGATAGGGCAGAGTGTGTGTTTTTAGTATCGATCACTTGGCAGCTTGTGGCATTGATTATTGTGTGAGCTCTGTGTATGATCATTTGGGTCTATAAGATGAGGTTTATATTGCTTCTGCTAATAATTCCCTTCAGTCCCAATATACTGGGGTTACCAGGTGGCATTATTATTATCTGCATAATTGAACAATCCTCTTGGACCTTTACCTGGGGATGCCCAATCTGTTGCTCTGGCATCTGAACACAGGCTGTGCTGTTCTCCCAAGGAAGCTGTATGCCCCTGTTATTCCACAATGTGGCAGCAGTTTCTGTTTATTCCTGATGCTTTCACCCCTTTTAGTTGCCCTGTGACCTTCACCTGTCTGCACATTGTCAGTGCAGAAACTGTACCTACAATGTAGAAATATTGCCGTCATTTCATAATAATAAAGGAAGCGTTATAGGAACTAACATCCACTTATGTCCTATAAAACTGACTAGGCATATTAGGTGTTATATATAGTTTAGCACTGTTGCTATGTGTTGCTATTCTTACATATGTACTGTATCTATGTTTAGAATACAATTACACTCCACAATGTATGTTTAGTGTATGTGGTTAACACTGTTGGCTTGCAGCACTGGGCTCCTGGGTTTGATTCCAGCCAAGAACAACATCTGTATGGAGTTTGTATGTCTCACTGTGTTGCTGTGGGTGTGCTTTTGTTTACTCTGGCTTGGTCCCATCTCTGTACAGCACTGTCATATATGTTGGCCATATATATATATATATATATATATATATATCTATATATATATGTTAAATGTTTGTAGTCAGTATCAGTGACACCTGTGCTTTCCTGTTCTTCTATATGCCTAAGGAACGGCTGCAATAACCAGTGTGTCCTGGGTGGGTCTGTGTGGTCTCTTTTAACCCTCTTACTGCCAGATGAGAATGTAGCAGAAATAATTCTGTTGCCGCCCTGTAGAGCGGATAAGCTTCCTGCTGGTTTTCTAATAAAGGAATGTAGTCGACTTGTCTTTTGCTGGTCATGGGGATATTTGGTTAAATGCAGGAACTGTTCACTTATATAAATGACCCAGAACAGTAGTTGCCTATTGTAAAGTGTGACTGCAAAGCAGAACACGCAATGTGTAGCCATTTCCTTGCCACACTCTGTTATTTATACATACAGGATGCTTTGTATACTTGGGTGTGTTTGTCCCTTTAAGAACTGGCATTGACTTCTGTATACAAACAGAATGAATGTGCTATCTATACACAGGTGGGAATTTACCAATAAAATTATAAGTCTTTAATATTCTCTTTAGTCATTTTTGACCCAACAGGTGAAATGAAGCATTACATGCTTCTCATTTAAAGGGGTATTCCAAACCCACATTTTTTAAAGTGAGTCGGTGCTATGAAAATAAAAAAGAATGCACACCAACCTGCTCTGCTGTTTTGACAATTTAGAGCTATGAGAATAACAGCAGCGGGGGATCAGGACAGACGAGTATGTTTTCTTTTTTTCTTAGCAATTTGATTCACTGTAAAAATTAAAAAATCTGTGGCAGGGATACCCCATGTACAAGTACAGTTTATCCATGTAATGCGTGAATGTGCTTGGTCCTTTGCCATGATTTTGGCAAAATTGTGAAAAAAATGCAGCAAAACAGCAACACGTGAACACAGACTAAATTCAGAATGTTGTATAAACCAGAAAACCCCTCTAAGGCCACATTCACTCTTCACTATATTTTCCTGGATGAAAATCTGGATACTCTATTTTTCATCTGCAATCCGCAAAAAAAAAAAAAAAATCATCTGTTTTGCATCCGTATTGTGTTGCTTATTTTTATCCGTTTTTTGGGGATCCGCAAAAAAAGGTATACTGAAAAAAAAGAGGGGATAGCAAAAATGATGTCATTTGCTGTGCCAATCCCCAAAAAAGGTCACCTGGTTGTGTAGGGGCCATTTTACAGTCATTTCTATTAGGCAGGATATTTCTGGCAGGAGGAGCTTGGTGATCCTTGATACGGATGGTTTTGCGGATGGTTTTGCAGATTGCAATGTACTCTCTGCAAATTTTGTGCTCTCCATAGACTTCTATTGGGGTGTCCGTTCCGTAATTCCGGACCGTATTACAACATGTCCGGGTTTTTTTGTCACGGATTGCGGAATCCGCAAAAAAACCTGGATGTATGAATAGCACCATTGAAAATAATGGTTTGTAATAGATTCCGTATTTCCTGGTCCAGGAAAACGGATGAAAAATACTGACGTGTAAATTTAGCTTAAGGATTGTCACTCAGGTTCCACAGACCTGCTGAGTAGCATATACTGTTCATCTACCTCATTATACAAATTATACATCCCATATTACATCCCACTTCCCTTTCTCCCACTGCTCTGCCTGTGTAAACAATGCTGCATCTGTATCTGTGACCTATAGGGCCTCCTGGTCATGTCATAAGTTTTTGATGCGATCTTGAGAATCTGTTTTTACTTTGGATGTTTTTCTCTTCTCTGGCAGTACCCCAATGATGCCTGAAGACGGTTCCCCCGGGCTTAGTCCGCAGGATGCTGCATACAAAAGTTTGCAGCATTACACCAATGCAGATGGACAGCAAATATACTGCAAATATTGGAAACCAACAGGTCAGCCCAGGTAAGGGAAACTTATCATAAAGCAGACTTTTTTTTTAATTGAACCCTTTAAGGGGTGTAATTGCAATTGTAATCTAGTGTGAGAATGCACTAGCGGGTATTTACTGAAAACTGTTGTATAAAATTACGGTTTTAGTTCCCCGCCATTTTTAAGATTCCTTTTTGCTGTCCATGAATGATGACATGAATATTAGAATGTAGATGAGTAACAAATTCTGCTGCACTAAATATTAGGTCTGTAGAGGGATTGCAACCAGAGAGAACAGTCAGGAATCTGAGACACAGAGTATATTAGAAAGCTACAGAGCTTTTCACTGTACAGTGATACCATTCTGGATAATTCCTTTAAGATTGGGATAACAGCTCCTCAGTAATCTGCCAGAATGTGCTGCTGTGTAGTAATTGCTAACTGTAAGGTTGTGTTCCTATTAGAGATGACTGAATTTATAGTAAGTTTGGGTTCGTAAAACCCTAAACACTCAGCATTTGACTTCCAATGCCTGGCAGAGATGGATACAGCTCTATGTACTCTAGTACTTAGCTTTTTTGTTTTTTACGTGAATAGATTGGCACAGGGATGCCTCGGTCCTTTTTTTTAACCGGCGCCCGGCTCCCACGCACAATGGTGGTCTATTACCGAGCACTGACCGGGCATGAAGCACTGGAGGCAGGCCGCTGGCGCCCGTGTGGCAATCTGCAATTTCGTCACATTGGGTGCCACCCCGCCTCCAGTGCTTCTTGGCAGGCCAGTGCTCGGTTGTAGACCAGCACCATGCACAAGAACCGGGCGGCAGTTCAAAAATAGAACCATGGCACCAGCATCACCACACCAGCGCTGGACTGTTCATGTAAAAAGCACCAAGCCATGTACTAGTGGTTCATTTGCTTTAATACAGCTTTCAAAGTAAAACCAGGAATGCATTTAAAAAGAGCTGAAGTTAATCGACCCTATTATTCGCTGTGTGTGATTGGGTTAGCTTTTAGCTGATGAATGAGTGAATGCTTGTTCGTTGGTTGATCGGGTTGATTGGCTGCACATCAACCATTGGCTGCACATCTTTCCCTGTAATAAGAGATGTCTGGCTGACAGCTTATTGCAGGAAAGGGCCGTGTGATTACTAGGCCATGTAATAGTCTGTGTAAACCATCTAAGAGAACAACACTAATTTGACTGCACAATTTCTGTGAAAGCGCTGTAGTACCGCAAAAGTACTGCAATAATACTGCAACGTTTGTGACCACAGTCTTTCCTTAATACATGTCCCCACTTACGATCTGTTCCTGGCTTTGTATTCAAAAGAAACTTGACTGTGGGAACATTGCTTTTATCCTAAACTGACTGATCGATTGACCTTTAAGACACATACGAGGCACCCACAGAAATCAGGTTAGGCATTTGTCCCCTACCAGACTCCGATACAAGCTGCATGAATGCTGCAAAATGTCTGCAAACAATATGTGAGAGTATTTTCCAGCGTGCTCCATATGCAAATGGAATACTGTTAAATGGAGAAGAAGATGATATCTGCTGATGGAGATTAACGAAGATTCTAATTAAGTTTCATTACAAAGATGCCTAGAAATGACACAGTTGGAGCAGACCTGCAGCTTTTAGTGTCTTTCTTGCTGTGTGCGTGTATACGGAGGTACAGCACCATTGATCACAGCTGTAAGAATATTTACTTAGCTGTGTCAATCCTGCGGAATGCGTCTATTCTGCTGCAGTCGGTTATAGGTACAGAGGTAAACAAGTCAATGACGTGGAGATAGTGTTAAAATTCCTTTACCTGTCAAACCTGACTAGTTTAAATTGTTATGGAATTTAGAGGGTATAATTGTTATGTTGGAATGTTGTTATATAATTATATTGCCGGTGACTTCAATAAACCCTTTAACCTATTTAATAGTGAATGGGATTAACCAGTGACCACTTTGTACTAATTAAAGGACCAGAAGCACTGGACCTGGCAGTCATGTGACTAAGGACCCTGTTACACACACAGATTTATCTGACAGATATCTGAGAGATTATAGAAGTCAAAGCCAGGAACAGACTAGAAACTGAGAACAGGTAAAAAAAAAAGACTGAGGTTCATCCTCTTTTCAAATCCACTCCTGGCTTTGGTCTCAAAAATCTGTCAGATATCTGTCCTAAACTCTGTGGTGGAGATCTATCAAACTTGGTATAAAGTGAAACTTGCTCAGTTGCCCCTAGCAACCAATCAGATTCCACTTTTCACTTTCCAAAAAGTCTGTGCGGAGTATAAGGTGGAATCTGATTGGTTGCTAGGGGCAACTGCACCAGTTTCACTTTACACCATGTTTCATAAATTTCCCCTTATGTGTGTAATAGGGCCTTAAGGGTCCTATTAGACAAAACGATAATAACAAACGATGTGTACATGCACCGAAAGATTAGTGAATGATTAACAATGATTTTATGGTTCACTTAAAAGATGCGATTATTAACGACACATAAACGATTTTTCGATTGTTGCCTGCATACACACGGAAAGATTTTCCTGTGTAATAGGGCCATAAAGGCCCCTTTATCGGGCGAATGAGCATACTTAGGAAAGTTTGTTTGTCAGCTTACTGGAGTTGTTGTGGGGCCAATAAAATCAGGGTTATTGGCTGCGCCATGTGTAAACTGAGGGAATGTAAACTTTAAGAGCTGCATGAAGCATTCAATAAACAACGGTCGTTCATGAGACCTGGCTGCACGATTGGTCAAACAATGTAAGGGCTCAGCAAATGACATTGGTTCTTGTTATTCCCCCCACTAGTCTGCGTGAAAGGGTCTCAAAGGGGTTTGTCCACAAAAGGCACTCATCCCCTATCCACATGAAGTAATGATCACTGGGACCTGTGGCCTTCTTATTCCAGAGCTAGTGTTGAAAAGAGAGGCAAAGTGTATTATGTGTGTCTTATCACCATTGTATTTTCCTAGGGGGATAAAGGACACAAATTTTTATGATTATGGGGGTCCCAATAACCAGACTACCACCAATCAGACACTCATCCTTGATCCTACTGATATGGAGTGTCTATTCGTTGGCAAACCCCTTTAATCACTAAATTGACCCCAAACAGTCGTGTTCACCTATTCCTGATGCCCCAGCTACAGTAAGAAAATAAGAATAGTTTTACACACTGCAGATTTCTTGTGGATTACCTGCGGATCTGCTGCAGGTCATTTGTAGAGAGTATGCATTGTTTCTGCACCGAAACAGATAAATAATAAGTTGCAGATCTGCAATGTGTGAATATACCCTTAGGACCCATGCACACTCATATAATATATTGTAGTCATAAATGTCTGGGGCCAACCATAGCTCTGTATGCATCCGGTTTTTATATTGGATTACTTTGACCCATATTATAGATTACCATATGAGTATTTATATTTTAACACCATGTCTGTATAGCCACATGAAGACTATCAATGGCTTCATAATACAGAGCCCCAGGGACTCCATACAGCCTCCTTGTACACAACTTGAAAAATACATATGAAAAATGCTAATGTTATACATTATACATTGAAAAAAATGGAATAAAAATAGCTGCCCTAACTTATTCTGGTAGCTATAGGGTTAAAGCGTATGAAGGTAATAGTGGTGGCTGATCAGGATCTCTTCACAGGAGATCAGCAGCTAAAGGCAGCCCCGTCATCTGTGCATTACACATTAATCTCAATGCTTCCGTTCCCTCTCACATCATGATAACATTAGGCAAGTCCCCCACTGACAGCTGCGGATCTCAGGGGGTCCTAGCAGCAGGACCCCCACTATCAGCCAGTTTCCAGGAGAACTTTTCATTGAACACCTGGAAACCATCTGAGTTTTTACAGAATGAACTCAAACTTTCTTCCCGCTTTATCTTAATGGCACATCTCGTGTATATACTGTATAAGTGTTATTATGTACATATAAAGAATTTTATCCTTACCTGCTATTCACTGTCTTCAGTGTTGACCGCTTAGGTCATGTAGTGCTTTATTAAGATTAGATTAGAGTCTGAATATACCTATATCTAATATATCTAATTTAAGGGTCAGACCACTTTTTTTCTGCTCAAGTTTTACACTACAACTTCGCTTCTTCAGACTGACTCATGTGTATTAGCACAAACTCAGCATTATATTAGTGCTACAACACTCTAATCTCACCCATACAGAGAGGGAAAGAAATGCCGACTAGTGTGTCAGAGGTCACCAATTGTCACAGGTATAGAAGAGCCCTGAGCAGCGTGACCTAACCTTCTGCAATGGGACCTTGGGCTTATTACTGTAATGTCACCATGCTATATGCCACCCTGTGTGTGCAACTTGTGAGGGTCATTGAACCTCTGAACTTGCCAGTAGATCTGATACAGCCCTAATACATTATCTGTTAACTATTTGCTTTGTTAGCTGTGTAACAAAAGTAGCTATAGCGAGTAAAAACAGAATACAAAGTATGGTATTTTCAGTATATGGGCAGAGTTATGCATTTTGAAAAATCATTTTCTGTTATTAGGGTTTTAAAAAGATATGTGGAGCAAAAGAAAACTATCCTGATATCAAGTGTTCAATTTTCCTGAAGGGCTACCATATGGAAAATTAAATGGGCACTATCATTTCAACCAACTTTCCTTCATGTGTTTATTTGATTCTTGACGTATGTAAGTTTAATAAAAATTATTCCTTAACCCAGAAAAACAGTGTTTAGTCTGCTAAGCACTGCCTATGAACCACACTGATACAAAAAGGTAAATCAAGGCTTCACTCCTATCTCTGACCACCCACAAAGCTCAAGCGAACTATCTCTTGTGTAAACTGCTGTATGTCCACAGTGCTGCAGTGTACCTGCCTACACACACACACACTTTAGCTTTTCAGCAGCTTTGTGCTTAGTGTAACCCTTCTATTGCTACTCCCTTAATACGTTGCAAACCCAGTGCATCAGCAACCCCTTATTCCATCACATGCCATCTACACAAGGCCAGCCTGTTTAATACACTTTCACCAGCATTATATCATGGCATAGCAGTAAGCACTAAATGTTGTGCTGTGCTGTTATTGGCTAGGCAACTACAGTAGGTAACTGTGTATTAGTGACAAACAACCCAGCTCTGGTCCTGTCTTCTGTTCTTACACTCCACTCTAGCAGATGAGGGTCCTGTATATCCCCAATAACTCAATAACCGGAAATTTGCTAATAGCATATTTGATAATACTGGACAACCCCTTTAAAGCGACTGTATACCCACAATCTGACCCCCCCAAACCACTTGTACCTTCAGGTAGCTGCTTTTAATCCAAGCTCTGTCCTGGGGTCCGTTCGACAGGTGATGCAGTTATTGTCCTAAAAAAACTACTTTAAGGGTATATTCACACGAACGGGCTCGCAGCAAGATTCTCGCTGCGAGCCCGGCAGGTCCTGGCAGTTCCCATACACTACATACTTGCTGCGGTCTAAACGACTGCAGCGAGTATGTAATTCTGCCGCCCTTAACCCCTTCTGCTCCCGGCCGGCTCCCCTGGCCGGCTTTACCTGTCCTTGCTGCACGGGTCCGGCGTCCTGCTCTCCCGCCCGGCCAATCAGTGGCTGCAGCTGGGCAACACACTAATTGACCGGACGGGAGAGCAGGACGCCGGGACCCCGTGCAGCAAGGACAGGTAAAGTATGCTTACAGCGGGGGAGCCGGCCAGGAGCAGAAGGGGTTAAGGGCGGCAGAATTACATACTCGCTGCGGTTGTTTAGACCGCAGCAAGTATGTAGTGTATGGGAACTGCCAGGACCTGCCGGGCTCGCAGCGAGAATCTCGCTGCGAGCCCGTTCGTGTGAATATACCCTTAAACTTGCCGGGGCTTAGATTATCTGTGCCCTTACTTTGCACCACCCCTCCATCCCTCCTTCCCACCCTCTTCATCATTATGAATGCCACTGAAACCTTTTCTCCTGTCTGAACATTGCACAGGTGCCTTAACAATCCAGCCCATGTTCAGTATTCACACAGCTGAGGAATAGGAGACAATCTGCCTGGAGCATTCCTAATGATGAAGAGGGCGGAGAGGTGGGACAGAGAGGTTGTGCCAGCCTAATGGGGTCAGATAGTGGGTACAGAGTCACTTTAATATTTCAGACTTCATCCCTTATGTGAGAAAATGAGATATTCTCACCAACCAAGAATTTATAGCCAGATAAACGAAACTATGTTAGTTCTGCCTGACAAGGCTACATGCCGACTCCAGATGGGATATAATAACTAGGAGCACATTTATGAGGGTTACAATGAAGGAATCACATTCCAATAACTTAGAGGATACAACAGCTGGTAAATCAGCCCTCAGAACTGTTAACTAATGTGATGTGGTTCTGGCAAATGTCACGTAATTCTAGGGTTCTGCTGATGGTGTTTAATAGTGACTCATTTGCTGTGATCTTCTACCAGAGCATTGTCAGTTTCTTCCTATGAAGGACAGACACCACAGATATCTTTATATGGTGTGGTTTGGTGCAGATTATTACAAGTAATAGGGGTGTTTTTGTACTTAAATCTTATGCCAGACCATTGAACGGAAGTATTTAGAGGTTTCCTCCACCTATCTTGTGAAAACTGACACCAGGAGATGACGACATCGATGAAAGCACCAGCACCTGAGGTCTATTGGGATCTATTATGTTTTTACATCTATGGTTTCACTAATAGCATCCATATGTGCTGCAGGTATTGTTTATCTGGGCTCTGTGGGATGACTCGCTGGGTACTGTCATAATATATCTACGTACTCAAGTTCTGGTTAGATCATGCACTTGGGTGTAACTATAGTCATAGTTTCTACATCTTTCTTTTTGTTGAAGGAAAAAACATGGCAGGGCTATCTGCTGTCAGTATAGGAGATCTCCTAAATCTACCCATAATTACTGCTTAAAGGGGTACTACGGTGAAAAACTTTTTCTTTCTAATCAACTGGTTTCAGAACGTTATATACAGTAGATTTGTAATTTATTTCTATGCAAAAGATCTCCCAACTTCCAGTACTTATCAGCTGCTGTATGTCCTTCAGGAAGTGGTGTATTCTTTTCAGTCTGGAAGAGTGCTCTCTGCTGCCTCCTCTGTCTATGTCAGGAACTGTCCAGAGCAGGAGAGGTTTTCTATGGGGATTTGCTCCTGCTCTGGACAGTTCTTGACATGGACAGAGGTGGCAGCAGAGAGCACTGTGTCAGACTAAAAAAAGTTCCTGCAGGACATACAGCAGCTGGTAAGACTGGAGATTTTTAAATAGAAGTACATTATTAATCTGTATAACTTTCTGACATTAGTTGATTTGAAAGAAAAATATTTTCGCTCAAGTAACCCTTTAAATAACTGTCAGTTAAGTTACTGTCCTGGTATAATACCCTGCCCACTCTAGTTACCCCACAGTGTATGCATAATTATCTGGATATTATATGTACTCAATATCTGGGTACTCTTTGTAATTATTTTCCCAGGCACTACATGTAGTATTGTACGGTACTATTTATTTTCACTACCTGTGCACTATATCCACTATTAACTTGATACTCTATGGCGCTATCTATATACCGCTCCTTGCTAACCACTTCATGCAACAAGATTTCCTTGCTTGTGTTATATTGTCCTGTATTCTACACAACATTGCACATATTTGCAGCCAGAAATTGCCTTCATCACTGGAGAACGTCAGACGCATCTTCGATCAGCGAGCTGTCTAGCAGGCTGTCTGTTACTCTAGCTTTTTGTGAGCTTAATCTATAGAAAATCCATTTATTTTGATCAAAAACACAGTGTATAGGAATGTCTGCTGCACTGACCTCAGGTTGAGCGATTCAAGGACAACAGGCTTGCTCAAGGTCATGCCTAAACGGCTGAGCTTATTCTGTGAAGCAACGTGACAGAGATATTTAGCAAGATTTCATGTGGAAAGACTCAATACTGAAGCTGTCCATCATGTTGCAGTTTCCTGTGGCTTTCCTAGAATTGATATGTGGGTATAAATGAATTGACTGAACCTCCTCCTGCCCCCCGGCTCCAGGAATATTACTAGTTTATGGAGCCCAGAAAAGCCACTTCCGTCTTTGGTGTTACATAATGACCTGATTGAAATCCTTCTTCCCCTTTTAGTGTCTTATGAAAAAAATAGGAAGGATTCAAAGAAAAGACGAATGAGCATGCAGTGCTGGAGGGCTATTTAAGGGGCTTCCTTTGGGATTTAGGAGACCCCTGATATGTTGATGCAAATGACGATTGGAGCCAGGGAGTGGGGATTAGAGTAAGCATTCAGTGTAGGAAGACTAAGGGCCCTATTCCACCGGACGATTATTGTTTGCATAATCGTTAACGATTAACAATCTCAAACGACCGCTATTGCGAAAGACCTGAAAACGTTCACTCATTTCCATGGAACGATAATCGTTACTTATGATCGTAATTGCGATAGTTTTTCTTCGCTATTTATTCGCTATTGCGTTCGTATCTATTCAATGTCTTATTCAATGCAAACATTTTGCGAACGAGCAACGATAAAAATAGGTCCAGGTCTCATAAAGCGATCAACGATTTCTCGTTCGGTCGTTAATCGTTAACTGCATTTCAACCGAACGATTATCGTTTAGATTCGAACGATTTAACGATAATCTGAACGATAATCGTCCGGTGGAATAGGGCCCTTAGGCGCATATAGGAGCATCTAATATATGTTAGAAAGCAATTTGAGGGAAAACCTTCAAGAATAAGGGGACCCTCAATATATGGGTACACACAACAGGGGCTTCTGAGATCCAGGGTTTGGGGTAAGCATGCAATGTAGGAAGAATGAACGATATTTAGGGCTCGCCAGTGAGAATTTGAGGATAGGGTGCAGTTGTATATAGGGAGCATTCAATGCAGGGAGAGGAGCATCTATTTGGGAGAACCCTGTGAATTGGGGGTTCCTATCCTATTGATAATAAGTAAGGTCCTTGGGGTGCGGCTTCAGAATATCCCGGATTAGATAAACATAGCTGCCTTCTTGCAAAATTAGCGCCATACCTGTCCTTAGGTTGTGTGTGGTTTTACAACTAGGCTTTAGTCAATTCAATAGAATCGAGCAGCAATACCACACACAAACTGAAGATAGAAGTGGCGCTGTTTCTGAATCCTGGATAATCCTTTAAAAAAAGGGGGGGTCTTGGAATGTGGACACATTGAAGGGACAAGGGTCACTACAAAACTCTATTTGGTTAAACCCCTTTTGGAACGAGGAATCTCTAATATGTGAGCGCCATTAAAGGATGGGTCTATGATTTCATTTGGGTCACTTTTGAAATAAAATAATTCTTATATGTAGCTGTAAATGGAGGATTTTTGAAGAAGACATGCTCTGGGAAACAAGAAGATAAATGACAAAATGAAATCATCTTCTAGGCAACATGTCACAATATGGTTTATGTAGCTATTCTGCAAAAGGTGTCAAGAAAATTCAGCATTTATTGGGTTAAACCAATGTGGCATTCAGTCATAGCACGTGCCTCCGTCGTAGTTCACTGGCTGCTGGATAAATCAATATAGATGTTTAAATTGCATTGTGGAGCTGTCAGATTAGAGAGTGTGCCATTGTGATGCAGCATTAAACACTCTACTGTGCAATGTTCATTTACCACCTGTGTTCCATTGGCTTCTGCATTCCTTTCCTATGCAGATGTAGCAAAAGAATTAGCATTTCCTGTTCTGCTTATTTGGGCTTTTCATTTTCTATAACATATTCCTTAAGACAAAGAATCAACTGTTACATACTAGTGTAATACAGTATCTAATGTATCCTTCTGAAATTGCATTGTGCAGTTTATTCTCCAAGGGGTTATATTGTAATTGTCATTATTATACCGTGTCACGGTGCAGTTTTAGCTTTTTCATTAAGAAGGTTTGGCTTCTAAATTGCAAAAAATCTGGTAGGATTGCATTACAATATATTGCTGATAAGAAGCAGTATAAGCCCCCCAATATTTGACGTCCATGTGATCTGATAAGGCATATGAAATGGGATTGTACTATCTGGATGTATATTGGTCCTTGAGTATATTGATCTTTTTTGTCAGCTTTCTCTTCAACCATTTTTCTTAGCAATATCTGTTCCTGGGAAGCTGGCTTGTTACGAATATGGCTGCTCCGAGCAGCATCGGGGTGGAGTGTATTACTGCCACTCAAGGCAGATTGGCCATACAGGAGTCTAAGAAAGCTAGGGGACAACATTATTATTTTACCTCAATTGTCATATTAGTTTCCAGTTTTCTTGGAATTGACTGAAAAAAATTATTTTTCATGTTATTTCCTCACCCTAGCAATGTTAACTATGGTAATGAAGGGTCAAAGGCTGGACATCTGCTATTTATAAATGGGTGTTTGTGCACAACGGAAGGGACGACGTGAGATGCAACTTTTTTTCCACAGGAAAATTGGAGCTGCGTATATTTTTCCAACATCAAAAAGACATCTGTTTCTTGTAGGGTGGAACTTCCCAGTCTACAAATTATACTGTGCTTGTGGGGTCGCATTAATGCAAAGTAAACACTGTAAGTGCAGCTGCGTTAGAGAACAGTTTCTTTGGGATCTGCGTCCTGAATGGTCAGTTATACTGGCCCAAGGTCGGTGGGACATAATCCATAAGATCTGTTAGAAGGCAACCCCATCTATGTTTGCATAGCTAGCCGAATACTTTTGGATTAGTTCCCAAGACACCTTTTACAGACAGAATAACATGTACAATAGCGTATACTGTGATGAACAAAGAGTTAATGCTGTGGTTAAAAGGACATGCACCTGTTCTGCGAGACTACATATTTCAGTAGAATACCTCAAGGAATGTTGCTGGTAGGGTGGATGGTGTCATGTGACCCTGGCATACCTTGTTGAAAAATTTTGCATTAAAGGGGATGTATAATCTGTGGCACCCATTACTAAGAACTGTATGGACCCATACTGTTAGGTTGTGTTTGTGCCCAATATAGTCTTTAGTGCTTTCAGTATCTTGACAGGGTTCTTATAGCAAATGTACTATCAGTACACATGAATAGAACAACGCTGGTTCCCGCGTATGGCGCCGTTCTATTCCCAGACATCGGCCGGGGGTGAAGCAATGGAGGCGGGCTGGTCCGCCCCCAGTGGCAGGAAACCCCACCCCTCAATGATGCGGCTCAATTTATTCTAATGGAGCTGCGTCATAGAGGGGTGGGGGTTTACTCCCACTGGGGGCGCCCCCCCCCCCCCCCCCCCCCGCGCCAGTGCCCGGGAATAGAATGGCGCGGTTAAAAAAAAGGACTGCATCAGCTTTCCTGCGCCGGTGTCATTCTGTCCATGTGCAAAACTTTAAGCGAATATACTGATGGTACATCCGCTTTAAAGAGACACTTTCTGTAATACTAACCAGGTTTATGTGGGCCCTTGGACGACGAAGCCTCAGCGGGCCCCTTTGTGGTGCATACATATCCAGCTAGAGAGATAATATAGATAGATAGATAGATAGATAGATAGATAGATAGATAGATAGATAGGAGATATGAAGGGTAGTCATTCTGCAGCCCTCCATTGTCCCCAAAAAAGCAATTAAGGGCAATATGTGTCTTCAAATAGTATCCAGGTGGCTCTGTGCTATATCTTCTCTGTACCTCCATATAGTAGTTGGCCCCTCTGTGCATTCATATGGGTAGCCACCCTCTCCCCGCCTGCCCAGTAAGTAGAATCCCTCATGTAGCTATCCCCTTTGTAGTATCTGTCCTGTGTTGGTCACATAGCAAAGACTCTACAACCAGGAACTCATCTCTGCTTGCTGTCTGTGAATGGAAAAGCTGTAATTATGCACTGATCAAGTCCTTTTTTACACATCTTTTGATTTGTTACAGTGTATCAGTGCAGGTTAGACCTAGCAAGAATCTCTGCTGCCATCAGTGATTGGGATTTCCTATTTACATCTGGCAATTGAAAACCACAGCCATGCATATTAATAGATTTCTATCAACACACCTATAGACCTGTGTGCTGAGCCCAATATGTACATAACTGTAACACTTAGAGGGCAATAATCTGCTAAAGTCTTATGGTTCATGCACTGCCGACCTCCTCACAGAGCAGCAGAAAGGGTTAACAGCTGAAGCGTCTGGAGGTCGGCAGTGCAGGGGCAGATAAGACATCAATGTCCCTGCTGTTAACCCCTAATGGCCTGCAGTAGGAGCAGGCACCTGGGAAAAAAAAGAGAGCAGGAGAGCTTCTTGTTAGGACATTGAAGCCCAGGATCCAGCGTGATGGAGAGTGAAACAGCGCTATGGCCTCTGCTCCGGAGCTCGTCCTCCCCTCCCCCTGCCGTTGTACAGATTACTTCAGTGCCCCTGTCACTCCTGGATCGCTTTCATCTTGCTCCAGGCCTTGAGGGGCACGGAATACGGAGTTGCAGTAGCCAGGCTTCACCTCGCACACCCACAGCAACAGGCATGGTAGCAAACGTGATGGCGCCACCTGCAGTCTCAGTGACAGGGGGAAAAAAAGTAGCAAAAGTGGGCCCCCTAGAGGTGCTGTGGGCCCCGGCACTTGCCCTAGTATGCCGGGTGCTGACGCCGGCCCTGATACTAACCCACAGAAATTCCATGTGCTTCTTTATGTTGCCATGTATATGAGGCCAGAAAGATTGTGAAGGTGGTACCGGACTTCTGCTTCATGAATACTATCAGATATCAGGACCAATGCATTTCGTCCATGTATTAGGAATCTGAATGTACAGTAGTTATTTACCTTGTACTTTTTTGCAGGGCGCTGATGTTTGTTTGTCATGGGGCTGGGGAGCACTGCTGTCGATATGATGATCTGGCCCAGATTTTATCAGGCCTCAACTTCCTCGTCTTTGCTAATGACCATGGTAAGTGTCCATCTGCAATTGAAAAAAATGTCACTTAGGGGGTTACATTTTGGCAACGGTATTTATACTTTGAATATGCCAATGAGGAGTTGGTAGAATCACTTGCTAGTATTTTGAGTCCAGTTTATGTTGCTAAGTGAACTGCCATCCTTTTTATGTTTCCGTGCAGTTTTGTTGGCAAGATAATTATTTTCAACCTGCTGCATCTAGCACAGTGTTACTGCTGGAATCTGATTCTTGTAATCAATTAAAATGAAAGCTCATCGTATCTAAGGGTGGAGAATGGATCATATTCTTTATAGTCGGGAAGGAGTTTCTTTCTGTGAAATATAACTGCTATAATACTGCTCCCCATGTACAGAAAAATAACTCATTTAGTACTGCTGCATATGAACATTAGTATAGCTATTATAACACTGCTTCCTATGTACAAGAATATAACTACTATAATACTGTCCCCTATGTACAAGAATATAACTACTATAAAATACTGTCCCCTGTGTACAAGAATATAACTACTATCATACTGCCTCCTATGTACATGAATATAACTACAATAATACTGATATCTATGTACGGTATAATAACTGCTAGAATACTACCTTCTATGTACATAACGATACCAGCTACTATAATACTTCTACCTATTTACAATAATATAAATACCTTAGGGCCATGTTCACAAATGCCATGAACATTGGCTGTTGTTTGACAAGGCCGATGTCAAACAACGGTCAATGTCTCAGATGTTAGCCCAGCCGATACTGTAGTATCGCCCAGGTGAATATCACTTTATTTTAATTCTAATGCGGGCATATTTGGGTGTGCCCGCAGTTCAATAAGCCATAGAGCCGGGCTTTACATTGTGTGCGCAGGCTATTTTGTACGGCCGCTGTTCACTGAATAGTGGCCGCACAAAATAAAAATGTCAGTTTTTTTCTGCAGCCGCATAGAACACCGGCTGTACTGTATATAGAGTGTATACACTACGGCTGATGTTCTATACACTACAATGTAATCACAGTGTCAATAAACAGTGGCCGTTGTTGCAACCTGCAATAATGGCTGTTGCTTATTGTATAAAGTGTGTGAACGTGTCCCAGTACTGCGACCTGTGTACAATAATACAACTACTATAAGGCTATGCTCACACGCTGTAAGAGACATGGAATGGCCGGTCTCTGCAAAGATCATCCCTGCCGGTACTGCAGTACTGGCCAGATGATCTTTCCGGCTGCAGTGTTCTAATGTGGGCGCATCAGCGTGCGCCTGCATCAGAACTCTCATAGCACACACTGAAGCAAGCGGCCGGAGCCGCTCGCTTCATTGTGTGAACTGACAGATCTTTCTGTGGCCGCAATTCACCAAATTGCAGCCGCAGAAAACTGACATGTCAGTTCTTTGCGGCGCTGCATGGGATCCCGGCCGGAGCGCATACGATGTGTATACGCTCCTACTGGGATCCCATAGAAAGAGAGGCAATGTGCATACACGTGCAAAGTACGGCCGTTGTTGCCGATGGCAACAACGGTCGTACTTTTACGTAGTGTGAATATAGCCTAATACTGCCCCCTATGTACAGTAATACAACTGCTCCAGTAATGCAACCTACATACAAGAATATAACTACTATATCTCATATCTTCTTATGTATAATATAATTACCATAATTAAATACTATTAAATACAGCAGTACCTCTGTTCTCAACCACAATCCATTCTGGCAGGCTGGTTGAGAACCAAGCATTTTTTCCCATAAGTGGTAATGTAAATATGTTTAATTGGTTCCAGTATCCACCAATAGCTACTACTGTACCTGTTTTTTTTCATAAAATAATTTACAATTTAATCACTACAGTACAGTACCATACATGTAAAACAAAATTGTGCACACAAGGACTTTCACACCTAATTCTTTACACTGTAGGCAATGGTCAGCAGGAGGAGCTGGCCGGTACAGACAGTACAGTAGAGGGGAGGACTGGAGGAGAAGATGGCATACAAGAAGGTGGCATACAACAGGGAACACAAAGCAGCGCAGCCACATAGTGATGCCAACAGCACATGCGCTGTGTCAGGGTCTATGTCAATGTGTTACAGAGGTTTCATCCCTAAAAATTACTGATCTGCAAAAATTATTGACAGTCCCATAGACTTCTATGGGACAATCTGTGTCACAAAACGGTCCGTACTTGAACTTGTCAGCAATTTTTGCACATTGCAGATCCGTATAGAGGTTTTTTTTGTTTGTTTCTAGGGCAAGTACCCCCTTTATATTTTTATTCCACATATGAACCCAACCGTGAACCTCCCAGCCACCAGGCTGGTTACAATTATAGTTAAAAAATGTCACTTCTCATAAAACTTGCATTTTTAAGCTTACAGGGAAGAGTCTGCAATAAAATTTGAATTTAATTCCTTCCTGTCGAGGTTGCTTAGAGTTTAGAAGGAACTTTGAAGTCAGTTAATTCCTTACAGGGTTATTGGGAAACCCCTTTGCTAACAAGCTGCACATGAATCTGTGGGGACAGTTTTGAGAATTAAGAGATCACCCTTGGAGGGAAAAGCACCTAATAAAATAATCACCTTTTTTATAACCAACCTGATTGACTGTCTAGTTGTTAAAGAAAACAGTTTTTCTGGCTTAGCTTGATGTAGTCGCAGGTGATGGCTTGCATATTGATCACAAATTGGTAGATTTTCACAGCAAGCATTGGTTTTTATGTATGGCATTAGAGAATAGTATACCTCCAGCTACAAAAATGGTTAAAACTGCTAAGTCTAATTCAAAACATGTTTCAGCATTGATGCTTGTAAAAAGGTATAACACTAACGCGTTTCAAAGTATAACCTTCTTAATCATGGCATGTCATGGCAATATACAATAGACAGCATTTAAATAGCATGAAAAAGGGGCACCATATCTGGTTTTACGTAACTGACCTATTTTGTGGCAATTCACAGTAAAGCACATGCAGTTTTGGCACTCAGTTCTTGACGCCCTACTGCCCCACAGCTGCAATGTGTAGACCAAGCCTTGTTGTGCTGAATATATACTGTAGCAGTATCTGTCTGCAGGTTGTGTGTGGTATTGCAACTTAGCTCCATTTTCCTGGCTTCATCACTCACCCAAATGCTGTGGCCCCGTTAGTCAGTTGATCAGTAGGGGTGCCAATAGTCAGACCTTCACCAATCTGCTAAAAGGATAGACCTTCAATAGAAAAGTCCTGGAAACCCCTCTTAAGACTAAAACAACAGACACAAATGTAAAGAAAGGTGATTTCCCCCCCCCCCCCCCCCCCCCCCCCCCCCGCCCTCTCTTCCAGCTGGATCAGTTTCAGCTTTTTTTGCACATTTTCTGATGCAAGAAATCTGCATTGTATCTTGGGCCAAGTTCCCACTATGGGATTTTGCGGCTGTCATTGATGATCAATATAGACAGTCGTCTTAAGCAAATATCTGACGTTATTTTGACGGCCGTCAGCAATGACATATCCCGTAGTGTGAACTTAGCCTTGGGACGCAAATCCGACATAGTGGAACATTGTATGTAAAAATGTTTCTGTTATATTCATTTCTGGAAAAGATGGTTTACAGTCAATATGGCCACTGTTGTAACAAGGGGTGTCATTTCTCAGACTCCATAATTGCAGATTTCCTAGTAAAACAAGCATTGAGCGGGTGTATTACATAACTAGGCAGAGGTGTAGCTGAGAAAGAAAAATTTGCAGATCCAAGAACTTTTTCCCCCTTTGGTTGAATAGTAACCATTCATTCCAGACTTTTATAATTACATTGCATAGAAAATTACAGACCACTCCTCGTCTAATCATCACTGTCTGGACTGAACTCCTAGAACTAGAAGGAAAAGTTAATGTGGGTGTGCAGCATAAAATGAAAGCCTACAGCTACTTTCATGTGACTCCCTCGTGCCCTGGTATTACTATACACTCCTTTCTACTAGATTTCCTCATCTTAGACTTTGGTTTTATATGTTTAGAGCTGAAATAACTTTTGTGAAGATGCACTGTGTAAATCTACAAGATACATGTGGGTGAGGTACTAAGTGCCTTATACCTCAGTGGAGTGACTGGTGTCTAGTGGATCATTAGGTGAATGTAGGCTTACAGTATATTATATAAGGGCATAATATAAAAGAGAATCTTTCATGGTTCCAAATGAACCGTTTACTCTCACAGGACCTAATGTAGAGGGTTGGTTCCAGTAAGTCAGACTTTTACATCCTTTATGCAATAGTTCTTAAAGGGATTATCCAGTGCTACAAAAACATGGCCACTTTTGCACCACTCTTGTCTCCAGTTTGGGTAATGGTTTGAAACTAAGTTCCATTGAAGTAAATGGAGCTTAAAGGGGTTATCCAGTGCTACAAAAACATGGCCACTTTCCCCCTACTGTTGTCTCCAGTTTGGGTGGGGTTTTGAAACTCAGTTCCATTGAAGTAAATGAAGCTTAACCCATAGCTGCACCTGCCGCTATGGGAGTTCAGAGTTCAGAGGGCGACCCCCCTCTGAACTGCCGTGATCCCAGGTGCCGCATGTAGCCCGGGATCACGGCTATTAGCGGGCACGGTCCGATCGCCGTGCCCGCTAATTAAGTACTTAGAAGCAGCTGGGGGGGGGCGATCCCCGCATCCATCCCGGGCCGGGGTCTGCGCCATAATGACGCTGATCCTGGCTCGGCATTCTATTGCTTTTGGCTGCAGCAGCCAAAAGCAATAGAACACCGATCTCATGGATTCATGCAGTATAACTATACTGCATGGATCTCTATGAGAGATCAGAGTGCATATACTAGAAGTTCCCCAGGGGGGCGTCTAGTATATGTGTAAAGTAAAAGAAAAATGTATTTTTAATAACACAAAATCCCCTCCCCTAATAAAAGTGTGAATCACCCCCCTTTCCCCATTTTATAAATAAAAATAAATAAATAAACAAACATGTTTGCTATTGCCGCGTGCGTAATCGCCCTAACTATTAATTAATCACATTCCTGATCTCACACGGTAAATGGCGTAAGCGCAAAAAAATCCCTAAGTGCAAAATTGCGCATTTTTGGTTGCATCAAATCCAGAATAATTGTAATAAAAAGCGATCAAAAAGTAGTATATGCGCAATCAAGGTACCGATAGAAAGATCACATCATGGCGCAATAAATAACACCTTACACAGCCCCATAGATCAAAGGATAAAAACGCTATAAGCCTGGGAATGGAGCGATTTTAAGGAACATATATTTTCTTTAAAAGGTTTTAATTTTTTACAAGCCATCAAATCTAATAAAAGTTATACATGTTACATATCGTTGTAATCCTAACAACTTAAGGAACATATATAACAAGTCAGTTTTACCCTAGGGCGAACGGAGTAAAAACAACCCCCCCACGCCCCCCCCCCCCCCCCCCTAAGGCTTATATACACGAGGAGGAAAAAACAAAAGCGCAAAAATGAAAACTGGCTGTGTCCCCTAAGGGTTAATTGCAAACCACACCTGAACTGGAGACAACAGTAGGGGGAAAAGTGGCCATGTTTTTGTAGCACTGGATAACCCCTTTAATTCCAAACCACACCTGAACTGGAGACAAGAGTAGAGCAAAAGTGGCCATGTTTTTGTAGCACTGGATAACCCCTTTAAAGATTGAGGCCATTTGTTTTGCTGTACTTGTATTCTGTAAAGTACAGATGCCTTACAAGACTGATGTTTGAGTTCAGTTATTTGCACAGGGGTGTAGCTATAGGGGGTGCAGAAGTAGCAGTTGCCATTGTTTGTATGTATGGGGGCTTACTGCTACATAAGACAGACCTGGTTACAGATTTCGCATTGTGGCCCAAGAGCTTCAAGTAACATAAGTAAGGGTCTGAAGGCAAAAGTTTCTGGTGTCATGCGCTACAGTTGTTCTACGTGTCTGTAGCCTGAGCCAGGATCTGTAGATGTTTCTTAGTAGCTCCGGTTGAACTACCATTTCGTAGGGAGACCCAAGAACACCTGTAGAGATTTCTGTAGCATGCCAGGCGTCAAACTTTAGCACACGACCAATGCAAATGAAACCTATAGAAGTAACTCCTTGGTCATCAGGGGAATAGTAAAAGGTATAAAATGAAGCTTCTGGGTCCCAGAGCACCCACTTACCATGTGCCATTTGTGATACTGGTGTTATTGTATGTGGCAGAGAGGCCTCTTGGGCACCAGAATTCAGATGCGATCACTACCTCTGCACCCTCTATAGCTGCGCTCATTGGCACATGTGAATAAAGTGTCCTTCTGTGACAGATCCTGGGTAACTAGGTACAGCAAGCCCATAGAGGCAACTAATGTAGTTAATATGGGATCCCTAACAAAAGGGGCCCCATTCTGCATGTTTGAAAATATAAGTAAAGGGTCAACACCTAGAAGTTAAAGATGCTTTATGTCACCCAAGAATAAATAGTCATTTTTGCTTTGTTTGCTGTTTGGTGGGATGGTTGTTCATATATTATATGGATAATGATCATTAAGCTCCCGAGTATACTGATAAAATGTGAATATTTTTTTAAAAAATTAGGAAGCAAGTGACAAGCCCCGAGTTCTGGCTGATACAGTGGGAAAATCAGAGATGGGCTAACAGATGGAGGAGGACTCTGTGGACCTGGTATATTAGCATTGACATCGTGGTGCTTGTCTCCCAGCCAAGATGCACTGTACAGGCAGTATTAAGCTCTGCAGGGAGCCAGATATTAATACAGATACCAACAGTTCACCATCCAACAAGGAGGATCTTCCTGCTGGCACTGTCCCTTTTCTATATTTACTAAACTGACATAGCTTGGCAGGGCTGCCAGGGATCCCAGGATGGTGCCAGAGTTAGACATGCCAACTCCTTTTCATGAAGAGGAGCATTAATATGGTCTAGCCATGTCTGGACCATATTTTTAACTCATTCTTGTTTGAATTCTTTGCAACCAGTGAATGACTATTCTTAAAGGCAGATTATGATTACTTATACTAATGTTCTACAAAAGAGGATGACACAAGTCTACATTTTTTAGACCTGTATCCAAGGCGGTCTGAAAACTACAATACCCTCATTTCTGTCCAGTCACATTCATAGAAGAGAGGAAGCCCTACAACATAGATCAAGATGCCCCTGCATTATTATGCGGGACTTTGCCACCAAGGGCTTCATAGCAGCACCATGGTCTACCCATATGACATGTATATCTTACATAAGGACATCACGTGTGCACAAATAATATTGAACACTGAGGTTACTCCAACATACAGTAATAATCCCAACAAAAACCTCAATAAATGATTACTCCAAGATAATTGAAAAAAAAAAAATCACAAAGTTTATTTTAGACACAAATTGATTCGTCATAAAACATACATACATCACATCAGACAATTTAAAAACACCACAATAGGGACCGGGTAATAAATACAAAGTGTATAGTGCCAAATGCAGGATGTTCAAAGAATAACTACAATCCAATAATAAATTCATAAGTTACATATTATATTCACAATAGTGCCAAGTATATTAATCTATGTGGCAGGTGCAGTCACAAAAATTCTCAGAAGGTAGGCTGCCACAAACAATAATGGGCTCCCAAGCAATAATAATACAGTTTTATAATTATGTATACACCTTGTCAGGACTGGGAGGTACAGACACGACAAGACAGTGGGCCCTAGGTCTGAACCCACCCACTGTCCCTGCCTACTTGCCTCAGTCGGCCCTAGGCGGTCATGGACAACCACGTTGATGTTCCCTGCGCTAAATATGTGCACACTGAACAAGACGGACAAACAAACACAAAAGAATAGTCAAACAGGCCGGGTCAAAATCCAAACAGGCAGCGCAGTACAAAATCAGCAAGCAAACAGATAGTCAGGCAGGAGGTCAGGTAACAAGTCGAGCAAAACAGAGGGATAAGGAGCAGGGATCGCAGGAGTAGACAGGGGAAGCTGACACCAGGAAGTTAATCTAATAGCCAGTGCTGGGACTCTGCCTCAGCTTTGTTTTATGCTGACCAAGAGCCCGGTCCGGATCCCCATTGGACCAGCACTCTGATCTTCCAGGTAGCAGACAGGAAGAGGAACCCGTCAATCACACAGACAACACAGGTGCATTATCAAGTTCAGCAGCTTTTCAGCTTAACTCCTGCATTGCCGAAAGCTGAGAAGCAGTCGGGTGTGGCACACAAAAACAAACACCAGGCCCAGTTCACACCAGGCTACTGCACATTCCTGACACACCTAATGCCTGATATCTATACAGATATTGCACTTCACTGTAACCATTACACTATGCCCTATACTCTCCTGTAAACTGGTCACATAAAACCATCAAGCTTAGTGCACACCCCAGATCACTTACATCTCAGACCCACTAGCCATTGGTCCCATCACCCTCCTCACTCCAACATGTTTTGCTGCCTGCTTGTTCCTGGAGCGATGATACCCATATGACATGTACTACCTTGTCTATGGTCATTGTAGTATTTGAGAGTATCGTAATAATGATAACCTAACCCAGTCCATTACTAGAGACCGGAGTACTTGGGACAGGGTTGTTAACTATTCACATATTTCTAGGCTCTCAATAAAAATCAAGGACTTTTTTTTCTGTCCTATGTGAAAAAGAAATTGATGCATTCATGATTTGGGAGAACTTGTACAGGTTATTGTGATTGTAATACTCATCTTTTTATTGTTTATAGGAGATCCTCATGAAATGTTTATATCATTATTCTGAACTAAATACTTGTATTACTTATATTTTTTTTATCATTTATTATGTGTCTCCCATATGTCCATAAAATGTTGGCTGGCTGTCATTTTCTGATCCAGAAAAAAGGATAAATTCCATGCCCATACCCCAAAACACCGAAAATCCAACATAGGTGGTGTATGGTGTGACAGGCATTGGGTCTGAAACTTGACAATTCCTTTATTTAACTCCAGTATTTATGAAAAGTTTATCTTTAAAGGGGTATTTCCATCTACATGTATGATAAATGCTGTACCTATCACATGGTCAGGCCCCCACAAACCCCTTCAGTCTGCTTGTGGCCACTTAAGGTGATCAAGAAGCCAAACAGTTTTTGAAGATTATGTAGCACCCAATAACCTCTATGGCAGTTGTAGACACAATCTTTTTGGTGGTTTTCAGCTTCCTAACTATCTCCAGTGGCCGCAAGCAGGAGTTAGGGGGCACTCATCTGGAGATATGTGCAGGTCATAGAGATGGATCCCACATCTGTCTGACATCTACAGCATATCCTGTGGTCCAGATGGGAATACCCCTTTAGAGTATGCAAGGGAAATCTCTCCTAATCTCTCTATGTCCTTCTGGTCTAAATTACAGATGAAGTAGATAATTTACCAGGTCCTTGGAGAAACAAATAGACACAATAAAAGGTCTCAGATGACTTCTAATCTATTCAAAATGGAGGCTGTTACATATGTCACTTACAAGAAATACATCGTACACAAGCTTTGGCGTGGCTACCAGTAAACCGTATAGAAGTCACACTTCTGCACTTGTTGAGCCTTGTGGTTTAATGTATCGATACTAAAATAGCCATCAAACCATATGTGGTCTGAGTATGTAAGTAAAGCACCTAGAAAACAGTAAAGATCATAGCAACATGTTTCTTAGCATGAGAAAAGAGGCAAAATGGCAGACAGAGAAGACAATGGAGTCCTGTCTTTCACATGTACAGCCACACTCGTTTTGCTGTGGACTCAATGCTATGTGCAATCATTTAGTTACATTGATATTCACACCATGAAATCCACAGCTAACACAGTACGTGTAACTGTACCTTACGCCATGTTAACACACAGTATCTTTACAATAAACAACGGCCGTTGTTGCAGATTGCAACAAGGGCTGCTGTTTATTGACAGTGTGGAATCTTGGTATGTATGGAACAATGGCCGAAGTGTATACACTATGGCCGGTGTTCTCTGCTGCCGCACAAAATAATTGACAGGTGTATTTTGTGCGGCTGCTATTCAGTGAACAGCAACCGTACAAGATGGCCTGTGCTCACAGTGTAACGTATAGCTCCCGGCCGTACTTTACATTGTTGGCTATGGCAACTTGGAGAGCGGAGACACTGGAATGTGCCTGCATTCCAATTCAAATGAAGTGATGTTCATTGTATCAGCCAGGTGAACATCTCACACATTGTCCGTTGTTTGACCTAGCCGGGTCAAACAACGGCCGATGTTCTTGCCATGTGTGAACATGGCCTCAAGCTATCAGTGATGTCACATCTGGTAACCTGGCATCCCTCCAGACTGGAGAGTCTATAGGTTAACAGAAATAGGAGATGTGTGCATCAATAAATAGGCACATATGACTTCTGGCAAAGCAGGGTGACAGCCCTATGTTAGGTATAATAGTTGCCATATTGGCTTTTTCAGAATCAGACATAACTAAGGCCTTATATCACATTTATTCCTATTTATTTCCTAGGGTCCTAGCAACATGGAGTCCATTTAAGCTTCTAAATCACCCCTGGGCAATGTAATCTAAAAAGGTTTCTTCTAGGGCTTTAAGAGCCTTGAAAAGTGCGAACTCCAAGATCAGGTGTGTGACAGCCAGAACCGTTACACATAATAGAATCTCTATGGGCAGGAGATGAGAATCTCAGGTCTGTTTCTATAAACAGCCGCCGTCTCATAAATGTAAAACTACTTCTGACTCCAGCAGCAGATGGATAATAATCCATCAACAGAATAAAAAAAGGAACATTCATAAGGGAGTATTATCTGATTAACCCTTCACTGGCTGGATCGCTGGCAGACACAAGAGGGGGAGTATAATCTCCTGCATACGCAATTACATTTCCTCTAATGCAACATTTCGCTCTAAATAACAGACGATAAACCGTTCCTTTGAAGGATTTTTGATTATAGGTCTCTTCCTTTGATCTGCCCTTGCAATTATAATTCTTGCTTATTAAAGGAGGATTGCATTTGAATTTTGCTCATAATTCAAAAGGGAAAGGAGCTGTAAATATAGTTCACAGTGTGCCAGTATTCAGACCTGTACCGCACCCGTGCCACAGACCGGACCTGACTCCCCTGGGCCCATCATCTAGATCCACAGCGCCAAGTGTCCACGTATTGCATATACTTCCATACTCATGTGGACAGGTTAAATCCTGCATGGGTGTAACCAACCTATTTAGATCTTCATATGGGGACCTGCCTTGGGACACTATTGTAACGGAATTCATGTATTTAGAGGTACAATTTAAAGCTCCTGCAAAGTCGGTAAAATAGACCCCACCTGCCAAGTGCCAAGTGGCATTTGGATCCCCTTGTGCACCAGGGCCAGGGTGTAGTAGCTGTTTATGCACCACTATATAGCTATATCCCCGCTTTTATTGAAAAAAAAAAGCCAATAAGGCTATGTTCACACATAGTATTTTGGTCCATTTATGAGCGATTGACTTCTAATAAACTTGGTGGAAAGGCGGCTGGAAATTCACATTCAATACATTTTATGGCCATAATATTGCAGCTTGGAAGCTATACCTTTTACCAGAGCTGAAAGCTGAGCTGTGATTGGTTGCTGTGGGCAGTTGACACCAGTTTCTATTTGACACACTTTGATAATGCTTTAAATGATGTCTGTATGAAGACAGAATTATAACCAACCCTCTCACATGAGTACGTGCCCTTCTTTCTATTTTATTGGTTTAGAACAAAAAAAAGAAGAAAAGGAAATGACTTCTTTCCTTCAATTGTCTTCAATGTTAAACCCACTGCCCCGGAGGAAACCATTGGTGCCTACTGGAGTGTCCAGACTGTACCGCCCTTTGTTATTTGGTGCATATTATGATAAGCCATAAGAAAAACTCATAAAGAAAAGCTTGCATGCTGCAATACCGCTGCTTGTTGAGGGTGAAAACACATGGACTCTCAAGCAGCAGGACAAGTTGTCATTCCTGTCTGTCCTATATACATGTACTGTCTTAGTGGTAGTGGTCATCGTTGGCATCAGGAGTAAAAAAAAGTGGGGTTTGAAGGAAAAAGAGGTTTAGGCGTTAAAAGGTTTGCAATTTGGGAGCTATTTTCTCTTCCTCTTTTGGTTATAGTTTAATGGATACTGGGGGAGAGGGGGAGGGGGGGTTGGTTGATTCTTATTGGGCAAAGTCCACAGGAAAAGGGGTATCCTTGGAGAATGGTCTAGACTGAGATTACAAAAAATATCTGAGCAATTGTGCCTGCCTTTAAGGACTCCCCTCTCTTTTATACTCAGGAATAACTTCTTTTTGCACTATATCTATTTATGTCAGTTAATAAAAGCATAGTCATAGATTGTTTTTACTTTTTTATAGCTGTTTGATAATAATAAATATGCTGTGGCCTTTACTACCAAAATATGGCGTCCAGTGTGTTGGTCTTTTGGTGATGGTGGGTATCATCTCTCTCAGTCATGAATTGCTCCTGGATACTGCCGTGTCCATTATATAACAGGTCCGATTGTATAACAGGTTTCTCAGCAGAAACCCAGCAGCAGGGAGACTATGGGGCTGATCTCAATAGTAGAATCAATAGTGCGTGAATGTCACTTTACAGCGGGAGAGTTCCATGTATATTTGGCCCATGTTACCCCTCTTGTATGACAATAGTGCCTCTTTGGTGCTCTTTTATTAAAATTTATTGTACATTAACAAATTGCTAAATTGCCAATAATATGCGACTGCATTAGATACAGATGTGATAACCCTGCCTGTTCCTGTTCCATCATGGAGCACATCTATCTTTATCCCAGGTGCACAGAACATCTCAGCTGTAACATGGCAGGTATGCAAAGTGCCATGTGTAGTAATATATACAGTATATACAGGCTGAGCCTGGATACAGCACTGTGTCATCTAGCCTTTAACTGGCATCTCATAAAATCATTTCCTCTTAAATAATAATAATAATAATAATAGTATTATTATTATTATAATTATTATTATTCAGTCATATCTCTGTCCCTCTGATTAGAAGATTACAGCTCCCACCCTGTCTGTACAGAATGAGAAAACACAGCTGACACCCTCTGCCTCCAGCACTGGAGGTCTGCGTTAACATGACAGAATGGATGGAAAACGTCCCATTAACCAATATGAATCAGCAACATTTACTGAGGGATATTTATAAACACTGGCGCAATGGGAAATGGCGTTTCCCTAGTAAGAAGGCCTTTATGACACTTTTAACCACTAGGGGCACTGTTCTGCAACACGTATGCTTGATATTTCCTAAAGGACTACTAATAGCCCTGAGGCTTTATGTCCAAAAAAATTACCAAGTGTACAGGCCATCTGTAGTGGAATATGGAGTCCCTATGGGTACATGTGAATGAACATTCATTTCATTCTTTGAGCAGAGAGTAGAGGCACAAAAGAAATCCCATTGACGCAATAGGAAAGGCAGAATTTCAAGAGGAATCCGCCGCACGAACTCCACTCGAAAATACGCCTCTTTTACTCAGTGTGCACACACCCATATAGATAAGGGCTAATTCTGTATATAGCAGTATGGGTTTTGAGTCTGGGAGGGAACCAGAAAACAGAACCTCAATTAGATTTGCACAAGGGAACTGGGGAGAATAGTTTCTATACAATCTTTGAGCACCATTTTAAAGTAACATAGAGAAGTCAAGTTGTTCTGTATAAAAAGATGTTTAACTTTGAATAATTATCTTGTACAGCTACAGTTAGAGGCTATATTTTAGTCCAGAGCTGCACTCACTATTCTGCTGGTGGAGTCGGTTTGTACATACATTACATTACATAGTCTGTACTGATCCTTATTATCGTCTGTATCATACTTCAGAGCTGTGCCTACTGTGCAGATCTTTGTCATTGCAAACAGTTACCATGTGCCCCATTAACCCCAAAGGGACAGTCACCAGCATAGATTAAAAAAGTGCTATTTATTGCAAAAATGTGCAAAAAATACAAAGGAGATGCAACGTTTCGATTTTATCACAAAATCATTATCAAGCATAGCATACCTTGATAATGATTTTGTGATTAAATCAAATGTTGCATCTCCTTTGTATTTTTTGCACCTTTTTGCAATAAAAAGCATTTTTTTCTTCTATGCTGGTGGGCTGCAGAATAATGCTTTGTATTTCTTGGGATTCCAAGCCAAGGGACTTTTCTGTTTTTTTAAACGTAGTGTGAACATAGCCTATCAGTTGAATAGTGAGTGCAGCTCTGGAGTATAATACAGACTCGATAAACTGCTGATGGTACTCAGAGGCGAACAGAATCTTTAACAGTACATCCCCCACCAACATCATTTAGTACAGTTAGTAAGAGCATTTTTTCTCTTGAAGTTATGCTTTCATTGTTTGGAGGATTCTTCACCCCCTCTTCCCCCCATAACAGCAAAAGGCACAGAAAGTACTACAGTCACTGCAGAGATGGACGATCTGGCTGCGCAGTAAATTGCTGTTGATGGTGCTGACCGAGTCAGAACTATACGTAGAGGAGCCGGCTTACCCGACTTTTACAGCAGCTCGTTAAGCAAGCGGGGAGTCCTTTTTTATACCAAGTGGGATCATTGTGTTTGCTGTTTACGCATTAACCCTTGCCTAACGTGGCTGTACTTGGTGCTGCAGGAACATGGGTCCCTACTTATAATACCCTAGATATTTTGTTATTCGTTTCTAGCTGCAAGGTTTTTTTATTATAGCAGCTTTACAAAAGAGTTTTTTTGTGTTGTTTTTTTCTTTTTGCTGTGATTGCAACAATTCATGGAAATATACCCCTAAGTGGAGATGACTGAGCATGCCCAGTTAATTCTTTTTCACCTAAGCCTAGCAACATTGGAGAAATACACCGAAAAAGAAGTCCACCATCCAGACGGAGTACAATTTCTTCCAGATTTATTGCATATGCAAGTACTACAAGTGCAACATTTCCACTTTGTCAAGCATGAAGCACTTGTTGAATTTGAATGCTGTTGGATTTCTTTATGTTCTATAAGTTTAATCTTGGATTGTTGACTTATGCAGTGTACATCCCCTATATGCTATGTTGGACTGTTTTTTTTGTTTGTTTGTTTTTTTTGGGGGGGGGGGGGGGGGTTGGTGCTGCTGGACTTATTTCACCGTTAGAGGCATGTCAGACCATTAAGAGCCATTAAGTGGGCAGCATGCCAAGGTACATGTCGCTTCTAAGTAATAATCTATTACCAGTTATTGGATTGGATACATATTCCCCACCATGACTCAAGAGCTCCCTCCAGTGGTATAGGCATGTGTCTAGAGATTTGAAGATGTAATTTACATTTTTATTAAATTTCTTGAAGCAAAAATTCATATTTCTGTTAAGAAACCCCAGTATTTGGAGTCTGAAGTCCAGAAAGCTGACATACCTTGTAGGGCAAGGATTTTAGGAGTTACTGGATATGAGTGACATTTTATGGGTTTTAATCCTTCCTTTTCCTGTTTATCTCTCTTCCCAGGACTACGGCTGCCTGTCATCCTGGTTTATGATAAATGTATAATCACTATATTACCTGTCCCATCACATGAGCAGCGGCATTGTTAGTGATTAACCATTGTCAATGATTATATAAGGAGATAAGGAAGTCTCATACTTTTTTGAGGACTCTAAAGTATATAAAATATACACATAACAGAAAAAGAAAAAGTGCTGGAAAGTTGATCTCTGGGGTTGGACTGATGCATCATAACCAATAGTGAGCCCATCCACAACACACATCCACTGCCCATGACACCTAGCGGAAGACAACCCCAACTAAAGTTAACAACAGAGGAGATCACTGACACGGACCATATACGTACATACATGGAAGCTATCCCCCGTTATAGACATGAATGCGAAGCTGACCTGAGTCTATATATCATGTAATAGTAGACATATGAGGATAAGCAGTTGTCATACACCCTTCTACTTATGTTTGGAAAAATCTGTTGTCACTAAAGCTGTTGGTATACCCTAGGGTAAAGTTGGGATTGATCAACAATTTATTGTGTTTAGGAGGTTTCTGAAACACTAACCAATGTAGGGGACAAGAGGGATTGGACATCTATGGAAGTGTTAATATGGCTTAGTAGAATAGCAGAGCCTCAATATGGCCTTGTGTTCCCTCACAACGTCAAAAATGGAGGGTCCTCCAGCAGACATGCCATGCAAACCTCTTCTAGGCTGAGCAAATCTTACTCCCAGAGTATCAAGACTTCACGTATAATTGGACAGTGACAACTGCCCTAAGCAACATATGGCTGCCAGAGGCGTAACATTAAGTTCTTGGGCCCCAGTGCAGATCTGTAACAGTGGCCCTTTCTGCCTTCTTATGTGTCACAGAGGTCTTTGGGGGCCCCCCTTAGGCGCCAAGCCACGTGTTACCTTTGTTCTTTTAGCTTTTCCCCCAGTGGCTGCCACTAAAATTCCCTGTGGGGTTGTCACCAAGCGTCTTGAATGGAAATGTTCTCTCCTCTGGGATGATAGAGAAGCAGGAATATAACACAGCATAATGATGTGCCATTTAGTGACTTATATAACTGTGATTTCTATATAGAATAGGATATCTGTGTTATCATTGATGTCACCATCATTCCTATGGAGAGAGTTATAACTGGTGGCTGATTTGCTGTCTATGCCCTGAGCGGGCGCTGCGTATTAATTAGCACATACTTATCATCTCTCTTTATAGATTTTGCAGGTGTAAGCTTTACCACTGAATATTTACAGAAGTTGTCAAAACTTTCATCAAAAACTAAAAATGAGAAAATTAGCTGTAACTGGGTTTACTTAACATAACGTTGTGCTGTTGTATATCATGTACTGTAGCCGCAATGCTGTGTTTTTATCAACCCCAGATCCAAAGGAAAACTAGAGACTGCGCAAAACGCTGCGTTTGTTAATGTCTTAATTTCCATTTATTGTGACCAGCGTTCAGGTTTTCTCATACCAAGCTGCCAGGGAGAATGTAGGAGCTTTATTACTGAGTTTAATGTACAAACTCTGTAAACTCTTCCAAAATGTTAGTGAGGCCCTTCAGAAAAATCAAGTCTCCTGGGCACCTCATCCTGACTGCACATACTCACTTCTTCTCTCCTGCTGTCCTCTTCACTCTTGTCAGACAATGAAGGGGACTGCAGCCTGCAGAAACAAGGAGAGGTGAGTATCTACAGTCTGGTCGGGAGTAGATCTGCTCTAAGGACTAGTCTTGGTCTGTGTTTGGAGGTCTGAAGCAGGATTTATTTGGAGAGTCTGCTCTTCATTGATTTAAGACTGTGATAACTTGTGAAAAAGTTTACACAGCATGCTTATCACACTTCTCGTTTTCTCCTTGATGTCACTTTTTAAAAGCTGTCAAGTATCCTCTAATGTTCTATGCCAGATTACCACTATTTTGGCCTACCAGATACACCAACCCACAAGGTCTAAAGTGCAAACATGCTGGACACAAGCCAAGGGTGAGGTTGACCGAGCACCCATTGTCCAAAGAGTGTTGCCAAAGAACATAAATATATCTAGTGCCAACCCAGTGACACAGGAATATTCATCTAGGGCAGTGTTCCCCAACTCCACTCCTCAAGGACCACCAACAGGTCATGATTTTAGGATAACCAATACAAAGAATACCTTTATCTCGGGAGCTTATATTTTCTAGGAATTTTATTGTATTTAGAGAAATGCTTTTTTTATGTTTTTATTATTATTAATTTAATCTTTTTACTTTTCTTTCCTATCCAGTTGGGCATGGTCAGAGCGAAGGGGAGCGGATGATTGTATCTGATTTCCAGATTTATGTCAGGGACTGCCTGCAGCATGTCGACCTGGTGAGGAAAGCCTTTCCAGACCTACCTATGTTTATCTGCGGACACTCCATGGTAAGACCCCTACAAACTACGGTAACAGTATATACCCTTATACTTGTGCTACTCACACTAGTGCATAGCCTTGTAATAAGCCCTGTTGTGGTGTGAGCTGGACTAGTACAGGGCAGGTTTTCAGCCAATCTGTAAATATTTTGTATTTATTGATAATAAGAAATCTGAAAAAACGTTAGTATTTTGAAGAAACTAGACATGGTCACTCCTTCATCTTCCTTTTCATCTGCCCTATGAGGATTCTAATGTCTGTCTGCACTTGGGGTAAGGGAGCTGCAGTGCTCTTATAAAATTTTAAACATAAAAGCTCCAGCACGTCTATTAATTAATAATGAGGGGGTGATCGGTCGTGAATAATGCCTTGGACTTGAGTTTTGTTTTAGCCCTATCTGAGGCCACCTGTACCTGAAATGCTCTATGGAATTCTACTAAGTGACCCTATAATACAGTTGAGACATTACCAGCCTGCATACATACATTGACCCATCTGTCACATATATGCTTAGTTGTATATTTACAAAAACACTTGTATATATAAGCCTTCAAGTATCTTGTGTGCTTCTGGGAAACCTGTGTGGCTACCAGTCATGTCATCTGAGTGGTTACTCAACTTTCCTAGGTTCCTGAACTAGTCATCTGTATTCATGTATTGGCAAATTTGAAACAACAACTTGGAACAACTACAATAACAGAATTTAAACCTGCCTAGGATAAACATATATCCTAATATACTAAGAAAGGAAATACTAAAAGGGCAGACTAGATGGACCAAGTGGTCTTTTTCTGCCGACAATCTTCCATGTTTCTAAATTCCTATTGAATCCTTTTAGGCCCCTTTTCACATGGGCAGTTACATCCTGACCCTGGTGCCTAGAAGATATGTCAAGCAGATATGTAAAGTTAGTGGACGGCTGTCACTTCAAGCTATTCTACTGTAAAAGGGTTTAGTGCCCTCTCATTATTTACGACACCACATTTTATTACTCGTTCAGAACAGATTCTGTATGTGTCTACTAGTCCAGATTGATTCATGGTGTCTCATACACACGCTTTATCATATGGATTCATGTGTGTTTACTTTCTTTCAGGGTGGTGCTATTAGCATTTTAATGGCCAATGAGCGTCCAGCAGAGTTTTCTGGTCTCATCTTGATTTCCCCATTGGTTTTACCAAATCCAGAATCAGCCACATCATTTAAGGTAAGTCCCTTTTCAGTGGTCCTTATAATATATAAACAAAAGGGCAGCGGTCTACCCCCATATTAAAAGTCCTCTGTACCATGAATTCTGTAGAATTCCTAAAGGAATTGTCTTATTACAGACAACTTCTTTAGTTAAGACCCCCCAGCCAACAGATGATTTTACATGGTGGCTATTCAGACAAATGACCTTTCATGTAATACATGAGCCTCCCTAGAGTGGAAGACCTCACTTCTTAACAGCTCCCTACTTAATGACATATGTCGTATCAGCAAACATGTCAGCTCTGTCCTTTAGGGTATAACATGACTACACTTTTGCACCAATTTTACAGCCATAAGTTGTGACCTAACCGGGCGTCTTATGACCCTGACTGGCAGTTCGGGTTGTCAGAAATGTGGCCAGGCCAGTAGAAATACAGAAGAAAAAAATGCAGCTATACCATGTTTGTTTGAAGCTGAAGTTGTCCAGATAAAACATGTCTGCTTTTTATATATTTTTTTTTTAAATAGCCCCACACCAGGTTGTTTGTGGTACTGCAGCTCAGCAGGTGTTTAGTGGTTCTAAACTGCAAAACCAGACACAACCCCTGAACCGGTGTAGTGTTGTTTTGGAAGAAAGAAGCTATGATTTTCTAATCCTGTACAATATCTAATAGGCTATGCCCCCTGTAAACATGGCTAGCAGCCCCATGGTTTATTATTTGTTAGTGGGAAAAAGTGGTAGAAACTTCTAGGATGTGGACATAACAACTTATATGTATATATTTCCTTGACAGGTGTTTGCAGCAAAAATTCTGAACCATGTTCTGCCCAACTTGTCACTCGGCAGCATTGACCCTAATTCTGTGACCCGGAATAAGCAGGAGGTGAGTATGTTATGTTCTGTTTGCCGTTGTTTCATGATATGGCTATGTTTTTTTTTAGCCTAAATAAAAAATCATAACAAGACTTGCCACAGAATGCACCAAATCAATGTGTTATATGTATATTGCTTACATCATAATTTCCTGACCATTTATACATGGTGCAGCAACTGACAGCTGATCAAGTGTCCTTATTAGAGATGAGCGTACCGGGTTCGGGTTCGAGTCCATCCGAACCCGAACGTTCAGCATTTGATTAGCGGGGGCTGCTGAGCTTGGATAAAGCTCTAAGGTTGTCTGGAAAACATGGATACAGCCAATGACTATATCCATGTTTTCCACATAGCCTTAGGGCTTTATCCAACTTCAGCAGCCACCACTAATCAAATGCCAAAAGTTCGGGTTCGGATGGACTCCTCGAGGTTCGCTCATCTCTAGTCCTTATGTGACTCTTTCGACTGCTTTAAGCGTACAGTGCTGTAAATGGATCACCTGTGATGTACACCAGGCCTGTAGAATAGAGAATAGATAATACCCCACTTTCCGTGTGCAGCAGTTGTTATAATGTTTCTCATAGTTATTATACAGGAAGGCAAACTAAAATGGGTCAGTCTATTCCAGTTTCCGCTGCAGTAAGTGGTACAAGGGGTTAAAAAGGTCATCTGGCTCTAAATTATACATCTTCATTCATATTTTACAGTCTAACTCCCTCCATAGATACTGAGTGTCTGTCTTTCCATTGCACCACTCAATATATAAACACAGTTCAGCAGAGGGTATCATACATGATAGGCTTAGATACGCTGGCATTAACACCCTATGAGCTAGTTATCGGTTAACATTTCTGCTGATTTTATAATTTCACTAAATAAAAGTCAAATCCTTGAAGTCAGTTCTGTCCTTCTTGATGTCTCGGGTCACTTTCTGGTCAGCAGTTGCCTGAAATTCTGGAGGAGTCATTCCATGGCTGTGAAGCAGCTGACAGCCGTGTCTGTTTTATGACTAACCAAGTGTGGCAGCTGTTAATGTGTTCACTTTGTTCTGCTCTCACCTGCGCTGAAACGCTAAACTGATCCGTAGCCAAGTCTAAATTGTGTGTCTAATATCTGTCAGGGTATTTTGAAATCTGTAAAATGCAGGGTATCAATATGGAGGTGAGGCCGAAGGTACTGGGTACCTCACTGATTGCATCGGTGTCATATAAGTGTAGACAGTAGCATCATCCCCCCACCCAACCCGGCTATTGAAAGTAAGACAGTGACAGTGCATACAGTTTATGTATCGACGCTCACTAGGGGTTTACACAGGATTTTCTCATGGTTTGTAATGTAAGCAAAATAAAATAATATTTTAACATTAGGATCCCATAAGTACTGAGTGACAATGACACATTGTACATATAGCCATTCGCTTTATATTCCTATGTGCGCAAAAATTTGCAAACCCCACCCCAGGCCATGCCAATGCATGTGACTGCAATGCATGTATGTATAATAGTATACATAGAATAAAGAGAGCTAATTGAAGCTGTTCCCCCCCCCAGGTGGAGTCATATGCCACTGACCCTTTGGTTTACCATGGAGGGATGAAGGTCTCCTTTGGAGTTCAGCTACTCAATGCCACAGCGCGGGTAGAGAAAGCTCTTCCTCATTTCAAGTTTCCTCTTTTACTTCTTCATGGCACCGCAGACAAGCTGTGTGATATCAGGGGCTCCCAGTTTATGATGGACACCATTCTTAGTGAGGACAAAACACTAAAGGTAAAGAGATGATGTCACCATTTATTTCTGAATTTATGTGGAGACTGGGCTTAAGTTGGTAGAGGCAAGTATGTCTGCTTGTACTCCTCACTATCAGCTGTTATCATCAGGGGACCCACAATTTAAATGTGTTCACACATGCATTCACATTGCATTACTCTGTCATTCAGTTGCAGCAATCATTCATTTAATTTTTTGTATAACCGTTTTCCATTTCTTTAAGGCAACGAAACTCCAACATGTGTGAACATATACTAAAGCAAAGGCTATGGCTAGTAATATGTATAGTATAAATACAGTAATTTGTATCAGTCTAGAGTCCCAAAGGAGATTTACTGAAACTGAGATCTTGAAATGGAGAAAACTTGAGACACAGAAAAGTAGGAAGCTGCATAATTTTTAAGTTGATTTAAAGGGTATACCAGTGGGGATTTTTTCAAATTTAGTGGAGGTGCTTAAAAAATAAAATGGAAAGCATGCCCACGTGTTTCTTCCTTTGGGCTGGGTTCACACTACGTATATTTGAGGCTGTATTTTTGAGGCTGTATAGCAACCAAAACAAGGAGTGGATTGAAAACACAGAAAGGCTCTGTTCACATAATGTTGTAATTAAGTGGATGGCCGTCATTTAATGGCAAATATTTGCTGTTATTTTAAAACAACGGCTGTTGTATTGAAATAATGGAAGTTATTTACCGTTATATGGCGGCCATCCACTCAATTTCACCATTGTGTGGACAGAGCTTTTCTGTGTTTTCATTTCCATCAGACCAACACCCTAGAGGAAGCTAGGAACAGTGGTGAATAGTAGAGATGAGCGAACCGGTTCGGCCAGTATGGGATCCGGTTCGGATTTTTCCAAAAATCCGAGTCCGATCGGATTCGGATTTTTGGAAATACGCTCTGATTTTTTTTTTTTTCTTGCTTTCTAAAAAGGCAGCTGCCATTCTAGAAAGCAGGAAGTGTTCCGGGCAGGAAAAGTGCTTTCCCATGATGCCTGGAACACATCCAATCAGCAGGGATCTTGCACTAGTCCATCCCCTGTGTGACGTCGGTATTGCTTTAAGAGGAGCGGTCACATGACCGCACCAAGCAGTCTGCACAGAGAGAGGAAGGAGGTTGTTACTGGCTGCAGTGCACAACGCTCGTGATTATCAAAACGCTGCTGGGGCTGCTGCTGCTGTTGTGTACTACAGACTACTGAGAAGATATTGTAGCAAAGGAAAGGGAAGATTAGGAAATCGGAGAGGAGAAACATCTAGTGATTGAGAGAGAAATATAGAGATGGCGAAAGATAGATAGATTAGGCATAGGACAGCAAAGAGTGCACGGAACAAAAACGTGCTGTACAGATATACAAGTCCTATAGTTCTGATAGTGTGTATATCACATCTGTCTTATCCTGAGAGACAAAAATACCTGGTGCAGGTGTATAGGATAAAAATCTTTAAAAAAGTGCTATATATATAGACAATTTCTATACTTGGACCCTTCTGATAGTGTGTATATCACATCCGTCTTATCCTAAGAGACAAAAATACCTGGTGCAGGTGTATAGCATAAAAGTCTTAAAAAAGTGCTATATATATAGACAATTTCTATACTTGGACCCTTCTGATAGTGTGTATATCACATCCGTCTTATCCTGAGAGACAGAATTACCTGGTGCAGGTGTATAGCATAAAAGTCTTTAAAAAAGTGCTATATATATAGACAATTTCTATACTTGGACCCTTCTGATAGTGTGTATATCACATCCGTCTTATCCTGAGAGACAGAATTACCTGGTGCAGGTGTATAGCATAAAATTCTTTAAAAAAGTGCTATATATATAGACAATTTCTATACTTGGACCCTTCTGATAGTGTGTATATCACATCCGTCTTATCCTGAGAGACAGAAATACCTGGTGCAGGTGTATAGCGTAAAAGTCTTTAAAAAAGTGCTATATATATATATATATATATATATATATATATATATATAGACAATTTCTATACTTGGACCCTTCTGATAGTGTGTATATCACAACCGTCAAAGCGTTTCAGGCAGAGGGCAGGGCAGAGAGTCTGGCTCAAGGGGCATAAGAGGAAGTTGCGCAGGAAGAGGGTCCAGTGGCAGGCCTGAGCTTCCTTTGTCACACCAGGGTCGTGTCCACACATCTAATTCCACAGTCCTGGAGTGGCTGGCTCACACTTCGACGTCCACAAGGATGAGTAGTGAGACAGCCAGGTATCTGTGGGTACCTCGGACATGACCCTGACTTGGCACGGGCACGCAGCAATTCCCCCACGTCCTCCATCTGACATCCTCAGCAACATCCCGCTAACTTTTGACCCGCCGCCTGCAAGGGAACTGTTGGCGTCTATGAGCAGCAAACTGCTCTTTGATGATGATGAGCACGTGGGGGAAGAGACAAGGGACAATCATGTGTAGGGCATAGCTGTGTCGGAGGCGATATCAGAGCAGGCCCATGTTAGGCCTGGCAGGAGAGCAGTAGGCAGTAGACGAGAGAGGGCTGGGCAGGAGCCTGATGAGGATGATAGCATCATTCTGGAACAGGATGATGCTACATCGGATGTTACATGGGATCCACGGCAGAATTTGGCTTATTTGACGGACTCGTCAACTGGGAATCCGTCCGCCAGCAGGCCCACCACAACTAAAAAGCAGACAGGCAGCAGTAGTCAACTAACAAGTCGGAAGCGTAGCCGGGACAAGCAAATGAACACTGGTGAAACCTCCTCCACTGCAGGTCCTAGTATCGGCAGGGCCCGTCCATTCTTGCAGCCTGTCGGTACTAGACTGTACACCTCGCCTGTGTGGCAGTTTTTAAAAAAGTGCCCGGAAGATACCTATGTGGTCATCTGTCGCCTGTGTGACAGGCGCATTGAAAGAGGCAAGAGCTGCCATCCTGGCACCAGCGCCATGGCTGCCCATATGAAGCGCCACCACCTTTCCGCCTGGGAGAAACGGGGTGATAGTGGGTCACAGCAGGCCCAGGCAGACCCGCTGTTAACAGCAGCAGGAAGCAGCAGTAGTCAGGGGGGCCTTTCATAGAGTCAGAGCTCCTCTGTGGAAGGGAGTGTGGCTTCACTCCCTTATTCGGCTGGTGGCCCCTGTGTTGCTAGCAGTAGGCAGCCTGGCATCATGGAGTCCCTATACCGGAGGAAGACATATGCACCCAGCAATCCCGCAGCAGTCAAGCTGAACACCCACCTGGCCAAATTGCTGGTGCTCCAGGCTCTGCCGAGTCGACACTACTTTTCCAACACAGCTATCCCGGCCATGTATAGCTATGTTTGCGAAAAAGGTTGCTGACTCGCTGAGCCATTCAGTAAGCAGACATGTACATTTAACCACAGACATCTGGAGCTGTAATTACGGGCAAGGGCAGTATATGTCCATTACTGCTCAGTGGCTAAACGTAATATGGCCGGCGGACCCCCAGCAACTTGGCAAGGGAAAGGCGATGACACCACCCCGTTGTCACAGCAGGGTTCCTGTTTTGCGGTCCTCCACCTCCTCCAGTAGGTCCAAAACCTCCTCAACCGCCAGTGTTCCTCCCTTGTACCACTTGGGTGTAGCACGGAGGTGTAACGCTGTCAAGGAGACACACAGGAGAAAAGCTGCACCGCCTGCTCGAGACGGAAATCCTCTCGTGACTGACTCCACGCCATCTTAAAGTTGGGACGGTGGTGAGTGACAATGGGAGCAACATTCTCTCCGCGCTGCGTCGAGGAGGTATGAGGCACACCCCGTGTATGGCACATGTTTTAAACCTAATAGTTACACACTTTCTAAAGTCTTCATCCCATTAACAAACTGTGCTGTTAATGGCTTGAAAGCTGTGTAACCATTTCAGCCATTCAAGTCGCTATCACAACATCCTCCTCGACCTGCAGCAGAGGAATGGTCTTCCCAACCATCGTCTCATTTGCGATGTAGCCACACGGTGGAACTCCACCCTCCACATGCTGGACCGGCTCTATGAGCAGAGGAAGGCCTTGACTGATTTCCTCTTGATGCAGGTGGACACGGCGATGTCCTTGTGTAACCTGGAGTTGGGCCAGTGGCAGCTCATGCGTGACACCTGCCGCATGCTACGACCCTTTGAGGAGACCGCCTTTCTGGTCAGTGGGCAAGACACAGGACTGAGCGCCATCATACCCATGCTTCATGTACTGGAGCTGATGCTGATGCAACTCAGTGGCGAGAGGGAAGAGGTCTTGCCACTGTCGCAGCCTGGGTCGTTGGAGGAAGGCTTGGCGGAAGAGGAGGGAGATGAAGTTGAGGAGGAGGAGGACCTGAATGCACAGGAACTCTTAGGGGAGATGGGTGGAGGAGAAGGAGATGAGCCTTCCTGCCAGACCATAGGGGAGCCAGAGGAGGATATGCAGGGCTATGAGGAGGATGGAGGCAGTACCCATTGGCAGTATGCTGTGGAGACGGAGGTGGGGACTCCTTCCCACTCCCTGGTGGAAATGGCTAAGCACATGTTGATATGCTTTCGGGCTGACCCACGCTTGCAAAGGATTCGTCAACGGGACGAGTTACTGGACCCATGGTATCGCAACAAGCTGTGTGAATTCATTCACCCTTCCCAATGGGAGGAAAAAGTGAATTATTATAGAGAGGAGCTGGATGCACAGTTAGTGTCAGCCTTTGGAACACGGCGCTCTCATTCAAGCCATTCCCACCAGGGCCACACCAGCAGCGCTGCCTCCTCCACATCCTCCTCTAGCAGCTTGGGTGGCATGAGCAGCGGCACCAGTCTGAGCCTGATGTCCATGATGCACGCTTTCATGCAGCCACAGGCCGGGGTAACGGGAGCACCCGCACAGCAGCAGGACATGGGGGCACACCTCAAACAGCAAGTCCAGGTGTTTTTGGACCCTAAGTTGCCACCTAATGTGCCGGAACCCCTGGACTACTGGGTGGGAAAATTAGATGTCTGGCCACTCGCTGAATTTGCTTTGGACATTCTCTCCTGTCCGGCCAGCAGTGTGTCATCCGAGCGAATTTTCAGCGCAGCAGGTCATATTGTCAGTCCCAGGAGAACCAGATTGTCCTGTGATAGTGTGGAGCGTCTGACTTTCATCAAAATGAACGCCACATGGATAGATAAGGACTTTGTGACACCTGCTCCTGATACCACAGAGTAGGATTTGGTCCTGTTGTCACCAAGATGTAGGACCTTTTCTGCATCTATTATGTCCTATATGGGAACTAGACCTTACTGGTCATTCCACCATTCCTGCTGTCCTGCTACCTCTCGCCTGTCCATGGACCTCATTATTCTGCTTCTGCTGCTCATGTCACCCCATTACAACTGCTACTCCTGCCCTGGCCTCTATCTTGGCTACTGCTGGGCCTTCACTGGCCTCCATATTGGCTACTGCTGGGCCTTCACTGGCCTTCATCTTGACTACTGCTGTGCCTGCCCTTGCCTCCATGTTGTCTACTTCTGTGCCTTAACTGGCATCCATGTTGACTACTGGTGTGCCTTCACTGGCCTCCATGTTGACTACTGCTGCTCCTGTACTGGCCTCCATGTTGGCTACTGCTGCTCCTGCCTGGCCTCCATGTTGGCTACTGTTGCTCCTGCCTGGCCTCCATGTTGACTACTGTTGCTCCTGCCCTTGGCTCCATGTTGGCTACTGCTGGGCCTTAACTGGCATCCATGTTGACTACTGCTGTGCCTGCCCTTGCCTCCTTGTTGGCTACTGCTGGGCCTTAACTGGCATCCAGGTTGACTACTGGTGTGCCTGCCCTTACCTCCTTGTTGGCTACTGCTGGGCCTTAACTGGCATCCAGGTTGACTACTGGTGTGCCTGCCCTTGCCTCCATGTTGGCCAATGCTGGGCCTTAACTGGCATCCAGGTTGACTACTGGTGTGCCTGCCCTTGCCTCCATGTTGACTACTGCTGCTCCTGTACTGGCCTCCATGTTGGCTACTGCTGCTCCTGCCTGGCCTCCATGTTGGCTACTGTTGCTCCTGCCTGGCCTCCATTTTGACTACTGTTTCTCCTGCCCTTGGCTCCATGTTGGCTACTGCTGGGCCTTAACTGGCATCCATGTTGACTACTGCTGTGCCTGCCCTTGCCTCCTTGTTGGCTACTGCTGGGCCTTAACTGGTATCCAGGTTGACTACTGGTGTGTCTGCCCTTGTCTCTATGTTGGCTACTGCTGGGCCTTAACTGGCATCCAGGTTGACTACTGGTGTGCCTGCCCTTGCCTCCATGTTGACTACTGCTGCTCCTGTACTGGCCTCAGTGTTGGCTACTGCTGCTCCTGCCTGGCCTCCATGTTGACTATTGCTGCTCCTGCCTGGCCTCCATGTTGACTACTGTTGCTCCTGCCTGGCCTCCATGTTGGCTACTGCTGCTCCTGCCTGGCCTCCATGTTGACTACTGCTGCTCCTGCCTGGCCTCCATGTTGACTATTGCTGCTCCTGCCTGACCTCCATGTTGACTACTGTTGCTCCTGCCTTGCCTCCATGTTGGCTACTGCTGCTCCTGCCTGACCCCCATGTTACTGGTCATTCCACCATTCCTGCTGCCCTGCTTCTCGGCTGTCCATGGACCTCATTATTCTGCTTCTGCTGCTCATGTCACCCCATTACAACCGCTACTCCTGCCCTGGCCTCCATCTTGGCTACTGCTGGGCCTTCACTGGCCTCCATGTTGGCTACTGCAGCTTCTGCCCTGGCCTCCATCTTGGCTACTGCTGGGCCGTCACTGGCCTCCAGGTTTGAAAAGTTCGCTCATCTCTAGTGACCAGAACACCAGCTGAGGGCGATTCTGAAAAATCTAGCTTGTTTTTCTCTCGGTGTAATATCCCTTTATGCTTTATTTTTATAAAAGTTGTCAACCTGTTTTCATATAAACACACCCCCTGATCGGCAAATCTGACATTGTAAGGAACAGAGGGAAGTATCATTCATTGTCTATGCTTGTCTGCCACTCAGAACTCCCAAAAAGCAGAATGGCAATTCCAAGTCAGATAATTTAATGTGAATATAAATTAATATAACGCTTGAGCCATTTGTGCTTATCTGGGATTCTACAGCCACAGTCCCCAGCACCTTGCAAGAAGTTTTCATGTCTTTCTCTGATAGAATCCAGATGCTGAAGCAGCTGCAGGAGCTTGGGGTTTTGCATATCAGCCAAAATCCAACATGTTGTCCTTCATTTTAAAATAGTTTTTATTGAGTTTTTGCTTTATAAAAACATCACAAACATTTTTATATAATGAAATATAGAGCTTAGTACGTCAAGCTCGATCTAGTTTGAAAAAGAATAAAGTGATAAGCTCAACATAAACTGTAGAAAAACAACCAAATAAACAACAGGTTCACATCAGACAGAATAACCTTAATAAACCATATATATACTACTAGATATAAAAGCTTTTCTAGAAATATTATGTGACGGTGGTTGTGGAGATATCTACAATTGTAGGGTTGCCTTCCGGGCTGCAGCTGACTATAGATGGAAAAGTTTTCTGGCCCTCACTCACATTTGAATTGTTTAGGGTCTATCTATCCGAATATACCCCACTGAGCATTATAGGGCACAAAGTTCACCAGATGTGTTTTGGCAAAACGTTCCAGAACTATGGTTGGACAGTGCCACAAGCAGTGTGTGAGGTCTGCCTCAAGAACTCCACATTTAAAGCATGAGGAGGTGGGGAATACTTCCATCTTGTAACCCTGTGCTGGGAATATCTAGTGTCCTTCATTTTTATCAGGCAAATGTAGAGCTGGGGCTGAGGTCAGATATGATGGAATCACTCTCAGAGCTGACAGCAGTTTTTGGGAACCTAGGCAATGTGTTGTCAACAGTTTGGAGGGAGAAAGGGGCTACTAAACTACTAAACTTCTTTTTGCATTCCCCATGACCTTACAAAAGTTTAGGTGATGGGAATAGCTCTTAAAGCATGTCTTCTCTAGTAAAGGAAAAATCTGAACTTATATTGAATGTGATTTGAGAAGATAACATGTATAACACCTAACTGGCACCATGTAAAGAGAGCAAAGCATTTTAGAGATAATATTTTACGTCAATGTTAATGGCAGTACAGCCCTTAAGGGAAAGATAACTTGGCAGACCAATAATAGGCATATTTATTTGTAATTCTCAACTAAGGGGCCACTTATAATTTTCTTCGTCATAGAGTCATGAGAATGTTAAATATTTCTGTTCCTTTTACAGATCTATGATAAAGGATTCCATGCTTTGCACAAAGAACTGCCTGAGGTGACTACTTCTGTGTTCCAAGAAATTGAGAGATGGATCCTTCAAAGGTTAGAATCTACAGGAGCTGCTCCATCCAGTACAACTCCTACTCACAGTACTTAGGAACGTCCTCCGAGAATGCATCACGGAAGTCAGTTTCCTTCAAAATAAGCCTCCAGCCAATATGGTCTTCTTTCTGCTGACCTTACCACAGCCCAAGATTCACCTGTCCCACTTCCAAGCAAACTTTTGCACCACCCAGCCGAGCCCAAGTATAATTCCTACCTAATGTCCTCCAGCAGAACTTCTCGATATGAAGGAACTCATGGGAAACTTCCTTACTTCAACTATAATACTTTTTAGAATTTAGAGAAAGCACAAGAAAAGCGCCAACATTCTCAAGGACATGTAGGCCGTCCCTGCACTGCGAAGACTGTTGCCTCTGCAGGATTTGGGCATTAACATTCTCAGCAATAATTTTACAAGTTGCGTCCACTTTTCCTGGAGCTATCCTGATGGATTCCTGTGGATGAAGGATTCACTCTAGTTTATCATGGACCTTGAAGACCGAGAATACAAGCCTACTGGACTCTTCTCCGGCAAGCACAAAGCAATATGAACCATTATATTGACTTGGTGTTTTAGGAATGAGAATCCTGTTGTGTATGTGAAGGAACCTCTGTAAATAGCCCCCAGCCCTGGTTTTAATAGATTTTATTACACAATATAATACAATATTTAATATGTTAATATATTTACTGCCGGAATGGTTCCAGTAGTTTTTTTTAGATTATTTTTTACATTCTAGAAATGTGAATTTGTGGCCTTTTTGCCTGCTATCCACTAACAATATGTAACGTTTCCTCGGTCTACTCATGTTTGTGGGGCAATGCATATTGGGGATTCCTGGTGGTAAAGCGTTTAACAATTACTCTGGCAGGGAAAAACAAAAAGATCTTGCATTCACCCCATACTGTGGCCAACAAAAATGGATCCAGAGCTGGTGCTCAGCTGCCATATTTTCTCTTGGCAGTCATCTTTAATGTTACTTTGCTGGGAACCTGCAAGAGCATGGAGATCCAAAGCTGCCAAGAGGTGTTACCTTAAGCTCTTGGGCTGTCAAGGCAAAATCTTAAAGCGACTCTGTACCCACAATCTGACCCGCCCCCCCCCCCCCCCCCCCCCCCAAAAAAAAAAAAAAAAAAAAAAACACTTGTACCTTTGGATAGCTGCTTTTAATCCATAATCTGTCCTGGGGTCCATTCAGCAGGTGATGCAGTTATTGTCCTAATAAAATACTTTAAAACTTTTAGCCCGTGGCAAACGGGAGTATCTGTGCCCTAACTTTGCACCACCCCTCCATCCCTCCTCCCCACCCTCTTCATTGCACAGGTCCTTAGTGATCCAGCCCATGTGCCGGGCTGCCACAGGTAAGGAATAGAGGGCAATCTGCCTGGAGCATTCCTAATGATGAAGAGGGTGGGGAGGAGGGACAGAGAGGTTGTGCAAAGTTAGGGCACAGATACTCCCATTTGGCACGGGCTTTAAGTTTAAAAGTATTTTTTTAGGACAATAACTGCATCACCTGCCGAAAGGACCGCAGGACAGATCTTGGATTCAAAGCAGCTATCCAAAGGTACAAGTGGTTACGGGGGTCAGATTGTGGGTACAGAGTCTCTTTAAACAGGACCTCCCCATCTTGTACTACCATCATGACTGGTACCTTTGCACTCCTAATAGTTACTCCATTGATGATTCCATAAGGCCTACAGCTTTCTAGCCAGTAACACTTCAGTATCAACCCCTTAAAATGAATGTCCTCTCTGAATGTAACACTATTTATATTAGTGTGGTTGTGGATTAGGTATTTAAAGCTCTGGATCAGGAATACTGGGCTCTGACTCCGATGAAGATATTTTATTTAAAAGTAATGATAATAATAAAACTAAAAAATAAACTAAATGATTTAAAAATATAAGCAGTTCCATAGTTGTATAATCTTCGTTCACAACCAAAATTGCATCTAGGATTCTGACTGCTCATGGGCGCTCTATTTTTTACAGGCTACGGTTTGTTGTGTTTGCACCTGGAACTATACAAGTAATCTGATGTTGAGAGAAATAACCCCCCACAATGAACTGCATCACAGAGGTGGCCAGCAGAATTTTGAATGCAGCTTTAGGTGTGACTGGATGTTTCTCATCAGCTGCTCCTTTAAGATGTATTTAAACATTCCAAGAATCCTCTTGCGCTACACAGGACTACTCTTAATAGTCCACAAAACAGCAATGTTTTCCTAGTAAATTACCTAGGATTTTAGGAATACTATTTTAGCTCCATAGCTGTAGCATGGCCACATTCTCTTTAAAGCTGGATTTATGCAGAACCTTTTCTGAATGTACTTCTGCAAAATTACAATGTCTTGATATGTGTACTTAATGGGACTACAAGCCCCATCATTCTCTGGAAGACAAAGCATGCACGACATACTGGGACTTATAGTTCCTCACCAGCTTCAAACAGATAGAGAGAACGATAAATATGTCGCTGTTTACTCTAAATTATTCCTGCATAGGAAAGGACAGGGTATTTTACCACTGTTTTGAAAACTTAACAAACATGTCTCTATAATGGTCTGTTCTGCAACCCCGGAGATTTCTATAAACGTTATTGCACTTTGTAATAAAATAAAAGGCACAATATATGTCATTTTTTTATAAATGTTACTCGGTAGCAACACTGAGGTTCTGTCTAAATAAATTCTGACTGTTAGACCCCGAATTCTGTCGTGTTTTTATCAAATTTAAATGGGCACTGTCACTTGAAATAACTTTTGACATGTCATCAGACATGTCAAAAGTTGTTGAACACAGCAGGTCTCACTGCCATGAGATACAGCCATGGAGATATTGAGGCAGTACGATCCACTCCTAGCCGGCTGCTCATTCAATATTTTCTCATAAATTTTCATTGAAAATTGCAATGCACGGCTGGCCGGAGAGTGGATCACACTGCAGCGATCTCTCCATGGCTATATCTTCTAATCAGAGCGGGTCTCAGCAGTGAGACCTGCTGTGTTCAATAACTTTTGACATGTCTGATGACATGTCAAATGTTATTTGTAGTGACAGGTACTGCTTAACAATCTTCTTGTATGTACTGTTATGGACCCTGCTTGTATAACCTGGTCATCTCCTAATACATGATTATACAATTTATAATTCATGTGTACAGTCTTATGGACCATGTTGGTATAACCTTGGTATACTGATAATTATCTAATTACAACCAGTATAACTTAATATATCTTATATATAGTGATATTGGCAATATAACCTGAGAATCTTATGGTATGGCAGTATATTTTTATATAGTGATATGGACCATGCTGGTATAACCTGGTTATAGTCTGGTATAGAATTATGTACCCATAGTTGGTATAAGTTATACATCTACTTGTATGTAGTTATATGGACCATGCTGGTATAATCTTCTGTTATACAGTTATATGTGTACAGTTGGTATAAGTTATACATCATCTTGTATAAAGTGATATGGGCCATTCTTGTATAACCCGAGTATCTTCTGGTATATACAGTATTATATGTTCACCTGCTATAAGTCATACATCATATTGTACAGTGTGATATGGACCATGCTGGCATAACCTGAGCCTATTATACATAATTAAATAATTTACAGCTGGTATAATCAGTAGCGTAACTAAAGATTCCTGGGCCCTGCTGCAAAAGCTCAGCTTGTCCCCTCCTTCTATTGTCTTATAGATATTGCTATCTCCAATAAATATATACACTGTATGGCCATGTACAAACACTGTATTTTTACAATAAACATCGTCCGTTATTACAGGTTGCAACAATGGCCGTTGTTTATTGAGAGTGTGCAATTACATTAGAGTGTATTGAACAACGGCCGTAATGTATACATGCTGTATACACAAAATAATTGACAGGTCTATTCAGTGAACAGTGGCCATACAAGATAGTCTTTGCTCACAGTGTAAAGTATGGCTCCCGGACGTACTTTACATTGTGGGCTATGGCTAATTGGAGTGCCTGAATGTGCCCACATTCTAATTCAAATAAAGTGATGTTTCTCCAGACAATACTACAGTATTGGCCAGGTGAACATCTCAGACATCGGCTGTTGTTTGACCCTGCTGGGTCAAACAATGGCCGATGTTCATACAATGTGTGAACATGGGGGGAGATTTATCAAACATAGTGTAAAGTGAAACTGGCGCAGTTGCCCCTAGCAACCAGATTCCACCTTTCATTTTCCAAAGAGTCTGTGATTAATAAAAGGTGGAATCTGATTGGTTGCTAGGGGCAACTGAGCCAGTTTCACTTTACACCACGTTTGATAAATCTCCCCCCCCCCCCCCATGTTTGATAAATCTCCCCCATGGTCTATATATATTTCCTTTTGTTCATGGGGAGAAGAGCTGAGTTTTAGCAGGTCAGAAATAAGCAGTTGCCCGTAACATGGTAAAAGACCTCTGAGAGCCCCAGATTTATGGGCCTGGTTGCAGCTGCAACCCCTGTGTCTGCTATAGCTGCTCCACTGGGCATAATTTATAGATCTTCTTTTATACATTGATATTAGCAATATATCCTGAGTATTCCGGTATGGCAGGAGTTTTCCTTGAAGTGCCCAGAGCTGGCCCAGATCTTTAAAATGAAAAGCGCACAGCTTCACCTCATTGTGGTAAGCGGCAACCTGCTGCAGCTGCTATCGGAGGCTTTCTGTGTCACCGTAACCAAGAGCGATACTTTGTACAAGCTGTGAAATGTATTCAGTGCAGCAGTTAAAATGTAAATTCTCTTCATTAACATGTATCTGCTTTCTCCTGAACCAGAACACAACAACACAGCTGTTCTGGCATCTATAACCAGGCTCTGTTATATGAGTCAGCACCACTATACATTATACCCCATTGTGAGGAGACCATGAACTGCCAGCTTCAGCGATACATTCCTAGGCACCATCTCTAGGTGACATAACCCTGCATTCTATTGTCAGGTTCCTGGAACATAAACTTAAAAAAAGAAGTATAATAATATGTAGAAAATTTTATTTCCTATCTGAAGGTAAAAACCAACTTTAGTCCAGTCTGAAGACATGATGTTGTGGAGAAGGAACTGCTGAGAAGACTGATGTGCAAAAAGTTTTAAGATAACTTGTCATTTGCTCATGTAATCTATTGCCCTGGGCTTAGTAGTAATATAGGTTGTCCTACTCAGTGATTGACAGCTATATGTGCATAAATGTGCATAAAGAGAGATCTGTCAATCACTAAACAGTTCCGCCCACTTGACTACTTAGCCCAGAATGAACAACAACTGACCAAGTGGACCTTTCCACACAAACTATATATCAATCTTCTCAGTTCTGTTCCATAGCATAATGCCTGTAAATATAACTGCATTTTCAATGGGACACGTTCCCTGTAAGATGGCTATACACATTGTCAGCTAAACTTGCCAATTAGGGCATCTATCTAATGTGTATGTGTAAAATGTTTGGCATCTTTCAGGGAAGCAAACAAATGGGCAAGTTAAAATTCAACATGCCCAATTCTTTGTTCACAAGGGCGACAAGCCACTAACTAGTGCTTGGCAGTGGCTTATTCGTCTTTCCCCATTGAGAAAACATGAATTATAGGCCAACTCATGTGCCTGCTTGGTTAGGGTGCCTTTACACAGACAGATTTATCTGACAGATTTTTGAAAACAAAGCCAAGAATGGATTTGAAAAGAGGAGAAATCTCAGTCTTTCCTTTATTACCTGTTTTCTGTTTATAGTCTATTGCTGGCTTTGACTTCAAAAATCTGTCCGATAAATCTGTCTGTGTAAAGGTAACCTTAGTGTTTGTTAAAATGCTGCTTATTGACTAGGGGATTGAAACACCTACTTTTCAATTTATTCATACATTTCTTTTACAATGAAAAGTCCTAAGAAGGGATACTATAAAATTGTTATTTTATGGGTAATACAAGTATTAGGTAAACATATATGTCATAAGAGTGGACAGGTCCTCTGCGCTGCTTCTTCTATAAGAGGTACCCATATTGTAATTGTAGTGTTTGTGATTACATATTAGAAAGCTCACCAAAAACATATCTCTGATAATACAGTGAGTATGTGGAGATGGGAGCATGGAGGCAGTGGCGTAGCCACCGTGGTCGCGGGGGTCGCCGCCGCGACCAGGCCTGCCACAAAGGGGGGCCCGCAGGGCCCTCCCTTTCAATCACTCTTGTGACCGCAAGCATTGTTTTGCTTGCGGTCACAAGAGTCCGACTCTGTCTTCCCCCGGCTGCTGCGCAGCTGCCGGGGATGTCGCGTCTTATCCCCGGCAGCGCACGCATCCCAGAGCTCCCTGCGTGCCTTGGGCCCTGACTTCCGGTTCCGGCGCGCAGGGAGCTCTGGGATGCGCGCGCTGCCAGGGATAAGACGCGACACCCCCGGCAGCCGCGCAGCAGCCGGGGACAGACCGAAGGAGTGAGGATCAACGTGGGAGCGCGTTGTCAGGTGAGTTAAGTTTTGTTTTTTATCAGCCTGTACGGGTGGGGGGAAAGAGGGGGGCATCTATGAGGGTGGGGGGAAAGGGGACCATCTATAAGGGAGGAGGGGGGGGTGAAGGGGACCATCTATAAGGGAGGAGGGGGGGGTGAAGGGGACCATCTATAAGGGAGGAGGGGGGGGGTGAAGGGGACCATCTATAAGGGAGGAGGGGGGGGTGAAGGGGACCATCTATAAGAGAGGAGGGGGGGGGGTGAAGGGGACCATCTATAAGGGAGGAGGGGGGGGGTGAAGGGGACCATCTATAAGGGAGGGGGGGTGAAGGGGACCATCTATAAGGGAGGAGGGGGGGTGAAGGGGACCATCTATGAGGAGGGGGGGGTGAAGGGGGCCATCTATAAGGGAGGGGGGGTGAAGGGGACCATCTATAAGGGAGGGGGGGTGAAGGGGGCCATCCATAAGGGAGGGGGGGTGAAGGGGACCATCTATAAGGGAGGAGGGGGGGTGAAGGGGACCATCTATAAGGGAGGGGGGGGTGAAGGGGGCCATCTATAAGGGAGGGGGTGAAGGGGGTCATCTATAAGGGGGGGGGGGTGAAGGGGACCATCTATAAGGGAGGGGGGGGGGTGAAGGGGGCCATCTATAAGGGAGGGGGGGGTGAAGGGGGCCATCTATAAGGGAGGGGGGGTGAAGGGGGCCATCTATAAGGGAGGGGGGGTGAAGGGGACCATCTATAAGGGAGGGGGGGGTGAAGGGGACCATCTATAAGGGAGGGGGGGAGAGGGGGCCATCTATAAGGGAGGGGGGGGTGAAGGGGACCATCTATAAGGGAGGGGGGGTGAAGGGGACCATCTATAAGGCAGGGGGGGTGAAGGGGACCATCTATAAGGGAGGGGGGGTGAAGGGGACCATCTATAAGGGAGGGGGGGTGAAGGGGACCATCTATAAGGGAGGGGGGGTGAAGGGGACCATCTATAAGGGAGGGGGGGGAAGGGGACCATCTATAAGGGAGGAGGGGGGGTGAAGGGGACCATCTATGAGGAGGGGGGTGAAGGGGACCATCTATAAGGGAGGGGGGTGAAGGGGACCATCTATAAGGGAGGAGGGGGGTGAAGGGGACCATCTATAAGGGAGGAGGGGGGGTGAAGGGGACCATCTATAAGGGGGGGGGTGAAGGGGACCATCTATAAGGGAGGGGGGGTGAAGGGGACCATCTATAAGGGAGGGGGGGTGAAGGGGGCCATCTATAAGGGAGGGGGGGGTGAAGGGGGCCATCTATAAGGGAGGGGGGGTGAAGGGGACCATCTATAAGGGAGGGGGGGGTGAAGGGGACCATCTATAAGGGAAGGGGGGGAGAGGGGGCCATCTATAAGGGAGGGGGGGTGAAGGGGACCATCTATAAGGGAGGGGGGGTGAAGGGGACCATCTATAAGGCAGGGGGGTGAAGGGGACCATCTATAAGGGAGGGGGGGTGAAGGGGACCATCTATAAGGGAGGGGGGGAAGGGGACCATCTATAAGGGAGGGGGGGAGAGGGGGCCATCTATAAGGGAGGGTGGGGGGAGAGGGGGCCATCCATAAGGGAGGGTAAGGAGAGAGGGGGCCATCTATAAGGGAGGGGGTAAAGGGGGCCATCTATATGGAGGGGGGAGAGGAGGCCATCTATAAGGGAGGGTGGGGGGAGAGGGGGCCATCTATAAGGAGGACAACATGGGGGGAGAGGGGCCATCTATTTGGGGGGGGGCAACATAGGGGGAGAGGGAATACACAGAGGGGGGCATATATTATTAGGGGGTCACATAGAGTCAGGGCTACCCACTAAAGGAGTGTGTAAAGGGGACAATACAGATGTGCAGTGTGTATATAGATGAGGATGGTGCCAGAGTGAGGAGACTAATATGTCTGTCTGGCAGATTCTGTGGATTCGTGGCTCGGAGAAGTTCTCATAACGGCCCAGGGCAAATGGAGAAGAAGATGAAAAGGGAAGAACTCCGATCAGAGAAGACGTCCCATGTGAGTCACCTGATATATCTGCACTGTAATGTATATGGTGTATAGAGCCTGTGTAGAGCTGGGGCCACCTCTATATTACTGGATGAGGTGATTTAGTGTACTGGATTTGGTCAGTAACAATATGGTGGTGATGGTAGTGGTTGTGGTGTGGCAGTAATGTTTCCTTCCTATATACTGGTATCACTAGTAATATAGGTCTCAGTATACAGGATTTGGTCGGTAACAGTATGGCAGTAATATGTACGGTGATAATACTTTCTCTTCCAATATGCTGGTGTTAGTGGTAATATCTGTCTTGGTGTGTGTGTGTATATATATATATATATATATATATATATATATATATATATATACACACACACCAATAGCATCACTGGGTCGTGAAAGGAGGGGGGGGGGGGCCCAAGTTGGCCTCTCGCACCAGGGCCCAGGAGACATTAGCTACGCCCCTGCATGGAGGGATGCAGCTGCAGTTTGTGACTCAGTGTTTGGGCCATATTACACAGCCCGATCACTAGTTTAAACGTTGCAACAATCTGCTTTATCGGCACTCACTGAGCCTATTACATGGCTCAATAAACATGCAGGATCGGCAGCCGATTTCGGGGGCAGGGCTTATCGGGGCGGGGTTTACCTAAGACATTCCGGGACTGCTGGCAACTGCAGAGGAAGACTCAGCAGGTAACCCCCAGCCCCTAGCATCAACCCCCCCTTCCCCATGGAGATCGCACTGCATCTGCCCCAGCAAGAAAGGGGGCACTTAATCCTCTTCCTTGCTGGTACAGGTGCCAGAACAGTCTGGTCCTCAAGGGGTTAAGCCCCTGGGGACCAGACTGTAACTTCTGTGCCAGGATTTCAAATTTCCCGCTCAGAAGCAGACTGCTTTCTGCTTCTGGGTGGGAAACCCTGTAGGCAGGGAATCCCGGCTTAATTAGGGAATTCCCTGCTCCTGTACTGTAAAGAGGGGTGCGCTATGCACCCCTTCTTACTGTACAGCCCCAGTGGGTTAGTAGTGATGCTGCTGCATCACTACTTTACCCCTTACACTCCGTGGACTGGGTGCACTGCACCCGACCCACGGAGCATACCGGCTCCACTTTATAGGTTGTAAAATACACCACCTCTAGTGTGGAGTCAGTTTGCGACACATGTGCGACTAGTTTAGATAGTCGCACATGATAAATCATGCCTACTTTAAGCGTAAACTGAAGTAGGCATGATCAGTGTATGTCTGGGAAAAGTCACAAAATTTTGAGCAGCTAAGCAGCTGCTCAAAATTTTGTGACTTTTTTATGCCAAAAAAATGGCTTAAATTGTTAATAAATCTCCCCCATAAAATCAAAAACGCTAGAAAAAATGCCAAAAAAAACATAAATGCAGGAAACAACAGGCAAAAAGTGTGTGTGAGGGCACCCCAATGACACTTTTCAGACAACCAGAACAATCCCATTAAAGTCTATGGTAAAAAAAAACGCCATCGTTTGCCCCCCAAAAAGGCCACATCCTCAGCATGCTGTGTTTTGGAAAAACTGCCAAAGAGCCTCAAAATACCAGAGTGGAGAGAAAAACACCACGTGAATAAGGCATATCATAAACTTCCATTGACCTTCAGCTAACATCTGGCTGCTGGCATTTTTGCAAATGCCATGCCGTTTTTATTGCAGTGTGAAGCCACCCTGATAGTGCCCAAATTACCCTAATAGAGCCCTTAGAGGCGAAGCATAAACATAACATAGTCTCAAGCATAAAACATATAAGGAAAGACTTAAAGGGGTTGTCCAGCGCTACAACAACATGGTTACTTTTGCCCCACTCTTGTCTCCATTTCAGGTGTGGTTTGCAATTAAAGTGACACTGTCATCCCCTCTTTGCATTCTGACTTCTCTTCATGGATGTAAAGGGTAAATTTAGCAGTTTTCATACCTTATTTTACATCATACGTCATGGTGTAAAAAGTGATCTTTTATTATCTGCAGATTGTGCTAAGTGGGCGGGGCTTGACAGCAACAGCACCACTTAGCCCTGCCCCCTCGCTGACCATTGGAACAGGCTGGCCTAAAGGTCTAGACCTCACCCCCTCTAGGTCGGTCCATTACCAATGGGTGTCTAGTGGGCGGGGCCTATGTCGTCATGACGTCACGAAGAGGTGGGGCCTATGGTGATGCTGTGGGTGGGGCCAAGTGGCACCGTAGAAGTGAAGTCCTGCCCACTTAGCACAATCTGCAGATGATAAAAGAGCACTTTTTACTTGAACAAGTACCATGACATATGATATAAAATAAGGTATGAAAACTGGTAAATTTACCCGTCACACTTGTGTAGAGGAGTCAGAATGCAAAAAGGGGGTGACCCCTTCCAATCTGGAGACAAGAGAGGGGGGAAAGTGGCCATGTTTTTGTAGTGCTGGATAACCCTTTTAAAGCGACTCTGTACCCACAATCTGACCCCCCCCAAACCACTTTTACCTTTGGATAGCTGCTTTTAATCCAAGATCTGTCCTGGGGTCCGTTTGGCAGGTGATGCAGTTATTGTCCTAAAAAACAACTTTTAGGGTGCCTTCACACCTACCGGATCCACAGCGGATCTCACTTCTGCGGATTCGAAGCGAGAACTGCTGCGGATCCCGTATCAATTCACCTCTATAATAGCACATATACGCAGCCGGATTAACATCCCGCTGTAAATGTGTGCTTTAAGTCCCTGGTGCCCGCAGCCCCGCCATCGCATCCCCCATCCCCGGCGGCGGCACATCCCCCCCATCCCGGCCACTTCCCCCCATCAGCCCATCTGTCAGCTGATCTGAGCGGGATCGGAGCCGGCAGCCTCACTGCAGCCGCGCCGCCAAGCAGGTACTGTATGCTCTCGGCGGCGGAATGAGGGCGGCGGCGGGCTGATGGGGGGATGTGGCAGGGATGGGGGGGATGCGCAGGGGATGCGACGGCGGGGCTGCGGGCACCAGGGAGTTAAAGTACATATTTACAGCGGGATGTAAATCCCGCTGCGAATATGTGCTATCTATCATAGGGGTGAATTGATACCGGATCCGCAGCGGTTCTCGCTTTGAATCCGCAGAAGTGAGATCCGCTGTGGATCCGGTAGGTGTGAAGGCACCCTTAAACTTGCAGCCCTGTGTCAAAAGGCTGTGGCCTACAGTATCTGTGCCCTAACATTGCTCCACCCCTCCGTCCCTCCTCCTCATCATTAGGAATGACACTGGCAGAATATTTTCTATTCCTGCATTGAAAACTACACAGATACCTTAACGATCCAGCCCATGTGTCGTGCTGACACAGGTGATGAATAGAAGACAATCTGCCTGGAGCATTCCTAATGATGAAGAGGGCGGGGAGGAGGGACAGAGAGGTTGTGCCAGTCTAATGCATAGTCATCTTAGGCCACGCCAGTTTGGCACAGGGCTGCCAGTTTAAAAGTTGTTTTTAGGACAATAACTGCATCACCTGCCGAACGGACCCCAGGACAGATCTTGGATTAAAAGCAGCTATCCAAAGGTACAAGAGGTTTGGTGGGGGCCAGATTGTGGGTACAGAGTCACTTTAAGGATTTGAATCTGTATATTCTGGATGAAAGAATGTAAAAGGGGGACATGATCGAAACCTTTAAATATGTTAAAAAACTAAGGTTCAGAAAGAAAGTGTTTTAATAAAAAACTGAACAAGAGGATACAATCTGAAATTAGTTGGGGGAAAGATCAGAAGCAACATGAAAAAATATTACTTTACTGAAAGAGTAGTAGATGCCTGGAACAAACTTGGTTGGATGTGGTTAGTAAATCTACAATAACTGAAGTTGAACCTGCCTGGGATAAACATATATCTATCCTAAGATAATAAGACGGGAAATACTGAAAGGGCAGAGTAGACATTTTCTGCTGTCGACCTGTAATGTAAAAATGAGCATATCATATGGCTCAGAATTAATCACAGGCTTCTAGAGGGGACTCATTGAACCTCATAGAATAATCCTCCAAGTGTGCATCAGTCAACAGGATCCAGACCCCTCTATGCTTCTAAATGTGAATAGATAAGTTTAAACTGACAGGGTGCAACTACTGTATGACCCTTCCAGGCTGTGATATCATAGGTTCAGGAGCTCTCTTTGGGTCCTATTCCACGGGCCAAGAAGGGCCCGATCAACGATGTAAACGGGCGCCGATCTTCTAGATCGCCGCTCGTTTACTGGGCCTATTCCATGGCCTGATGATCGTTGAGTGAGGGCTGCAGGGACATCGTTACCGAAGTCCTTGCAGTCCTTGTAGCATACATTACCTGTCAGGTCTTCTGCTCCGCTCCGTCTTCCTCCCCGGGTCCCACGCGCTCTAGCTGAATGGCCTGTCAGCTGACAGGCCACTCAGCCAATCACAGGCCGCGGGGGTCCCGGCCTGTGATTGGCTGAGCGCTCCGTCAGCTGACAGGCCATTCTAAAGCTAGAGCGTGCGGGACCCGGGGATGAAGACAGAGCGGAGGAGAAGCCCTGCAGGCAATGTATGCTGCTGCTGCTTCTCAAATCGTCGGTCGCCCGCCGTGCACCGCTATTCAACCGGGGGAACGATGATTTTAGGTCTGGCCCTAAATGAACGATCAGCCGATGACACGATCATCGGCTGATCGTTCTCTCTATTTCACCAAGCGATAATCGGTCGAATTGGGCCAATTCGGCCGATTATTGTTACTGTGGAATAGGGCCCTTTGTAGAGGTCGAAGTATCATAGGTCCCAATGCTCTGCAGCTGCTTATAAAGGGCCTAAGACCTTCTGCCAAAGATACTTCCCATCAAGTAGGGAGAGAGAAAATGGCTCATTGGAATCTATGAGATAGCATAAGAACATCTTTGTTCTTTTTTGGAACAATGTCTTTCCCACCATATCATTCACCAGCGTTGGGCTAAGTGGATAGACTTTTAACCCTTTCCCGCACGAGGACGTAACTGTACGTCCTCGTGCGGGTGCGGGCGTTCAGAGCGGGGCCGTGCGGCGACCCCGCTCTGAAACGCCGCAATCCTGGGTGCCTCATGTAGCCCGGGATCGCGGCTACTAGCGGGCATGGTCCGATCGCCGTGCCCTCTAATTAGATGATCGGAGGCAGCTGTCAAAGATGACAGCTGCCTCCGATTACCGGATTCAGCCGTACCCTGGTGTCTAGTGGGGGAGATAGCTCCTCCAAGACGTTGTCCCGGAGGAGCGATCTCCGTTACTGAAGCCGGCCGGGGTCCTCTCCAAGATGGCGCCGTCCCCGGCTCGGCACTCGTTTGTTTTCGGCTGCAGCAGCCGAAAGCAAACGAGTGCCGATCTCATTGATCTTTGCTGTATAACTATACAGCAAAGATCTCAATGAGAGATCAAAGTGTATATACTAGAAGTCCCCCAGGGAGAATAACCCTAACCCCAGGGGAAATAACCCTAACCCCAGGGGGGCTTCTTGTATATGTGTAAAAAAAAAAAGTATTGTTATTAGTAAAAAGCCTCCTCCCCTAATAAAAGTCTAAATCACCCCCCTTTTCCCAGGTTATAAATAAAAGTAAATAAATAAATAAACAAACATGTTTGGTATCGCCGCGTGCGTAATCGCCCAAACTATTAATTTATCACATTACTGATCTCGCACGGTAAACGGCGTAAGCGCAAAAATATCCCAAAGTGCAAAATTGCGCATTTTTGGTCGCATCAAATCGAGAAAAATTGTAATAAAAAGCGATCAAAAAGTCGCATATGCGCAATCAAGGTACCGATAGAAAGTAAACATTATGGCGCAAACAATAACACCTCATACAGCCCCATAGACAAAGGGATAAAAGCGTTATAAGCCTGGGAAGGGAGCGATTTTAAGGGACATATATTTGTTAACAATGGTTTGAATTTTTTACCGGCCATCAGGTGAAAGAAAAGTTATACATGTTACATATTGTTTTAATCGTAACGACTTGAGGAACATATAAAACATGTCAGTTTTTCCATAGGACACACGGCGTAAAAACACAGCCCCCCCAAAGAAAAAGAATTGTGTTTTTTTTTTCAATTTTACTGCGCATATAATTTTTTTCTGGTTTCACAGCATATTTTATGCAAAAGTTCAGCCTGTCATTGCAAAGTACAATTAGTGACGCAAAAAATAAGGGCTCATGTGGGTCTGTAGGTGTAAAAATGCAAGTGCTATGGCCTTTTAAGCACAAGGAGGAAAAACGAAAACGCAAAAACGAAAATTAGCCTGGTCCCGAAGGGGTTAAAGATGCCACCTGTTTCCAAAAGAGACTGTAAATAGCCATTCATCCAGGTATTCTCGGTGTGTAAAGACAGCTATGGTGAACAGAACCTTTTAGAAGGTGTAAGAAGTAGATATGAGTGAATCTCGAGCACACTCGGGTTCATCCTAACCCAAGCATGTGACATTTGATTACCAGTGGCTGCAGAAGTTGGATGCAGCCCTAAGGCTGTCTGGAAAACATAAACCACTATAGCTGCCTTTACACACAAAGGATACTGTAGTTGGGTAAGTTTATCTCTCTGAGAACAAAGGGGTCAGGCAGTGAAATTCCATCATACCTGACCCCTATCTCCACCAACATTATCTATTAGTGTAGTTTCGGAGATACACTTTATACTGATGTAACACTGTAAATTTTATATTACTGCCTGGTTTCGTGTTGATCCTGCTGGTGAGAACTCGGCCTGCATACCTTGCCTTATCTGCCTGTTTCCCCTCAGTGCTTAGCACTGGCTCCATCTGGTCCCCGCTTGTACAATGAACTGCTGTCTTCTAGCCACAGAAGTCCAGTTTCTGCACCCTGGAGCAGGATAAAGGGTGAAGACCTAGAGGATACTTAGACTCTGTTACTTAGTATCACCAGTTTAGTGGCACATCGGGTCCACATCTGCTGCTCATTGCAATTTTATTGATGCTCCTCTTCCATTACTTATTCGGGAGTTACCATTATTTAAAGGGCCACCGCCCTCATTTACATATTAATACAAGTTAAAATCCCCAATAACACCATAGCATACCGACAAATTGAAGGTACGGTTATCCTCACTGCCCTCCGCCCTATTGCTTAACCTACTGTTAACCAATTGTTCTGGCATTTTCGCAGGAACAAGAAAGCTGGCATCGCAGGTGACACCCGTGTGATGTTTATTTATAAGGTTTCCTGTGACAGAGCTGTCAGCGCATCCTAATCTCTAAGGAGCAGTGAGAAAAGGAGACAGATGACAGAAATTGAAGGATTGTATGCAACAAAGTAAAGCTGGAAAACTAAATCATCAATTCAGGGCTTATCTCCACTATGGACAAGAATATAATTACTACAATAAAACCAAAGACAATAATGTTACCCTGAAGCTGCCATTGTTTATCTATGATACTGCCCTGTGTCCAAAAAAAGGACTATAGTATTTTCCTGATGTACTAGAATATAACTACTATAATACGGGGGGTGCGCGCCCGCAAGTCCACCTGTCCTCCCTTCCTTTGGAGCTCTAGAAAAGAGAAAGTCAAGCCTGAAGAGTGGTGAGTGCCCTGATTCTTTGTCTTTTTTCCACTCAACTTCTATAATACTGCCCCGCTGTACACAAAATTTAACTACTAAAATACTACCTCTATGTACAAGGATATAACTATTATAATAATGCCCCTATGTACAAGAATATAACTACTATAATACTGCCCCCTATGTACAAAAATATAACTACTATAATACTGCTCCCTATGTACAAAAATATAACTACTATAATACTGCCCCCTATGTACAAAAATATAACTACTATAATGCTGCCCCCTATGTACAAGAATATAACTACTATAATCACAAGCAAGTAGATGTGCTGGCACTATCAGCAAACCGTGGTATCCTAAGATTATTTGTATGTCCAGGTTAAGTGACCTTACGTGATAGGGAGCGTTGTGATCTCTGTTTACTGAGTGATCTCAGTACAGTGTCTGCATCACAGTGGTGCACAGCATGAATAAGAAAACAGTTCATTCAATAAGCACAAGCCTTTGAGTGAGACAGTAGAAACCAGCGGCACTCACCAGGTTAATGCAGTAATCGTGGTTTATTTACAAGATGTCCTCATGCAGGCAACTTCAGGGCAGGGAGAGACAGGTCTCTGATGAGGCCAGATAAGGAAGGAAAGTTAGCCTGTGAAACGGCTGTAGCCACGGTGCACAGCACCCTTGGACCTGTCTCTCCCTGACCTGAAGTTGCCTGTTTGAGGACATCTTGTAAATAAACCACGATTACTGCATTAACCTGGTGAGTGCCACTGGTTTCTACTGTCTAACTCAAAGGCTTGTGCTTATATAACTACTATAATACTGCCCCTATGTACAAGAATAGAACTACTATAATACTGCTCCCTATGTACAAGAATAGAACTAAAAGTGGTACCTTGGTTTTCAAACTGCTTGGAACTCAAACTGTATTTTCAAGGAAAGTTTGCTTTGGTTCTCAAACTCCTGCTCGGTTCTCAAAGATTTTTCGGGCGCCCAGTCTTGAAGTACTTGGTATCTGAACGTTTCTGCGAGCATGGATAGGGGGTTGTACCTGGTGCCTTAAGCACTGGTGAGGCTTCACATACACTACAGTACAGTGGTACCTCGGTTTAAGAATAACTTGGATTAAGAGCGTTTTGGTTTAAGAGCTCACAGTTTTTCAAAATTGTGACTTGGTTTAAGAGCATTGCTTTGGTTTAAGAGCTCCCTGTACTGGGTGGGAAGCGGAGCGGGGGAGAGGCATGGCCTGAACAGGGTGGGCTACCAGAAGGTCTCCCTCATCTTCCAAATCAAAGCAGATCCAATTCAGGCTGGGGCTTGCATCAGGGGACAGGACTGTGGGTGTAATCTGTTCATAGTTGTAACCCCTTTCTCCTCGGACAGAGAGTGCTGCTATACTGTGCCCACATCTGCCCTGCTCATTCCTTCCTGCTCCCTGCAGTCTCTGTCAGTCCTTGTGTTTCCCATCCTCTCCATTCCTGTTATAATGTGCCTGCATTCACACTCAGCTATACACACTGCTGCTATACTGTCCCTGCTCTCACACTCAGCCATTATGTGGATCTGCAGTCCCATCCTGTATCTACAAACTGCTGCTGTTTTTCAGGTTTATGCACTTACTATACATTATACACCACATGCTGATACTATACTGTACAGTAACTTATAATATCACATATCCAGCGTTTTCTGAAGGTTTGTTTCATTTGTTTTACTGTTTTACATGTTATTCCGAATTTAAAAAAAATCATTATTTTGGGGGTGGGGAACCAATTGTCTGCATTTCAGTGATTTCTTATGGGAAAATTTGCTTTGTTTTAAGAGTAGATTTGGATTACAAACACAGTCCCGGAGCAAATTATGCTCCTAATCCAAGGCACCACTGTACTATAATATGTACAAGCCTAAAGGACAGAAAGGGCTGCACAGCTTGGGGACCCTTGGGGTTTGGTCCTGTGACAGTGGGGTTGCAGGGCCATTCTGTGGTCCCCCTTCCCTGCTTGCGCATGCTGGCGTTCGCTGACCGGCACAGTGTCATTTCGTGTAGGAACTTATGTGTATCAGAGACTTGCACGTGGTACATGAGGCAATATGGTTTGATCAAATTATATACTAACTTATGATGTTGGTTTTTAATGTAGCTGACTTTCATATCAACCATGGGTGCGATGTGCAGCCATTTCTGTCCTTTAGGCTTGTGCATATTTTATGTATTTTGTTCCTTTTTTCATTGTGGCTAGCACTCGTGCTTTGTAAGACCCATGTGATCCAAATTAGCAAGAAGCACCTGTGTAAATATGGTAAGTACCTCCTTTTTCCCATTCTACCTGCCGGTGGATGGTGAGCAGTAACACCTTATTCACACTTGTGTTGCTTGGTGGCCACTTTCTCCGCTGGCGGCGCCTGCTGGGTTTGGGGGGGGGGCCCTTGGGGTTTGGTCCTGTGACATTGGGGTTGCAGGGCCATTCTGTGGTCCCCCTTCCCTATGTATCAGAGACCTGTACGTAGTACATGAGGCAATATGGTTTGATCAAATTATATACTAACTTCTGATGTTGGTTTTTAATGTAGCTGATAGGCTTTCGTATCAAGCATGGGTGCGATGTGCAGCCATTTCTGTCCTTTAGGCTTGTGCATATAACTATGATAATACTGCCCCTGACGTACAACACAATAGTACTTTTATTGCTGTCCATAGGGGGCAGTATTATATTAGTAATTTTCTTGTACTGTACCTGGGGATATATTATAGTATTTCCATTTTCCATGGGATGACGTATCATGGTGGCTAAAGTATATTCTTGGACACATGGGGGCACTATTATAATTGTTCTATAATAATGTACAAACATAATACTATTATGATACTCCCTGAAGAGTCAATATTTTATAGCATTGAAGAATTCCTGGTTGAGACGTTCAGGGCAAGTAACCCCTCCATACTGTAATTTCTCAATAGACTTTTTACAATTATAGCTAAAAAACTGGATTGAATGTGATATGGAGAAAGAGGATTGTGATAAAAGGTGCTAGAATTTAAATGTTTATTGTTCCTTTCAGACCAAGCTGCTCTCCTACAGCTTCTTACCTATTGAAGGGTTAATACAATTGTCTGCACCGATAATATGAAGCATTATGATGCATAACAACTAACTCTTTTAAAATTCATACACCATCTTTTCTCCTGATCCCGTGCATCACGCTGTTTACCACTAATCATCCTTCTCTTTTTCTGCCATGGCTGCCTCAGCGATTTCTCTACGTTTCCGTTTTCAATGTGTAATAACACAAACTATATGTGCCCCCCCCCCCCATCCAGCCTCTCTCAGGAGAAGCTGCCCCCTCCTTCATTCAGAATTTGCAGCTGTAACACTGGTATTCAGTCCTGAGTGCACCCAGGCGTTGGTAATTGGCTGACAAATGCGCACATACACTGCTGCGTTCTGGGCCTCTGCTCCGAGAGGAGTGGGCATGGTTTTTTTTCTCCCCTTCTTTGTTAATCCAGGACTGTGATCTGTAGTAATAATAGGAAGGTTGGCACCAGATGCCATCAAAAGCTCTGATGCCCTAAAATTGATGTGAAGCAAATTTTTTATCCAGGACTGGTACATAACACAGTGGAGGTCATTGATTTCCCAAACTATTATTCCCAGATAAATTTGGGATGGTTTTGACACATTCGCTCCTGTGCTCTTGGTTGGGTTGTATGGTTGGAGGAAATATTTATTCCAAACTTGGTGCTTGCTATGTGATTAAAGATTAATCACCCTCATAACTCCTAGGCAGCATGCCCGCTATCTTGGTGTTTGTCTCACATCTGTTCTTTACTCCTCATACTCAATCACTTCATGTCACCTGCACCTCCAAACATCTCCAGAATCTCCTCTTTTCTGCCTGTGGAAACAGCCCAAACTCTTTTTGTTGCTCTGATTTATTCTCATCTTGACTGCTTTAACTCTTTACTCACCAGTCTTTTCCTCTAAAATTCCTCTCTCCAATCACTAATACACTAAAAATAAGTCCTGTTATAGTTTATGCACATTGATACCATGTAGAAAGCTATCAGGATGAGAGATAGTTGTGCTGCTAAAATGTATAGCTGGCAGAGGATTATCTAGCTTGGATACAATTGTGTAAACCGTGAGCTGTGGGAAGTAGGTTTGTACTGAGAGCAGCGAAAAGTTGCTGAAAATTTCCTTATGATCCATTTTTACTGTGCACCTAAAAGGACGCATTCACACTACTGATTCGGCGCTGATAAGCTCCGGCGGATTCCATGTGCTTAACACCCCCCCCCAACCCCCGCACATCCCCCCCCCCCCCCCCCCCCCCCCCCCGGCTCCCACTGGAAAATCAGCCTGTCCAACAGGCTCAATCCTTTTCAGAGAAACAGGTCACTGATCTCAGGGAGACCAGCCAAAGATAACACTGCTGGCTGCTAGTTAAAGCGCTCAATGCAGGGAAATCGTAGGTGCATTGCCCCCTGGAAAACCTGTGGAGCCTCAAAGAAACACAGGACTAGCCAGATATCCCTCTGGGAAGGGCCCAGCCAAGGGGTAGCTCTGTAGGAAAACCACCACATTAAGTGGCCATAAAAGTAAATGTAATGACAAGGAAACCAAGGCCAGGTATCCATCCACATACAGCCTTTTTGGGGTGTTGCCCCTCATCAGCGTGGAGCAGGATTCTGGTTAGGTGGGAGCAATGCCTAGTGAATCCATAAGAGAAAAAGATTGCTGATCTCAGAGAGACTAGCCAAAGATAACACTGCCGGATGTTAGTTAAAGCGCTCAATGCAGGGAAATCATAGGTGCATTGCCCCCTGTAAAACATGAATATGCAAAAAAAAGAGCCAATGGAGCCTCATTCAGGCAGATTTCACCGGCCACCCAAAAAAGAATTGACTTGTCTTTAGGCGGATGGCGGAATCCATCTGACCATAGAATGGAGCCTATGGGCCGGCCAGATTTTCAAGCGGAAGGGAGCGCGCACAGAATCCACCGGACTTATCTGCACGGATTCCGTAGTGTGAGCGCACCCAGTTTGAGTAATGCTGCTCTTACACTGTGCAGTTTAGCTGCAGTTTTTGCAGTAGCTTTGAAGCCAAAACCAGGTGTGGATCACAATGAATGAGATAAATAACATATGCTGCTTCTAGTCCTCATGTGGAATAGATTCAAAAAGAAAAAATTGTAGTAGCATCAGTTCTTTATACTATCCGATTCATTAACATTTATGCAAATCACAAGACCCATGTGACAACATAAAAGCTGCACGGACACCAAAAATATCTTGGCAATGGCACAAAGCAGCCAGGCTTCAGTGTGCCACCTGGTGTATAAATCTAGTATTGCAGCTAAGAACAAATAGCTGCAAATACTTACCAAGTGAAACTGTATACATACAGAGAGGATAGATGGATGGCTACATATTAATATATTATATCCCGAAACCAGTTACTGTAACCACCTGTAACTGCCTGAAAGACTTTAAGTATTGTTCAAGCTATTCTTCCTACATCCAGTGGAAGAAATTACTCTTGATCTCCATCCACACATCATCAACTTCAAGGAAGAAAGATCCCCTTTAGGAGACTAGGAGACTTTAAGAGTGAAGCAGCACTAGTACTAAAAGAACTAGGGAACCAGCCCCAAGTCCTATATTTAGAGACATGAGCATGTGTGTATCACGCAGTACAGAGCCACGTGTGCACGTATATGTAGCATACTGTAAAAAGCCACGGGTGCGCACGTGTAGAATACAGTGCAGGGCCAAATGTGATTATGTACAGAATACAGTGTATAACCTTATTACCTGCTTGTGACTACAGCAGACTTCTGAATGTGCACAACCCTCTCCAACATATGTGACCAGTCACATGGTGATAACATTATCAAATGCTCTTAAATGGGGTATTCCTTTCTCAACTACAGTTAACTAAAGTTAGACTTGTAGGGCTCCTCATGCTAAATATTTAGCAAACTTGCCTACTTCTCCTGATATGTTGACAGCTCATTGTCTAAGGACCACCACTCTGCTCTAGAAGCAGTGGTCTGGATGGTGTAGAAACAGCTATAGTATACATATTTATATTTTACAGTATATACACTAAGGGTGACATTTATCATTTGCACCTTTTTTTGCGAATATTTTTAGCACTGTGCATTGGCTTATATGTTTGCAGCCTAGTAAGGTATTTATGAACATTCACATGTTGGTTCATAAATCACCTGCTATAGCTTCCCTGGCGCTGTGCATTTTACTGCAGGTATTCATGAATTGACCCTGGTTAAAAAAGTTCCGCTACCCTGGGACTGGAGTACAGATGCGAACGAAAATGCGAAAATTTCAAAATTCTCACATGATAAATCCCGGCTGAGAATATTCTTACGGATAACCACGCCCACAAATGTCAAGAAGGCAAAAAACTGGAGTAAGCTGTCATATTCACACATACACCGAGCTACACTGTTTAGTAAATCTGACGAAGGGCTGTGCACATCACACTTACGCCAAAAAATACTAAGGAGCACAAGGTACACTGCTTGATACATGTCCCCCTAAGACTACGTTCAATGACAACATTTTAAGTCTACATTCTGTTCATTAGGATTTGACTTGCAGCTCTGCTCTCTGACACATTTGGACCTTCTACTCCTGCACACCAAGGTTTCAGAGCACTCTCAACACAGAGAGAGGAGGAAAATGAGTCAGGAGAGGCAGGTCCTGCTCTCAGACAGCAGCAGTCAACTTTATTGTGGTCAGGGGGCATGTGGGTCACCTCGCTTAGAGGTCTGCTTACAACTGTGACCTCTGTGACTCCTTAGGGTATGTTCACACTCAGGAATGCATGCGGAGAAGTTCCCACAGATTCTGCCCTCACATCTCCACCCATGCCATAGACTCCGTTCTATGGTCAGGCAGATTCCGATGTCTGTCCAAAGAACAAACAGGTTCATTCTTTAGACGGACGACGGAATCCGCCTGACCATAGAATGGAGTCTATGGCATGGATGGAGATGCGCGCAGCTGTGAGTGGCGGCGGAATCTGTGTGAACTTCTCAGTGCGGATTTCTGAGTGTGAACATACCCTCATTGCTACACCACTGGCCGAAAGTGTCTTTCTCTTATAAGAGCACCAAGGATAGGCCAGCAAAACATCCCAATATTGATGGACCGATCCTGTGAACCTAGTGGCAATTATACAAACTTAACGCTAAAATGGGTGGCTGGAGGCATTTCTGGGGTGGGCTTTAAAAGTTTGGATTGGGGTGGATGTGCTGCAGAATTTGCTGGTCGAAAATCCAGAACAGATTAAAGTACTGGCGAACTGGATGTGATTTAAACAAAAACTGTGTTTCAGCAGAACAGTAGTTAAGGGTTAAAGGCAGAACACCCTTAGTGTTTGGTCGATAGGAGACGAAAAAGAGCCCACCTTTCATCATGCTATCCTCAGCAAGAGGCCAGAGCCTAATGCATGTATCTCTCTGCTCATTCCCTGGAGATTTTCTTAAACACAAGATGTCTCCTAAGATTCTTCAGCCAAAAATCTAGCAAGAAAAGAATTGAAAAGAAAGATTTTGAGAAGATGGCAGATATAATGAAGCAGACATTCTCTGCTGGATGAGAATCATGGGGATGACATTGTTCAAAGTGATTCTTTGTTACAATAACAAATGAAAATACAAAGAACATAAAAAAGTAGCAGCAAAAATCTCTATTAGTGGTTCCCTATAGCAAAGACTTGTGTTAAAGTGTACCTGTCACTATGGGCTGCTTCTGGATCAGCAGCAAGATCCATTGCTAATCCAAAAGTTTGGGTCTCCATGGAAATGATTTGATCCAATGCACAGTGGATTTTAGATACACTTCAACAAGTAAGTAAAGATGAGGCACTCACCCTTCTTGTCTTCTTAAAAGCAGATGAAGTTTTATTTTACATAACTGCAGGTACAGACACAGACATGTGGACGGGCGACAGCCTGTTTCGCGTGCGTCACTACACGCTTCCTCTCGGCCCTACGTCACCACGTCCCCATACTCCTTTTCAAGACTTAATTATTTAAAAATCAATTAAAAACATAATTATGCAAATGTATAAGAACATGATCATTTTTTGCAGCACTGATACAGAATGACACTTGTTTAGTAATATCCATGTAAGTCGGATCTATAATTCAGTCCTAATGGTCCAAGGGCATCTGTTTTCATAATTAGTTCTGTTTCCTTTCTAATCAGCTTGGTATTTCTACCCCCTCCCTCCGGAGGGTTCCTCACCTGTAACAATCCCATAAAATGTAGGTTAGATACATCTCCATTATGTACAGTACGCATATGTGATATTACTTTGGGGCATCCTTTGCCTGTCTTGGGCACAATGTGTTCCAGTGGTATGGCCAGCGGGCTGGGACTGGGATGGGCACGGCGGTGGCACCAACTTTCACCAATTTGTATTTGGCGGAATTGGAGGACCACATGGTTTTTAATATCGGGAGTATTTTTGTGTCCAAAATTGCGTTATATTTAAGGTACATCGATGATGTGTTAATAGTATGGTCAGGGTCAGAAGAAGAATTCAATCAGTTCATAACATACATGAATAACAATCCATTCAACATGTCCTTCACATCACAGTTTGGCAGAGATCGTTTAGATTTCCTAGATGTCCACTTACAGATTGAAAAGGGCGAAGTAGTTACAAGCGGCTACAGAAAAGCTACTGCTACGAATATGCTGCTTAATTATAGGAGCTATCATCCCCACCATGTGAAGCAAGCTGTCCCGTATGGACAGTTTATACGACTGAGACGTATTAACAGTACATTCCAATTGTTTGAAGATCAGGCCAATGAATTAAGCAAGAGACTGTTGGATAGGGGATATCCGAAAGAAGTAATAGAAAAGGCAAGAGAGAGAGCGAGTAAGCTGGAGCGATCACAACTACTGGTCAAAAAGAATAATAGGAAGAAGAAACAGGATAGGTTTGTATTCACATTCAGCCATGGCCCAATGGATCACATGATTCGCTCTGTGATCCTTAAATATTGGAACATGCTTGAAGGTGAGGAAGCATTTAGGGATATTAGCAGAGACCATTGCTGGCATTTAAGAGATGTAAAAACATACGTGACATGCTAGTTAGGGGACGTTATTGCCCACAGGAAAAGAGAAATACTTGGTTAGACAAAAGTAAAATATCTGGTAATTATAAATGTGGCCATTGCAGCTATTGTAAACATCTAAAAGAAACTAAGTCTATACGGTTAGGTAGTCTAACTTGGGAAATACGTGATTTCATTACATGTCATACAAACTATGTGGTATACGCTCTGATGTGTAGTTGCGGTTTTCACTATATAGGGAAAACCATTCCTCCCCTGCATGTAAGGTTTGCGGAACACATACGCTCAATACGGACAGGCAAAGGATGCCCAAAGTAATATCACATATGCGTACTGTACATAATGGAGATGTATCTAACCTACATTTTATGGGATTGTTACAGGTGAGGAACCCTCCGGAGGGAGGGGGTAGAAATACCAAGCTGATTAGAAAGGAAACAGAACTAATTATGAAAACAGATGCCCTTGGACCATTAGGACTGAATGATAGATCCGACTTACATGGATATTACTAAACATGTGTCATTCTGTATCAGTGCTGCAAAAAATGATCATGTTCTTATACATTTGCATAATTATGTTTTTAATTGATTTTTGAATAATTAAGTCTTGAAAAGGAGTATGGGAACGTGGTGACGTAGGGCCGTGGTGACACCCGTCCACATGTCTGTGTCTGTACCTGCAGTTATGTAAAATAAAACTTCATCTGCTTTTATGAAGACGAGAAGGGTGAGTGCCTCATCTTTACTTACTTGTTGAAGTGTATCTCGCATGGACTATCATGGATGAATGAGCACCACCCGCAGTCACTTCAGGTCTTCTTGGAGAAGTGTTCAGATGGTCATTTGAGATATTTCCTTTGTGGTGATTAACTGTGGATTTTAGTCCCAGCATGTGGATGAGATTTGATAAAGGGTACCTGTCATTAGGTTTACTCCCCCACTCTGGTGGAACAGTTCCGTTCACAATAGGGCTCTTGCGTTGAGCTATCCCGTCCTGGTGGTATCCATAGTTACTGGAATCACGACTGGATGAGTAAACTTAATGACAGGTATCTTTTAAAAAATCATCCACTACGCTGCTACTGTAGATGACAGCTGGTTAGTTACTGGAAATCCAGTATACCAAGACCAGTATTACCAATAATACCAGTATAGAAGGGACAAACAATACCATCACAGCATGACTACTGCCATTACCACCATACTGTTACTGAATAAAATATCGGTTCTACATAGGCAGACTTTACAACCATGACAGTACACAGTGCTCTGATTGGAAACGTTCACTTTTCTTTCTTTTTCCATGTGCCATGACTCTTCTCTGCAGAATTTACCAGATAAACATTTTAGGTAACTTGCTTAAGCTCATACAGTAGTGCCCCTCAGGTAATAGCCAGGCCCACTCTGTGCCTCAATATAGTATTCAGGCCCTGTCTGTGCCCCTATATAAGTGTAAAGCCTCTATTACACGGGGCGATGTTGCTCCTTGTTCCCCCGCCTGCTGTTGGTGGATGTAATAGCTGGTAAGAGCCGGGGGGCTGCCTGGGTTATCGCTGGATCATCCAGGCAGTCCATAGGGGATAGCTGTGGTCTGCTGCCGCCGCTATTTCACGGAGTGGCGGCAGCAGATTGTTGCCAGGCTGATCCTTGCCGTTTCAACCTGTTGAAAGACAACGATTAGCCAACATCGTTGGTCGTTGTCTTCTATTACACAAAACGATTATTGGCCGTAACGACCGATATCGGCTGAATATGGCCAATAATCGCTTAGTGTAATAGGGCCTTAAGAGTGATGTAGTGCAGGCCACAACAGTGAGTCGCAAGGTGAAGAAGCAATGGTTTTTCACTTTGCCAATCAGAATGCCATGCTTAGAGGCAAAAGGGTTGGCACAGCAGCTGTCGGCTAAGTGGGCCTACACTGGAGCAGGGGGCCCGGTACTTGCCCTGGTTTACCAGGCGCTGACGCCAGGCCTGTTTAAAATGAGGCATAATCATCGGTGCTAAGCTAGCTGGGACCTTGTTGGGGGTTTGTGCAGTGGTGTGAAGAGTATATTGTGAATGGCATGATCAAGGAAAAACATGCAACAAATTGAGATAATTTGGATGTATTTGTCAATAAAAAGAAAAGAGGATGTCAGGAATCAATGTGAACAAGCAGCGCACAGTCAAGAAAATGGCAGCCGAATGTAACGCTAGTGTCCAATGTATGTATCTGAACACGAAACTCTTCTTTCCTATGGGCGGCTGTAACAGCACATGATCCGATCCAGTGCCATTGCTGTGCAAGGGGATTAGTAAGAAAGTCAGATTAACATGGCCTGAACAGATGAATCCAGATTTCTATTACATCATGGTAATGGATGGTCACAGTTCGGCACAGGCAGCATAAATGGATAAACTTTTCCTGTCAGGTCTCAAGAGTTCATACTAGTGGTGGTGGCGTAATGGTAAGGGGAATGTTAACGAAGCACACCCTACTGCATGGACATTTGGAAAGTAGAGCTTACCTACGCATTGTGGCCAAATAAGTGGATCGCTTTATGGCAGGTATTTACCCTATGGTATTGGGACACTTTCAGCCAGGTCGTATAGTCATGGATTGGTTTCACATACATGACAGCTTCCCTGTATACCTAGGCCTCACCCTTTAATGCATCTCTAGGACGAGGTAGAACAGAGCTGTTCGCATCATGTGAGTATCACCACCATCTATTTTGCTTTAACTGCAAGAGGCCATCCTGTCCACACAGGCCAATATTCCTGTAGAATGCTTTCATCACCAAGTAGACTTGAGGCAATGCTACATTTCTGAAGGCTAAGGCTACGTTCACACACAGTATTTTTGCTCAGCATTTTGGTCCTCATATTGCAACCAAAACCAGGAGTGGATTGAAAACACAGAAAGGCTATGTTCACATACTGTTGAAATTTAGTTGGCTGTCATTTTATGACAAATAATGGCCGTTACTTCCTAAAAACGGCCGATGTTTTAAAAAACGCAAATTATTTGACATTAAATGACGTCCATCCACTAAATTTCAACAGCCTTTCTTTGTTTTCAATCCACTCCTGGTTTTAGTTGCAATATGAGGACCAAAATACTAAGCAAAAATACTGTGTGTGAACCCAGCCTAAAGGAGGGACAAGAGATACTTTATTTAAAATGTTTGGCACCATACGACTTGCATGTCCTTTTATCATTTTGCTGTCATTGTGATATGTAATCGCTGGTTTTGTATGGTTTTCAATAAAATTAGATTACACATAAAGGAGGGATAACATGCTACTAGATTTTATTTATTTATTTATTTGGGGGGGGGGGGGGTCTAATAAAGTGGTCATCAAGTGAATGTGTTTATGTGTGTATATACAGTATACTAAGAGCATAGTCCAACATGAGAAACGTCTTGATTTTTATATTACAAACCCTCAGGGTATAAAGTAATATACAATGTTATTATTACATGTTTCTGAGCCTTTGGTACCATGGTAACCTAGTGTTGCTCGTTGCTCTGCTAAGACCAAAGCAGGACCAAAAAATGTCTAAATCATAAAGGTACAGTAAGCTTATTCAGTAACACAATGTCAGCTGACTATAACAACCAATTGGAATTTTTCCTTTTTTAACCAGCAAAATACAGTGTGAAAGCTGATGTCCAATTGGTTGGTAATGGTTGGAGATCATGTGTGTGCACAGCAACCAATCAAATTGCAGCTGTTATTTTTCTAATGCTGGTTAGAGCATGAATGAGGCAGCCTGACTGGCTGCTTGTGCAATTCTTTCATTATGGTAAGCAGTAGATGTATTTGGAGGCCAATGGACATGATACCACATAACACAGCAGCAGTGTTCCGTGGAAGAGAAAAGGCACTTGCAGTATTCAATATTTTTTTTTGTTAAATTTTTAGCAGTATTCAATATTAAACTAAAATAATCCAGCGCAAAATCATGTGGCATTAAGAGCATACCAGATAAATATGAAAAACTTAAAGGAGAAGTCTGGCGAAAATTTTTATTAAAGTATTGTATTGCCGGGGGCGTGGCCTGGCAATGGTAGGGTGAAGACGTGCAGCAGGAGAGCTCCGGTGACGGGACGCACATTATCCAGAATTTAAGCAGCACCGCTCACCCCTCAGCGCCCCGATGCAGCAGGGAAAGAAGGGGGGCACCTCACGAACGCAGCGCACCCGGTCTTCTGCGGCCCCGAACCCCATGGACCGGTTCCTGACGGGGGAAACGGCGCGCCGCACACACAAGCAACCTGAACTGCAGATGGCTGCAGGCTCTCCTCGGGCAGTAGACCGCAGCTCCTCTGGCACCCAGCGCTCTCCCGGACCGGCAGCATCCGCTTCTCCATCTCCCTCCGGTGCCTCAGGTCAGTCGGGCAGCCCTTCCGCACACTCTCCGGAGGCGGTCCCACGTGTGCCTCCCGCTCCAGGAAAAGAGCGCGCACCTGTACCGCCGCCATCTTTGATAGCCCCCCTCTCCCCTCTGGCGCCGCCATTTGTTGCTCAGGCGGCCGCCCCACAAGAGGTTATGAGCAGCTCAGGCACTGCACCTGCGGCTGCTGCTCAGTGGAGCTGGGAAGATCACGTTAAATCTCTTCCCACAAAAGCTGAAATGGAGCTGTTTATGGAGAGGCTGGAAAACTCATATAAAAGAGAAGTGGGGGTTTTGAGAGCAGACTTTGCTATTATTGATGCCAAAGTGCAGGATCTAAGCACAGACCACATGGCGCTATGCGGCACTGTTGAGGATTTACAAGCTACTGTGGCCACCCAGGAGCTCCATATTAAACAGTTGTACAGGTTCCAGGATGATTTAGAAAATAGGAACCGGCGGAACAATGTGAGAATCAGAGGGTTGCCTGAGACCTATAAAGCAGCAGATCTAATCCCTACACTGCAGAAGTGCTTTAGTGCATTGCTAGACAGGCCTATAGGAGAGGACTTTGAAATGGATCGTGCTCACAGGGCCTTGGGCCCCATGAACCCTGATACTTCCAGACCAAGAGACATTATTTGTCGCCTCCACCATTATAGATTTAAGGAGGAGTTAATGCGTGCGGCTAGGAACCTCGACTGTGTAGACTGTGATGGGCATCGTCTCATATTTCTACAAGAACTGGAGAGAATGGAACGGCTGCACATCCCATCTATGGCTGATACTAATGCCGCCAGGCCTATATTAAAAATCAACACCAGAGTGTCTGTATATGAATTGATCAAACCATATTGCCCCGTGTACCACCGCGCAGGTCCTCTGGTCCACACGGCTCCCTACGCTAACGCCACACCGTGTCGGTCAGCGACCGCCAACCCCGCAAAGCGTGCACGTGCAGGGAAGGGAGGCCATGAAACGGCCCTGCAACCCCAATGGCTTGATCAATTCATACACAAAATTCTGATGTGTTTTTTATTTAGCCAAGCGGCACTAGTATCAGCCATAGGTGTGATGTGCAGCACTCTGTTTCTTCCCTGAGCCACATTTTGTTTCTCTCTTTTCTCCGTGTTTTGCACTCCTCCTGGTGAGACCCACATGACCGCAATTAGCAGGAGACACCTGAGTGCACATGGTTTTAATCCCTCCTGTTTTTTTCCCATTCTGTTTGCTGCAGCTATGGTGAGCGCAGTGCCTTGTCCAGACTTGTGCTGCTTGGGGGCGGCCTTCTCCGCCGGCGGTGCTGGCCGGGTTCTGGTGTGGTGTTTTTGGGTCTGGTCCTGTGGCATGGGGGTCGCAGGGCCGTCCCATGGCCCCCGTTCCCTGGCTGTGCACGCCTGCGGGGTTGGTGGCCACTGACTGGCACGGTGTGGACTTAGTGTAGGGACCCATGTGTATCAGATACCGGCACGAGGTACATGGGGCAGTATGGCTTGATCAATTCATACACAAAATTCTGATGTGTTTTTTATTTAGCCAAGCGGCACTAGTATCAGCCATAGGTGTGATGTGCAGCACTCTGTTTCTTCCCTGAGCCACATTTTGTTTCTCTCTTTTCTCCGTGTTTTGCACTCCTCCTGGTGAGACCCACATGACCGCAATTAGCAGGAGACACCTGAGTGCACATGGTTTTAATCCCTCCTGTTGTTTTCCCATTCTGTTTGCTGCAGCTATGGTGAGCGCAGTGCCTTGTCCAGACTTGTGCTGCTTGGGGGCGGCCTTCTCCGCCGGCGGTGCTGGCCGGGTTCTGGTGTGGTGTTTTTGGGTCTGGTCCTGTGGCATGGGGGTCGCAGGGCCGTCCCATGGCCCCCGTTCCCTGGCTGTGCACGCCTGCGGGGTTGGTGGCCACTGACTGGCACGGTGTGGACTTAGTGTAGGGACCCATGTGTATCAGATACCGGCACGAGGTACATGGGGCAGTATGGCTTGATCAATTCATACACAAAATTCTGATGTGTTTTTTATTTAGCCAAGCGGCACTAGTATCAGCCATAGGTGTGATGTGCAGCACTCTGTTTCTTCCCTGAGCCACATTTTGTTTCTCTCTTTTCTCCGTGTTTTGCACTCCTCCTGGTGAGACCCACATGACCGCAATTAGCAGGAGACACCTGAGTGCACATGGTTTTAATCCCTCCTGTTTTTTTCCCATTCTGTTTGCTGCAGCTATGGTGAGCGCAGTGCCTTGTCCAGACTTGTGCTGCTTGGGGGCGGCCTTCTCCGCCGGCGGTGCTGGCCGGGTTCTGGTGTGGTGTTTTTGGGTCTGGTCCTGTGGCATGGGGGTCGCAGGGCCGTCCCATGGCCCCCGTTCCCTGGCTGTGCACGCCTGCGGGGTTGGTGGCCACTGACTGGCACGGTGTGGACTTAGTGTAGGGACCCATGTGTATCAGATACCGGCACGAGGTACATGGGGCAGTATGGCTTGATCAATTCATACACAAAATTCTGATGTGTTTTTTATTTAGCCAAGCGGCACTAGTATCAGCCATAGGTGTGATGTGCAGCACTCTGTTTCTTCCCTGAGCCACATTTTGTTTCTCTCTTTTCTCCGTGTTTTGCACTCCTCCTGGTGAGACCCACATGACCGCAATTAGCAGGAGACACCTGAGTGCACATGGTTTTAATCCCTCCTGTTTTTTTCCCATTCTGTTTGCTGCAGCTATGGTGAGCGCAGTGCCTTGTCCAGACTTGTGCTGCTTGGGGGCGGCCTTCTCCGCCGGCGGTGCTGGCCGGGTTCTGGTGTGGTGTTTTTGGGTCTGGTCCTGTGGCATGGGGGTCGCAGGGCCGTCCCATGGCCCCCGTTCCCTGGCTGTGCACGCCTGCGGGGTTGGTGGCCACTGACTGGCACGGTGTGGACTTAGTGTAGGGACCCATGTGTATCAGATACCGGCACGAGGTACATGGGGCAGTATGGCTTGATCAATTCATACACAAAATTCTGATGTGTTTTTTATTTAGCCAAGCGGCACTAGTATCAGCCATAGGTGTGATGTGCAGCACTCTGTTTCTTCCCTGAGCCACATTTTGTTTCTCTCTTTTCTCCGTGTTTTGCACTCCTCCTGGTGAGACCCACATGACCGCAATTAGCAGGAGACACCTGAGTGCACATGGTTTTAATCCCTCCTGTTTTTTTTCCCATTCTGTTTGCTGCAGCTATGGTGAGCGCAGTGCCTTGTCCAGACTTGTGCTGCTTGGGGGCGGCCTTCTCCGCCGGCGGTGCTGGCCGGGTTCTGGTGTGGTGTTTTTGGGTCTGGTCCTGTGGCATGGGGGTCGCAGGGCCGTCCCATGGCCCCCGTTCCCTGGCTGTGCACGCCTGCGGGGTTGGTGGCCACTGACTGGCACGGTGTGGACTTAGTGTAGGGACCCATGTGTATCAGATACCGGCACGAGGTACATGGGGCAGTATGGCTTGATCAATTCATACACAAAATTCTGATGTGTTTTTTATTTAGCCAAGCGGCACTAGTATCAGCCATAGGTGTGATGTGCAGCACTCTGTTTCTTCCCTGAGTCATATTTCTACAAGACTTATCCAGGGCTACTTTGGCTCAGCGGCGCTCCCTGCGTCCTTTACTGGAAGCTTTGAGAGAGAGAGATATTCCTTACGCATGGGGGTTCCCGTTCCATTTGATAGTACGACGTAATGGCAGACGCCTGGAACTGCGTGAACCCGAGGATTTGCCGGCCTTCCTGACTGCATTGAACCTGCCTGAGATTTCTCTACCTGATTGGGGTTATCTGCCTCCTCTTCCTGCTACGTTACAAGCTGTGCATGATTGATGATCCAGGACTTTGAGAAGTGATTAGTGTTCTGTTGGGATGGGCCTTTGCCCTATATTGCTTAGTAGTTCAATGTACATCATATTGTTACCATACGTTTGCCATACTGTTGTGTGGGAAGTTTGTGTGTCTGTTCAGGGTTGCGGGCTCCTGTCATATATTCCAGCCACTGCCTGCGTGTATGTTTGATTATTGCTGAGTGGGGTGAGAATGGTTGCTCATGTTTTTGCACTTATGGGGTGTGTCCCGTCATGGTCTCCTGCTCCCTCTATTGCCAGTTACTCCCTCCTTAGGGTGACGCGTGAGCGTCTTTTGTTTTTCCCTTTTGGGTATTTTTACTGCACGTATTAGTCGCGTGCAGTCGAAGGCTCGCATCTGTGCGGCCTTTCTATTTGTCCTTGTTCTATCTTCTTTGTCTTTGTTTGTAGTTTCTGTTCCCCACTTGTTTCTCCCTTCCCTCCTCTCCCTCTCCCCCTCCCTCCTTGGTCTTTTGGTCTTGTCTTGCTCTGCTTGCTCTTCCCTCTAGGTTTTCCTCAGGATGTCTGCCCCTTCCATAAAGCTGGCTTCCATGAACGTCCGTGGCTTCAACGTCCCTGAAAAGAGGTCTCAAATCACCTATGCAATGCACAAACAAAAGGTACAGATCTTGCTGTTACAGGAAACACACTTTAAAACTGGTCACGTCCCGGGCATGCGCACTAGACACTACAATGTATGGCTGCACAGTTCTACCCCTGAAGCAAAATGTAAGGGGGTGTCTATTGCTCTTCATAGGTCGCTTCAACATGTGCTCTTGGATTCTCTGATCTGCCCCAATGGTAGGTTCATCTTTCTCAAATTAGATATTCTGGGAAAGACTTACACAATTGGGAATGTTTATCTGCCTAACTCCAACCAGGATAAAGCATTTCTGGACATCTGTAAGAGGGTGGACTCCTTCATAGAGGGAACGTTTGTGTTAGGGGGCGACTTTAATGTGGTTCTCGACCCCTCCATGGATACTTCCACGGGTCGGTCCTCAGTGGCTAGATCTTCTGTGGCCAAGATTCAGTCAGCCTTGCATTCTTATAGATTGGTAGATGTGTGGCGGTTATTGCATCCTAGAGATAAGGATTTTACCCATTTCTCGGCGGCCCATAACTCATATGGTCGATTAGACATGTTTTTTATCCCGCATTCGGCTCTACTGTTTCATCCTTCAGCGACTATTGGAACGGCGATCTGGTCGGATCATTCCCCCATTTTCCTCACGCTGGCTCTTCCTGGGCTGGTCCCGAAAGAGTGGACGTGGCGGCTCAATGAGTCGTTGCTGAAAGACGTGGCTTGTAAAGCTGCTATAGAACGAACAATTCAACAGTTTCTGGATTCCCATGGTCATGATCCCACACCATTGCCGTTCCAGTGGGAAGCTTTGAAATGTGTTGTTAGGGGGGAACTCATTAAGCAAGGGGCCAGGCTGAAGCGTGATTATGGATCTCAAATCCAAAAGTTGTTAGTGCGACTTGAGGAGCTGTCAGCTTTGCACAAACGGGTGGGATCAGAGGAGAACTTGCTGGCGCTTACAACTGCTAAGGAAAAACTGCGTGACTTGTTGTTGCGCAAAACACTATGGCAGAAGGAGAGGTTGCGTAGTTTCCAATATGAGCATGCTAACAAGAGTGGTCGTGCGCTAGCGCGCTTGCTTCACCCGAAATCAACTTCCACTTACATCCCCTCTATTCAGTCGTCTGAACATGGGAAGGTGTTCCACCCTAGGCAGATTGCAGATCAATTTCAATCTTTCTTTTCCTCTCTTTACAGCATTAAAGGTCGGTATGAGGATTTACCTTTGCCTGCCTTGGATGCTAAACTGGTGGAATACATGAATGATACTGCTCTGCCCCGGGTGGATCCTGAATGCGTAGAAACAATGGACTCCGACTTCACGGAGATTGAAGTAGATGCAATCATTCAATCTCTGAAAGGGGGTAAAAGTCCTGGCCCTGACGGCTTCACGGTGGCATTTTATAAAGCATTTAAACCCCTTCTTTTGCCTTTTATGACCAGGTGTTTCAACGCGGTGTCTCCCACTTGTCCCTTCCCGAAACAGGCCTTAGAGGCTCACATAGTGGTCTTGCCCAAGCCCAATAAAGATCCCAAATTTTGTGGGAATTATCGTCCCATATCACTTATTAATTGTGACCTGAAAATCTATTCAAAGGTCTTAGCAACCCGGCTGGGTAGTCTCATACCTGCACTCATTCATGGAGATCAGGTTGGGTTTGTGCAGGGCAGGGAGGCGAGGGACAATACTCTGCGCACCATTGGTTTAATTTCCTATGCGGGGCGTGAGGGGCTTCCAATGTGCCTAGTGTCGGTTGATGCTGAAAAGGCGTTTGATAGGGTACATTGGGGGTTCCTCAGAGCCTCTCTGATGCAGGTTGGGCTGGGCTCTGGCTTTATTGATAGGGTCATGGCGCTTTATTCGCTTCCGTCTGCGCGGGTGAGAGTAAATGGGATTCTTTCTGACTCCTTTTCCATTCACAATGGGACTCGTCAGGGCTGTCCCCTGTCTCCCCTATTATATATCCTCACCATGGAACACCTGGCCATAGCATTAAGGAAGAATCCGGATGTGGTGGGACTCAGGGTGGGTAGGGATCAACACAAGTTAGCTTTATATGCGGATGACTTATTGCTCTATATCTCTTCCCCATTCGTCTCACTGCCATCGGTTTTGAAAGAATTCGATAGATTTGGATCACTGAGTAATTTTAAAGTGAACATGTGCAAATCGGAAGTGTTGAATGTCTCGTTGCCAACGGCGGACGTTGTCGCATTGCAGCACGCTTTCACATTCCGATGGCAGTCAGAAAGTATTACCTATCTGGGTATTCAGGTCCCGTCCGTGCCACACCGCCTTTACTCGTTAAATTATTTGCCCATGCAACAGCGCATCTTGTCTGAATTGCAACACTATATGCATAAACCGACCTCGTGGTTTGGGCGTATGCATGTTATAAAGATGGATATATTGCCAAAACTTCTTTACCTATTCCAGACGGTCCCAATTAGTGTGTCTCCCAGTTTTTTTAGATCTCTGCAGCGAGCTATATCCAAATTTGTGTGGAACTCTTGTCGGCCGCGGATCAGATTTACCACGCTCACTAAACACAGGAACAGAGGTGGGACTGGCTTACCTGACCTAAAGATTTATCATGCGGCTGCAACTCTGGTAAGAGTGTTAGATTGGTCTAGGAGTGACACGATTAAACGGTGGGTCAAACTAGAGCAGGCTTTGGCTCCGATTGATCTCAGACTGGCCCCCTGGTTGTCCTCCAGAGATGGATTGCCCGCTATGTCAGATTGGCCTTTATTAGTGTCTCATACCCTTCATGTTTGGGATCACTGGGTTTCCAAACATCGCATCTCTCTCAGACCAGGCCCGATGACTCCGCTCCTCCGCAATCCGGCATTCGCCCCTGGCTTCTCGGCGTCCAGATTTTTAATCTGGTCCTCTGAGGCAATGCCCCGTCTTAGAGATGTGGTGGTAAATGGTTCTATACCTGGGCTGGCTTCCTTGGGGGCTGGGTGTCCTGGAGTTAACCTTTCCTGGTTGGAGTTGGAACAGGTGCAATCGTTCTTCCGATGTTTATTTACTGAAGCAACTTATTCTCCGGAACTCACCGAGTTTGATGATCTATTCTTGTTGAACACTGGTGTTCCACATGCTATATCAGTGCTATATCAGCTCCTACTGCACAAATGCAATAGTGATCCACCACTGTTCTTCACGAAATGGGAGGAGGATCTGGGGATTACATTTGATGAAAGCTCGAAACTAAAAATTTGCACTTTGACCCATGGTTTATCCTTGGCATCAAAGGCTAAAGAGAAAAATTATAAAATCTTAGCTCGTTGGTATTTTTGTCCTGAACGTCTTCATCAAATGTACGCCTCGGCGTCTGACTTATGTTGGCGGTGCGAAGCCGTGGTTGGGTCCATGCTCCATATCTGGTGGGAATGCCCAGCCATTCGGGAATTCTGGGGGAAAGTATTGAGGGTGTATGAGATCTACTCGAGCAAAAGAATTACTAACTCCCCACAAGTTACCCTCCTATCGTTGCTCCCTGGTTCTCTTGGTCAGATCAAGAAAGGGATTCTGAGACACATGTTGACCGCTGCACGCATGGTGATACCTAGACATTGGAAAACTTCAGTAATTCCTTCTCTAGCCGAATGGGTATCAGAACTGAGAGATATTGGTCGTATGGAGGAAATAGTGGCTGAGGCGCATGACCGGTCGGACAGGTTTGACCTGATATGGCTACCGTGGCGGACGTTCATGGACTCCGAGAGTTTCCTAAATTGCGTTGGTGGTCAGGATCATTGAGCAGAGCTGTTTTGCTTTTCTTCCCCTCTCTCCCCCGATTTCCCTTCCCCACCTAGTGTGTGTTGTCTGGTCTGTCTTTTCTACTCTTCCTTTTTCTTGGTCTACAAATATGTTCGAGTGTAAGTTGAGCGCCAATATATGTCATACTGTCAGTTGAGAGAATATATGCGTTTTGTGGATGTTCTATATTTATACGAAAAATGTGGGTTCAATGGTTTATGAGACAGCTAATGTGTGGACGAAACCGGTGGTCAGTTTATGCTGCAGTTTCCTGATGGATTACCATGGTTGTCCATTTTGTTATTGTTTTGTATTCTCTGCATTATATGTTGGAATGTTCCATATTCGCTATCTGTGAACCCTTTAATAAAAACAGATTGAACATAAAGTATTGTATTGCCCCCCAAAAGTTATACAAATCACCAATATACACTTATTGCGGTAAAAGTGCTTTTTTCCCTGCACTTACTATTGCATCAAGGCTTCACTTCCTGGATAAAAATGGTGATGTCACGACCCGACTTCCAGAGCTGTGCGGGCTGTGGCTGCTGATGAGGATGATGGCAGGGGGATGCTCAGTGTCCCTCCAGTGACCTGTGTCCCTCAATGTTGGGATGATCAAGCATTAAGGCCCTATTACACAGAACAACTATGGTTTAAAAAAATCAATATATCGCCTGAAAATGAACGATTATCTACCCATGTAATAACACACAACGATCAATTGATGTAGGAAAATTGTTAATTGTCTTTCAACATGTTGAAAAATTATCTTTGGTAGTTCACCGATTGTTGGCAAATCTGTTCGTCTAAGTCGTTCGCAAATAAAACATGCTGTGTGGGCTGTCCTGGAATGATGACTGACCGTAAAAATGATAGTTTATATAATTTATAACAGCTGAATGTAATAACATCTGAATCATTCGCTAATAAATCGCTAGTTATGACTAGAGATGATCGAACATCAGAAAATCTTAGGTTCTATCGAACTCGAACCTTCCGCATTTGATTCCCGATGCCTTCCCGGCCCGTGGGGCCCGGGTACCGCCTAAAATTCCGGGATTTCCTATTACCTAGGCTGAATCTCTAGTTATGACTAGCAGTCGTTCGTTATACATGATGATCGCTACGTGTAATACGGCCTTTAGAAACTAACCATCCTTTCACACTGGGCGATTATAAGCGAACTATATTATTTATTTCCCCATGTAGGACACCCAGCAATCACTTGTTATTGGCAGATCTCTGGGATTGTACGGCCCTTATCCTTGGTCAGCCGTTCACCTGCCTGTGTAAACAAAGGATTTGTGGGCTCCAATTATGCAAGTGAATAGTCACACAACCAATCCAGCATTCAAGCACCACCACAAGGACTCTGCTAGATCAACATTCATATCAGGCATGGGTCTGGCCTTATATAATGGCCCTAATCTAATGTAAGACCAGCTATTGCTCCCAATACACATGAATGCTTGTCTCAGAATGTGAGAGGAGAGAAAGTGGCAGCCAGACTCCTCTGGTGGTGACGTATCTCCCAGAAAACAAAAGGATCAGGAAGTTGAAAATTCAATATGCCTGATCCTTCTCTCCTGAAACAATCTGTCAGAGGAATGTTATTGGGACCCCATACACATTAGGTGGTTGGTTTGTCCCACAAAATCAAGGGGTGTGACTGACACATTTAGGCTGAGTTTACACAGTATTTTTGTCAGTCTTTTTTCAAAACTCCTGGTATTGGTTGAAAAAAAGACCAAAAGACTGTCGTAAATACTATATGTGAACATAGCCTTAGGGTATGTGCACACTATGAAATCCCGATGGAACATCTGTTGCGGATTCTGCATCTCACGCCTGCTTGCATCTCCTCTGCTCCCATAGGCTTTATTCTATGGTTTGCCAGATTCCGCCATCCACCCAAAGAATTTGGGGGTTCATTCTTTGGGCAGACAACGGAATCTAGCAAACCATAGAATGGAGTCTATGGTAGCAGTGGAGACGCGCACGGCCACCAGAGTCCGCGAGCAGGTGCGAGCTGCAGAATCGAGACGGTGTTCCGTCGGGATTCCGTAGTGTGCACATACCCTGAATGTGTATTTAAACACTGAGCTTATGAACCCTTCCCTGTGTTAATGGCTAAATTACAAACTGTATTCTGTCTGAAGTAAGAGAAGATTATAAAGAGGCAACCATACTCGCCAAATGGAATAATCTACATACAGACATCTAGAGGGATATCATGTCTCCCTTATACTCTGCCCTTGTAATGTCAATCAAGTCAGTGGTGACCTTAATATGCTTAAAATTTACAGAAGCCTAAAACTCCTCTCCTCCATGAATAATTGAAGGTGAATTTCTCTATCAAGGACGACTATCTAGTATATAGATTGTGAGACACTGGATCACTATAACAGATTGGTGGTAAAAATGCGACCAGAAAAAAAGTCAATTTTCTTGTATATTTATTTAATCTCTGTCAGAGAAAGAAATAAAGGGAGGAAACAAAAACAATAATTTCTTTTCCAGAGATGTCAAACAGTGAAACAGGTTTCAGCGCCACACAGAAGAACCACAGGGAACCAACCGAGTCTTTTAAAAATAGCCGTCCTCTCTCTGCTTGCTAATTAGCCGCCAGACCGGTTGCAAAGAGGAGGGGGAAAAAAACAGCAGAGGTGGCGACAGATTTGTAGGATTTATTTATTTTTTTTTTGCTGCTTTTAAACATTTACATACAGAATTTAATGAAGATATTGCACTGGTTGCATTACTGTCACATAGAAGAGACTGAGGCCTATGTGTCCTAGAGGCATGTTAGAGTCAATTAAACACGAGCAAATATCGTTTACCTAGCTAGTGATTTCCAATGAATGAATAAGATAAGGTTGGGAGTGCGCCACAACGCTGGAGGGGCTATAGGCAGCTTTTTGCAAGAGATGAGGCCCATGGTTAACCCTATCAGGGCCAAAAATACTACTAATGCTATGGCAGCACTGGAATAGGATGAACACTGTGAAGGCCAACATTGGATTACTGTGCTAGCCTAAATAGCCAGATACAGAAGATTATATCCTTTTTTAACTTCATTTAAGTGTTCTTGTCTTCTGACATGTCTGAAGTTGCAATAGGAGAGGCTTCCCGGGTGAAGACCCCAACTAGAGATGAGCGAACCTCGAGCATGCGTGAGTCGATCCGAACCCGAACTTTCGGCATTTGATTAGCGGTGGCTGCTGAACTTGGATAAAGCCCTAAGGCTATGTGGAAATCATGGATATAGTCATTGGCTGTATCCATGTTTTCCAGACAACCTTAGAGCTTTATCCAAGTTCAGCAGCCCCAGCTAATCAAATACCGAACGTTCAGGTTCGGATCGACTCGAACCCGAACCTGGTTCGCTCATCTCTAACCCCAACCAATTGCTAGAAGTAAAGTTAAGTTGTGATATAAAGCAAGTTTGCAATATACATTGGTTTTGTTTTTTTTTTTAATGGAGAACACAGCACTTCCTGTTTCTGCCTCTTTTTTTTTTCCTCAAAGAGTCAGAAAACAAGTCCTGTATATCTCAGGCCATCTGAGTGCTTACAGAGAAGGCTGTCATGTAATTGATAGATACATTAATCCTTCACTCTCTGTACTGGCTGGAGTTCCCGTGTTTAGTCTGGGTTTTTTTTTTTTCAACCAGCACAAGTCAAAAAATCTGCCTTTAGGAGACTGGACCTGGATTCCTGGTAAGTTCAGCTTTGTTTTACAGCATGATAAAAATAATGAATGCATATTGCAAACTTGCTTTATTTCACATCTACTGTTGATTTAGATTATAACAGGTACAGGTAAGTTATAACAGGTACACTTTAAAGTCAGAAGCTCAGAGCTCCCCATATTTTTATGCATGAATCTGATTCTAGAAAAAAAAAAAAAAAAAAAAAACGCAACCCCTTACATTGAAAGGGGGGGGGGGGGGTCTGACAGAGTGTACCGACTGTTTCCAATAATACAGGCTTTAACTCAGGATAATATGTAATGTATGTAGACAGTGACTGCCAACTGTTAAAAAGAGTATGGTGACCTCCCAACTCAACAGATGATGTCGGGGTGAGCAGGATCAGGCATCTGGTATTTCATCTCCCCATGTCTTTTGTTCTCAGAGGTGTCCAGAAGTGGCTTACCTCTGTTTCTTCCAATTAGTAAACACCTTTTCTTAGAATCAGTACAGGGTAAGTAACATCATAGGTGTCCTATGTGACAACTTCAGCAGCATTACAGGCTCTTAAAGGGGTTATCCAGGAGATAAAAACAATTTATAGCCTAGCAATAGTTGATCAGCTGTTTAGTGATCGCACTACACTGAGAATGGAGAAGGAAGCCATGTGCTGTGTTCCTTGTGGAGCAGCATCTCCTATTAAAATATATAGAAGATTGCAGTACACTGGCATTGTCACTACAAAGGGAACAAAGCAAACTGCTCCTAGCTTCATTCTCATTGTAGCATGGGAACCGGAGAGCTGATTGGCAGGGGTGCCAGGTGCCGACACCCCACCTATGAATTATTGTTAGCCTATTCTGTGGATAGGCTATCATTTGTTTTCTCATTAGAGAAAAGTTGGCTGACAGATTCTGGCAATACTGGATAATTATGTAAGATGTATATAGGCCTGCTGTCACCGTCCTACCAAATCATATCAAGGAAATAAGGGATCGGGCATACATAATTTAAATATCTAATCCTTTTGTTGGAGTGGAGCCGCAAAGGGCAAACGTGTATAGCTGTATTGGGAGGAACAGCTGTCAGCTAAACAAGTGCTAACCAGTACTCAGCTACCTGCCATAGCTGTTGGAAAAAGTAATTCTACCAGCAAAAAATGAGTGCTGTGCATCTCTGGAGTTTACTGGGTTTCTATAAAAAGTTAATTTATGTAATGTATTTACATGCTTATTCAACTGTATTCATGTAGCTGTATATATCGTTTTAAACAAATCTGTTTTATAGGTGTCACTCGACAGTCACTTGTACAGAAACAAAGCAGACAAAGGGACTGGGCCATTTTTTTTTTTACAGACACCTGAACTAGTTACATAGAGTTAGATCTGGCAGCCATTCTGTTAGTTGTGGTACGTGTATATATCTCAGTGAAGAATAACCTATATTGGCAGAAAGGGGAGTATAACTTTAATAACTAAAGGGGTTTCTCAGTAATGCAGTTTCTAAGCTTCCCCACTAGTCTATCAGATCTGCCCAGGATATATTTTATACAATTATATTACCAATTTGTGCCCTACATAGGTCCAGGCTATCTCTGAATAGGATGAATCCTAGAGAGATCATATAGTCTACTGCAGTCACGTCACCAGATTTAATGAATAGGAAAGGAAAGTCAACAAAGCATGACTACAGTAGGGGAGCCAGGGCTGGAAATACACAGCACGCCATGACAAAACCTATGTCAGCATTCTAGATAAGAACAAAGTAAAGCAATACTTCTTCACATGCTCAGCATTCCAGCCCCAGACTGCCCAGCAGCTCCTCTAAAGCCTCCAGTCGCTGGTTAGCTTCTTCAATGGCGCTATAGGTTTGTACATTGCTAGTGATGTGGAAACGTATATCATCAATCAGCGGGATGGAGTCTGTGTCCTGGCGCTCCTCTACCGATGCTGCATCTTCTTGTACTGCGGAAGCAAACTCATCCGAATCCACCAGCTGAGTGGGATAAAAAGGGGAGAGAGGACACATTAATGGGGGTCTCCACTCCATGTAGACAAAGTATTTTACTCTACAATAAGTACTAAAGAATAAAGAACTAAGAATAAAATACACAGAATTTATTAAGACATAAGCCTCTTAATAAAATGATAGTATCTTTTTGTCTGCGCTATGGCGTTGGTTTGTATACATACTGTCTCGCAATGCAACAGCAGCACTATCTTCATATGACCTTGTAACTAAAACAGGCGCTAAATGAGCATTACTAGATCGGGTCAGCTGTTTAACCTCTGGATAAAGCAATGTTTCCAAACCCTGACAGCAAGAGCATAGAGAATAATGAAATAAAAGACAAAGTATATGGGAGCTGTATGAGAGACTGAACAACCCCTTCAAAGTAAGTAATGGGTCGCTCTATCCTTGATATTCCAAAGTCTATGGCAGGTCCTGTACCTTCTCAATATTTCTGGCCATATACTCCGTGGACTGATCCTCCAACCGTGTCAGCTGGAAAAGCTTTGCCGTCTTCCAAATTGTGATCACATTGTCCTCATCCAGAATCTGCGCCAAGATCTTGCCACAAAGGCGCTTCAGCCCCGGAAGCAGATACATGTCTGCTACACAAAGCACCTCGTAAGCATTCTCCGGGGACAGCTGGAAAGATCCAAGAAATCACAGAGGGTCAGAACAAAAGGTCAATGCAACAGGGAAATAGAAAGATAGAGGACCAGTTTGTTATGAGAAAATTTGAGAACAAAGTCACAAGTATCTACCAGAAAATAAATGCACAAAACTTAAAAGGGGGGGGGCCGGTGGGTTAAGAGCCTTCTTAGAATGGAGTAATCTTAAGAAGTTTCTTAAAAGTCTGGGAATTCCTACAATATGAAATTTTTGTTACTGCCCCAAAATGCTGGGATAGGTCCCAGTGTATGCAATAATATGATGCACAGACCCCTCTACTTAACAAAGTGTGTCATTGTGCTGATTAGAGATGAGCGAACCTCGACTATGCTCAAGTCCATCCGAACCCGATCGATCGGCATTTGATTAGCTGGGGCTGCTGAACTTGGATAAAGCTCTAAGGTTGTCTGGAAAACATGGATACAGCCAATGACTATATCCATGTTTTCCACATAGCCTTAGGGCTTTATGCAACTTCAGCAGCCACTGCTAATCAAATGCCAAACGATCGGGTTCGGATGGACTCGAGCATAGTCTAGGTTCGCTTATCTCTAGTGCTAATGTGTCACGGCTTGAATAAGGTGTTGTATACTTTTTTTTTTTTTTTTAAACATGGGTACCTCATGTATGACAGATACCACCAAGTGGTATTCATCATAGGTATACATCAGATAGGATGGTATACATCCCCGTGAGGTATACATCCCATGGACACTCCTGACATTGTGTGAAATTTGTATTGCCTAGTGTTTAATGGCTTTATGTAGCCCTGCAAAGTATCAGATGCTCAGGTAAATCTCTGATAATCCGACTCTTGGCAATACTTGTCATATACTGCATTATCAAGTAGTCTGTTTATCTGCTGAAACCTTCACTACATTCTCTTTGCCCTCCTCTCTCTGCATCTCCACTATTTTAAAGCAAGGGTTCACTACCCCCTTGTGTGTAGCAAGGATTCAGCGTTCCATCATGAATGACTAATATAGTGCTAAGTATTTCACCATTTATTCTGCATACAGTAATCTGGGGGAGGGGAGGGTTTTTCTTTAAATCCATTTTCCAGCTGTGATATGGACTACCCAGGGTAAATATACTGTATATCCCAGAAGACAGATATCAGAGCAACCAGCATAACACACTGCTGCCACCTGTTGGTATGCCATGAGATGTGATTTCAAAACATTGTTTTGTTTCAGGGGATCCCCTGGATTTTTTTTACACATATTTTATACACATGCCTGCTTTAAAAGCAAAAGACAGACACATATAGTGCAAATGCATGGAAGATACAGTGTGGCAGCCCAACCATGGCATAGCATGAGGACGAGCCACTGATGTCATCTTATATGGGTGGCAGTCTTGGTATTTGTATTTACAGCATAAAGAAAATGAACTTTTAGTCCCTTTAAAGAAAAGATATGGTCAAGGGGTTGTCTCAAAAACCACAAAAAAGAGTTGTGTTGCAGTTTCTACATAAAGTCAGGTAAGGAGTAGTATTGTACAGGAGAAAACATGAAGGGGCTGCCTTCTCTAGATATGTTCCTCAAAAACCACTTTTAAACCCCTAACCAAATGCTAGCAATCCTTTAATACAGACATGGACATAACTCTCACCTCTGTGTCATCGCTGTATATGTAGTAGAGGACCCGGGTAAACGTCTCCTCGCTGATGTTGTGTAGTGTGATGACCGGGATGCTGGGCAGTGTCTGCAGCTCCTGACTCTCAGAAAAGTGATCCTGTAGAAGAGCTTTAAAGTAGTCGCTTCGGCCACAGAAAAACGACTGGAATAGGAATAAGAGAAAGGGTTAACTGCTGGGCATCACCAATGCTGCAGGAAAATACTGCTGTAATATACTGCATCTTTAATAGAGGGGATGTGTTGGTACTGAACTGGAATCCCATCATACTAGTAATGCATACAGTCAGTTGGCTTCTACTGGGACTCTAGATTGGCCAAATGAGGGTTATCCCAGTGAGGAGGGATTTCTGGGCACTGCTACACCCATAAGTACACTTATGTCCAAGTTGTGGTGAAACTACTACTCCTAGCCTTGGTCTTACCAATCTAGAGAGCCGCCGTGGAAAGTTTTGATCAGTCGGGTATGGGTGTTCAGACCCCCACCAATTGCTAAGTAATGCCAGGAGAAGTGTGCAGCAGAGCGTCTTGTTGCAGGAGATGGGCTTCATACACTTACTATGGAACATGACTCCCGCAATTAGAGCTGGGAGAAGTACATGGCTGAGTGATTCTCTCCCAAGCTATCTAGTGACTGATAAGGGTCTGAACACCCAGACTCCAATTGATCACTCTTTTGATAAAAGTTTTGATATACAGAATGTAAAGAATACAAATAGTTGTTACCTTGTGACAGAGAAATTTGTAGCCCATTATCTGGAAACAAACGTCAGGGTAACAGAAGAAGTTACCGGTACTGTTGAAAGGCAGTTCCCAGAGTCCAACCTATAAGAAACAGGAAGAGGTTATATAAAGCTGCGACACCAACACAAAGACCTATAACTCATGTGTGAAGCAAACAAAGACGCACAGCTTGTTACAACAGAGAACGCAGACTGTAACTGGTTGCAGAGTGGGAATCCCCCCACCCATCTATGACAGCCATAAGCCTTGTAAGGCATACAAGAGTCTGTAAATATGTTTATTTGTATACACCATAATTCAGCACTTTTCATGGCTTTCCACAAAAATGGGACAATCATTAAGTGGCTCGTGAGCAGGAAGAAAGGCAGGCTCACGACCGATGATACAATGCACATTATGTATGTGAAACCCCAATGACAAGAAAATAGATGCAGGGAAAGAGCAACAATGTAATTATATAGTACACGATCACGAGAGTGCGGCTGGTGCCAGACGTGCAGGAAACACCCGTCAGGATTATAACAGGTAATCACAGTGTTACAGTAACTCCAAGTGCACAGAGAGGAGAAATGGAGGAGCCCGATGCAGTGTGCAAAAATGTAGGATTCTCTGCACACTGCTTCACTTCTTATGTGACCCTCTATCTAAAACACTAGCTCTATGCTGTTGTGGAGACTACTGGCATTAAAGATGACTGATAAAAAGGAAATGTGAATAAGGATGACCTTTCAAGTTGTAACGATCATGTTCTAATAATGTGAAGCTAAGGGGGGGCAATAGCAAAAAACAAAAACAATAAATATAACCCTTCCTAAGCCATTCAGCAGAACCTGAAAGGGTCACACACTATGTTGCAGTGCTGTTCTAATGAGTCCAGGGGGTGGAGCTAACATCTGGACTGAGCAGCTCCCATATTAACTAATTGAAAACTAAATTGGGCATGAGAGATTAGAAACGTATGGCTGCTTCCTCTAGTAAAGTGCCATACCTTTCCATTCCTTCAATGGCGTGTAGGTTGATCTGTAGTACCACACAGCACCTGTGAACAGGAGTGGCCCTGTTTTTAGAAGAATACAGGAAATTCTAGACAACCACTTGAAACAGAGGTTTTACACTGATGTGGATAACACTCTGAAGATACTTTGTGTTGCAATTCTTCACCATTTTGAAGATCTCTTATTACTCTGGTTAAACAGAGGGGGGGATTTATTAAAGGGTATAACATTTAGAATGGTGCAAACTGCCCACAGCAACCACTTTCAGCTCTGGTAAAATGATAGAGTTGCTGTGATTGGTTATTGTGGGCAGTTTACACCTATGTATATTTTACAGCCTTTGATAAGTGTCCCCCAGAGTCTCTAATGCTGTATATAGACTGATGGTAACGGATAATGGGAGCCGAGGCAGATACTACAAGGATTATCATCCAGAGTCCAGAACAGGCAGCATTGTGAGAGCGGGAAATGTGGGGGACTCTGAACAGGCTATAATAGCAGCCATACTAGTTGTCAATTCTCTTTCTTAACAAACAGACCATTTTAACAATAACATCTCAAGGACTTTTTATAGTATTTACCAGCCCTGCACATGGGGAACACACTGCTCTCAGGCTCCTGCACAGAAAACCACCTGAAGATAAAACATTCTGTTCCTGAATCTCTGGCCACTATGTTATATTTAGAGACTGAAAGGCTGAGAATGTCTGGGTCAAGTGGGTCCAATAATAGCTCCTCTAGACTGGACTCTCATGAAGGTAACACACATCTTATTCTTTCACTGCAGAATTCCGAAAGACAAGCACAATACCAGGGTTTTATTTCTCTTTTAATCCACAAATAGGATTAGACAGGGGCGTAACTAGGATTCATGTGACCCTATAGCAAAAAAGTGTATGGGGCCCCCCAACATATTACCTGTACCAGCGATATGGAGCTGTCCCCCTGCATTTGGCAGCTCTAAGACGCTGTGCCCTGGGGTGGGGTGGGGTGGGGGGGTGAGTGGTAGCAGGCCGTTTGGAGTCCCTGCTGGTTGGGGCAGCTCTGAGTCCAGGGGGTGACCTCCATTATACTGACTACTATACAAGATGCTAGGGAAGCGGGATGACCCCATTATACAGGATACCAGGGAGGCTGACTGACCCCATTATACAGGATACCAGGGAGACTGCCTGACCCCATTATACAGGATGCCAGGAAAGCTGGTGACCCCCATTATACAGGATGCCAGGAAAGCTGGTGACCCCAATTATACAGGATGCCAGGAAAGCTGGTGACCCCCATTATACAGGATGCCAGGAAAGCTGGTGACCCCCATTATACAGGATGCCAGGAAAGCTGGTGACCCCCATTATACAGGATGCCAAGAAAGCTGAGTGACCCCATTATACAGGATGCCAGGGAAGCAGGTGACCCCATTATACAGGATGCCAGGGAAGCAGGTGACCCCATTTTACAGGATGCCAGGGAAGCTGAGTGATCCCATTATACAGGATGCCAGGGAAGCTGAGCCTGAGTGACCCCCATTATACAGGATGCCAGGGAAGCTGAGTGACCCCATTATACAGGATGCCAGGGAAGCTGGTGACCCCATTATACAGGATGCCAGGGAAGCTGAGCCTGAGTGACCCCCATTATACAGGATGCCAGGGAAGCTGAGCCTGATTGACCCCCATAATACAGGATGCCAGGGAAGCTGAGCCTGTGTGACCCCCATTATACAGGATGCCAGGGAAGCTGAGTGACCCCATTATACAGGATGCCAGGGAAGCTGGTGACCCCATTATACAGGATGCCAGGGAAGCTGAGTGACCCCCATTATACAGGATGCCAGGGAAGCTGAGCCTGAGTGACCCCCATTATACAGGATGCCAGGGAAGCTGAGCCTGAGTGACCCCCATTATACAGGATGCCAGGGAAGCTGAGCCTGAGTGACCCCCATTATACAGGATGCCAGGGAAGCTGAGCCTGAGTGACCCCCATTATACAGGATGCCAGGGAAGCTGAGCCTGAGTGACCCCCATTATACAGGATGCCAGGGAAGCTGAGCCTGAGTGACCCCCATTATACAGGATGCCAGGGAAGCTGAGCCTGAGTGACCCCCATTATACAGGAAGCCAGGGAAGCTGAGCCTGAGTGACCCCCATTATACAGGATGCCAGGGAAGCTGGTGACTTCCAGCTGGCAGTGATAGTTACCATCTTCCTGCTGTGTCTCCTCCTCAGGCCATGTGCGATGAGCGAATATCCCACCCGCGGTGGGCGCGGGGGGCGGGGCTTGTCGCGATGGGGGCGGGGCTTAGCGGAAAATCCCGGGACTGTTCCACTTGTGGAGAGGGGGACACTGGTGCAGGACGCTCTGAGCCTGTGTCAGGGGGAGGTGCAGAGGTGTTTCAGAGGGGATTGCAGACGCTCCCTTCTGCGTCTTTGGCAGGGTGCGTAACCATCAGTAGCGTAGCTACCTTGAAGACAGGGGAGACAGGCCAGGCGGGCCCCCGGGCCCCCTGCAGTGCAGGGCCCCATAGCAACTGCCTTCCCTGCCTTCATGGTAGCTACGCCACTGGGATTAGAGGCCATTCACCGGTATGTGCTGGACACATCTAGCAACCAGCGGGAAACACATCTAACAACCAGCAAGGGGCATAGTAAAGCCCTGGCTGCACCTAACTCCTACACACACAGCTAGATCAGAGTAACACCTCTCTTCTGTTTTATACCAGCTCTAAAAAGGGGAACAGCCTCAGAATCTGACATACCAAACTCTAATACAAAAACTAATCCCAGAATTAAAAAAAAACCTGCTCTAAAGCCTTGGCCACTAGGTGTCTCTTTTACCTGCTGTTTTCCACTGCCTGTTGTCGGGTAAAATCTGTCTTTAGTAACAGGTAGATCAGCACAAATTACAAAAGGATGGAGCTCAGCATGTTCTCTGAGCTAGACAGAGGAGCTAGGAAAGCTCAGCCTGACTGTGTACCTGCAAGCTGACCCTGAAAATGTGCCACACTGTTCTTCATAGGCAAATCAAGGCTTCACCCGTATTTCAGATCCACCCATAAAGTTCTGGATAGCTGTCACTTGTTTATCTACTTTTGTATATCCACAGTGCTACCACGAAATCTCCACCTCCCCCAACTCTTAAGGTTCTCAGCAGCAGCAAGTCATTGCGTACTGTAACCCTTTCCTAGCTGTGATCTTGCTTCTGCTGTTTCTTTCCTTTCTGCTAACACCTTGAAAAGCCAGGGCATCAGTAACCCTCCACATACCATCTATAGTGCTGTACTGTGTAAATCCTCCTCCAGCACAGTCCAGGCACTTTTTCCAAGTTAAACATATTTTAGACAGTTTATCATGGGCATTGATAAGTAAAATGAAGAAGAAAAGTATTTTTTGGTGTATATGTGTTTGTATAGGTCATGGGTCATCTTATTGGATGGAAGTCTCACCCGCAGCTCGGATGGCAGAGCTGAGTCAGCTAGTATAGCCAGGTCCTCCTGTAGCCGTCCCTTTCCTGAGGCCTCTATTGTCAGCACTTTCACACATGTTCCAGGCTTGGAAGAAACTGATGGGTGGAAGGGGATGTAATATTACTGTAACACACACATATATTATATATATATATATATATATATATATATATATATATATATATATATATATATTACTGTATATGTACTATATTTACACTGCATTTCATCCCCACCCACAATGCCATGGAAAATATTTTATGTTTTGCAATAGGACAAGTTACAGTGCACAGCCATACAGCTGCAACATGGCAGTTACTGAATAAACAGACTGACATTCCTTTTAGCATCAGCCTCACGATTTCACATGTGATTCCATCCCCAACCCTCCTGCTGGTCTGGTGGATAGCACTTCCTCTGAGCCCACCAGTGCCCTTTCAGTCTTGGTGATATGTCCAATGAATACTGTTTGCACCTTGTAACAACTGGGACCCCCCCTAGAAGATGGACCACTGTTACTTACTATAAGCTCCCTATTTCATAGCCCCCCACCCCAACAAGAAATAGTCTCCACACAGTGATTAGTACATGAATCCCGTACCAAATTCATAGACTTTTTTGCACTTCTCCTCCAGCTCTTCAATAAGATCCTGCAGTCGGCATTGCTTGGCCAGTCGCTTACAATCTTCCACATGTTCCACATTGATGTCCATTCGACCTGACAGAAAAAAAAAAAAAAACAGATAGCCCAATAGTCAGTGATACAGACCTGGTCAATACGGTTGTGTTAAGAAGATGTGCCCATGAGAAGTGCTCCAAAGGGATGCATGATGCTCATAGGGTACAAATATCTCAACGTACTCTCTTGTCCAGGTATGGTCCCCCTCAATTTGCTTTAGAGCTAAGTATATCTTGTTTTATTCCTGTTCAACTTGTTTCTATTCTTGTTGCTTTGTATCTATCTATCTCTGTCATTTAAGTAAACTATATCTATTCACTTCGCTTTTGTGTGTGGATCTGTTTATTCTCACTTTTATAGAATGCACCGTGAAAAAAAAAAAACACCCCCACACGTATCAAACCTATGGCAGCAGAGTTATAAAGCAGAAGTGTCTAATGCGTATTATCTGGAAATCAAACAATTACCGGAGAGGGGGAGTAGATGGTTTACAATGTAATTTACTTAACCTAACCTAAACACAGAAGGCACAGAGATGCCAGGTTCTAGTCCAACCCCAATACTTATCACATCTAAGGGTTTGTTACATTTGTATTCAGTCTAGTTAACACTCAGTGAATCAAACATGTTATTAGCACAGATCTCCCTCCTGTCCTGTAGCAAATCCTCAGCTAATATAAGTACTAGGTTAAGCATTCATGACATAAAAGACACCACTGCTATCAGCAGGTCTGCTATTGTGTCATGCTACATGTCAACTATATAAAGTTAACAGATCACACTCAATTACAAAGAAACGTGGAAGATTGTCAGCAGAAAAAGACCACCTGGTACATCTAGTCTGCCCTTTTAGAATTTACTTCTGGCGGCAAAAAAAAAAAAAAAAAAGGCCTGCGGCACTGGCATCTTCACACCGGTGCCAGTCTATTGTATAAAAATCTTAAGATGTACATGGTGGTCATTTGCTTTAACTTCAGTTATTGTAGCGTTACCTATCATATCGGCTCGAAGTTTTTTTCAAGCATCTACTACTCTTTCAGTAAATGGACTGATACAGACCCCTTGACAAAGGGGGAGAGTTATCAAACATGGTGTAAAGTGAAACTGGCTCAGTTGCCCCTAGCAACCAATAAGGTTGTACTTTTTATTTTCCAAAAAGTCTGTGAGGAATGTAAAGTGGAATCTGATTTGTTGCAAGGGGCAACTGAGCCAGTTTCACTTTACATCATGTTTGATAAATCTCCCCCATGGTCTGCAATTCATTGATCTTTTCAATAAATAAGCATTTGGGAGTGATACCTTTGTTGGCCAATAAAGATATCACTCCTAAAATACTTTGAGCACTAATATCTACCACGATATGGATTTTTCTGGCTAACATGGTACTATACTATTTTTTTTCTAACAAAAAATAAGCACAAATTCACTTGCAACCAACACAAGACTCCTATGTACTTTATCTGGGCTTATTCAAATGGATAATTTACAAACTATACTACATGTCAACCTTTGTAATGGAAGCTCACTCACCTGTATACAGGTACTGAAGAATGGAGCCAAAGGCTGCTGGATTGATCTGCAGAGACAGAAGTGACACTGTAATGGGGCAGTGACTGCAGCATTAGGTGTAACCTGAAGGTCCTGGGCCCCTAAGCAATAGCTGGAACAGCCCCCACCCCTCACACACACACACACCTACCACATACCAATTATAACACTAATGCTGTTTATCTGGGTCTCATCAGGCACCAGGGCCCAAGGTGCAACTGTTACCTGTACAACCTCCCATTGTTATATCCTTGTAAAGCAGTATTTATTATCTACTGGCTAGACATGCCTTACATACTACTTCAGTAATTGTGCTACTAAGGTGACATCTAGTGGCTAAAATGTAGTACTACACAGTTACATTTCTTTTTTTGTAGCTGCAATGCTTTTTTCCTCTCTCTCACAATATAATGTCATACCAGCGGATGTTTCAGAGCAATCATTTTTTTCCCCTTCCACTTGGTCTCAAACATTTCAGCAAAGTAGGGACTGCGAGCACTGAGGATGCAGCGATGAGCACAGAAAGACTCCCCATGGACGAGAAACATGGTGTCACTGTATGCCCCTTGCTCCAGGAGTCTGTCGAGACAGATGATGCAAGATAGGTAAACTGCGGTGCAGCTCTGTTTGCCTATGACATGTCTATACAACACCTAAATATTTTTTTCCCATAAACATATAATATAGGCAATTTCATAATTTATCATAGTATTCAGGGCTGTGGAGTCGGAGTCATGAAGTCGGAACTAGTTTTGGCAGGAGTCTGAGTTGTTTCTGTGTGTATGGTGAATATTTAGTTAGAAACATAGAAGATTGTTAGCAGGAAAAGATCACCTGCTCCATCTATTCTAGTTGTGAGTAGTTCAGGACATGGAGGCTGAAGACTGGCTGCATCCACTGCACACACCGGAGAAGCTGCTTTATATTATTCCTCATTCCCTCAGAAGTCGCCCCAGGATCATGTAGGACATTAGGGAGAAGCTGCTGAGCCAGTGTGATAAATAACTCCCCTGGTATATGCAGTGGCGGTCTTTGGCACCAAGCACCCCAAGCGATCGCTTGGGGCCCCCAACATCCAGGGGGGCCCCCACGCCCTGCTCTTGTGCTCAAGACCGCTGGACAGGGCCGCTGCCCCGCTCGCTGCTTCCATCTGAACTGTAACTATGAGCACTCGTAATGGGCGCTCATAGTTACATGCAGCAGCACTGACAGGGCAGGAGACATTGGCTCCCTTCCTGTCAGTGACTCTTGTGGCCGCAGGAAGGGTTTTCCCTGCGGTCACAAGTGGCAGCTTTGTCCTTGTGGTGCCGGCGCTCCAGTGACATCAGTGCCAGGACAAGGGGAGTGCGGCCTCTTGTGATCGTGAAGAGTAGAGGAGACGCCCGGACCCAGGTGAGTATAAGTGTTTGTTTTATTGTGTTATATACTAAATGGGAGGGGGAGCACACAGGGGTCTGTTTAACTGGATGAGCGCACATCGGGGCTATAGACTACTGGGGCCTCACAGAGGGGTCTACATACTACTGGGGGCAGCGCACACAGGGGGTCTATATACTACTTGGGGCCATATACTACTTGGGGCAGCAGAATGGGGTCTATATACAACTTTGAGAGCACACAGGAGGTCTATATCCAAGTGCGGGAGCACACAGGGGGGCTATATACTACTGGGGGAGCACACAGGGGGTCTATATATTACTGGGGGAACATACAGGGGGTCTATATACTACTTGTGAGGTACACAGGTGGTCTATATATAACTGGGGGAGCACGCAGGGGTCTGTATACTACTGGGGCAGCACACAAGGGGTCTATATACTACTGGGGGAACCACACAGGTGGTCTATATATAACTGGGGGAGCACACAGGGGTCTATATACTACTGGGGCAGCACACAAGGGGTCTATATAATACTGGTGGGGCACACAAGGGGTCTATATACTACTGGGGGAACCACACAGGGGGTTTATATACTACTGGAGGAGCACACAGGGGTCTATATCCAAGTGGGGGAGCACACAGGAGGTCTATATCCAAGTGGGGGAGCACACAGGGGGGGCTAAATACCCCTGAGGGAGCACACAGGAGGTCTATATACTTCTGGGTGAGCACACGGGGGGGCTATATATAACTGGGGGAACACACAGGGGTCTATATACTACTGGGGGAAGCAAACAAGGGGTATATACTACTGGGGGCAGGACACAAGGGGTATATACTATTGGGGGCAGCACACAAGGAGTATATATTACTGGCGGTAGCGCACAAGGGGTATATACTACTGGGGGCAACACACAGCGGTCTATTGTTTTGGAACGAGTGTCGAGGGGAGGGCCCCAGACATAACTTCGCTTGGGGCCCCAGAAATGCCAAGACCGCCCCTGGGTATATGACTGGCCATTTATGAAGGAGCAGGAGTCGTGAGTTGGAGTCAGTCCTGATAAAATTCAGGAGTCGGAGGTGGAGTCGGAGCTGCAGCTTACTGACTCCACAGCCCTGTTATATTCTCACAGCTTTTCGGTGTTTCTCGCTTTTTTGCACAGATGATGATTTCTGAAAATTTTTTGTCTTTTTCTTTTCCACACTGCTTGACTTATTGTATCAAAATGCCTTAGGATGAAGCCAGATTTGCTTTGACTTGTCAGCAGTAGCTGATTTTGTGTAATTTTTTAAAATATTTTGCGCTAAGACCACAAATTGAAACTAAGTGCTATTAATCAGAAACATGCAACATTTTCAGAAATTTGGCACAGGTATACATGACCGTACAACAATGTAAAAACTAACTCAACAAACCATGATAAATCCCCCCCCCTCCCCCCTCCGTGTGCCATAAAGAAGAAACCATTATCAGGATTTTTGGATTATCAGATGTTTCACTTTATTACAAATAAGAGTGGAGGCCTGAGCTTTTGGCTCCCTTACCTTTGCAGGAAATCATCGTAGTAATCTCTCTGCATGCACTTAGCTGTGATCTGCTTGTAATCTTTCAGCAGCCGGCGAATAGTATCGCTCAGGGCTCCATATAGGCAGCGCTCGCCATCAAATGTGTTCACCTCACACTTAGCTCCTGGGGAGGTGACATAATAAAACTTTCAGTGAATCTGTACCCTCCCTTCCACCCAACGCCACCACCACCACCTACCAAGCTAGAGACACCATTGAATAGATATCAATAAAAGCATCCAGAATATAACTTACACTTTACTGTGTTGTATGTCCACCCCTTGCAAAATCAACAACATACACTCTGCATATGGCACAGTGAACCATAGCAGTGCCCAGGGAACAATAGGATCCACTATTTGACACTTTACATGAAAAATAAAGGTGTTTTTTATGAGAATAAATTGTTCTATATTAGTAAAAGGGTGCTCTCAACCAATAGGGGGTACAGCACAGTGTCCAATAAAATAACTTCTACCAAACAGAGAGAAAAAACTAGACATTAAATAAATAGGCAAACCAACCACCAAATATTAAAAAATATAAATGAACCTTTATTAAGACATAAATTATATGACACCACAAACTCTTAAAAACAGTTAAAAAAAAGTACTGGGAATGAGCAGAAATTACATATCCTATCACCATTAGGATTATGTGAACTGTGAATATAAGAGGCACCACAACACATTGAACAATACCCTAGACAAAGTCACTTTATGTGACAACACGCTTTGGGTGTGCACCAGATTTTCTCTCCCATGGTCTTAGAGTGATTGATTATTCATTCCTTCTTTGTATGTATTTTGTATATCATTGGTATTTACAGGGATATTTTGTCTAATTGCACTATAGCACTTTATTAGAGTGTCAGTGATCAATAGCTGTTGGTTTAGCCCTTCACTAATTTGGTTATTGTAAAGAATATTTTGCACCATCATTGTTATTGTATATTATATTTATTTATAAGGGACTGCTACACAGTATATCGTCATTTGGATATACTTCCCTACTTACTTGGATCATGCGGAGCAATATTATTATATGAATTTCTTGGTGGGATGGTGGACTATTATGTCCAGCCATACAGAGTCATCATAACCTATATAGTTTTTTTTTTAACAGTTATTTTAGTGCCATATATGTACTAACAAAGATTGATTTATATTTTTTTTTCAATATTTAGTGGTTGGTGTTTGTCCTATTTGTATAGTGTCTAGTTTTTCCTCTTTTATGAGAATAAAAACACAGGCACAGGCAACAAAGGCGTGTTCTGAATGTTTTCATTGATGCCTATCCAGTGGTGGCACTAGCTAGCTAAGCAGTCAGGAGGTGACAGATCACTTTAATATTAACATACTCAATCTGGTATACTAACATACTCATACAATTGTATATTTTGGCATTCAAGAGCTATTCTGTGTTTTTGTTCAGGAATTTATTTGCAAGAATGTAAGATATTTTTGCACCTACAATTCAGTTTTTTGTCTAAGTTATGTGATGCTGCCAGCCCTGCCAGAGATGTCCGAACATTGGTCACATGGCCGTAATGTAATGGAGCATCCACAGTCAGGGGCGAATTAACTTTACCATAGGCCCCGGGCTGTTCACCAAGCCTGGGACCCCCATCCCACCCCACTGTAACTATGGCAGCACTAGCATGGTGTTCATAGTACAGGATATATAATGTCATGATGCCCTGATTCGTGCAAAATTGCAGTAAAAAAAAACAAACTGCAATTTTGCAAATCATGGCAGAACTGTAGCCAGGTGACAATACATCACTGAAGTGTTTTTGGGTGGTGATGGAACCCCCCTAGGAGCTCAGGGCCCCAAGCTACCGGCCAAAACTGACCTATTATAATCCGCTAGTGTCCACAGTGTATACACCAGCATAGACGATGAGGTCTACATGAGACAGAGCTATTGCACTTGCATCACAGTACCTTCTATGTATGTGCAGTATATAGGGCAGGTATCTGGTGACCAAGAATGTGCCATGTGTGTGAGTTGAGAAGAAAACCTTTACTGTAATGTGGGACCTGAGATGTTCTGCTCTACTGAAGTGCTAAATAGAACAATTAATTTATTTTCTTGAGGTTCCAAACTTCACTCCTGATACAGAGCTCCAAATCCCCTGTTACCTGCAGCCACCACTAGAGGGAGCCCCTCATGGTGATAGCAGAAAAGATGGGTATGAAACATGACTGCCTGATGTGGCTTCAAACTTACCATTGGCTAAAAGGTACCGGACAAGTTCTTCATGTCCACAAAGACAGGCATAGTACCTACAAGAGAAGAAAGTCACATGTGTTGTCTGTGTTACATGCTAAAAGTGGGAGGGACCCTAAAATCATAGGATTAACCCAATAAATCCTTCTAAGGACTAAAGTAGTTATTTACATCTAGAGGCTATGTTCACACTACGTAAGCCTCCGGACGTGGTGCGTTTTGTGAATAAGCGGCTGGAGATTTACGTACTTTGCGTACAATGGAAAGTATACGATGTACGGCTGCACAGTTCACACTACGTAAGAATTTACGCCCGGATCGTACGCGGCGCCGTTAAAAATGAACCACACCATTTTTTGAGGATGAAAATGCCGTAACTTACGCCCGTAGCGTTACATGCGGTCCCGTACGTAGTGGCGATTTCTTCATTTTTCCCCTTTTCTTTGCCGATCCAAAAGGTTCTGTGGGGTGTCTGGGGCTAGCCGAAGATTTCCAAGTAAAAGACCGCTGTCAGATCACTACGTAGGGCGCTCGGGAAGCGTAAGTAGACTACGGGCGTAAGTTTGCGGACCGAAAATATGCGACCGGACATATACGTAGTGTGAACATAGCCAGAGGCTGTAAACATGTTTAGATATAAGACTTTTCAGGCTTTTTGGTGGCTGAAATAGTTGGATATTTTATTCGAGACTATCATGTGTGAGCTAAGCAGCCTGGGGGCCAGACTGATTCATTTCCCCTGTATTGATACATTGTAGCAGATTATCAGTACAGAATAGAGAATTACGCTACTGATCCCTTGACATCATACATTTACTCTCTACCACCTAGCCCCACCCTGCATGTCATGGCACTTACAGAGGAGTACTGTCCCACTTATCCCGCACGTTCAGTTCCACGTCTCTCTGCTCCACAAGGTATCTGAAGAAGAAAGTAAATCACAGGTAATGTGGCGTTTCAAAGACAATCTGCAGAGTTCCCTGCTGGACAGCTGGGTGTTCAACCCCTCCAGCCACTAGAGCTGGGAGAAGCCCTTGGCTAAGAACTTCAATGCTTGGCTCGCTGACTTTTCTGTCTCCATTGTAAGGGCCCTGTTCCACGGGACGATAATCATTCGCATAATCATTAATGATAAACAATTTCAAACAACCTGAAATCGTTCACCCATTTACATGGAATGATAATCGTTACTTATGATTGTCCTTGCGGTCATCTTGTTGCTATTGCGTTCGTTGCTACTGCGAACTACGTCTTATTCAATGCGAACGAATTGCGAACAAGCAACGATAAAAATAGGTCCAGGTCTTATTAAGCGATCAACAATTTCTCGTTCTTCGTTTAATCGCTAACTGCTATTCAACCCAACGATGTAACAATAATTGGAATGTTAATCGTGCCGTGGAAGAGGGCCCTTAGTCTAATGAGACTGTCTCCTGCTGCGAGACAGATTGCAGTTGAGGTCTGAACACCCAAAACCTTTGACATGTCTCTAGGACACGCCTAAATTTAAGAATGAAAAAAGTAGAATGAGCTTGGAGAGTAAAAAGGCAACCATATACTTTAGATGACTTTAGGTGTTCATGCACACCTCGCTCAGCCGAGCATGCTTGTATTCTGAATGAGGAGAAAGAAATAAGATGCTGTTCAGCAGCAGTGGGACCGGCACTAGTAGGAGACTGACAGCAGGCTACATTTGGACATAGAGATGAGCGAACCTGGAGCATGCTCGAGTCCATCGAACCCGAACTTTCAGTATTTGATGAGCAGTGGCTGCTGAAGTTGGATAAAGCCCTAAGGCTATGTGGAAATCATGGATATAGTCATTGGCTGTATCCATGTTTTCCCAGACAACCTTAGAGCTTTATCCAAGTTCAGCAGCCACCACTAATCAAATACTGAACGTCCTGGTTCGGATCAACTCGAACCCGAACCCGGTTTGCTCATTTCTAGACATTATATCTATTTCTATCACTTAAAAAACCTTTTAATGCCAGGCCTTGGGCCACAACATCTGGCATAAGAAACATTGACTATAACTATAGGACAGGGCACTGGTCTCCAACCTGTAGCTTTCCAGTTGTCGTAAAACTGCAACTCCTAACAAGCCTGTTGGCTGTCCAGGCATGCTGAGAGTTGTAGTGCCACAGATTGCAGAATGTTGGATGAGGGCGACAATTTAGACAGCTTCTGCCGTGTCTAACCACAAGGAGAGATGAAGGGTAGCACACTGTAGCACACAGACTGGCCCAGATTAACCTTAAAGTGTCACTGTTGTTTTGTTTTTTTCCAGAAATCAATAGTGCAGCAGGACATGGAAACTTTGTAATTGGGTTTATTAGGCAAATATGCCATTATCTGCATACAAAAAGACTTTCCCCAGGTCCCCCCCTCCCCCTCGCTCTCATTCACTGCTCATTATCAGGAAATCTCAATTCTTTTACGTCAGTCGGGCCCTGTCTGTTCTATGAAGAGGGGAGGGAGATTAGTCGGCAGCAGAGAACAAAGGATTACACAGTGGGACCTGTGTGAAAGCGGCTATTCAGAGGTCAAAGAGGTCAGTGCTGACTTTAGAGGAGATAGCCCGGTGATGTAGCTGTAAATTAACTCTTGGTTGTCCTGTTTTGGTGCCTCATCTCCCTCCATCCCTCCCCTCTCCATAGAGAACAATGAAAACAGGGGGAGAGCTTCAAACTGCTTTTTCATGATAAAAATGCATTTTTTGGCTAACAAACCTAATTACAAAGTTTCTTAAAATTGCCTGGACTATTGATTTCTGCAAAAACGTTAGTGACACTTTAAAATGCCTTGAGACCATGGCAGTAAATAGTATATCTAACTAAAACTGACATCAAAGAGAGTTTAGCACCATTTTCAATGGCATCTTCTAAGAGCTGAAATTACCCAGTTACACGAGTAGTGCAACATTCTTGTCGCTATTAAGTCGTAGAAAGACTCAAAGTCTGTTGACTCCATAACCAAGAATGTGCCCCCTCCCCACCTCCAAAGTATCTGCCCTTGGCTATCAGTACAGAAGCCAAGTCTGCCCAGAGCACGTCCCCTCTAAACTGAGAGATAGTGAGGGGCTACCAGTGTAGATAAAGTGAGGAGGTTATAGCGTGCAGCCCCGGGGATCTCATGTCACTAGCGTCCTCCTCGTATCACACTCTGGCTTATGACCAAACAGGGTAAAGGAGCCAGGAAAAAACCACTTGTGACCACTGACCACCCTGCACTTCTGCACAGTGCCCCCAGCTGAGTGCACAAAGGTAATATGGGAACAGGGATGGTGGAGAAAAACAGCTAAGCTGCTGCCTATAGCGACCAGTCAGTATCCATTCCCTGGCAGAATATCAGGACAGACACAGAGAAGCAGATGTCCCGAGAATCCCGGACTCCACCGGAGCAGAAGTAACAGCTCAGGACTCAGCGCAGTCTGAGAGACTTTTATGTGCACCTCTGGTGGAAACAGTCAGCAAGCCTCCCAGAATGCAACGCTGTGCAAATGCTAGGTATACAGAAAATGCTGGGAGAATTGCTCTGAAGCCTGTATAATACAGTAATGTCATGTAATGTACACAGTGACACCACCAGCAGTATAGTGAGTGCACATCATACAGGTTATAGATCAGGATCAGTACAGGATAAGTAATGTAATGTATATACACAGTGACTACACCAGCAGTATGGTGAGTGCACATCATACAGGTTATAACCCAGGATCAGTAAGGGTAAACTAAGGGCCCTATTACACCGGACGATTATCGTTCAGATAATCGTTAAATTGTTCGAATCTAAACGATCATCGTTCGTTTGAAATGCAGTTAACGATTAACGACCGAATGAGAAATCGTTGATCGCTTTATAAGACCTGGACCTATTTTTATCGTTGATCGTTTGCAAAACGTTCTCAAATCGTTCGCATTGAATAAGACATCGTTCGGTCGTTTGCAATAGATACGAACGCAATAGCGAAGAAATAGCGAGGAAAAACTATCGCAATTACGATCATAAGTAACGATTATCGTTCAATGGAAATGAGTGAACGTTTTCAGGTCTTTCTCAATAGCGGTCGTTTGAGATCGTTAATTGTTAAGGATTATGCAAACGATAATCGTCCGGTGGAATAGGGCCCTTATGGTACTTTTACACAGGACGATTGATTGTTTGTTTTTGCACGATAACGGTCAAATTCGAACGATAATCGTACGTGTAAACGCAGCGAACGATCAAATGACGAGCAAAAAAGCGTTCATTTTGATCCTTCAACATGTTCTCAAATCGTTGATCGTTCGCAAAAAATTTGCAGATCGTTCCGTGTAAACACTCTTTCAGCGATTTCACCTATGTGTGAGATAGGCTTAAACAATCGCAAAACGATCGCATAGCGAATTTTCCGTACGATGTATCTTTCCGTCTAAACGCTGATAGTTATAAAAAAAAACATTGTTCATTCAAAATTGTGCGATCGGGCGAATTATCGCACCGTGTAAAAGTACCATAAGGTATATACACAGTGACCCCATCAGCAGAATAGTGAGTGCAGCACTGGAGTATAATACAGGATGTAACTCAGGATCAGTACAGGATAAGTAATGTAATGTATGTACACAGTGACACCACCAGCAGTATGGTGAGTGCACATCATACAGGTTATAGCTCAGGATCAGTACAGGATAAGTAATGTATGTACACAGTGACACCACCAGCAGTATGGTGAGTGCACATCATACAGGTTATAGATCAGGATCGGTACAGGATAAGTAATGTTATGTATATACACAGTGACCCCATCAGCAGTATGGGGAGTGCACATCATACAGGTTATAGCTCAGGATCAGTACAGGATAAGTAATGTATGTACACAGTGACCCCATCAGCAGAATAGCGAGTGCAGCTCTGGAGTGTAATACAAAGTCAAGTACGTGCAGCTCTGAACATCATAAAGCCTGTGTATTCCGGTCATAGAGATGTATGGTATATTGCCTGATCTGTGGCGTCTGGCTACTGGAACTCCCCATAAACAGGGAGGTCTGACCACCAGAAAGCAAAACAGTTATAAAGCCCATTTCTACCTTTGAAAACCATTTCAAACTAAGCATTTTTACACAAGAAGCTGAGTCACTGTGTACATACATGGCACTACTTATCTTGTACTGATCCTGAGTTATACTCCAGAGCTGCACTCCCTGTTCTGCTGGTGAAGTCACTGTATACACACATTATACTGATCCTGAAGTAATGCTAGATTTAGGGGCCACAGCATCTGACATGGGCAAATACTGACTACAGGTCCAGGCTATGCTGGGAGTTGTAGTGCCACAGCTGGGGAGCACTGGGTTAGGGGCACAATACAGACAGGTGCTGCATGTAACTACATGGAGAGCTGTACCACATTGTAGCTGGCAGACTGGCACACAGCCTGGGTAACCTACATGGCTGGGGGGGGGGGGGGGGGGCAACAAGACATCAGAGTTCTGCAACATTCTCGGCCATTTCTATGGAAAGTTGAAACCATCCAGTTACACAACCTGCCTGTCGCCATTAAAAGTCGCAGTAAGAGAGTCTGTTCCCTCCATAGTCGTAGTCTGCGCCCCCAAACTATCCCCCTGCTCTTCAGTGTAGCCCCCCAGTGCCCCCTGTTGCCCCCCATTGCCCCCCACTCCTCCCCTCGCCCCCCGGGCCGCTGTCACTCACTGCACTCTGAAGATGTCGCCCTTCCTGCAGCTACTGAACAGGTCGCTGTTGTCCATCGGCCCGGGCCCGGCGCTGGGCGGAGCGAACGGCTCATTGACCCGGCGGGTTCGGAGCACAGACTAGAAGCACCGGGAAACAGCGGTGGCGGCGGCTGCGGGACGTGTCTGAGGTCACAGGCCCAGGAAGAGAGCGATCACAGCGGATACAAACAACAGCTGAGTGCCGCACTGACACAGTCACGGTAACCCCGCCCAGATCACGTAAACCACGCCCACACTTCAAATGGATTGGCAAAGAGCGAAACATCTGCAGTCCCAGAGTGCTAACCCCGCCCACTAGCCACGCCCACGTGTAATAGTACACGCCCCCGGCGGTAGACTTAGGTGAAGTGGGCGGATTTGTCTTAGCCACGCCCCTTCCATGGAAAGTGTTCTATGTAAACATCTGACAGGCGTGCTGTGTGTGCCTGTATGTTATGTAACACAGCTGCAGTGTGTCATATCTAATATCCTCTACACACATAGCAGGCTCCAGCATCCCCTCATAGATGCATCGTCTGTGTAATAATACTGCTTATCTACCATGGACACCTACAACTGCAATGTTATGGAATGCCCGCCACAGCTTTACCCACCTAAGGCTATGTTCACACCTGGTTTTCTGCCCCATGCCAGGCTATACATCAGACACTTAGGAGAAAGGATGCTGACACTAACCCAATGTGCTGCTGGTGGCCCCCGTTGACTTGAATGGGCAGGACGTTTTTATTTCATAACTACGTTGTGTCCATTTCCTGGACGTAAGCGTAAGGGGACGGGGTTTTTCTGAGTAGCACAATGTACTCAGTCCGATAAAATCGTGGAGGGAAGACGTGAAATCCACCATTCTCTTTACATCTGTGACACGCACAAAAAACACAGATCCCATAGACTTCTATTGGTAATCCGTACCGCTATCACAATCCACACTAGGACATGGCCCATTCTTTGTGGTACGGATTGCAGATCCACAATAGACTGTGTGAATGGCTAAATAGAAATCAATGGGCAATACATTGATCCGTGATTATGGATTCGCAGTCACGGACATCTTTGCAGGATTCATGAATAAGGCCTTAGTAATAAAGCTCAAAATTCTACCCTTCTTGGCTTTGATCCACACTTGGAACCTCAGGTCTGACAATCCAGGGGTGGGATCAGGGGAAGTAGATGAGAGCAGGTTTCGTCCTCATTACATGCTAAGATAATAAGGCCAATCTTCTTCCTAGGTTTCTGATGTATTGGTGCATGTTTTTATTGTTTTGTCATCCATTTTAAAGATGTGAAATAAAGATTCTACTTTTATTTTACTGGAGCGGTAGACAATCCATTATCCTATGATTTCTGACGTATTGCCTGGTATGGGGCAGAAAACTATGAACATAAATTTAGCAACAACCACCAGTTCATGAGAACAGACACATCTTTGTCTAGGTGACTAGAGAGGAGCCCTGGCCCACAAATCCCACTCGCTCACCTACCATATCACCACCACCCCCGGGGGGCTTCTCTGTTAGGAGTAATTCACTTTCATTTTAGCCATTTAACTATCTTTCAGCTGCAACTCTCTTTACTGTCTGCCAGGCATCTTAGGGCCCTGTTACACACACACACACACACACACACATTTATCGGACAGATAATTGAAGCCAAAGCCAGGAACAGACTATAGACAGGGAATAGGTCATAAAGGAGACACTGAGATCTATCCTCCTTTCAAATCCATTCCTGGCTTTGGTCAGATAAAATCTGTCTGTGTAATGGTGCATTTCTGAAGCCAAAGCCAGGAATGGATGTGAGAAGAGGAGAAATCTCAGTGTTTTCTTTATGACCTGTTTCCTGTTTATAGTCTGTTCCTGGTTTTGGCTTCAAAAATCTGTCAGATAAATCTGTCTGTGTAAACGCACCATAATAAGGCCTTTAGGAAACAAAAAGAAAGACAGCGCTCCAATGGTGCAGACTCCTCAGAAAGCGTGGTGGGTACACAAAGTGTGATGGGAACGCTCACCTTTGATGGTTGTGTAAAGATAAGGTACGACTCTCCACAGCGCATATATAATATAGTGATCGGACCACAGCCTCTCCTATGAAGTCCCCACTGGGAACAAACTCTTACACTCCACTCCAGATCATAGGCAAAAGTCGGGCGCAGTTCACACCAGGTATCAAATATAAAAGCTATTTATTAAAACACGCAACGCGTTTCAAAACTGGACTGGTTTCTTTATCAAGTGTGATACAAAATACACAATAAAAACATGTTAAAAAACAAGAGCCCCGACTCCAGAGAACTACATCACCTCCTCCAAACTATTACATATTCATGAGCACATTAAGAGACAATGACCAAAAGTTCATTTCGCACTCTCTATAACCTCATCCAAGCCCTCTGGGGTTAAAGTACCTAATTTAAAAATCTCTATTGATCAGTAGTCTAAAACGATTTGGTTTATCCAATGGAATCTGTTCTAACACAGTGAGCTTTATTAGCTGAGAAGTGAGAATCACTGTTGTTTCGAATGTTTCGAAACACTGTGCATCAAAAAAGCATTTTTAATGTTAACCCTATGTTTGTTCATGATCGGTCTGAATAGTGCGACCCACGTACTGCAAATGACATGGACATTCCAGCATGTATATTACATAACTGGACGAACAGCCTCTTTTACATTAAACACTTCACCTGCAACATTGGATGTAAATGTTCCTCTAGATGGCAAAGGAATCCAAGAGTAGCACAAACATCTGCTGTGGCCGCACTGTTTGGTTTCTCTAGTGTGAACATTCCCCAAGTCACCTCCACCAGAATCAGGTGACGCCCGAAGTCTGCTAGGAGCTAGGTAACTCTTTAAAGTCCTAGTTTGATGGAATATTAAACCTGGATTTCTGAGAGCTATAGATTTTAGAACAGGATCAGTCTGGATAATAGGCCAGTGCTTCCTAAGGCAATTTTTTTTTATCTCATTACTGCCACAATTATATTCAGTAATAAAATGTAAGCCAAATGTTTTCTCTGTTTTAGCTTTCGTCCCTTTTTTGCTAACATTTTTATTTTTGCTAGTCATCTTATCTAGAACCTGTCTTTGTGTATATTTCCTGGTTTTATTATATGCATGTTTTAAAATAGCGTTCGGATATCACTTATCCTGGAATCTACTTTGTAAAATTTTTGATTGACTAATAAAATCTTCTTCTTTCGTACAGTTCTTATGTATACTTTGATATTGCCCATAGGGCAAATTCTTGAGCCATATTGGCAAATGACAGCAATCATAATTAAGGTAGCTATTTACATCTACACTTTTAAAGTGTGTACAGGTAGCAATAGTATTACTCTCTGTCAGTCACATAACCTGTATATCCAGAAATTCAATACTAGCGTCACCATAATTTAAAGTAAAGTTGAGGCCCCACTGGTTGTTATTCAAGTGTTTCACAAAGGATTTGGCCTGAGATTCAGTCCCTGTCCATAAAAAGAACAGATCATCAATATAACGCCGGTGAAAAAATATGTGCTAAAAAAACATTTACATCCAATGTTACAGGTGAAGTGTTTCATGTAAAAGGGGCTGTTCGTCCAGTTATGTAATATACATGCTGGAATGTCCATGTCATTTGCAGTACGTGGGTCGCACTATTTAGACCGTGCGATCCCGCATGAACAAACATAGGGCTAACATTAAAAAGGCTTTTTTGATGCACAGTGTTTCGAAACACAACAGCGATTCTCAGGTAATAAAACTCACTGTGTTAGAACAGATTCCATGGGATAAACCGAATCCTTTTAGACTACTGATTGTATTGGATTTTTAAATTATGTACTTTAACCCCAGAGGGCTTGAACGAGGTTATAGAGAGTGTGAAATGAACTTTTGGTCATTGTCTCCTAGGGGTTAATGTGCTCAATAATATGTATTATTTGGAGGAGGGGATGTAATTGTCTGGAGGAGGGGCTTTTACTTGTTATTTAACATACGTTTACTGTCTATTTGGTATCACACTTGATAAAAAAACCAGTCCGGTTTCGAAACGCGTTGTGTGTTTTAATAAATAAATTAATAAATGACTTGCGCCCGACTTTTACCTATGATCTGGAGTGGAGTGGAGTGTAATAGGGCCTTTAGTCTCCTTACATTTCCAGCATTCTCCCCACCTTTTCCTCACCTACACCAACTGCACCATATGGCTATGTTCACACACAGTATTTTCGCTCAGTATTTTGGTCAGTATTTGGCAATCAAAACCAGGAGTGGTTTGAAAACACAGAAAGGCTATGTCCACACACTGTTGAAATTTAGTGGGGGGCCGCCATTTAATGACAAATAATTGCTGTTATTTTAAAACAATGGCTGTTATTTGCTGTTAAATGGTGGCAATCCACTAAATTCAAACAGTGTGTGAACATAGTCTTTCTGTGTTTTCAATCCACTCGTGGACTCCTCATCGGCATTCAAGCCCCAGAAGGGAGGGGGGGTTCAAGTAGCTGTGGGAGGGGCCAGCGACCATAGTTATTGTAATTTTTTCAACATGTTGAAAGACAAGGATCTGCCAACATCGTGCTTGTCGGCTGCTCGCTGCCTTTTAACAGTAGCTATTACACCAAGTGATTATCGCTGATAATTGCTAGGTGTAATAGGCCTTTAGATTAGATCTTTAGCTTGCTTATACTGATCAATGCTATTCCATTTCATAGCACTGATTAATAAGATCTGCGTTTTATTTGCAGATCCGACACAATTGTGTTAAGTATTATTCCTCCTTCTGTCAAAGAATATGATCAGAACACCTGCAGGCATGCTGTGGGGTTCTGATTAGTTAATGACAGGTTACATTCCTGTTACCTATACCCTAAACACTACATTCGCTATAGGTTGCAGCATTGAAAGTGACATTATCAGCAGGTTCTCCCCAATGAACCTGCTGATATGCCGCAGACGTTCTTTACCTTATCAGTGCAGTGCGGTTAAAGGGGTTATCCAGCGCTACAAAAACATGGCCACTTTTCCCCCTACTGTTGTCTCCAGTTCAGGGGCGGTTTGCAATTAAGCTCCATTTACTTCAATGGAACTGAGTTTCAAAACCCCACCCAAACTGGAGACAACAGTAGAGGGAAAGTGGCCATGTTTTTGTAGCACTGGATAACCCCTTTAAGGATTCTCCTCTTCTCCTCCGCATTATCTTCATATTTGCTAATTGCCCCAATGCTAATGAGGGGCTTAAGAGCATATGAGGCGTCACCCTAAGCACGGAGCACCAGCTAGGCCCGCCCAGTCCGCCCCCTGCCATGTCGCTCACTATAAATATATATGCATATGCATAGTGGGCGGCCTGGAGCAACCCCCTTGGGCCGCCCAGCACGCCCCCTCCTGTTCTGCCCAGCCCACCCCCTCCAATGCCGCTGAGCTTACAGCCTGCTCCCGTGGTGTCATACCGGGACCAAGCCCAGGACAGTGTGGGGGGCACTCTTCAGGGACTTGAATGCCGATTAGGGGCCCAGGACAGTAGGCAGCTGTGATCAGCGCTGGGAGCCTGGGCTGAGCTTTACAATCCAGCTCAACCCAGGCTCCCAGTGTGGATCAAAACATGCGCCGATCATCAGCAACATGTTGAAAGACAACGAAAGACATGCACAATGTCGGCTGATCGTTGCCTTTTATTACACAAAGCGATTATTGTCCGTGATGGCTGATAATCATCCAAATACGGCCGATAATAGGGCCTTAAAGTCCGGCCAAAATGTATTTTTTATATGTTATTACTTATGGAAACTTATACAATTTTCATGTACATTAATTATGGGAAATGCTTATATACTGCTATTTCCCTTAATTTAGTGTATCAGGAAGTGTTAGAATTCTCTCAAAAGCAGTGACGTCACGACGAATGGTGTAATTCCTATGGAATGTCCAGCAGGGGGCGCTCTATATATAGAAGTCAATGAGTACCATTAACTTCTATATATAGTGCGCCCCTGCTGGACACTCCATTGGAATTACAATGGATGTGTGTATGTAATGTAATGTTATGTACTGTACTTTGCGATTGAATACATTTATGAAATACTTTGGGGAGCAAGTGTCCTTGCTCCCCACAGTATCCCACAAATGTATTCAATAAATACATTTGCAGGGCACCGAGCAGGGAGGGAGAGAAGTGCCATCTACCTCCCCCCTCCCTGCTCGGTGCTGGGAACATATACAAAGTACTACTCCCCCTTTATCTGCAGATAATGGGGGAGTAGTACCTGTGCTATCTATCGCCGCCCGCACCGCCACTCATAGAAGTGCCGCTCCGCTGCCGCTCACACAGGGGCCGCTCGTCATGCCCCCTCCTCCTCCGCTCCCCCTCCTCCTCCCGGCTTCAAACACTATGGCCCTGCTGACTCCCCGCCGCCCGTGCCGCTCCTCACACTATTCGGCCGGCCGTCGCTCTCTGCTCCTGCAGGCCGGCCACGTCAGCCCTCACCCACCCCGGCCTGGGACACCAGGAAGCACCGGGAGCCCCGCGCTCCCGGCCGGGCGGGATAGATAGCACAGGTACTACTCCCCCATTATCTGCAGATAATGGGGGAGTAGTACTTTGTATATGTTCCCAGCACCGAGCAGGGAGGGGGGAGGTAGATGGCACTTCTCTCCCTCCCTGCTCGGTGCCCTGCAAATGTATTTATTGAATACATTTATGGGATACTTTGGGTATTCCATAAATGTATTCAATCGCAAAGTACAGTGCATAACATTACATTACATACACACATCCATTGTAATTCCAATGGAGTGTCCAGCAGGGGCGCACTATAAATAGAAGTCAATGGTACTCATTGACTTCTATATATAGAGCGCCCCCTGCTGGACACTCCATAGGAATTACACCATTTGTCGTGACGTCACTGCTTTTGAGAGAATTCTAACACTTCCTGATACACTAAATTGAGGGAAATAGCAGCATATGAGCATTTCCCATAATTAATGCACATTAGAAAATTGTATAACTTTCCATAAGTAATAACATATAAAAATTAATTTTGGCCGGACTTCTCCTTTAAGCGAGCGCCAAACTGCTAGATCGATGCTCATTTACCAAGCCTATTAGCCGGCTCAACAATCATGCAGTAAGGACTGTATATATATCGTTAGTGATGTGCTCGCAGCCCTTGCTGCCTATATAGAATACAAAAATTGGGTGAGTGGCTTTGTGTATTAGAACCATTACATAGCAGCATTGTTTTTTATACCTGCCTACAACATTTGCACAGTACTGTAATTGGGCCTGTGCAGCCAGTGCTCCACCTTTTCTCTATCAGGCTGCTGAAGATTTTGTGCGCTGAGCTTAGAAATTTTCATTTGATCAGTAAAATTGTTGAAACAGGTTTCTGAATTCTTTTACATAGTTCCTGTGCAATCTGTCTCACATATACTATAGGACACGGACAAGAGCATAAATTACATTCAGTGTTTTGAAGCTGGTGCAGTCATGCTAACTGGGTTGCAAAATTTTCCATTGGATGGCAGGAGGTGACAAATGGTACAATTCTGACAAGGGTAAGATACTTTTGATATGGTATATCTATTGAATTTAGAACTTGATCTCACTATACGGCTTCTGGTTAGGTTTTCCTTCTTGCCACCATCTGGGGATGAGAGTTCATATTGGATGCAATCCCGGCATCAGCCAATAAAAGTGTTGTATTAAATCTTAATTCCATTTTACATGCCCTAGGTCGCAAATGGTCACCATAACTTTTATTCCTAGGTTCCTGATAAAGTTCAGATAAATTCTTGATAAATTACCATAAACCCTGATGAGACATGACAAATCCTGGTGCCAACAAGCTCTAGGTCTGGAGGGGTCCGTGAAGCCTCAATTGCAAGTGGGGATCTCAGCACTAGGAGGCACCCCTTGGCTACAGGTTTCCTTCCCTGGAGGGATCTCTGGCTATTCCCGTGTTTTGAGACTCACAACTGAGGCTCCACAGACCCCTCTTTTACATATTAAAGTTTATAGGGGGCAATGTATCAATGGAGACCATTGAGTGTGTACTTCATTGGATGTTTTTTTTTTTTTAATGAACTCAGTGATTGCTGTTTCTTTTCAGGTTCAGAGCCATCTTTGTTAGATGTAGCAGAATTGGAGCAAGGACAGTCTACTGGGAAAGAAGATATAGCTCATGCCAAGCACTAAATAAAGCTTACCTGCCTATGGTTCTTGTGTCTAGAGCTCTGATGGCTTGGCTTAGCCAATTGAGCTACGATATTGAAGATGGCGTCTCTAAGGAAGAGTTGTTCAACCAAGTTTCTTACTTGAAAATTCTGTTTAATTCCCTACTGACATGTTGAAAATCTCTTCTAAAGAAGTCACACAAGATCTACTATACAGATGAAACCATGGACAGTGGATTCTAAAAAAAAGTAACCTCTGTGCTTTTGTCCTAATTACTACTATGGTGGTTGGTCAAAAAATTACACTGCCCATAGTTTTGCTTTCCTCAAGTCTGAAAGCAGCACATAAATTGCACCAAATAAACCTTCAATTATATTCAAATACAAAAGTTCATTTTATGTTCTGTGAGTATTTATTCAGGTATCTGTTTTTTTATATTATTCTTCAGTTGTTTTAGGTGGGTGGTCCTGGCAGGAATTAAGAGATTAAAAATAACCCCTTCTGTGCTGCCTTCAGACTTGAGGAAAGCAAAATTATGGTAAGTTTAAATATTAACTAACTCCTGTGTACAAGAAAGTAACTACTTTAATTGTATAATAATGACCACAGACTTCAAGACAATTTGTATCTTTAATGCATCCAGCACTTACATGTGGAAACGGTGTATGACCATGAAGAGTAAAATGTAATGTAGTATTGTACTCTCCAGGACTGCTCTGCCTGCAGGACGTCATTGTATTGTTACAGGGATTACATACAAAACTAGAAGCAGGGGCCTATGGTGATCTGTAGAACTGTGAGAGTTGTGAATAAGGACAGGATATGTTTTGAACAAGCAACAATATACATATATTTTATTTTCTGGGGATTGGTCTTTTTATAAAACAAAATACTCAGCAGTGTTCAAACAAACATTCCTCTAAAATGGAACGATCCCTAGTAACTATGAATCATACTTAAAGATCCTAATCCGTTTTGCAGAATGCATGGTGAAAGCTAGTGCTGTTAGGAACTGTAACCCAGCTTTCCTACACCCCTAAATAGGTGTTTATGCACATTGAATCATCCATAAAACAATTTCCTCTGGTGCACACCCCTTAAATGAATACTCCAGGACATAGTTGGCTGATACACTGTATTATGCTTAGTGCTGGGCCTTAGGGGCTTAAACACAACAGGGGCAAGAGCTCTATATACAGCGCTGTAGAATATGTCATTGTTAAAAATGAATACATGCACTGCTTTTTCTTGCCCTACTAAGCAGAGATGAACGAATCTCAAACACGCGTGGATTTTTCGGAACCCAAACACTCTGCATTTGATTACCACTGGCTGAGGCAGTTGGAAGTAGCCCTAAGGCTGCCTGGAAAACATGGATACTGCCACAGGCTGCATCTGACTGCTTCAGCCCCTGGTAATCAAATGCAGATTGTTCAGGTTTGGAACTCGAGCATACTCAAGCTCATCTCTCTCTACTACTAAGTAAAGCTCAATGTATGAGCTTTTCCTGGAATATTTCTTTAAGACTTTTCTGGCAAGGTAGGATGACAATGAGATGTATATTTAAGTTGAACCTCATTATTTTTTTTTAATTAGAGATACTGTCACTTTAACCCCTTAAGGACAGAGCCTGAAATGGCCTTCAGAACCGGGCCAATTGTCACTATTGCATTTTTATTTTTTCCTCCTCGCCTTCTAAGACCCATAATTCTTTCATTTTTCCACCTACAGGGCCATGTTAGGGCTTGTTTTTTTCAGGAGCAAGTGAACTTTGTAGTGGCATCTTTCAATATGCCATAAAATCAATGATGAAACCCCCAAAATATCATTTAGGCTATGTTCACACTACGTATCTTTCCCGCCGTAGTTTGTACGCAGCCATACATGTGCGGCTGAAACTACGGCCGTGGGAAAAATAGACATGCGGCCGGATTGCGAACATGCGGGCGAACCGCGAACATACGCCCGTAGTAGAGTTATGCTTCCCTAGCTTGTTTCGAAGCGATCTGAAACAGGTCATTTACTTGGAAATCTTCGCCCAGCCCAATAAAACACACAGAACCTTTTGGATCTAAAAATCATGTTCAATTTGGCTGAAATAAATACTCTGTACGTGACCGCATGGAAATCCACGGCCGTGAGTTGGAACATTTCCGTCCTCAAACAATGGTCTTGTTCATTTTTCACGGCGCCGTATACGATCCGGCCGTAAGCACATACGTAGTGTGCATTGTGTGGCCGTATATCGTATACTTTCAAGCGAACGCATCAACCTCAAAACTACGTGCATATATTCGCGGGTCACATTACGACCGGAAAGATACGTAGTGTGAACATAGCCCTATGGGGTGAATTTGGTTCAAAAAATTTTATTCCACAAATTTTGGGGAGCTTCCATGTTTACGTAGTACACTTCACAGTAAAACTGACATTTTTAAAAATGGCCCTATTGTGACTCTTATAGCGCTTTTATTTTTTCACCTACGGGGTCATATGGGGCATCATTTTTTGCGCCATGATCTCTAGTTTTTATTTGTAACATTTTTTCTAGATCATACGAATTGATCACTTTTTAGTCATTTTTTATACATAAAATGTAACAAAAAAACCAATCTCTTCCGAATTTTGTTCACGACGCTCACCATGCGAGAACAATGTTGTTTTATTTTAATAGATCGGACGATTACGCACGCTATGGTATGTTAATTAAATTTATTTTTATGTGTTTTATGTCGCTTTGGGACATTTTTTTAAAAACTTTTTTTATTTTCATTTTTTTTTACACTTTTATAGTCCCCTTAGGGGACTTTTACATTATTACATTAAATTGAACACACTGATCAGTGCTATGCCATAGCATAGCAGGGATCAGTGTTATCGGCGATCTTCTGATAGAGCCTGCTTGTGGCAGGCTGAATCAGAAGATTGAAGACCTGACTGCACAGAGGAAGGTAAGGGACCTCCGGCAGTCAGGCCATGTGATCGGGACCCCCACAGACATGCTGCAGGAGTCCCGATCGGTAAGTGACCGGAGATGCTCCGGTCACTTACACCTAAACGGTCGCGGCGCAATCGCTGCATTTAAGGGGTTAATTGCGGGCGCCCGCACAATCGTAGTGGGCCGCCATTGAGGATGAGGGCCTGGCTGCAGATAGCAGCTGGTTCTCACCCGCTATGGGGCAAGCTCAGCTCCTGAGCCTGCTCCATAGCCTGGGACCCCGGCAGGGCGTACATTTACGCCCACGGTCGTTAAGGGGTTAAAGGTTAGTGATTTTCATGTGCGTTTTGCCATGACAGGCTCATATATGATTACAATGTGCATTCCTTTAAACCTATAAATTATAATTACCAGTATACATGAATTCTGTTTATACATCCTGTTTCTGGTTTTAGGGTTTTTACTGTTACTAGAAAATCTCACTGTCCTCCTTGTGCTTTATTTATTGATTTGTAATTTTTTTTTTTGCTTTTTATTTACATTTTTTATAGTGTCCAGCTGTAAGGATCCACATTGCATGCGGGTGAAATCGGAAAGCGAATGAGTGGAGGAAGCAACAAATTCTGGTCCTACATCACGACACGCAGAAAGAAAAAAATACGATAATACTCTGCTCAGCTGAGGCTGAACTGGAATGCACCGGCAGATAAAACCAGAGATCTGGCTCTTAATATAATCTTTGGAAGAATAAAGTGCAATCGTCTCAAACATTGTAAACTGGAGGGCGGCTGGAGAGCGATAGTGAGAATGCGGGCACTCAATGATACTGTGTGCTAATTGTACTTCTGTGCTACAGGCCAACAATCCATTGTGTCAACCATTCTAGTTAGAGATAATGGTTTGTGAACTAAAACATTTACAACCCCATGTGCCCAACAATTTAGAAAGGAAAGTTCGGTTTCACCCCTTGAATCCACCCCTTGTGGTCTCTACAGATGAGTATCTTCTTCCATGGCATCTGTGTCCTCTTTGCTTGTTTTATTGATTAATGTCTCCCAGCCATCCGCCCGGAGAGAGGTGCCACCATTAAGACTCGTTTTCTTTTCTTGCATTTCTGACTGGCCATCGATTGCCACGTCCAGGGTGGGGTTGTCATGGCAGCCGTTCTCGACAAAATGCAACTCCTTATTGCAAAAGGAACAAAAAATGAGTCAAAATTTGGATGAACTTTGTATTATGTGGGGAAGGGAAGTGACAATTTGGGCTTGGTTGCTATTGCTATTGGTTGCTATTTCTTCTAATGGACATACAAGCCAAGTACCTTAAATATACAAGCATTAAAGTGACTCTGTACCCACAATCTGATCCCCCCAAACCGCTTGTACCTTCGGATAGCTGCTTTTAATCCAAGATCTGTCCTGCATTCCGTTCGGCAGGTGATGCAGTTATTGTCCTAAAAAACAACTTTTAAACTGGCAGCCCTGTGCCCAACAGGCGTGGCCTTGATTGTGTATGCATTAGACTGGCACAACCTCTCTGTCCCTCCTCCCCGCCCTTCTCATCATTAGGAATGCTCCAGGCAGATTGTCTCCTATTCGTCAGCTGTGTGAATACTGAACATGGGCTGGATCGTTAATCACCTGTGCAATGTTCAGGCAGGAGAAAATGTTCCAGTGGCATTCCTAATGATGAAGAGGGTGGGGAGGAGGGACAGAGGGGTGGTGCAAAGTTAGGGCAAACATTCTCCCTTTGGGCAAGGGGCTGCAAGTTTAAAAGTTGTTTTTTTAGGACAATAACTGCATCACCTGCTGAACAGACCCCAGGACAGATCTTGGATTAAAAGTAGTTATTTAAAGGTACAAGTGGTTTGGGGGGGGGGGGGATTGTGGGTACAGAGTTAAAGGGATAATCCCATTTCAATATGTTATCTCCAAGCTGGTGGGAATTCAACCACAAAGATCCAGAGAACGGGGGCAAGATTTTCTCCAAGGTGCAGAATTTCCACATCAAAATGTCTGCAGATTTATTGTGGGTTTTGACTTTCTTCTTTTTCACTTTCTTCATAATCCCTATGTACAATAATATTACTACTATAATACTGCCCCCTATGTACAAAAATATAACTACTATAATACTGCTTCCTATTTACGAGAATATAACTACTATAATGGTGTGTGGCAGATATAGCTAGCCCGCACTTTTACCGGAGTAATCCCCTAGTAGATAAAATAGTAGGACATGGGATGTATCAGGATGGAGACAACGGGGTGCTTGGACAAAAAGGCAGATGTAGTATTCTGTAACAGAAGAAATTCCAGCACTCAACGGTCAGCGTCTTCCAAACTTTATTTCATTGAAGGCATTGCAGGGAGGGTACGGTGGATAAGTGTAGGTGCAGGCGCATCACCTGGGTCAAGGTGATGGGCCTGCACCTACACTGATCCACCATTCCCTCCATGCAATGCCTTCTATGAAATAAAGTTTGGAAGACGCTGACCGGTGAGTGCTGGAATTTCTTCTGTTACAGTATAACTACTATAATACTTCCACCTATGTACAAGAATATAACTACTATAATACTGCCTCCTATATACAATTATATAAATATTATAACACAGCCTCTTATGCACAAGAATAGCACTACTATAAGGCTATGTTCACACACAGTAAAATAAAAACAAAAAAAAGCTGTAATTCTAGGGTAACAATACAGCCGTATTTTCAATGTAATAATGCACACCATTGAAATCGGCTATAATTGTTTACAACCATTTAAATAATGAACGCCTCCTTAGAATATAACTGCTGTAAAACTGATCCCTTTGTACAAGAACAGGTTGAATATAATCCTGCCATATAAAAGCCACAATAGAAAATCTAGTAACTTTTATAAATGACCAGTACATCAAACTTTTATCTGAATGTAGTAATTCTACATAATGTAATTGACTAGTTTGTGTCCTGTGTTTTACTTACCATATTTTTCAGTTTTGGTAGCCGTCTCTGCCAACATATGTAAATAAGTCCTGCAATGATGATCATAACACAAATGGAGCCAATAATGACTAACACTATAAAGAGTTTTCCGTAATCACTCCGGGGAGGACTGGGCCGGGACTGACAGCTGACTGTGCTGGAGTAGCTTTCAATCCCAATCTGTAGAAAAGTGATAGCAGGATTATAATTTTAGAAATATCATGAGTTGGCGTCATCTTCCTGTAATTTGCAAATAGCAAAATATTTGCATACTACACATAAACATAAAAATGTAGCAAATGTATGATATGTAATGATGAAGGTAGTAATTGGAGTGCAAGCCCTAAAGCCCAAAAATGCCCAATGTACCAGAGAAAGAAAGAAGAAAAGGCGCTTAGAATAAACAGACTGCACCTCACCAAGGTATAACACAATTATTCAAATACTTTATTGTACATGACCAGATAAAATAACTAATTTTAAAAATAATTAAAACACACAACAAATCTGCACAGAGCCTTATAAAGTTCAATATGCACCATACCATCCCCTAAAGTATAAAGCAAGAGCATCACATGATATCAGACATATAAAACAAGAATAAGGTATGAAATTACCATGAATATAATGAAAAAACGAAGACATTGAAAACTACCTAACTAACTACCTTCCCCCCTCCCTCCCTGTGCCCAGTGCCGTGTGGGCTGAGCACGGGTCAGGAGCGCTCATAGTATGAGCAGATGATGGGGAGTAGTTCCAGGGCCTATCCAATCACCACAATACACCCCCCCCCCCCCCCCCGCTGCACAGCCTGTCGCCTACCCGCTGTTCTGCAGGCTGCCATGCTTACCGTCGCCTCCGCATCCTGCTGACTCAGTCCCTGATGTCACCTCTGGCAGCTCTCGTAATCTGCCTCTCGTACCCCCCCCAGGCGAGCTGGAAGCAGATTATGAGACCGGCCGGGGGTGACATCAGGGACTAAGTCGGCAGGACGCCAGGGTGGCGGTTGAGCGTGGCAGTCACCGGGACAACAGGGAGGTGAACTGCTGTGCAGCGGCGGCGGGGTTGTGTGTGTTAATGGGGATCGGCTCTGATACTGCTCCCCAATCATCTGCTCATACTATGAGTGCTCCTGACCAGTGCTCAGCCCGCACGGCATCTGGCAGCACGGGGGGAAGGTAGTTAGAAGAATGGGCACCTCTCCCTCCCTACCCTGTGACGTGCGGGCTGAGCACTGATCAGGTGCGCTCATAGTATAAACAAATGATGGGGGAGTAGTACAGCGTGTAACTGACCCACGGCACCGAGCAGGGAAGGAGAGGGGAGGTAGTTAAATGCGCCTCTCTCCCTACCTGCTTAGTACCGTCCATCTTCCTCTCTCCCGAATTGAGCCTGGTCATCGGCAGCACAGGGAGGGAGAGAGAGAGATGCAAGTGTCCCTTTGATAGTGTACTGTAACAACTCACTAACAGTACATTACATACAGTTCCATAGACAATACACTACATAGACTTCTACATATAGTGCGCCACCTTCTGGACACTTCATATGAATTACAACTGATTCGTAACGTCACGTTTTTTTTTAGAGAATCTGAATCCTGCCTGATCTACTAAATTAAGGGAAATAGCACTATATGTGCTTTTTTCATAATCAATGTACATTAGGCGTTTGTCTAACTTTCCTTATGTAATAACATATTAAAAAATAAGTTTTGGCCGGCGTTGTCCTTCAATACCTGGAAGTTACTTCATATTGCACTTTTGCATTTGCTATAATCATGGTCATTTCATATTTTATTCTTGTTTTATATGTCCGATATCATGTGATTCTCTTGCTTTATACTTTAGGGGGTAGTATAGTGCCTATTGAACCTTAAAAGGCTCTGTGCAGATTTGTTGTGTGAATTTTAATTGTTTTTAATAGTTGTTATTCTTTGTGGTTGTGTACAATAAAGTATTTGAATAATTATGTTATATCTTGGTGGGTCCGTTTTTTTTTCTAAGCTCCTTTTCTTCTTTCTTTCGTACACGATCTATAAACATTCCTCTATAATATGGCATTAATATTTAGATTCTTTTTGTTTTCCACAAATATGTTTTTATCTATTCAATGCTCTAAGGTAAAAATCTTACTTTGTTTCCTCTAGTCCAAAATACTGTAGGTGCCTCCTTTTTAATGTGGCCATACAACATGAATGGGGAACCTTTATCCCTCCAGCTGTTGCAAAACTACAATTCCCAACATGTCTGGACAGCCAAAGCTTTAGCTCTAGCTGTGCAGGAATGATGGGATTTGTAATTTTGCAACAGCTGGCTGGCTGAAGGTTCCTTATTAAAAATGAGCTAACCTGGAGCATGCTCGAGTCCATCCAAGCCCGAACTTTCAGCATTTGATTAGCGGTGGCTGCTGAAGTTAAATAAAGCCCTAAGGCTATGTGGAAATCATGGATATAGTCATTGGCTGTATCCATGTTTTCCAGACAACCTTAGAGCTTTATCCAAGTTCAGCAGCCCCAGCTAATCAAATGCCGAACGTTCAGGTTCGGATTGACTCGAACCCGAACCCGGTTCGCTCATCTCTATTCCTTATCCATGCCATACATGGACCATCTAGTGTTCTGATGTGTCTATTAATATGTTTTGTACAACCCTAATTCGTGTTGTAAGCAAAAAAAAATACACAATACAATGATCTGCAAACCTCATGGACCCATATTTTATTGTCAATGAGATGTTAAAAGATATTTAAAAAAAAATAAATTATTTAGTATCTGACAGCAGCAAAAAGTTGGGACAGGGGCAACAAAAGCCTGTAAATGTAAGTGGCAGCTGGTAGAGTGAGTTGCAACTACATCCCAATCACAGGATCCATTTTTTGTAAGCTCTTCGTACAAAAAAAAAAAAAAAAAGAAAGAAATCTGCAATTCATCTGTATGCTATCAATATTTGCAGATTTGAAAATCAAATGCCTAAAAAAGGGGCAAGGCTGTAAATAATGTCTCCAGCTTATTGGCAGGCAACTGAACCACATATACAGATGGTAATCTGTATGCTGTCTGTATTTTTCACAGACCCATTGACTTCTATGAGCCCCTCTATGCTACAAATATGGACCATATAAGTGTAGGACCTATTAGATCTTGATTAGTAAAACAAACAAAAAAAAACCTTCAGGCTGGCTTTAAACTGCCTTAAAATGTTGGAAAAATCCCACTGTGTTTTTTTTTCTTTGTAAAAAAACGCCAGAGGCCAGATGTTAGCTGGAAGTCAATGGGAATTCAAGATATGCCTTAGATGGCGTTTTTTGGGGTGGCCTTTTTCTCTACTTTCTGGTATTTGTGAGTCTCTGTAGCAGTTTTTCCAAAAGTCAGGATGCTGAGGGTGTGGCATTTTATTGGCAAACTGTGGTGTTTTTTCTCCCATAGATTTCAATGGGATTGTTTCAAAAACACCATTGCTGTGTGTATGGTGTTTTTTTGTTTTTTTTCTCTAGTGTTCTTGTTTCTTGCTAGAAAAAATGCAAATGCATGGGGAAAAAATGCCCTGTGCTGCATTGGTGTGTTTTTTGGTCTGAAAAACAGCAGACAAAAAGTGTGTGTGAGGGCACGCTGACAGTAGCTCAACACTAGTGGTCACCAAGGGTTAAAGCTGTATCATGTTAAAAAGGATTCCATATGTTAATACGATACAGAAACATTGCCATCTTCTCTGGCTCAAAGCTCATTTAAAATGGTCTAAGAGAAAATGGAAAACAGTTCTGAAATTCTTATTGGAAATCACAGATGATTTTGAACTGAACAGGAGAGACTATCTAGCTTGTTATCAGTGCACACTTTAAAATCATGCAGCTTTGATGTTATGAGGTTGCATTCGTGCCTATGATATGGACAGCTTAAACATCTGGATGTGTTCTATTGTAATTAAAATATAGTTCTATGATATCTGCAAATTGTTGCACTGTGCTTTTAAACATTTATTTATATTTCACACAGTCTCAACTTTTTGGGAATTGAAGCTGCATAAAACAACCTACTGTAGTCATCATCTGGAACGCTGCTTTGGAAACTGCTGCCATCTAGTGGACATTGACTGGTAATGGCAGCCTATCACCATAAAAATGCTATCTAATCTACAGTATGGGCAGAGCTGAGCAGATTAACAAATAGCATTTTGGGAAAAGACTTAGTATATGTAAGTTTTCATTTATCCCTTAAAGGGGTACTCCAGCAGGGGGGCACTTTTTTTGCTGGGACCGGGGAGGAGGTGGCCGAGGGAAAAGACGTCCACTCACCTCCCCGGTTCCAGCGGCGGATCCCCCATCGCGGGGCTCCCGTGCCCGGTTCCTGGCCGCTTCCGGGTGTCTGATGCGGGCCCGAGACGTGATGTCTCAGGTCCGCTTAGCCACTCAGTGAAGGAGGCGAGATCCGTTTCAAGTCCGCTCAGATCCCGCCTCCTTCACTGAGTGGCTGAGCGGACCTGAGACGTCACGTCTCATGCCCGCGTCAGACACTTGGAAGTGGCCGGGAACCAGGCACCAGAGCACCGCGATGCGGGACCCGCCGCTTGAATCGGGGAGGTGAGTGGACGTCTTTTCCCTTAGCCACCTCCTCCCCGGTCCCAGCAAAAAAGTGCCCCTCTTCCCCGCTGGAGTACCCCTTTAATAAAATGCTTAGTGTGTGTGTGTGTGTGCGTGTGGGGGAGGGGGGTAAAAAAACATTACACTTGAGGAAGGCTGAATTCCAACTAAGAGAGGACCTTGGTGACATAGACTGGGACAAGGCACTCAGGAGAAACTGTTAGGAATGCAATAAATGATAGAAAAAAACAAGTATTCAGACTACTAAAACAAGAAGGTAGTGGGGAAGTATTGAGCAATAGAAAGAAGGATTGCCATAGAAAGTAAAAAGAATCCCAAAATGTTCTTCACCTATATAAATAATAAGAGACTTAAAACTGAAAATGTTGGCATTTCATACTGTGCCGCATAAAAGGTTGGTCTATAAAATAAGGGTGTAGAGACTAGGGGTAACTGGCTGAGTGATAGGAAACAGAGGATGGTCATTGATAGAACATACTCAGATTGGGTCACAGTCACTAGTGGGGTACCACAGGGGTCAGTGTTGGGTCCACTTCTTTTAAATATATTTATTAATGATCTTGTTGAGGGGCTGCAAAGTACAATCTTCATTTTTGCAGATGAATCATTATGCTCCTCTGTGGTGATTACTTTGCCCAGTTTAGTATCATCTGAGATGATACTAAACTGGGCAAAATAATCACCACAGAGGAGCATAATATCATATTACAGAGGAGGATAATATTATATTACAAAGGGATTTGAAGAAGCTAGAAGCTTGGGCAGAGATGACAAATGAAGTTTAAAGTGGATAAAAGTAAGGTTATACACGTAGGTCGTAGAAATAATAAGTACGGTTATGTGCTAAATAATAAAACACTGGGTAAAACGGCTTCTGAAAAGGACCTGGGGGAATTGGTGGACAGTAAACTCAACTCAACTGATCAGTGCCAGGCAGCGGCTGCCAAGGTAACAACATCATGGGAAACATCAAAACAGGCATAGATGCTAAAGATGAGAACATAGTTTTGCCTCTTTATAGATCACTGGTCAGACCACACATGGAATACTGTGTACAGTTTTGGGCATCTGTATATACGAAGGACAGGCTGAACTGGAGCGGGTGCAGAGGAGGGCAACAAAGGTCATTAAGGGAATGGGTGGGTTACAGTACCAAGACATGTTATCAAGCTTGGGTGTTATTTAGTTTAGAAAACAAGACATCTGATTACAATGTACAAATATGTGAATGGACAGTACAGAGATCTGTGTAGTGATCTTTTTACACCTAGGCCTGTAACCATGACAAGAGGGCATCTACTACTACATCAGCACATATGTGGAGTCTCTACTGTAAGAGCAGTGAGACTATGGAACTCTCTTCCACATGATGTTATCATAGCTGATTCATTAGATAAGTTCAAAGGAGGCCTGAATGCTTTTCTTGAAAATTATAATATTACAAGTTATGGGCATTAGACTTCATGTGATAGGACATCGATCCAGGGATTATTCTGATTGCCACATTGCAGTCAGGAAGGAATTTTTCTTCCTGTGTTTGGGCAGTTGGCATCTGCCTTAAAAGTGGTTTTGCCTTCCTCTGGATCAACACTTTAGGGTTTCTATAGGTTGAACTTGATGAACTTGTCTTTTTTCAACCTTAATAACTATGTTACTTGTCTCACAAATTTAGTGAAATAACAGTTAATTTCCATAGTATAATAAGTTTCAGACATGGTGTGGTCCAGAGTCATGATAGCATTAGGGATCATTTAGGATCTTACTGCAGGTGTAGGAATCGTAGAAATCCATCTATAGTGAGGCCTCCTAGTTGTGACTGCAGGCAGCTATACTATGACTATGCAAGGTATATGAAGTTGTAACTGAGACAAATAGAGCTCCAACAACTGTAAATATTTCTTAAAAAAATCAATCATTAGAAAAGAACAAACAATATAATATGCACTTAGGATGTATATACCACTAACCTCTGCAAGGCTCCTCTTAATGTCTCCAAGTGCTGTAAAGACGTCTTTTACAGGAACCACACCTTTAGAGAAGAGAATTGTTATCTGGAGGCAGTCTGTTACATAATGGTCTCCCTCCAGCCTCTTTTTTTCCCCTCAGTGAACTTATAAAGAACCTGTCACATTCTTCCTGACAGTCAAACCTAAAGGAGAAGTCCAGCAAAAAATTTTTTTAAAGTATTGTATTGCCCTCAAAAGTTATACAAATCCCCAATATACACTTAATACGGGAAATGCTTATAAAGTGCTTTTTTCCCTGCACTTAACTACTCCATCAAGGCTTCACTTCCTGGATAACATGGTGATGTCACGACCCCACTCCCAGAGCTGTGTGGGCTGTGGCTGCTGAAGAGGATGATGGCAGGGGGACACTGAGGGACACAGGGCACTGGAGGGACACTGAGCATCCCTCTGCCATCATCCTCTCCAGCAGCCACAGCCCGCACAGCTCTGGGAGTCGGGTCCTGACATCACTATTTTATCCAGGAAGTGAAGCCTTGATGCAGTAGTAAGTGCAGGAAAAAAGCACTTTATAAGCATTTCCCATATTAAGTGTATATTGGTGATTTGTATGACTTTGGGGGGCAATACAATACTTTGATAAAAAATTTTTGCCAGACTTCTCCTTTAATTGACACTCAGGTTGTAAATCACCACTGTATGGGCAGCAAGGTTGCAGCATTGTGACTATAACCATTTGCCGACTTTCTCTGCTTTGCTGGCTTTCAGACTGTTTTGAACAGCGTTAAAAACCATCTCCTGTTCTCCTCATCTCTCAGGTCCTGGTGTCAGTTTATTAGGTCTGGAGGAACTGATAGGTTCTCTTTAGACCAGACTGATACATTGTAGCAATTACTGGGACAAGAGGAAGATTTGTGTTTCCAATCTATTTTTTCAGAGCATTGTCTGGATAAAATTGTAACAAACCCTCAACTAGGTTTGTACCAGTTTTCAGACGAATATAAGCTACAACTATCTGATTCACTTACAGCAAGAAGATGTATTGATACACATGAAAAACTTTACTTTGTGTGAAGCTATGGTACTAGTATGGGCACTCTGGAGGAGGGCACCTAGAATGTAAGTAATCCGCACATTGTGTGACTGGTCTTATTTTATATGCTTGTTTTGGCCTTTCATCAGTCAAAGTCATCCTATGTATGCTTTTGTACTTTTAGGAGGCCTAAAGACTTACGTTCCTCATCTGTGATTGTCATTAGTAGGTGGTTATCATTTTCGTTAGGTTTGCTTAGGAAGATAACCCAGTCTCTCTGGGGTGGATCCGTTTTCCATGCGAGAGCCTCCTCCAGTAGCGAAAGTAGATGCTGCCCCCTCTGCCATCTGAACTCTTCCTATAAAGAAAGATAGAGTCAGGTGATCCTTTATTATCAGTGATTTACTCTACAAGATGGAACGTAGAACTATTGTGGTGTGCCACCAGGTGTGATGGAGGTAATGGTGATTGTGTCAGCTCAGCCAGTGATGTTAGTGTTGTGACGCCAGTGCTAGTCCAGTGCACAGGTGTGATGTTGATACCTGCTTGTTTGTATGGCTGGTTGTGTTCCCCAAATGGTCGGTAACCTGCCGGGTTGTTGCAGGTACCTTGGGCTCTTGTCAAGGCAGTCCCGAGTGGCAACTGACCCACCCGGACTGTTGGTACCGCCACCCACAGAAGAAGGAAAAATAACCCAAGGTGTGCGGTTGTGTGTATAGGTGCCAGTGTAGACAAAGGATGACAGAGTCCCGGTAGTATAAAAATATAACAGCTTTACTGTAAGGCTTTTCAGTATAACAGTACACGTTTTACAGAGAGAAATCTTGACACACTGGAGAGTAGAAAGTAGAGGAGAGAAGTTTGCCAGATGAGCCCTAAACCAGTGTAGCTATGTACTCTGCCAGAACCTGAAGATATCTTAATAAAACATTACTTGTACTTGTGTTTAGACTGTGTCTGACCACCTTCTGCCCACTGGTATCGTAGAACCCGTCATAGTAGGGTAGCACAAGTGTATCTAGGTGTCTGAGGTTTCCCAGTTACCTGAACTGCAGGATAGGATACGTAGGCCTTCTGTACTGGCTGCTTTGTCCTATCGAGGCTAGTTCCTCTCTTGTTCAGGATACTGCCCTGCTCTTTTTAGACGTGTTCCTGGCATGAGTCAGGGTGTTCCTTGGTTACTACTCTCCCTTGTGTACTTAACACTGCATAGTAGATATAGCGGTAGTAGCAAAAGAAGTGTCGGTCTCTAACTGCATCTGTTCACTTCAGTGGCTAGGCTAGACTGCTTGTGTCACTTACCCCAACACGGAGCTAACTAACTCCTCCTACAGGGGGTGAGTGTGTGTAGAGAGTCAGGATAAGTTGAGAGAGAGCACTTCCTATTGGTCAGCACAAAACACATGGTATAACAAACACTAACCCATGACCTTACTCAGCTGTGCATATAGGAACATACAAATATATAAAACACTGACACCTGGTGGTGAAACCTCATACCTCATTCACCACTTAACCTGAGAGAAAGCTTTTTGACTGGTGCACAGGAGAATAGGAAAAACACCCGTAGTGGGACAGCACACTATTATTTATTATATTGTTCAGAATGTATCCCTGTCCATAACGGTTAAAGACAATGGGCAGATGCATAGCACCATATCCAATTAATGGACTGGTTCGCAGTCAGCTGCTTCCTTCCAATGCTATATGTGTTTGTCCATTGCCCTGTAAGAAAGTTAAATGCAGTGTAGGGTTCATCTCTTCACCTATCTTAGTGGCCCTGTCAGTGGAAAAAGAAGAAGGTGAGCTTCCCTTTTAAAGTGATGTAAGCAATGTCAATGGTAGGGGCCACAATTATAAGGCATGTCTCTATGTGTTGACATTACAGAGTTCTTAATTAGCAGTAACATCAGTTCTTTATGGAGGGTGGTTTCTGTCTAAGGGCAAAGAAACAACATTAGAGAGGTTCTGTAGTAGGTTTGTGCTGTCCTATCTAAGGGTAGCATAAAATAGTGGCAGAGAAGCTGAACAGAATCATGTATCACTTACATTATTCTGTGTAGCGGAATCTGAGATATTCTTCTGAATAACATGGACAATAATAATCCTCTGAAACATAAGCATGAGCCCAGTAGTCCTTGATATTCATGAGAAGCAGCCAACTGTCAATCAACAGCTGGAGGGTGGAGGGAGGGGTGTGGCAAGAATCCTATTATCCTGTATATTAGGAGAATGGCTAAACAAAATTATGTAAGCAATACACCAATCTGTTCAGCATTTATATCACTTGCAAATCGAGTGGGGATCATCACCGGAGGGATGGTGAGTTTGGTGTCTGTGTGTCTGTTTGTTTTTTTGGGGGATCCCGTGGGAGTTGTCCTTTAAGCTCCCTTATGCCAGGTAGTGTCTGGTGTGGTTCCAAAGCAGTCAGGTGGAGAGGCAATATTAATCAGATAAAGTCTTGTGTTTTAACTTTTAAATGGAAGTTGATGCAAGCAGAAACACAACAGTAGTCCTTATAAATGTTGGAAAAACAATAAACAGTTAATGCATCTATCTATGGAGAGCTCTGATTTTAGGTAAGAATATTAGATTGCTATACAAATCGGTCCAGTCCTTAGATCCTAATACTATTCCGTGGTTCTTTCTTTCTCTGCCCGAATTCCCCTGGCTTGGTGCCACTGGTAGAACCAGACTCTCCTCATTGACTCACACTTTCTCCATGCATCTCTTGTCCCTGGCTGTGGATCCAGACCTGCAGCTTTTGTTGCTCTGGGATATGCAACTGATTTGGACAGTGATTTGGAACTTGCACACAATGCTGGCACTATTTTGGGCTTTGAGACACATTTTGGCATAGTATATGTCCCATCTGGCTTGACTGCATTAAAACTTTGTCTTTCCCTCAAAGCATGGCACATCTGGAGCTTCTTCCCCATTGTCTACCAACTACTAACTGCCTCATCCTTGCTGCAAACTACAGACCCACATCTCTTCCCTTCTTTGTCTCTTAAAAGCACCAATACCCTGTCTAACTAAGGATTACCGCAACGTTTCCCCAATTGGATGTCGATCAGGTGTTACGTGGTGTAAAAACACCACAATTGGAGCAGCAAATGGGAAACCCAGTCCATACTAACACCCATGTTCAACATGTGAAATATTATTATTTATAAAAAAAAAAAATTGGGGGGGGGGGGTGTGCAAATACTTATGCATATATGTAAAAACAAAGCAAATGGACAAGTAAGCTCTCATGCAGCAGTACTACAGCACATCGAGTGAGAGTAATGTATTAGTGGTTGCCTGTAAATGAAGGCTGCTGCATGTGACTAATGAGGCCCGATCACTGACAGAACCCGCATATCTGTACCAGCAACACTTTGTGGTAATGAAAGGGTCAATGTCTTATGAAAGGTCACTGAGCACTTCCACATTCCACCCTCCTGCTAGGCAAGCTGTCTAATCCCAGCTGCTGTTGCTATAGCAACGTGGAAACCCTGGAGATGGTTAATAAAGACAGTCGACAGTTGTCATGGAGACTGCTAAATCTCAGGGCAGGCTCCGGCCTGCACTTTCAACAATACAATTTGGAAGCAGAATCCATAACAAAATCCCGTTCTTGGCAGCTAAGGAGGCAATAAATCACTGTAAATAGTTTGTGTCTCAAGTCTTAGGATTGTCAATTTGTGATCCATGTGTAAGTCTACATTGGCTCGACCAGTGATAAATTCAGCCTTATAGGGACCTCCACTGGACAGATGACTATTTTAAAGCAAGGCTCAAAACTGAGCTGCCCTGAGAAGGCTTCTTGTTCTATCCCTGTGCCCTGTGTTTTCTTCCTCTGTCAGCCATTGACCTCTTATTCCTCCTATAGTTGGGTTCCAGGAGTAATTATATTACACCCACCATTTCTGAACACTATACAGCCTCCCAGGCATCATAGAAATGCATAGCCCCTTATCTCTCCTTCCTCTTTTGCTCTCTTCTCTATCTTTACACTGAATTCAATGCTGTGTCTGATCCATCAGTGAAAATCCTGGAAAATCAGGCAATTTGTTAATTTTTTTTTTTTTATAACAACTGTTTAGTTGATCAAACAGATCAATGCCCTAAACTGTAGCTGCAAAAATTCTTACCTAAAGCCCTTTGTATGAATGCAGGGATATGACATAATCTTATAGGACATAGTGGAGATGACCATTTACTTTAAGGTGTAACAGTAAAGATACAACGCTGTTCTCTACAATTGAAGGGTATTCCATTATGTTGTGACAAAAATTCACAAGTTCAAAACGCTTGGGCTGTGTTTCCTGACGTATTCATTTTTTATAATGTACTCACACTTTAAATAAAAACGTAATGAATTAGAATAAATGAAGGTCTACACCAAATCTGCTGTGTGCTGAAATTGCTCAAGGTGTACCACTTCACGTTCCTGCCTACACCTGTTAATTGAGTTAATCAGTGCACTGGCACTTACAAATAGACTGTGTGTCTGTACATGAGAGGGGTACACAGGGGCGGATTAACTTTACCATAGGCCCCGGGCTGTTCACCTAGCCTGCCCCCCCCCCCCCCCCCCACACACACACACACAGTAACTATGGTGGCACTAGCCTGGCGTTCATAGTACAGGACAGATAATGTCATGATGTCCTGATTTGTGCAAAATTGCCATAAAAAAACTGTGATTTTTTGCAAATCCTGGCAGAAGTGTAGCCAGGAGACAGTACACCACAGAAAGTATAAGTCTTTTTGGGTGGTCATGGGCCCCCCAGGAGCTCAGGGCCCCGGGCTACCGCCCGGAACGGCCCTATTATAATCCGCTACTGGGGGTACATTGATCCTTTTTTATGCCATTACTCTAGTTTTCCTTGATTTCGGGGCTTCCATAAAGGACTCTGCAGAACCCTGTATGAAGCAGATCTCTGTACACTCCAAAGCACCAGGACTTACTTATTTTTTCTCAAAAATGCTGACTGCCCCCATGATGATCGGTATTAGAGATGAGCGAATTTACAGTAATAACGCAGTAAAGCGATTCGTTATCTCTAAAATCTGCTCATCAGCCTGCTGTCTTTTAACGGACTGCCGTCCGTGCCACTCCTCACTGGTGTTTAATTGGCGTCCATTATAACATCACAGGTGGGCAACCACATTTGTACTTACACAGTCAATATCATCCGACATGTTCAGTATCACATAGTTCTTTCCAGCCAAATTAATCCAATCCTTACAGATTACCTGGAGATAGAAAAATAAATCCAACACTGTAAATGTAATAAATATTGGAAAGTATTTACATACATTCAGTTGCTGTAGTGTAAGACTAGAGTACTGTATATGGTCCTTCAAGAGAAATTACAGGGTGTCAGAAAAAAAAAATAACAAATGGACTTGCAAAGTTAATAAAAAAGTAGAAAATTGAACTCACCTGCCACCAATCCCTGCCAGCGCTGTTCTGACAGTGCAGAAAAGATGATGGCACTCACCCACTACGTGAAGATTCCAGCTTTTTGGTAAGAACTAGTGCAGGGGAACACAGAGTCAGGCGAGACGAAGCGGCGTTTGCCGCGAAACCGGTCGCCTGACTCTGTGCTCCCCTGCACTAGTTCTTACCAATAAAGCTGGAATCTTCACGTAGTGGGTGAGTGCCATCATCTTTTCTGCATTATGAAGTTTACATACAGTCTTTATCCCTGATTAAACACCACTGGAACGTGCTTGGGTACTGATCAAACCGGGACATTACCGTACTGGGAGGTAGGCGGTGACATCCATTTACTCTCTTGACTGTTCTGACAGTCCCATTTTAAAACTTCCTATTCTCTGTCCTGCTCATTCTATCACTGGCCAAGGAAGAGGGTCACCTCTGCTGCCAGTGATTGGGTGAGCAGACATCTCCACGAAGCGTTGACAGTTGGGACCAGCACTACTGGACTGTCACTGGCAGGGGATTGGTAGCAGTTGAGTACATGTTGATTAACTGGTTTTAAGTCTACAAGTATCTTTCTGGAGTACCCATTTAGCTGTGTTTCTGGAGCCCACGCAACAACAACAATCATAAACTCTTAAGGTTATCACTGCAAAACCAGAATTATAAAGATTATTAGGGAAGTAAATCCACAGACGCATATAAAATAGCAATCTCTACTGTCAGCTTCAAAAGACCTTCTCTTCTGCTTAACTTTATGGGTTATGTTAGTAGAGGACCTGGAACCTCCTGAAGATCATCTGTTGGGCCATTTTGGCCGTAAACCTGAGATTTGAAGATGCTATATGACAATACATTCTGGTTCAAGGGCCCGGTATATCATCACATATTTATATGTTGCTTCATGTAGTAGTACTGGACATCTCAGTACCTCAACACTCACTGTACCCCAAACCTTGCACCCAGAGAAAACACATGAGAAAAATAGTATTTGTTGTCCGTACCTGATGTGACACCATTGATACCTCACTTGGAACTGCTGCCTTGGTTGGGTTTTTATCTCGTTGGGTGGAGAACCTAATTTTTCCCTCTTCACTGGCAATATGCAGTGACTGGGTTGATAGGTTTTCATCTTCATGATACCCAGGTCCTGCTAGGGAATGTCTTCCAGGTGGCGCCCATGAGTCAGCTGGTGGTCCAGGCCGGGAGTCTGACTCTTGATCATGGTTAACATGATGGTTTTTAGACCATGAATGCTTTCTGTTCTTTCTGGAAGGCTTCGTCGTTGGGCGAACAGAAGACGTGAGCACCATCTTGGAAAGTGTCCTCTCCTCATTATTTGGTAATGGCGCTATCCTCTCATTTTGTGTTGTGGCCTGGATTGTATCTTCCTTTTCTGGGACCTTAGTACTTGGAGCTGCTGGTTTAGAGGTCCCATCGATTCCTGTCAACCACACCGTTGTAGATGTTTCTATGGATTCTTTCGGCAAACTAGTGCTGCTGTCTGTAGTCTCTTCTCGGTTGACAACATGAATGCTTGTGGTATCTGGTTCATCTGTAACAATAACACATGTTTTACTTTTGCAAAGTAATACCTTTGGATGCAAGTTGAGCGGCCTAAAATTGTTGTAGGGTTGTTCAGCTAACAGCTGTTTCTCCTCCCAGATACACATGCAAGGTTGGCCTGGCTATGCATGCAAAGGTTTTCAATAGGGGAAAGGGATATAAGCTAATGCCAGACACCTCTAGCAGTGCAAGAACCACTCATCAGGAATGCTAGGATCCAGCATGCTCAATCCTTCTTTCCTCCAACATCATGGAGAGTTGAGACATCTCCATGCACATTAGATGTTTGGATTTGACCAATTTTAGTTTAAAGAGGTATTCCAGCAAAATATAATTTTTTAATATGTTTCTGAGCATGATGCTAAAATAAAAAAACAAGCAACACATACCTTATTACTGTCAAAGAAAGCAGGTAAGTAGATAAGTATCACTTGTTTGTCATTTTTACATCAGGCCAGGCAACATATAGAAATATTATTTTGCCGGAATATCCCTTTTATATGTACAGGCACACTCCAGTCCCACATATTACTGGTGACTAGCAGTAACCTGTGAATTGATTCCAATTGATTGGGTCCATTGATATCAATAGGTTCTCTGTGTAGTGTTCAAATTGGCTGAGTCCTCCAGAAAAAGAGAGATGATAATTGTAGCTTATTAGGCTTCAGTTAGATTATGGAGAGACTCAATAACTCAGAATATCATAATAAGGTATGTTGACATATGTCCCTGCTTTAAACCTACAGGCAGATCATAACTATTGGCTATCAAAGTTTGCCACAATGTACAACAGAAGGTAAAATGGATCAGTCTGGTGTCCAGGTAATTTTCTTCAGAAAGGATTGTCTGGACAGGATACAAGGAGCAGTATATATAGCAGTATATATATAACACAGGATGTAATACAGGATCAGTAGAATCCAATTAAAGTAATGCATAGTGACTCTACAAGCAAAATAGTGATCAATATAAGCCACCTCTCCACATACTGTGAATGAAAACCCGGAACGATATTGTTGCAATTTCCAATTCTCAGACTTTACTCTCTAACTTTCAGGACATATTTGATCGACAAGTCATACAAATTAGCTACAGAAACTTTCAGAATACAATCTGCTCATATAATATTAAAATACTATACACATCAAATGAAAGACTTGCCCCCCACCTGTCTGAACTCTACTGTCATCATTGCTCCCATTTGATTTCCTTGTTTCGGCATCCCAGAAATATTTTGGTGACTGAAAGATGGCGATTTCTTCTGTCTCCTGGCTAGAGAAGCCTGAGCCCTGAGGTCTATTAAAGGAGGTGTGTTGAATGTCAGTGTGTGGGAAGCAATCACTGCCGTGGTCGCACACAATCTCCAGATTGGCCTCGTCGTCCAGTAGAGATGTGGAGGACAGTCCTTCCGAATGGGAGTCATCACAGGTCACTAAGAGGAAGCAGGAGAACCCTGCGGAGAAAGACCAGGCTGGTAATACACACAGAAATATAACATCCCTCAACATACATGGAACAATAAAATAGAGATCTGCAAACTGTGGCTCCTCAGTGGTTGTAAAGGTATTACTCCCAAAACACTCTGGCAACTTAATAACAGTCTGATGCGTTTCAGTCCCATTGTCAGCCTAAAATGTTTCATATAGTAGTGCCATATTGTACTTATATAACAGTGCCATCCAGCGCTAAAATACCAATGCTTTGCAGTGCCCACATAAAAAAGCTGCTACATATAACTAGCACTACATACTAGCTGGCACTACGACATAGGTTTAGACATTGGTGGGTTTAGCATGGTGGAGGCCCCAGAAGAATTGCCCCTTTCGCCCATGCTATTATTCAGTTCCGATGACGGCTAAGGAGAATTATTGGTTATAAACTAACAAACTCTATCTGTGTCCAAGAAACCACTTCTTCTCAATTACAGGATCAGTGTTACACCCCCTAATGGGAGACACCATACAAGTGTCACGCATAAACATTTCTAAATTAATTATGTGGTCCTCGGGGGCCTGTTTAGCATGATGAATGTCTAGCAGCCACGGCAGATTCTTAATCTCATTATAGAAAACAGAACGTCTGAGATTGTACTCAAACAGAAGGACGTGTGCCAAATGTCCTCTCTAAAAAAGCCAAAGAGCACTTCTGCCAATTTAGCAAGTGTTAAGTCTCAAGAGCTTGTAATCTAAAGGATATGACTTTGCAGATTGTGCTGATACATATACCTCTTCAATGGCCCTGCTGACATATACTGTCACCAGGTTTACAAAAAATTCTACCCTTCCAATTCAAAATTTCCATAGATACAAAGACTTCATATGCAGCATTAGATTGAAATACAGCAACTGCTGGGCTGGCAGGCAGGCCTCCTCTGGACAGTACCCAAGGTGCCATTGTGAGACGTGCCCTCCCTTTGCTGCATGAATTTTTAAAATAGTATGCACGGTGTCAGACACTGCGACACAATACCCCAGTGCCATGCAAATAACAGACTGCAGAATGAAGCAGAGAAATAAGCAGATCTTACCCAACAAGAGATGCCAGGCTTGCAGCATGTTCACGTTAGTATGCTATGTACACCTTTGGAGCACAAGACATCCCTATAGCCCTGGAATAGATGAAGGGCACCAAAATGCCAGCTTTCTTCTTTTTTCCCCTTACCCAGGTCTTTCTCTCTCTCTCTCTGCAGGGCGTAAATCAGGATGAGATGAAGGCAATCTACAGGTGTCTGAGGACTGCCCCCTTCAAAGTGTCACGTTGCCAATTCCTGTTGAAAAAGATACCCTCAAAATAACCAAGATATTTGACATTTACTGTCGGCATTGGCATTTACGACAACATGCAGTCAAGCAGTGGGTATGACCTGTGGTTCATCACTCACAATGTGGACATTAGTGTAGGGGGTCTGTTGCTAGCAGGAGCTCATAGGATGAGGATGATAGATCTCTGGGTTGTTATCTCTTGTTGTACACTGAAAGCCAGGATCTAGGAGCAGAAAGATATAGTAGAAGCAGGTGGTACAGGAATAACCTAATCTGTGCTAAGACCCAGTGTTCAAGCACAGGGGTCTGTATCTTCTGCCAATGCCCTGCACTGACTGATGCATAACACTGTATCTCCCCATACACAGTATCCTGAACAGATATTCACTCACCTCCTCCCTGCAGGGCTGGCGCAGTGTCTGTCTGCAGATCACCTCTCATCCTCATGGTCCTACTGCCCGCATTCTGCATACAGCTCCTCCTACGTCAACCCCTTGCTCAGCCCTGGGCTCTACAAAATACTCTCTTATGTCAGATTGGAAGATGCACACATTCAGATAGAAATGAGAACCCAGTTACAGAGCATTACTATTCTGCAAGTCAATGGTGTAACTGAAGGGCTGCAATTGCAACTAGACAAAACACCTGAGACATAGCCCCCTATCCTCAACTCCATTACATATTAGGGCAGTGTCCTAAGTAGAGAGTTATATGTCTTTAGAGTGGGTTTTATGATGTATATAGATTGTGACATACAGTGGTGTATAATGTCACTGGCTGAAAGGCAGTGGGTCCAGGTAGAGCTGTCACAGCAGTTCACCTGACAGCATTATACTTTTGATGTCACATCATCTTGCATGACTTATGACAAACAAAGATGTAGGACATGCACAGCTCAATGTCAATGATGGGTGCTAAATGGTAAGCATATAAACCAATATATCTATACCAAAGAAAAAGCTATGCCACATTCATGTACCATAGCACACCAAAAAAGTATGATAAATAAAAGTACTTTATTGTGACAGGTACAATATCAGAAGTCAATGATCCCAAAAGCTTAAAAACAATTAAAAATATATAACATATGGGGGGTACCCGGTATGGTACCACCCGTAATGATACCCCTATCTGGGTATATCACACACCCTGTACAAATAAAGTGCACGTGCAATGTGTAAATAACCAATAATAAGTCCTAGTATACACAAGCACTGTAAACAATATCACCTAATAAAAAAAGGGTTGTATAGAAACAATAAAGTGAAAATCAGACCAAGTAAAAAGATGTCACCATAAATATACAAGCAACACCCCATCACCACCCTGTTGCTTGTATATTTATGGTGACATCTTTTTACTTGGTCTGATTTTCACTTTATTGTTTCTATACAACCCTTTCTTATTAGGTGATATTGTTTACAGTGCTTATACTTCTTAGTATTGTGGATTGCTTGTGTATACTAGGACTTATTATTGGTTATTTACACATTGCACACGCACTTTATTTGTACAGGGTGTGTGATATACACAGATAGGGGTGTCATTGTGGGTGCTACCATACCAGGTACCCCCATATGTGTTATATTTTTAATTGTTTTTTAGCTTTTGGTATAATTGACTTCTGATATTGTACCTGTCACAATAAAGTACTTTTATTTATCATACTTTTTTGGTGTGCTATGGTATATGAATGTGGCATAGCTTTTTCTTTGGTATAGACATCATCTTGCATGAAATTAACTTGGGATATTGAAACAGCTTACATGAATGAAAACCATTAGGATGTACTTGCAATTAAGTGTGATGCTAAGCCAGAAGAAATGAGAACAATTCTTCCATCCCTGTGTGTGGGTCAATAATACCGATACTACTGCTTAGCAGTCCAGCTTGTCATTGTCATAAAAAACTGATCACATGACAGCACCTCAGAGAGTTCACTAACATTTCCCGTACAAAACATTGTCAATGTTTTATTAATAGCTAGGGCTACACTTGGACTTTTTGTAATGCTACAGATTGATTTTAATTATTAATAGACAGCTGCAGTCCATATGATTGCATACAACTTGGTATCGTTTTGGACTGCAGCTGTAGCTAAAATAATTTTTTAGTGCTACATTTTAGTGCTACAAAAAGTCACAGTGTAGCCCAAGCCTATGACAATAAGATACTGTGTTCGGAAGAAATCATGCTATGTACCACTCACATCAAATCCCACTAAATGCAGCAGCACCACCTGCTGACTGCTTTGTGGTACTACATTATGGCTTTGTAACTTGTGGCTGTCCAGTTGACTATCAACAGTCTCCTACATGCAAAGCTGCTGATAGGTACCTGTATAGGTGGTGATTCCATTACTGGTCTTCTTTTTTTGCTCTTCAGTGCTGTTGTTCAGTCATTTTTTTAAATATGTTCAATTAAGTTTTTAACAGAAAAAAAACAACACATAATAATCAATGGGGTAGGGGAGGAAGGCGGGGAAGGGAATGGGGGGATGGGTAGATGGGGAGGTGTAGGCAGAGGAGCATGGCAAAGATTGCCAAAAAGCAGGTACATCAACCAATGACATGGTTTTGCAGGGCTTAGTTACTAATTATTAGCGGTGAGAGACGCAATCCAGTTCTTGGACAATAACTGCATTACCTGCCAAACAGACCTCAGGACAGATCTTGGATTAAAAGCAGCTGACAGCACAAGCGGTTGGGGGGGGGGGTGTCAGATTGTGGGTACAGAGTCGCTTTAAATTCACCAGACCAACCAAGAAGTAGGGAAAGCTACTTATATGCTGGGCTGTATAGCTGGAGGTATAACCAGTAGGAAAAAGGAGATTGAGATCCCGTTGTAAAGCTCTAGTGACACCACATCTGGATTATTGTGTCTAGTTCTGGAGACCTCACCTACAAAAAGATACTGATAAAATAGAACAGGTCCAAAGACGGGCTACAAAAATGGCGGAGGGTGTAAAGCATCAGGAAAGACCTAAGGATCTAAATCACTACATTGCACGCTATAATTAGCAGCTGGCAGTGTTATCATTTGGCTGGTCTTCCTGAAATCAGCAATCTGTTTCTCTTATGGCTCTACTAGGTATTGCTCCCACCTAGCCAGAATCCTGCTCCACAGTGATGAGGGGCAACACCCCGAAACAGCTGTCTGTGGATGGATATCGTGCCTTGGTTTTTCCCTTGTCATTACATTGACTTATAGGGCCACTTAATATGGTGGTTTTGGTAGTTTTCCTACAGGAGCCACCCCCTGGCTGGGCACTTCCCTGAGGGATATCTGGCTAAATCTAAATCTGGATAGTCTGGAGAAAAGAAGGGAAAGGGAGGACTTGATCAACACAATTAACTCTATCCTAAGATAATACGAAAGGAAATACTTAAAGCGTAACTGTCATTTCAGGGTCATTTTTCTGAAAACATTAAATATCAACAGTACAACTCTGTAATAGGTTTTATGTACTAAGGGTGCGTTCACACCTACAGGATCTGCAGCAGATCTGCAGCAGATTTGATGCTGTGTTCAGTTATTTAAATGAAATCTGCTGCAGAAAATCAGCTGCAGATCCTGTAGGTGTGAACGCACCATAAAAGAGTTTCCTTCTGTACTGAAAAAGCAATCTCCCAGCTTCCCCCCTCACAACAAATGAAGCAGGATTTCTCTGTCCATTATGTGGCTATGGAGAGGAGAGGGGCTGTTAAGAGTGACTGAGCACGGAGCAGTCCTGCACAGCACAACACCCTGCAATCTTCTCTCAGTAAGTTCATAGATAAGCACTGACCTTTCTGACACCTGAATTTAGCGTTTTAGGTGCCCAGAGAGTCTACAAACAGCTGATCTTCATGTCACCTCTTCCTGCTCCCTCATCTCCCTCAGCCCCTCCCCCCTTCATAGGCTTACAATGGAGAGAGCAGAGCCCGTCTTCACTGGCTTCTCTGTAATGAAGACGTGTTTGCCTGATAATGCACAGATAAGAAGTCAGGGGGGGGAGGCTGGGAGATTGCTTCTTGAGTACAGAAGGAGGCTTTTTTGGCTGATCGCTTATACTACTGATTTCTGCAATAAAAAAAAACATGACAGTTACGCTTTAAAGGAAAGACTGGATGGACGAGTGGTGTTTTTCTAAAGACTATGTTCTTTGTTTGCACCCAAACTGATATACTGTAGTAAATCTGGTCTGAAGAAATTAACACATCTGTTGAATGTTGAAAACATTTGTGTCTATAGCGCATAAGGATTATCTAACATCGGAAACAACAAATGGAACAAAGCCTCAGCTGTGAGAAGTACAAAGTTAGTACCAGATATCAGCTAAATAAAGTTGCTGACATTTTCATTACACAATACAAAGCTTTCAGTGCTTCAAACTGCACCACCCCTGTCAGGCAGGCAGATTATGACTGGTCTCCTATATTTAGGGTACAGTCTGATCCTTATGGCAAGATGTAGGACATGTCCCAATAACCAGACTGTAAGAAAGCAATCACAGCCAGCAGATGCCATTGTGCCCTGATTTAGCAAATCTCTGTTGTAGTTCACCTCTAATTACCCATCTGCTATTTAGAATCTTTAGAGCTTAAGCTAGGCATCAATCTGCTGCCGAGAATCAGACATCAGCTGTCACCAATATTCTCTACACTGCAGCCCGCATATAGTTCTTACCTACACACAGTGAGAATAGTGTACAATCATACAAGGCATTTATCTGGTTATGTTAACTTATAAGGAACAGCAGAAGTCAATGGTTTTCCATTAGACCTAATAGCACCACAATGATGGGGTATTCTGGCCCTTGTGTACTGGTAGATAGAATTTAAAAAATATTTAATAGTTAACTAGCTATCCTTTCCTACTTCACTTCCTTTCCCTCCCCTGTACAACGGCAGCCTAGTCAGTGAGTTATTTAATGGGACTATCCAGGCCTAGAAAAACTTTTTTTTTTTTTTTTTTTAAACATATACAGCGTCACTCTCATCTCTACGTAGTATATGGTACTATAATTCAGCTCCATTGACCTAACATGATAGGTTTCCATTGACTGGAAAATGACAGATCTTGTACCTACTGTGGGGGACTCACTCAGGTATTGCTAGGTAGCGGTTGCAGACAGAGCAGACAAACTGGCAGTTCAGAGTACAAATCTTAGGGGGAAATTTATTAAACTGGTGTAAAATAGAATTGTCTTAGTTGCCCCTAGCAACAGGTCCTTTGGAAAATGAAAGGTGGAATCTGATTGGTTGCTAGGGACAACTAAGACAATTCTGCTTTTGAACCAGTTTGATAAATCTTCCCCTTAGTGTTTATTCACACCACAAAAACAAATGGCACAAAAATCCAGCATTACCTTCATGCTGCAATAGCACATAATTGTACAGCCCTAGCTTGGCCTTTGAGGCTGCGTTCACACTATGTATATTTGGGTCAGTATATTTCAGTCAGTCAGGATTAAAAACACAGAAAGGCTCTGTTCACACAATGATGAAATTGAGTGGATGGCCGCAATATAACAGTAAATAACTGCCATTATTTCAATATAACAGCCGTTGTTCTAAAATAACAGCAAATATTTGCCATTAAATGGCGGCCATCCACTCAATTTCAACATTGTGTGAACAAATCCTTTCTGTGTTTTTAATCCACTCCTGGTTTTGGTTGAAATATGAGGACCACAATACTGACTGAAATATACGTAGTGTGAACATAGCCTAAAGGCCCTATTCCACCAACAGATCTGACGACAGATTATCTGCCAAAGATTTGAAGCCAAAGCCAGGAACAGACTATAAACAGAGATCAGGTCATAAAGGAAAGACTGGATTTCTCCTCTTTTCAAATCCACTCCTGGGTTTGGCCTCAAATCTTTGGCAGATAATCTGTCGTCAGATCTATTGGTGGAATAGGGCTGTTAGGCAGTAACTGAAGTCCAACACAAAGGTCAAGGTGTTTGTTCACACCTCACAGCAGCGGCTGCATTGTACATAGTCCATGTGTCTGAACACAGTCTAACTAGTCCTCTTAGGGCCCATTTACACAGAAAGATTATCTGACAGATTATCTGCCAAAGATTTAAAGCCAAAACCAGGTATAGATTGTAAACAGAGATCAGGTCATAAAGGAAAGCCTGAGAGTTCTCCTCTTTTCAAATCCATTCCTGGCTTTGGTTCAAATCTTTGGCAGATAATCTGTCAGATAATCTTTCTGTGTAAATGGACCGTAAAGGCCCTATTCCACGGAACAATTACCAGCCGTATTCGGCCGATAAACATCCCGTGGAATAGAAGGCAACGATCAGCCGACATCGTTCATGTTGGCTAATCATTGTGTCGTTTGTCTTTCAAACATGTTGAAAGACAAACAACTCATACAGCAACAATCTGCTGCTCGTTTGCTCCTCATAGTTGGGCCTTGGAATAGGGCCTAGAGTACACACCAAATCTTCTTAGCCCTCACTCCCAGCTGAGCTTTGTATGCTGGGCGACACCTAAAAATTTGGAATGGCCTATTAAGTCCAGTCCAGTCCATGAATACAGCTCTCTGCATCACTATGAGCAAGACAACCTGAGAGGAAAATACCTTTCATCCAGCAACAAACCCCTGACTGTGTCCCCCCCCCCCCTTGTTCAACCTTGAAGGGGTGAACACTTTCCACACAATGCACTCAGGACAGGGCATCTGCATTCCCTTGTAGTCGGCCTGCTCTGTGTTCTACCGTGAACTTGAAGTTCTGTAGTTACAAGAACCATGTGGTGACCCAAGCATTCCTCTCCTTTGCCTGGCTCATTCACTTGAGAGGTGAATGGTCAGTCACCAGATGGAAATTCCTCCCCAAGTAATAACAGAGAGACTCCAGTGCCCACTTGATGGCTAGGCACTCCCTCTCCACTTTACTGTACCTGGTTTCGGCTGGAGTAAGCTTGTGATTTAGGAATCCAACGGGATGTTCTCCCCTGTTAACCTCCTTAAACAGTACAGTCCCCAGGCCCACTTCAGAGGCATCGGTCTGTACTACAAACTCCCTTTTGAAGTCAGGTGTTATCAGGACCAGTGACCCACACAAAGCAGACTTCAAAGCTGAAAAAGCTATTTCCGCTTGGTCATTCCAGCGTACCATCACTGACTTATGTCCCTTCAAAAGTCCTGTCAATGGAGCTGCCAAAGTTGCAAAATGGGGAATATACCTCATATAATAGCCCACCAAACCCAGGAATAATCTTTCATGCCAGGTAGTGACAGGCCTCGGCCAACCCTGTATCGCCTCTACCTTATTCATCTGGTGTTTGATGACATAGCCTAAGTATCGGGTCTCCTCTAACCCTATGGCACATTTCTTTGGGTTAACAGTTAGTGAGTCTAGTTAGCGAGTGAGTCTAGTACGGCCTGTACCTTCGCTAGATGACATTCCCAAGTCAGCACAGAGAATGACAATATCGTCAAGGAACGCCGAGGCATATCGATGATGTGGACAAAGAACAATGTCCATTAAAAGCTGGAACGTGGCTAGAGCACCATGCAGACCAAAAGGTAACACCTTATAGTGATATAGCCTCTCGGTGTGACAAAGGCAGTGTTCTCCTTGGCAGCCTCCATCAAGGACACTTGCCAGTACCCTTTGGTGAGGTCCAAGGTAGAAACCTGGCCTGTCCTAAACGCTCAATTAACTCATTTAGCTTATGAAAATCATTGCAAAAACATAAAGTCCCATCTGGCTTGGATATTAAAACTGGCTGGCCCACTCACTATTAGATTCTTCAATCATGTCCAGCCGCAGCATCAAATGTACTTCCTCTGCGATGGTTTGGTGCTGAGCCTCGGGTACCGGGTACGGCTTTAGCTGGATTTTCACCCCTGGCTCGGTGACATTGTCATGTTGGATTATGGAAGTATGCCCAGGGAGGTCAGAGAACACGTCCGTGTTCCAGCTAATTAACTCCTTGGCCTCCTGAGCCTGTTTAGGTGAAAGGCTGTCAGCAACAAGTACTGTGACAGATGCATCCCTTAAAACAGTCGGAGATGCTAGAATCACTTCCCCAAAACATACCGAGTGTGGGTAGCTCCCAACACAAGTCTCTCTTTATTTTCACGGCTTTAGTAAACGGACATGGTAGATCTGCTGCGGTTTCCGCCAACCTGGCTGATGTACATTGTAATTTACGTTGCTTACTTTCTCCAGAATTTTGTAGGGGCCCTGCCACCTCGCAAGGAGCTTGCTGTGTACGGTCAGTACCATAACCATAACTCTGTCTCCTGGGTTAAGGTTCTGGATCAGAGCTGCTCTATTGTAGAATTAACTCTGGGCATGCTGAGCTGCCTCCATATGTTCCCTGACAAGGGGTATCACTGTCTCCATCCGCTCCTGCATTTTAGTAACATACTCAATGACACTCTTATGTGGAGTGGACTGTTGCTCCTATGCCTCTTTGGCCATGTCGAGCAACCCTAGGGGATGTCTGCCATATAGAAGTTCAAAGGGCGAGAACCCAGTAGAGGCACTTCTCGCAGTGCGAACATTACATAGGGCAGAAGCAGGTTCCAGTCCCTCCCATCCTTGGACACTGCTCTTTTCAGCATATTATTCAAAGTTTGATTAAACCTCTCCACTAGGGATGGTCTGAACCTGCCGAGGTTCGGGTTCATTACGAACCCGGACTCTCGGCAATGATTCCTGCTGTCTTAAACCTCCGTGCAGAGGGTGGATACAGCGGGAGGACCGCTTTATCCACCTTCTCCACGTAGGTTTAAGACAGTGGGAATCATTGCCGAGAGTCCGGGTTCGTGCAAACCCGAAACTCGGCAGGTTCGGACCATCCCTACTCTCCACAAAGCCATCCGTTTGAAGGTGCTACACAAGCAACTTGCTCACTCCCCTCATGACCTTAGATATGAAGGGAGTCCCCTGGTCTGTCAGTATCTCTCTAGATATCCCTACTCATGAAAACATCTCCATTAATTCCTTACGAGTTTGGCAAAGGTATGGAGCAGCGGCACCACCTCTGGGTACCGGTTTGCATAGTCAATAACTACTAAGCTGTGTTGGTGACCCCTTGCAGACTTGGGTACTGGACTGACAAGATCCATGGCAATTCTCTCGAAGGTAATTCAATAATCAGGAGGGGTACTAGAGGACTGCAGAAGTGCTGTTGGAGGCTAGCTATTTGACAGGTCGGGCAAGATTTACAAAATTCCTCCACTTCTTTAAAGGGGAACTCCAGGTAGAGGTAAAAAAAAAATAAACTTCTGCAGAAGCATTTATTATTATTTACCTATCTATCTATCTCAGTTTTGAAACTACCAAAAAATCCATTTGTTTTGGGGGGTTTTGTCCTGTTTTGTGGTTCTGTACTTCCTGGTTGAGCAGATGTGCTCAGTACTACAGGTTCCAGAATGCAATGCTTTCCCCCAGCTGTTCATCACAGTCCCCCACCTATTCCCCGCCCAAAGCTGTTGCAGAACATCTAGGCTGTGTTCAGACCCCCCCCCCCCCCCCAGCACACTGTATTCTCTACCTGTAACGCTGATATTGGAATAAAGCAAAGAGCTTTGTAAATTATTTTCTTTTCTTTTCATCTCCACGCACATATTATGATCAAGCATCGTTTATCTTTGAAGTTGATTGCCACAATAAGGAAATTATCTGATATTATCTTACATGGGATATACAGTTTACGCCTTGTTTTTGTCCAGGTGGGATTGGCAGTGCCGGCATTTATTCTCTCTGCCATTTAGCATCATTTTATTATGTTACATGTGTGAACACAGCCCTAATTTCACTGCAGAGTTTTGCACGAAGTTCAGCGAAGTTGAAACACCTGCTTCTGGCTGGTCAGAGATTGTGAATCACGCCCTTCCCCCCTCTTTGCATCATCAGCCTGTGTCTAGTAAACACTCACAATGTGAGACAGAGGCATGGAATTTTTGTCTCCTAAGGTGGGAGAGCAGAAGGAGCAGGAGACAATGTGGATTGGCACAGAGGCCATTTTTCTTCACTTCACTTCACTTCTATCAGCTACCAGTGTGACAGAACGGTACAAATATGGTAATACATTATATAGACATATCTATATAACTTTAAATAGAAAACTAATTTTCCTTATCTGGAGTTCCCCTTTAAATACCCCAGGCCAATAAAACCTCTGCAGTATATGGTTCTGGGTTTTCTGTGGCCCAAGATGTCCACCTAAGACATGTTAGTGAGCAAGAATCAGTACCGGGTGATCAGGGGCAGTCTTGGCATTTCTGGGGCCCCAAGCGAAGTTATGTCTTGGCCCCCCCCCTCAACACGCGCTCCACAACAATAAACCGCTGTGTTCTGCCCCCAGTAGTATATACCCCTTGTGCACTACCGCCAGTATTATATAGACCCCTTGTGTGCTTCCCCCAGCAGTATATAGACCCCTTGTGTGTTCCCCCAGTTATATATAGCCCCCCGTGTGCTCCCCCAGAAGTATATAGACCTCCTGTGTGCTGCCCCAGTTGTATATAGACCCCCTGTGTGCTGCCCCCAGTCGTATATACCCACTGTGTGCTGCCCCCAGTTGTATATACCCCCTGTGTGCTCCCCCACTAGTATATAGCCCCCCTGTGTGCTCCCCCACTTGGATATAGACCCCTGTGTGCTCCTCCAGTTGTATATAAACCCTCTGTGTGGTTCCCCCAGCAGTATATAGACCCCCTGTGTGCCCCACCAGTATTATATAGACCCCTTGTGTGCTGCCCCAGTAGTATACAGACCCCTGTGTACTCCCCCAGTTATATATAAACCCTCTGTGTGGTTCCCCCACCAGTATATAGACAACCTGTGTGCCTCACCAGTAGTATATAGACCCCCTGTATGTTCCCCCAGTAGTATATAAACCCCCTGTGTGCCCCACCAGTATTATATAGACCCCTTGTGTGCTGCCCCAGTAGTATACAGACCCCTGTGTGCTCCCCCAGTTATATATAAACCCTCTGTGTGGTTCCACCACCAGTATATAGACAACCTGTGTGCCTCACCAGTAGTATATAGACCCCCTGTATGTTCCCCCAGTAGTATATAAACCCCCTGTGTGCCCCACCAGTATTATATAGACCCCTTGTGTGCTGCCCCAGTAGTATACAGACCCCTGTGTGCTCCCCCAGTTATATATAGACCCCCTGTGTGCTGCCCCCAGCAATCTATAGACCACCTGTGTGCCTCACCAGTAGTATATAGACCCCCTGTATGTTCCCCCAGTAGTATATAGACCCCCTGTGTGCCCCACCAGTATTACATAGACCCCTTGTGTGCTGCCCCAGTAGTATACAGACCCCTGTGTGCTCCCCCAGTTATATATAGACCTCCTGTGTGCCTCACCAGTAGTATATAGACCCCTGTGTGTTCCCCCAGTAGTATATAGACCCCCTGTGTGCCCCACCAGTAGTATATAGACCCCTGTGTGCTCCACCAGTAGTATATAGCCCCCCGTGTGCTCCCCCACTTGGATATAGACCTCCTGTGTGCTCTCCAAGTTGTATATAGACCCCCTGTGTGCTGCCCCCAGTAGCATATAGACCCCTCTGTGAAGCCCCAGTAGTCTATAGCCCCCCTGTGTGCCCCCCCAGTTATATATAGCCCCCCAGTTATATATAGCCCCCCTGTGTGCTCCACCTGTTATATAGCCCCGTGTGCTCCCCCATTTATATAGACCCCCGCTGTGCGCTCCCCCAGTTACACAGGCCCCTGTGTGCTCCCCCTCCCATATAGTATATAACACTATAAAACAAACACTTATACTCACCTGGGTCCGGGCGTCTCCTCTTCTCTTCACTCTCGTGGCCGCAGGAAGAGTTTTCCCTGCAGTCACTAGAGGCCGCATTCCCCTTGTCCTGGCGCCGATGCTCCAGTGATGTCACTGGAGCACCGGCACCACAAGGACAGAGCGGCCACTTGTGACCGCAGGGAAAACACTTCCTGCAGCCACAAGAGTGACTGACAGAAAGGGAGCCAATGGCGCTCATTAAGAGTGCTCATAGTTACAGTTCAGATGGCAGCAGCGAGCGGGGCAGCGGCCCTGTCCAGCCGTCTTTAGCACAAGATCGGGGCGTGGGGGCCCCCCTGGATGTTGGAGGCCGAAAGCGATCGCTTGGGGTGCTTGGTGCCAAAGACCGCCACTGCGGGTGATGGTATGTCTGGGGCACTAACAATTGTTCAACATTCTCACCACATAGTTGAGTGACCAGATTATGGTGAATCACAAAATGAGGAAATACCGCTTCAGCTCCTGGTTGTTGTGGTTCCCCATCGACCATTAAGACATTCGACCCATGCTCAGGACAGAGTCTGGTCCTGGAGTTGCGCTGTGCCAAAATTGTTCAGATCTGACAATTCGAAGGCCCAACGCAAGTCCTCTACATCTCCAACCATTCCATTCACTGGAGTTGTCTTCATCTCATCCACTGAAGTGGTGGTCACCCCTACCAGTGGCCCTTCTGTCTCGGTTTTCCACAGTTCTGGCTTTACATCTGGACTAGGACCCTCAGCTATTTCTCTTCCTGACTCTTAGGGACAGACATTCAAAAATGATGGCCACAATGCAGATAAGGGAAAGTCTCTTTCTATAATCAGGTCATAGGGCAGATTCGAGGCTACTACCACCTCATGGACTTTCTCCCCAGCAGGCGTTTTTATGACTACCAGGCCAGTAGGATAGTCTTTTAAGTCTCCATGAATACACAACACTCCAACTTTGCGATTAGTGAACCGAGATGAAAGTGCCAGGGTATCCTTTACTAGAATCACCAGGCTCCTTGAGTCCAGTAGAGCATTGACCCTGCACCTACTGACAGATACTGGGTACATGGGAGATCCCCTATCCTTGTCCAGGATGTTAGCAGTACACACTCTACCAGCAGTTTGTGTATAGAAGGATGTGTGGTGAGTATCCACAGTCCATAGGTTTGGAGGTCAAGGGACACTTTGCAGCCACATGTCCCGGTCCATTACAACGCCAACAGCGGATAATGGGGACCTCATGTAACCTTGGGAAATGTTGCTTTAGTGAGGAGCTACTCCCAGGCGAAGGTTGGAGCTTTTCCTCAATCACTGCAAGTGGGGGGTAAGGGTTGAAGCGGGCCTTTGGCCAGGGGTACAGTCTCACACCAAGTCTTGGGTAGCTACTAGAGATAAGCAAACCTCGAGCATGCTCGAGTTAATTCGAACCCGAACTTTCGGCATTTGATTAGCGGTGGCTGCTGAACTTGGATAAAGCCCTGAGGCTATGTGGAAAACATGGATATAGTCATTGGCTGTATCCATGTTTTCCAGACAACCTTAGAGCTTTATCCAAGTTTAGCAGCCCCAGCTAATCAAATACCGAACGTTCAGATCGACTCAAACCCGATTCGCTCATCTCTAGTAGCTACATAACATTCCACCAGACCAAACAGCTGGTCTAAATTGGCAGGATCATCTTTGCCTACCCAGCGCTGGTTAGCGACCAGCAGCCTGCGCACAAATTGGTCAACCACCACCCTCTCTACTATTTGCGCTGGAGTTAAAGTCTTGGGCTGGAGATATTTTTTTACCAGGTGCAGCAGGTCATATATATAGACTAGAGATGAGCAAACCTGGAGCATGCTCGAGTCGATCCAAACCCGAACTTTCGGCATTTGATTAGCGATGGCTGCTGAACGTGGATAAAGCCCTAAGGCTATGTGGAAAACATGGATATAATCATTGGCTGTATCCATGTTTTCCAGACAACCTTTAGAGCTTTATCCAAGTTCAGCAGCCCCAGCTAATCAAATACCAAATGTTCAGGTTCAAATCGACTCGAACCCGGTTCGCTCATCTCTAATATTGCCCCCCAAGCGGGCCAGGATCTCACCTTTCAGATTTTGGTAGTCCTGAATGTCCTCCCGAGTAAGGTCAAAGTATGCCTTTAGTGCATCTCCAGTGAGGAGCAGGGCCACCACTTCAGCCCACTGGCCAGGAGGAAGACCCTCACGCTCAGCTGAACACTCCCAGAAAGGCCTCTACATCATCCTCCGCTGTCACCTTTCTCAGCACTGTCTGGACTATCTCTCTCTCTCTCTCTGGCAGCAGGCTGTAGCTGGGTAGCTGGAGACTACCGGATGGCCACCATTTGTCATAACAGCAATTTGTTAGTCTGTTGCTGCTGAACATTAGCCGGCGCCAGTTGTTTAATCAACTCCATCTTGTCTGGTGATGCCAGCTAAAACTTTGCAGGCTTAATCCAGGACATGCAATGGTGCCAGGAAATTTTTTTCACCTGCCTCACTGCGCATTTGCCCACTCCAAGCCAATTGTGGGAGACTCGTTCAGGTACAGTATAGCCAGGTAGCGGTTGCAGAGGAAAACAGGAATTTCAGAGTTCTAATCAAATCACACCACAAAAACAAAATGGCACAAAAATTCAGCATTACCTTCATGCTGCCATAGCACATAAGTGTACAGTCCCAGCTTGGCCTTTTAGGCAGTAACGAAAGTCCCACACAAAGTTCAAGGTGTTTGTTCACACTTTACAACAGAGGCTTCATTTTACATAGTCCATATGTCTGAACACAGTCCAACCAGTCCTCTTAGACAGGTCACATGTTTACTTTACACTCTCAGACTTAAGCATACACCAAATCATCTTTGCCCTCACTCCCAGCTGAGCTTTGTATGCTGGGCAACACCTAAAAACCCTGGAATGGCCTATTAACTCCAGTCCTTGAATACTGCTCTCTGCATTACTATGAGCAAGACAAGCTGAGAGGAAAATACCTCTCATCCAGCAACAAAACCCTGACTGTGTCACACTTCCTACAAGATGGGTAGTAGAGTAGAATCCAGAAACTAGACAAGTTAGCTAGACTTAAAATTATGGAAACTAAAAAAAAAAAAGTAAATTAAAAGAGAAATCCAGCCATTTTTAATATCCGTCAGCCAGCAGGAGAAAATGTAATAACGAGTACGAACTTAACTCTCCACATGCCCGCAGGGAGCGTCGGGACCAAGCTTCGGACCCCCACCGGAACGCATTCCAACAACCGAGTCGTGACGCCACGGTGTCACAACTCGGGGGTAAAATCTGTGTCCTGGCTGATGGACTAGATGATAAACCAAAAATTTACTGGGGCGGCATCCCGCCCTTCCGCTTCCTGGTTTGAGTGGGGACCCTGGTCGTGATGTGTGAGGTTTGCTCAGCCAGTCAGCGGCGGCAGTGGGGTCCAGTCTTTGCCGTTGACTGGCTGAGCGGCAATCACACGTCACACCTTGATCACCGTTCAGACCTGGGAGTGGTGGTATGCGGTCACCAGCGCTGGAGCGCGAGAAGGTTAATCCTTCCCCTCCCCAGCATGTACAATAATATATATATATATACTAGAAAATGTACCCGGCGCTGCCCGGGTATAAAGTGTCAGTGTGTTAATTAGATTTGTTCTAAGGTGCCCAGGAGGCCAAGCTAAAGGTATTGTTTCATCTGAGTTAATCAGTGGAATTAGTGTATACCTGTAGTGCATAGTTGGGGGGTTCTGTATACTCACAATGTATAGTTTTTAGGGGTCTCGCATATCTGTAGTGCATAGTTTGGGGGGGGCTGTATACCTATAGTGTATAGTTGAGGAAGGTCCTGTATACCTGCAGTGTACAGTTGGTGAAGGTCCTGTATACCTGTACTGTATAGTTTGGGGGTCCTGTATATCTGTAGTATATAGTTGGTGCTGTATACCTGTAATGTATAGTTGGTGGAGGTCTTGTATACCTGTAGTTTATAGTTTGAGGGTCCTGGATACCTGTAGTGTATAATTGGTGGAGGTCTTGTATACCTGTAGCATATAGTTCGGGGGTCCTGTATACCTGTAGTAAATAGTTTGAGGGTCCTGTATAACTATAGTATAGAGTTGGTGGAGGTCCTGTATACCTGTAGTGTATAATTTGGGGTCCTATATACCTGTAGTATATAGCTGGTGGAGCTCCTGTATACCTGTAGTATATTTGGGGTCCTGTATACTTGTAGTATAGAGTTGGTGAAGGTGCTGTATACCTGTATTATAGAGTTTGTGTAGGTCCTGTATACCTGTAGTGTATGGTTTTGAGGTCCTGTATACCTGTAGTGTATAGTTTGGGGTCCTATATACCTGTAGTATATAGTTGGTGGAGTTCCTG